>NC_047667.1:5539416-6187749 GCF_011762505.2 Arvicanthis niloticus
ATGCAATACAGAAAAATTATAGGTAGCAAATAAAAATTAGTAAAGATGAATTGGAATATGATTTAAGTATAACTTCCATGAAAGAAAGTAATTCTTGCTATAGGTTTGGGTGAGACTGAAGAGAGTCTTATTACAAATAATAATATTTTTCTTCTAGGATGACTGTGTAGTATTCTGTGTGCATTTGTGTTTGTGCATGTATTTGCACATATGTGAGCAATCGTGTGTGTGTGTGTTCCATTTGGCAGTTAATATGTTAATTCTGTGTTTTTAATATTTTAAATATGCTGTAGTAAATATAGTAACATAGATGTTTTACCAATATATTATTTAATTCTTTTGTATAAAAATTTAAACATAACTATCATGGTAATGCTGTGTTTAAATTTTAGAGGAACATTATAGACTTTTGCATTGCTGCAGTACCTAATCAACATATCCACCAACAGTGTACAGGGTGCCTGTCTCTTCTCTTCTTTTTAGAACCTAAATTTGGAGATATATCTATTTTTACTTGAGTGAGATGTAATAAGCCTGACAGAAATGAAAATATTTTTAAAAAGATAATGTGTCTTTATATCTGATTATCACAATTAAAAGGTAGTCTCCACATAAATCCCATGCTAGGATAAAGAAAAGGTACCACCCCGCAGGTGATACTTATCTCTCAGAAAGATACTTCATATAGTTCTAACACCTTGTCAGAACACCTGACATGATGAAACTGAAGCTCCAAAAAGATTGATACAGTGGTGGGTGGGACCACACCTTTATGTGAGTGCATAGATGTGCATATAACTGGCCTGGAAAGACTTTTGTGCTTTACTTGAACCTGCTTGTTCCTTTTTCTAATGTAACAACATTGAAAAAATTGCTATCTCTTCTCATTTTAATTTAAGTCCTTAAATTGACTAACTGGAGAAAGATGGTCACATCTGGCTTGAGGCAAAAGTGGGGACCCTTGAGTTGATAACAATATCTACACTTATGGCTTTTTAATATTATAAGTTGGTATTTTAAATGATAATAAAGAATAAGGGTATAGTTTATTTTTTCTGTTTTCTTTCCCCAATTTTTATTCTTTTCATTTTTAAAAGTCAGTTGGATGTACAATGTGTCAGTACTTTTAGGCTTTCTTATCTGTTAGACCAAGCTACAGTTTTTGTGTGAACTAGTGCCATGGTGTTTAAATTGCTGTAATGGTAGACTATTATTTGAAGTTTTATACTGTTTCCTTTTCATTCTCTTTCTTCAAGATATGCTCAGCTATTTTATACTTCTGTGTGAGATTTAAGTTAGTGTTCACCACTAAAATTTTTCCCACATTGATAAAGATTCACAGACTATGTAGATGAATTTGATTATATAAATATTTTGAAAAAAAATCCATTCATGAGTTTGAGTATTTTTCCTTTATTTTGTGGCCTCAATTACATTCCCAAATGCTTTATAATCCTCATTGTGGATATATTCCTCCCTTTTAGCTATGCATATTCCCAGGTTATTCTCCAGATTAAATAAACAGGATTGTTGTCTTAAGTGCTGTTTTTCACTATTGTCATATAGTTGTTGGCATACCAGATGTTGGTAAACAGCTTTTAAACATTTACTTATAAAAGTATTTATGAATCAGTTTTATACCCATATTCTTATATGAACACATATATAAACAGACATTGTAAATGATGAAACAATTTTAATCTAATTTGACACCATATACATTTGAAAGTATAAATCATAGAATGAGAACTTTTAGAAGTTGTGACTACAAAGCTCCATTAACTGATTTAGAAATTTAAAGAATTGGAAAGGTTGAAATGTTGCAGATGGTAGAGCCTAATTTCTTATTTTGGGCTAGTTTAGCTCTCTAAAGTAACCGTTTTTTGACCACTACCATATTAGACCTAACTGTTTTTGACTAATAGATATTAATATTCTTGGGTCTATTAACAGACCATTATCTTTCAGTAACCCCAAATATACAAATGCCATTAAATAATATTTGAGGCTTTGTGGAGATATGCTCCCATCTTATTGTAACACCATTGATGCTACTTCCAAGAATGTATTTCTAAAATACCTTGATTTATGAAGTTACTTGTTCTGTTATTAAAACCATCATGAAACTGATGTTACATGTGGATGGTAAATCTGGGATCACAGAACTCCATGTTTCCAGAGCCATGATCACTCAAATTTGACTCCAGAATAAACAACTACTTGTTCCCTTTGAGGAACGAACTATGGACCACCAGGTCCAGCATGATCACTGAATGGACATTGTATCACGGTTCCATTCCTGGAGCAAAGCCAGCAAGACATGGGTCTTTTTGAGTGCTATAGGGTTATTGTAGGCATAAAGCCTAGATACATAATTATGTAATATTAGTGGTAAAATGATATTCTCCCCCACAGAAGTCATCAACAATTAAATTTGATGCAAACATTCTACTCCATAAAGGAGGCATATTTATGTGTAATCCCAATAGAGGTAGGAGATAGGAATGGACAAAAATGGTATTCCTACATTTTGTAATCATTTAATACATTCCAATAATAAGCTTTAAGTTCTAGGAAAAAAAGAAAAAAATCCAATGAATAAAAGAATATATTGAGGTAAGAATGATAATTAGCTTCAATATTGCTTTCATCTACATAAATAAGAGCTTGGTAAATTCTAAAATATTTTTAAAAGTATTATACTTAAATCTAACTTTCTCACATAAAAATAGTATAGTCTCTGTGTAGACTTGGCAACTACAAATGTTATGCCTACCATACTTCATAGGACTTTCTGTGTTTAAAAAATAAGTACTATGAGTCTGCTATTTCATTTTTTATTTCCTAAAAGTCAAGAGGTAAAGTCAGAAAATGCTGATTTATCAAATGATCAAAAGAAAACTTGAGGAAAATAATTAAACTGTAATGTAATTTCTAAGGAAGTACCTCATGTAAATAAAAAATTGGGCTTTGGAATGCAAACGGAAGCTATGTCTAGCAGAGTACAGTTTTGTACCCATCACAGACTATGAATCTTTCTTCTGCCATATCCAAACACTACTTCCTTAGGACCCCCTCCCCCCACCAACCTGAAGTATCTTTTTCATTAATTCCCACATTACTTAGGATTTGGTCATTCTTGCCAAGCTTTACTTTAAATCAGTAAGAAACATCTAAGTATGCCAATTCTGACTCATAGAAACACAGGAAGTCCCATCAGATTGGGGCTGTGGGAAAGGGAAAATTGAACCAACAGTTGGAGTATTTAGCAAAATGAGCCTAGCTGATATAAACAGCAGACTTTTTTTTTTTATGAAATAGGGTATAAATGCAAGCACATATTGCTCTATGAACTGTCCTTGTAATAATCATAAGAGAATAGTGATACTCTTTTCCTATATTTATAAAATATAAACTATGGAAAAGAAAGAGTTGATCATTTATGTCAGTATGCATAGTTTGTAAGGTAAAACTATTAGTTGTAATGTATTTACTGTGGTGACAGGTCCATCAGTAACATGTTTTTCAAATAATCATGTGTTGCTCTGCTAAGTACAGTCTAAGCCTACCATTGTCCTACCATTGGTTATGCCTTTTGAGTTTAGGGCAATATGTAGGACTCCCTTCATTAGATGGATTTTCCCTTCTATGACCTTATCAGAGGAGTTAAAAAATTTACACATGCTTCTACCTGCAGAATGTTGTATGCTTAGTTAACTAGCACCTGAGATTCCTGAAATGCTTCTCCATACTAATGAGGCATTTTTGTACCTTAAACTTTAAACCAATTACCTTTTCCATCCTGAATGTTCATAACAACAGTTCCCAAAACTATATAACCCTTGAATTACTCTAAATAAATTTAATTCTCCTCAACACAGCTGGTCCCCTTGTCATCGTTTTCATACATAGGACTTCCAAACCCCCTACTCATCTATAGACTCTCTGCTCCCTTTGCTCTTATGGACCAATATTGGCCAACAATTCCTGGGGGACAAGAAGAGTCATAAGTATGGAGCCTTGAGTTCAGATCTCCATCACCTATGTGAAAGGCCAGGCCCAGGAATATGTACCTGTAATACATGCACAGAGTGGGAAGAGAGAGTAGCCTCGGAGATCATAACCATCCAGATTGGTTGAATCATTGTCCTTTATTCAGCAAGAAACTTTGTTTCAAGAAAAATAATATCAAAAGTTACCTAAAAGGTCACCTACAGGTGCATATATATATATATATATATATATATATATATATATATAAACAGAACTCTTGCAATTAGGCAATACGATTCTGTATTTTTAAGGTAAAATAAGTACTCTTGCTGTCTGAATGTTTAAATTTTATTCTTTGAACTGTAAATGAGCAAAATAATGTACCTGCTTTGTGTTTCTTAATATTCTCAAAGCATAAGTTCCCAGGCCAGCATTTTACATTTTGATATGGAATCCACTAAAAAAAGGTTATTCCTTGAATCTGAAAGTGTCAATTAATACAGAGAAACTCTGTGAAACTTGTAGTAAAAAGAAACCAGCTAACTTTACCAACTAAATAAACAAAATTTACAAGTAACTCAACTGTTGTCTTTGCTTATCTACCAGGAGCCTGCAAAATATTATCTACTTCATTCCTCCCTTAGGAAGTATGATTGAGTTCATTCTTAAATTAGGACCCAAGGGTAATGAAGTTAAACTTCCTTCTCCAGAAAACATGCTGCACACTAATTAGCTTGGTGGCAACTGGTTATGTCTTTATTAATCTCCCTTTTTTCTTGGCACCAGTTACAATATGAACCTAAAACAGATATCATTTTGAATATTCTCCCTCTATTGTTTGACATAGATAATATTACTAACAGGATTAGGGTGTTATTGCACAATATTTCTTTTTGAATGAGCAGTGTCCCAACTATTTCTTCTCAGTATCAAAAAGTTACAAAATGAAGATTCAATATTTTGCCTCTTTTTAAATATCCATTTGGAAATTCTGATGAAAGGCAAAGTAGACTTCATCTCACAAACATGTTTACATCCTTTGAAAATCAGGATGGTTCTTCTAGAAGAGGTAACAGGAAAAATGTAAATGCTAGGAGAATCATGAAAGCTGTAATTTCTTCTATCATGCTTAGTTCATCCAGTTCTTGAATTATCAGCAAAGGTGATTATGTGAATGAGACTGGTACAACGTTGGATCCTTCCATACCATTATGGAAAGAAAGGTGCATATAATGATTTATAGATAGATGATAGATAGATAGATAGATAGATAGATAGATAGATAGATAGATAGATTATGATTGATTCTGAAGAAAGAGATACTTTAACAGTAAACATTCATGCACATGTACATACTCTCATGTGCAAATGTGTGAATGCACACATGAACATTCACATACACACACATCACATCACATCACATCACACAAACTTTTGAGCCATAATTCAAGAGAGCAGGGACAATGAAATACACATCAAGGTCCTGCACAGTCCTCGAGGAAAGAAAATTAGTATAGTCCTGAATGTCTCAGAAATTAAGACCAAAAGAAAAGCCTGGAAGTTACAATTTTATAGTATGAAAAATGAGACAACTTTGCTGCTCAAAAGTAAAAAGATGCTTCTGATATGATGTATAGAACGAAAACTATACAAATTCATTTTGAGAGGCAGCTCATATGGAGGTATTTGCCCCAATAGGACCAGCAGTGAGACGCATCTGTGTCCACAACTCTCCCAAGTCTATTTCTTTTACAACCATATCATACATATATGTCAGTCTTCCTGACTGTATCTGTATGATGAGTTTACTATGTGAGAAAAGAATTTCAAAATAGAGATCTATAATGACAAGATAGAGAGAAGTCAAGCACATTTCTAGTCATAGCTGTTACATTCTTCAAAATTTGTTTCACTAGCCTTGGATTTCTGCCTCCAAAAGCATCATTAGCTGTTTATGGTGAAAATAAGTCCAGTAAACAGTCTTTATCAGTAAAGAGGTTCTAATTTGCATTTGAAGAAGACTAAATTATTTGATCAATATTTTTTTTCAGCTGTGTATGTGTTGTGTGTGTGCCCTTGCAGGACTTTATACTCACTATATGCAAACAAATGCCAACAATGAACAGATGGTGTCATAGCCCCAGGAACTGGAATTACAGGCAGATGTGAGCTGTCTGTTGTGGGGATTAGGAATAAAATTCAGGTCTTCTGCAAAACCAGCAGTCACTCATAGCTGCCATCTCTTGAACCAATTATGAGATCTTAAATGTTCTTATCTAAAGTGAAAACAATATGTCTCACAGCCTGGAAAGATTGCTTCCCTGCCTTCTCTTACATGAAGAAGGTGCAGAGACACAACATTACACATGCTAGAATTCTGACATTGATTTTCATCTTATCTCAGCATGTTTTCCAATGTGAGTTAGTCAGTGGGTTCTAACTCATGGAATTTATTTGTTTAAGAAACATTAATTGGTTTTCTACAATTCTAAGCATTGAAACTAGGCACCAAATACAAAGAAGGAAAGTGTCATTATTAGTAGTATTAATTAAGGAAGAAAATTTAAAAGTCTTTGACTAGAGTTTTGACGATAGAAGTGATCTGGTAAAATGCATCCAGTTTCACTGAAAATAAAAGAACAATTTAAAAATCAGGGTTTGAGAGACAATTTAGTTAGTTAAGAGCTTTCAATGCACACATGAATGTGAGGACTCTAGTTCAATACCCAGCTTCCGTGTAAATAGCCAGGTGTGATAGGTCACACTTGGTTTTGTTGTTCTTATTTGGCTTTTATTTATTTTTATTTATTCTTTCATGTATTACAACCTGACTCTATATCCACCCCTTCCAGTCCTCCAAACCCTCTGTCTACCTCCCCTCTTCTGCTACTCCTTCAGAAATAAGCAAGCCTCCCAGGGATACCAAAACCACATACTATAACAAGTTCCAATAAGTCTAGGCATAAATTCTCATATCAAGGCTCGAAGAGGCAACCAGGTAGGAAGAAAGGGCCCCAAAAGTAGGCAAAAGAGTCAGAGAAAACAAACATGGGACAGCAGAATCCACAGTGACTGCTGCCGTAACTGGAAAGTTTGAAAGGGTTTTCTCTATATAGAGAGTCAGTTTTTTTGGCTATGCCCAGAGAAGCTGGTGTATGGTGACATCAGACTTACCCTCTGGGATTGCTCAGCCTACCTAAATCCCAAACTACCGGGGACTATGCGCAACCCTGACTTAGATGCACTGTATGCAGTACTACTTTTGTCAGGGATTAATTAGCAGATAAAGAAGGCAGCATTGTCCAGTTTGAAGTGTCTCAGTAAGCTGCTGTTTATTTCTAACATTTTCTTGTAAAAAAAATAAAAAGTGTATTTTGATGATTAGGTCTGCCTTGCACAGGTGAAAAGCCTTCTGATGAGTCTTTCCATGGGATGGGTGTCTGCAGGGGACTGAGGGAACATGAGAAGATGTGATGGAAAAGCTTGTAGGTACAGGTGCTAAGAGTATTTGGCAAGAATTGATGTTTTGAGAGCAGGAATCAGGCAGTCATCCTGTCAATGCAGCTACAGTGGCAGATGGATGCCTTCTACTGGTGCAATTAATGGTGTAAGCTCTGTTATGGGCAACAAAAAAATTATTAAACAATTTTTGAAAAATGATTAATATAAATTGTCAGGAATAACTCTGGAAAACATCAGTCCAATTAAAAAACTATTTTCTAGCAAAATAGAAATCACTAATATATGTCTATCAAAATTAAAAGTAAAATTGCAAATGTAAATGGCATACCCTCTAATTAATCTGGACAGAAGTGGTTAATACTAGTGGTTTTCTGAACCTGAATGTAAACCCACCCATACACACAGAGGGAATGTATTATAAAATATAATTACACTATGTATAACACTTTCTGAAATACGTTGTCAGTTTAGATAATGTGTGGACTTGATGTAGAATAGATTTTAAATTTAACATACATTTTTGGTTCTAACTGCATAGACATTTAACACATACACACAGTATGATTGTCTATGTACAATGGAAAGCTGAACAATATAAATAAAATCTTTTATTTGGCATAATAAAATATATTAAATTTATAGAAACTCTGTCAAAATTAATATAAATTTAACAAAAGAAGTACACTCAGGGGTGTGGAGATGGCTCTCTGTTGGCATAATGAGATGGCACAGTTTTATGGACCTGATTTGTGCTCTCCAGAACCCTTGTAAATTCTTGCCAGGACTAGCAGCCTACATGTAATCTTTGTGCAAAAAAGAGGATCACCAGAGCAAGATAAGAAGCAAGACTATACAAAACAATATGCTTGGGTTCAAGTGAGAGACCCTGCTTCAATATGTAAGAAAGAGAGCTGTTAAGGAAGACAGTGGATGTCAACCTTGGACCTGCCTGTGTACTGAACACATGTGGGCATGAATCTACACATATGCATATACACATGGAAAAAAATTTTAAAACAACAATGAGCTTAAAACACAAAGTCTTTGTGTAAGTATTCACTTTGGAAAAGATTTTATATACATGATATTTGCCAATGGAATTTATTTTTCAAGATGTCATAAATTGAAGAATAGATCCTAAAGAATGTGCAATTTATATAACATTGGACATTATTAGGCAGAAAGAAATGACACACTGATACATGATGAGGTTGGCATTTAAGCATTGTACTGAGTGAAAGAAGTCAGACACAAAAGACCAATGCAATGCCAATTAAATGGGTATCCTTTGCAGGACATTTTCATAGTGAGGCCACAAGACAGAACACAGATCAGTGGTCTTCCCATGTTGTCGAAGGGACAAAGGAAGAGTATCAGCCTTTCAGTGTAATGAATCTGCTGGAATATCTGTGACAATGTCTTCCCAATCTTGTAATTAACTTATAATAAGAGAACTGCATACCTCAAAACATACTTTGTGTGTGAGGAGGTATATGTTACAGTGCACATATGGAGGAGTCAGTTTCCTCCTTCCACACTGTGGGTTCCATGGACTGAACTCAGATTGTCATGCTTTATGGTAAGTGCCTTTACAAGCTGAAACATCTTTCTTGACTATAGTTAGATTTGTGGCATAAGGATAAAGCATTGATTAAATGGACTCTGAGTCTAAACAGGTCATTGGTATTGGATTTTATGTTGAAGTAAATAAAAGTACTCAGAAGGACATTGATGGAGAAAACATGCAAAACTTAAGAAAATCTGTAATAAAAACTGCAGTATTATATCAATGCTTATTTTGGTGACTGTTAAGTTAATCAATAACCCTAGCTATTTCCTAATGTAATATAACAACTAAATGCAGCAACAGATGTCTTTTTATTTTTAAAATCTATTTATTTATTCATTTTTATCCCTATCCCAGTCCCTTCTCTCCTCTCCTCCCAATCCCACCCTTACAAATTTCTGCCCCCATTACCCCATTACCATTACTTTCCTTATTCTCAGAGAGCTGTAAGCCCCCTTGGGTACCGCCCCATTCTGGGCTATCCAGTAGCAGTAGACCTAAGTGCATCCTATACCACTGTGGTCCAATCAGGCAGTACAGTTAAAGAAAGGGGATTTAATGGCAGACATTATATTCAGAGACAGCCTTTGCTCCAATTGTTAGGGACCTACAGGAAGTCCAAGCTGCACATATCTTATGAACCTGTAGAGACTTTGATCCTGCCCCTTCATGCTTTTTGGTTGGTGGTTCAGTCTCTGTGAGTCCCCCATGACTTAGGTTAATTGACTTTGTGGGTCTTCTTTTGGTTTTCTTGACCCCTCTGTCTCACTTAATTCTAACCCAACTCTTCCTCAAAATGGTCTCCTTCCTCCAACATTGGTTGATGTTTGGCTGTGGGTCTTGGCTTCTATTACCATCTACTGCTGTTTGGAGCCTCTCGGGAGATTATGCTAGGCTTTTATCTGCAACCATATCATTAAAATTGTCAGGGATTGGCTCTCTTCAATGGGATGTATCTCAAGTTAAGGCTGTCATTGGCTAGCAGTTTCCTCAGTCCCTGCTCCATCTTTATCTCCTTGTATTTTGTAGGCAGAAGAAATTTGAAGTTGAAGAGTTTGTCTGTGGGCTGTTGCACCCCTTCCTCCACTGGAAGTCCCACTTGGCTATAGGAGGTGGCCACTTCAGTCTACATATCCCCCATTCTCAGCTGGTAGAAGTCTCAGCTAGGGTTACACCCATACACTCTCAAGACATTCCCTAGTCCCAGGTCTCCAGCTACTCCCAGAGATGTACCCCCATCAATTGCCATTTTCATTCTCAACCCTCTTCTACACACCTTCTCCCTACACTTGATCCAGATTCCATTTTTTCTCCCTTTTCTACTGAGTTCCCTCCCTATATCCAGTTCAATGACTATTTACAAGAACAGATTCTAAATGTAGGTGAAGGGTTCAAAGCAAATTTCCAAAATTTCCGTAAGTAAGATTGCAAAATTTGGCATAAGGTCAAAAGACAACTATAAGGGGGAAAAACGAAGAGGAGGGAGTATAATGAAGAAAACAAAGGATAAATAAGAAATGGAGGCAAATGGGAGGGGAAAGAGAGAATGGAAGTGAGAGCTAGCATGTTCAGTCCCTATCACAGCATATAGATGTGGTCATTTTGTTCCTTTGTCTCTGAGGTTGCCCAAAGCATTCACATCGCAGTATTAACACCAAATTTATATATAACATGGCACATTAGTGTCTGAAAACTCATTAAATTACTGTGCCAATATTTATCTGATGAAAATTTTCTATTCATGTTTAAATTATTTGAGTGTTTGCAGTTTTAAGATGTAGAGAATTTTTATCATTCTAGAGAGTTCTAATAAAATTTGATATAAATTGTAAGAAGATTTAAAAGATTTGTTACTATTAAATATAGACGCTATGATTGTGTTTTTATTTCTTAAGATTCTACACTTCACACATTAAGAGTAGTATTTCTGAATCACCAGATATTAACATTCTATTTCAAAGTTCTCATTTAAAAAAAATTCTATGATTTCTGTATCATTCTTAATATAATTTTAAACTTATAATTTTTTTAAATATCATAATATCTGTTTGGGATTTAATTTGCCTGAAGGCCAAGGAAAATGTGTGGTTACTTTTAAAATAATTCATTTATATCATCCACAGATGAAAATAAAAACTTGGTATCAATTCTACACATCATTCCGAACTGCACTTATGTTGAGCTGGGACATTGGCTTAGTGCCTAATGACATGGCTCTCTCTGCTGTTGCCATTATTGGTGTTAGATTTTGATGTTTTAGATGGGGTCTTATTTAACCTAGGCTAGTATTCAAGCCACTATGTAGCTAATGATGACCTTGAACTTCTGATACTTATCCTTCAACCTGACATATGCTAGGATTAAAAGGTGCTATCACACTTGGTTTGTACTATGCTGGGGATTAAGCCCAAAATTTTATGCTTACAATCCAGGAGCCCTATTTATTGAGCTACATTCCAACTACCTGTCTCCTCTTCTGAGTCAGCACATGTTGAATGCCATGATATATTAGTTATAGTAAAAGGTGCTTCCTTTGCCTTTCTTCAGTGTTAATGTTCCTCATTTTTTCCTCTGTGTTCTCATCTTACCTCTCATGAAAGGCCTGTGGCCCATTGAATATATAAAATACTTTATTCTCTTACTATGATAGGTATAATTTTGGCAATGCATCATTTAGTCCTAAGAAAAATCACTTTATTTGATTTTTATAAAAATGTGTTATTTTATATTAACTGACTTCTGGTGATTGTAGATGCAATAGCTACACTTCTCATCTTTATGTAGGAAGTCTCTAGAAAACAGAAAGGAGGAAGCAATGCTGAATACATGAGAGAAGACATGGCAGTGGGTTTTCTGGGTCTCTTATTAATTGATATTATCATTAGGTATCTCTATTCTAATCCAGAACCTATCTAAGAAAAAGAACAACAAAACAAAACAAAAAAAAATGGACTAAAACAGAATCTCTGCCAAAATATGCAAAACTAGAGAATGATAGACCAACACAACAAATCTAAATTTATTTGTGACTTTCTTTCAACTCCAGTGAAATACCAATAGAAAATACCTTATGGTTACCTTTCTCTATATTATGGATCCAAAGCTGAGAAGGAGGTTGACAGCTGGTTTGCCAATCTGCCTCTTTTTTCTCTACCCTCCCAAGCTGAGAGGCTGATCCTCAGCCTTCTTAGTTGATTGATATTATCATTAGGTACCTCTATTCTAATCCAGAACGCATCTAAGATAAAAAAACAAACAAACAAACAAACAAACATTTGCTCAACTAGGAATTTGTCTCTTTTCAGAATATTGTCAGAAAGATAAACACTTATGCCACAAAAGATCAAGAAATCTGATCTCCCAGCAGCAACCCTTTAGCACTTCAGACCCTGAGAAAAGTACCATATAATGAGCTGAGTCTGAGTTCAACACCATAAGACATCAAGGATATGATTTATAATATTCAAAATATAACTGATACTTACTCACAATTGGAGGACTAGAAACATGAGAATAAGATATATAAGATTTGCATGAGGCTTTGCCAGACAATGACAAAATAAATTAAAATAGGATTTCACACAAAAATATAAATATAACGAAGAACAATACGGAAATTTGACCTGAAAATGTAATGCCTAATTTTTAAGCAAAAGAATCAGAGATCTGGCAGATGGGAACTTCACAGAGTCACCCAACTTTTGTAGCCCTAAGAGAGCTGTTAAAGGCAAAGGGGCTGGGGATAAAGTCCTCTACATTAGAAATATTTTTACAAGGAATTGATAAAGTATCCAGTGGTTTTTCCAAAGATGACTAGTGCTGTTCCATTAAAAGATGTAAAAATAATATTTACTGATGGATCTAAAACTGTCTTTGGCTCATATGTGGTTTCTGGTGATAGCCCCAAAGTTGTCCAGTTTGCCATAGAGTCCCCTCAGGTAATTGAATTATGAATTGTATTAATGGTATTTAAAAATTTTAAAGAATCTTTTAATTTGGTTTTTGATTCCCAGTATGTGGTAAATATTCTTAAGATATTGGAAGCAGTAGGAAAAATAAATGGTAAAAGTACAATTCAAGAAATTTTAATTCAATTACAACAGGAAATTTTAAATAGAAAAAATCCATTTTATGTACAACATATTTGAGCTCATACTGGACTTCCTGGTCCATTGACAAATGGAAATGATTTGGCAGATAAGGATACCAGAGACATCTTTATATTCTCTGCTCATACTCCTTTTCAAAACACTAAGACATTCCATTAACAGTTTCATGTCAATGCACGTGCATTGGCTACTCGCTTTAAGATCTCTCGCCAGGAGGCTCGTAGCATTGTGAAAAGCTGTAATTCCTGTCTGCCATATACTGCTGTCCCAACTGTGGGTGTTAATCCCCGGGGATTATGCCCTTTGCATATTTGGCAAATGATTTTTCTGAATTTGGTAATTTAAAATATATTCATATGTCTGTTGACACTGCATCTGGTGTCATTGCAGCCTCCCTTATGACAGGAGAAAAGGCTAGACATGTCATTGTTCACTGTTTTGAGGCATGGAATACCTGGGGTATCTCAAAAGCCATAAAAACAGATAATGAACCTGCTTATACTTCTTCCTAATTTGAATCTTTTTGCAAAGCCATGGGAATATCTCATCCCACTGGACTCCCATATAACCCCCAAGGACAGGGCATAGTTGAGCGTGCCCATAGAACCTTGAAGGAGTGTTTAATAAAACAAAAAGCAGGAGTAGGTATGGGAAAGACACCTAGAGAAAGACTTGCTATTGCTCTTTGTACTCTCAATTAATTTCAACTGGACAAAGAGGGTAAGTCTGCAGCAGAGCGACATGTGCAACAGTCTCCAGCAAATAAAGGACAAGTGTTATGGAAGGCTATCCTTACTGGTTAGTGGAATGGCCCACACCCAGTGTTGGTGTGGGCGAGAGGGTCTGTTGTGTTTTTCCACAGGATGGGCAACAGCCATTGTGGATTCCAAAAAGACTTACTCGTCCAGCGCAAAGCCTACAAGAGAAGCTCCTATCTAATCATGATGTTGCTAGTGAAGATGATGCTCATGCTGATGGTGATGGAGAAAAAGATTCTGACCCTGCAGGAAAAAATAAAGAGTTCAGATGGGAATGCCTAGATTTGTTCCTTGGCCGGTGGAGGCCCCATCAGCTATGACCCTGTTTAGGACACACAGGGATTTTGGTATCACTGCCACCATCGTGACACCTATTGCAGTGTCAGCTACTGCTGCTACTGCAGCAGGCCAATGAGGCTACAGCCCTGGATACACAGAGGCAGATTAATTCTCAATTGAGAGCCAGCATTATGCTGGTGAATCAAAGAGTGGATCTAGTCCAGGAGCAAGTAGACATGCTCATGGAATTAGCTCAGTTGGGCTGTCAGTGGAAGTATACAGGTCTTTGTGTGACATCTATAAGATATGAAAATGCAAGACAAGCAGCTCATTTGTCTAGAAATTTGTCTCAGTATTTTACAGGAAATTGGATGAAAGATTTTGATGGCTTGATGCAGAAGTTGCGGTTAGCCATGGTGCACATGAATTCCACCCGTGTTGACCTGTCTCTTGCTGAGGGCCTGGCCTCCTGGATCCGATCTGCAGTGAACCACCTAAAAGAATGGGTGGGAATTGCATCCCTTAGCCTTTTGCCTTGTTCTTATCAGTTGCCTAGCACTATGGTCCATTCTGAAGATGCGAATGCAACAGTGCAACGCTAATGCCATGATTGATCAAGCATTTACTGCTCTTGAAGGAGGCCAGTCCCCGCAAATCTGGCTAAGCTATTTGAAGACCTCTGAGTTGTAACATGCAGCAGGATGTAGGGTGTAGCACCACAGAGGGCGCTGTATGCCCTCGGACATATGTCTGACTGCATACAGTTTTGTTATAGTTCCTGTCCCCTGGAAAACAGCATTGGGTTGGGTCATCTATGGTAACCATACTGTATATGGCCGGTGGTGAAAATGGGGGTGACAATCTCCCTTCAAATACAGGGGGTCAGACCTCTATGTCCTTCTGCTTGCATAAAACAAAAAAGGGGGAGCTGTGGGAAGCGGCTCCGCTCTCGCCATTACAAGGTGGCGCTTGCCATAGGCATTGCTTGAGAGAAAAGACAACTCCATATATGGAGTTGTATGCCCTGAGAGGTGTGGCCAATTAGTGGTGACATTGTGGTAATCGCTGATTGGAACAGGGAAAAGGTTTTAAGGGGATGCACGGGGAGGAAAAGAAGAGAGAGAGAAGAAGCTCGCTGCACAGGGATAGCTGAATAAACCGCTCGAAGAAGAAAAAGGTTGCCGTTGACTTATTCCGTTGGTCGGATGTGGGTAGCGACACTATAGTTTCCTCCTTTTCTAAATAATGAATGAATGAATGTATGGACAAATGACTAAATAAATAAGCAAACTTGAAATTTATAATCACAGTCAATATTTTTTGAACATGCAGAAATTCTCAGCAAAGCAACAAAACCAGTAATATATAAGAAATAATACACAAAGATAAAGTGGGATTTATTCTGTTGCACTGAGATAATTTAACATGCAAATAATAATCAATAAAATCCAACATGTGAAAAGGCTGAAGAGAAGTTATATAATGACCTCAATAAATGAAGAAGTGTTTTGTATCATCCAAACCCGGCCATCTGAAATTTGAGTAAATAAGCAAAGGGGAATCTTGTTAACTTGCTTAAAAACATCTACACAGACACTCTTCATAGCTAACATCACACTGACTGTGGAAACCAAAGGTTTTAGGTAAATCTTGTAGCAGAACTACTGTCATCATCCTTATTTAGCACAGCATGGAACTGGGTTCTTAAATCAAGGAACATATTATTGTATTTTTGTGATTTGAATATGAAATTACCCCCACCCTCTTTTTTTTTATATATATATTTTTTATTAGATCTTTCATTTACACTTCAGATGCCATCCCCTTTCCCCATTCCCCCCCTTAGAAAACCCCTATCCCATGCCCCCTTTTCCTTTTTGCATTTATACATTTTTTAAAAAAATGTTAATCATAGGCTTTATAAGTTTGGTATTGTTCAATCAGAGGTGTAACCCACTACCCAACCTAGATATATCTACTATCTTTGACTGGTGGAGATTCATGAACATCTGCTTCACTGTCTCCCCCCTCTATCTCTCTTTCATCACCTAGCTTCTCCTCTCCTTCTTCTTCTCCTCTTCTTACTCCTTTTCTTCCTCTCAGTACTCCTCCCACCTTAGCTCCTCCTACACATCACCCTTCCTGTTAAAAGGAAACTTTTCTCTCAAAATACAATTAGAGCATAATTATGCCAATTTGTACCAGTGAGGTACAAGATAGTCCTAATATCCAGTCCATCCTTTTGTTGACCTACCAGCACCTCTGTCATCTCTCCTAACTAAAACATTTATTTCTGAACCTGGCTTTAGGATGAATGTCAGCTGACGACCATACACTCAGATCTTTTCTCTCAAGGTAAATAGCTATAAATTTTCAACCCCATCAGAAATCCAGAATGACTGAGTTGACTATAATTGTGGGAAGCACAAAGCATAGCTTCTAAAACTTCGCCAATTTATAGAGACCTCTGAACACCTGGACACTCGCTCTACTTCAAAACGTTGGAGCATCTGTTCTTCTGCCTTCTGGCCCAGGATCATCTGACAGACCTTAGTGCTGCAGAAAATAGGGCTGATTACTCTGTCTAGGCAGATATAATCAGTCGACTATTCTGCAAGTGTGTCCTTTTCTGGACAGTAGTTTGTCTGTAGAAGGAAAGTGGCAATTCTTGCCTAGTGGCTGTCTCACCACAACTGGAGTAACTCCAAGGATGCTCAATTTCTTCTTAGAATTTAACATAGGAAGCTGTCCAGAGCAGACAGGTCTCTAATGAAAATGAACATTAATACTGAAATGTTTGTCATATCAATTCTAAGGATTTCTGATGTTTTGAAAACCAGCTATCCATGTAAGGTAATCTGGACTGTTGCCTGTTAACTCCACTCAGCTATTTCTAAATAAAACATAGAGAACACCCTTATAATAAACTCCAAGTCATGAATTTGCTATAGTCCCTTAACTCACAGGCTGACCATCTCAAATCAGTTAAAAAAGTTGAAGAAGGACTGGGTCTAAGCTTTGTATTCCTAAGTGTGTTATACTGGTACAATGCCTATGAGAGTAACAATATTCATCTCACTCTTATATCACTAAGAAGCTCATGCCAATGAAAACCTTAAAATTTGTAAACAAAGTAAATTGGTGCCATTTCAGAATTTATATCTTCATCTTGATATTAATTATACAGATTTCTACTAATAGGTTACGGCTATGCAATAAACCCCTAGCTAATCCTCTCTATTCCCACAAAACCACTACTTTTCCCTAGAGAGACAGCCCAACATTTACCACCTTAGTCCCCAAGCCCAGGGAATAGGGGTGCTGACTCATCATTAGCTTCTTCAAGCTGATTATGGGCATTGAGATATTAGAAGAGGAGTGGGGGACCCCCCCCACCCTCTTTAGAACTTAATGCTTGCATCCCAGCTCATGACACTGTTTCAGTAGGTTGTAGAAGCTTTATATACAGAACCTCATTGGAGATATGGAACTCCTGGGAATGGATATTGAGGGTTATAACCCAACACTACTTCCTCTTTATTCTCTCATTCCTGAATGTCAATGGAATGTGAAAAGCCAGACTCTTTCTCCTTCCACCATGAATTTTGTACATTCACTCTTGATGAACTGCATTCCTCTGGAACTGGGAGCCAAGGAAAACAGTTTGTCCCTTAAATTGCTTTATTTAGAATATTTTATTTGAGCCACAGAAGGTTAAATAAGACAGAAAAAAAAGACATACTGAAATTAAATAAAACTATGCACATTTGCACAGATGATGATGTAACGTATAAACATAAATTAATCCAATGACAGCAGGAAACACACCTGTAAGTAAGAAGTTGTAACCTCTTTACTATTATTTATCAGTACTGTTAGTCTGTATGTGCACTTGCTGTCACAACAGAAATGTACCGTAGGATAAAGTGAAATTTCATTTACAATCATTACAAGAGAAATTAAAAACAAATCAAAACATTTCCAGGAGACATCTGTGGCTCCTATCACTAGGCAAAGTGATGGGAAATGCTCAGAATCCTGGGATATAATGGAGTAATTCCTGTATATGTTTTGTTGATGTCATTCTTCTGCTTGAATTGGTCCATTGCTGTTCTATGAGGCACTGCCACTGTGGAACTCACTGCTAGACTGCCATGACTACCCCTTCCCTGGGTGGCTGTTTAAACACACACTCAGCTTCTCTATTCTGGAGGCTTCATGTCCAAACCAAGGTGCTAGAGGGTGTGAAGCCTCATTTTGTGACTTGTTATTGGCTACCTATTTCTGTCCTCATGTGGCTTTTCTTTTATGGCTGTTTTAAAGTATGTACTTTATAAGAAATTCAATCAGATTGGATTGGAGCTCCAACAAGTGACCTCATTTTACCTTAATTACTTCTTTAGAAGCCCTCTCTCCAAGTATAGATATTCTGAATGTTTAGAGGCATAGAGTTTCAAGATATAAAATGTGTGTGTGTGTGTGTGTGTGTGTGTGTGTGTGTGTGCACGTGAAGGCCAGAAATAAACTTTAGCTGTCATTCCCTTGGTTGTTTCTTTTTATTTGTTTTTTTCTTTTGTTTTGTTTTCTTTTGTTTTGTTTTTTAAATAGCTCTGGCTGTTCTAGAACTCTTTAAGTAGACCAGGCTGTTTTTGTACTCACTGGGATCTGCCTGTTTCTGTTTCTTTGGTTTTGGGATAAAATTCTGCACCACCTCACATGGCTAACTACTTTGCTTTTGTTTTTACTGTTGTTGTTATTGTTGTATTGTTTTGTTTGTTGGTTGGTTGGTTGGTTTTGAGGCAAGATCTCACAGTTCTAGAATTCTCTGTAGACTAAACTGGCTGAACAGCAATTTTAAAGAATAAGCCTTTCTGTACTTCTCCAGCACTGGGTCTTCTCTCTTGTCTCTTGTCTCTTGTCTCTTGTCCCCCCCCCCTCTCTCTCTCTCTCTCTCTCTCTCCTTTCCTCCCACACTCTTCCTCCCTTTCCTCCTCCTCCTTCTCCTTGTCTCCTCCTCCTCCTCCTCCTCCTCCTCCTCCTCCTCCTCCTCCTCCTCCTCTTCCCCCTTCTCCTTTTCTTCTTCTTCTTCTTCTTCTTCTTCTTCTTCTTCTTCTTATTCTTCTTCTTCTTCTTCTCCTCCTCCTCCTCCTCCTCCTCCTCCTCCTCCTTTTTCTTCCTCCTCCTCCTCATTTTCTCCCATATAGTTTGTACATGCTCAACACATGTCGTAATGCAGTTATCTCTCTGGCTCTAAAGGTATGAATATTGTCCTACTCAGTTCACCCCCTAACACTGAATGAAGGATACATCACTTTTGGGCATTATTGTATATGTTTTTTCACTATCTAAACCCTGGCTGTGTGCAGCCCTGTCGAGCATTCCAGATCAGATAAGATTAGAAATATTCAGATGGAATGACTTACTATTTCTTCACAAATAACTAAAATAATTTCACTTACGAAAATATGGACACCATTACTCTCAATTTCATAATATAAAACATAACCAAATCTTAGAATATTGCAGTTATCTAGTATAAGCTTTGAAAAGAAGTAGTAGGTCTAGAATTATGTTAAATTTACTATGCACAACTGAATGGAATTTTGAATTCCCTTCTCAGTTTTTCTTCATACAGGGACTAATATAACTCATCATGGAGTAAAGCTTGATATGTTGCGGAGAGTGATTTAAATATCTGATGTCCTGAAATACTCTACCTTAGGAAGGTCACATCATTTTTTAACTTTCTGGGAGTCAGGTGTATCATCACATGACTTTATGGAGTTTAATTCACTTTCAAGCCATAACAGGTCATTTCTTGCCTTAAGTTTAGTAACTAGAACATGTGTGTTTTGTTCAGTAAGAATAAGAGAATATCCTTGCTTCAGTCGCAGTTGAAAGTGCATTTGGGTGTGTATGTGCATGTGTTTAGAGGCAAGAGGAGAATTTCTGGGGCTGTTTTCTATGTTTTCTGAGATATATTCTCTCTACTACATATCTCCTTTGAATAACCTAAACTGTTAAACCAGTAATCTTCAAGGGTCTCTTTGTTTCCACATTTCCAGCACAGAAATTTAGGAACATGCTCCCAAGCCCAGCTATTTTATATATGTTCTAGGAATCAAAAACATTCCTGCATCCTTACACAGAAAGCACGATACCTACTGACCATCTGCACAGTTTTTAAATATTGTTTCCAATGCTGACATAAAGACAAGTACAAGAACAAAGTATAAAATTGAGAATCTAGAAACAAGAAATACCAAACCTTTTCATCAGGAAAAGAAAAGTATCTTCAACAAGTACTTTAGGTAAATCTTAGAAGCCACATAGATTTTACTGCTAGACTAGGATTGGGTGGAGAAGAGAACAGGAGGATCAGGTGGGGAAAGGGGGGAAAGAAAAGGGAGAGAATGCCAAGAGAGACAGCCAGAATTCCTAAAATATCTGATAGTGACCTTAGTGAGGTCTCCTAATAAGGAGGGATAATGAATCTCCACTGGCTATCTCTTGTTACCAAATGAGACTCACAATTGCATTAAGTTGAGTTGTTAGTCAAGAAAGTCATGGAAATGCCCAGATAACCCAAACTTTTGACAAAACATTTGGGTTGCTCCCTACAAACTGACTTGGGCATCCATTGCTAAGAAGAAAACCCATACAACTTATTGGACATAGAAAATTTGAGTTGATGCCTACATAGATTTTTATCCCTACATTCTAGTACCTTTTGGAAGATTTTTTTTTTTTGGTAAAATCTTAAACACCAACTCAGCCACAAAAACTTTGATCTATAATATATGATGACTGCAAAATACTCTAATGGAATGGTAGCACAGAAATTGTGGGAGAAGCCAACTACTATGTGATTTGACTTATGACACACTACATGACACAGAACAAATACCTGACACTGTTTGGTTGACCAAGAACCAGTGATGAGATTCCCCAGAGACCTAGAGAAAAACCAAACTCTTCTTATCTCAAAGAATAAAAATCAGTAAATGATTCCTAATGATATTCTGGCATGTATATAGATCAGTGCCTTATTCAGTCATAATCCTTTCTGCTACCGATGGGAACATAGACAGAAAAATTAAAGAAAGAAAAAGTGACACTTTGGAATACACTGCTCTGAGTAATATATCTTCATCAAATGCCTCCCCTCAGAGTTGACGTATAAGAGAAGGGAAAAAGTTTGTAAGAACTAGATGGAAGAGCAAGAACAGGTGAATCAACTATGCAAGGTGTATATAATCTCACAAAGACTGAAACAGCAAACACAGGGCCTACACAGGTCACCACCAGGTCCTCTGAATATATATTATAGCTATTAGATTAGTCCTTTTATGGATTTCCTGATTGTAAGAACAAGTGGGCCTCTTATTCATGTTCCTGCTATTGTGACCCATTGCTTTCTATTACATTGCCTTGTTCAACCTCAATGTGAAGGTTTTACTTTATTTTATTGTATTTTATTTTGTCATATTTAATTATCTCTTAGAAACTCTGTTCTTTTTTTTTTTTGAGTTAGCAAGGAAGTAAACATGGAGGAAAAGGGTAGTGGTGAGGAACAGGTAGGTGTAAAGGGATGAAAAACTATATTCAGGATATAATGTATGATAAAAGAATCTATTTTGGGTAAAAAGAAAAAAAAGAAAAAAAGACCTCTTCATATTTATAACAGATTAATTCAAAAGGAAAAATATTAAGAATCAAAGCAAAAATATCCTTATAAAAATTGTGTATTCCAACCCACATAACCTAGAGTTAGGCAGAAGACTTGGATGTTAAACCAAAGAATGAAATAAATTAAGTACCATTATGACCAAAATATATTTTAGGATCCATTATCAAGAAAATGACAGATTTGTGTGTGTATGTGTCAAAAGGCTATTATTCATCTTGCAAAAAAGAAAGAAAAGAAAAGAAAAATACTTGCAAAGTCATATGTGTGAATCTCATAGCTAGAACATCTAATAAAAAGATAATTTCTGATTTTAAATGTTTTAAAGAATATATAAATATTTCTCAAAAGAAATGACACAAATTACCAAAAATTATGACAAAAAATGTCCACAGTATGTACTAATGGAGACGTGAAACTCAAAATCACAATAAGACTTTAGTTCATACTCACTAAATACACCAGCACCAAAAAGTCAAGTATTGTATAAAAAGCCGTATACTATGATTTGGTTATGACAATAGATGAAATGATGATAAATGGTGATCGAATGAGCCTGGAAAACATTATGCTGCATGAAACAAGCCAGATATAAGAAGTCACATGTTGTCATTTCAATTTACATGAATGTCTAAAATTTTAACACAATAAAACTTAGTAGAGGGGTTAGGCTGTAGTTCAATAATAGAGTGTATATTTAGGAGGTGGGAGGCCTCTAATTCTAAGCAGCTCTAATTCTAAAATGGACTACAAAGTGATGTAAGGGGATAGCAGACAATCACTACATTGCAATGCAATAAAAAATTCTGAAAATAACTGTGACATGGTTACACATTTTCAAAAATATACTAAGAATTATTGAAAGGTAAACTCTCTCTCTCTCCGTGTGTGTGTGTGTATGTGTGTATGTGTGTGTAAGACATAGGAAAAATTGGGGTGTTATCCCTCAGATTTAGTTCATTTTGTTTCTGAGATAAGGTCTCCCACCAACTTGGAGCTCCAAATGTAAGCTGACTAGTTGTGAATCCCAAGGATCTGATTTCTCTGTCTCCCCAGAATTCAGGCTACAAGTTCTTGCCCCGATACCTAGTTTTTTCCACATGGTTTCTGGGACTGAAAACCTAGGTCTTTGTGCTTCAAGACACGTTAGTGACTGATTTAGTTCTTCAGTTATAGACTTGAAAAACAGAAATTATATAATAATTGAGTTATAACTATGTACAGCTGTTTATGTTATGTTGTGATAGAAATTTAGACTTAAGCACCAGACATGGGAATTACCTGAAACTACTGCACATTTGCTGAATTTATATAATACAGTCTTTGAATTCAGAGCACTGTTCCAGTTAATAGGAATCATTTGTGTAAAGGCTCAAAGAAGTGAGCAAGAATTGTTTTGACACATTTAATGAATTTTGTTAGTTTGTGTGGGTGATTATAGTCACGTCCGTGTGTATATGACTTATGTATAGAGGCAACTGCACTTGTGAGAGTGCATGTGGAGGCCAAAGGCCTATGCAAGATATCATTCTTGATAGCTCACCACCTTTATTTTGGCAAAGACTTTTAATAAACCTGGAGCTTCTGAATTTGATTAGATTGACTGGCTATCAAAATTAAGGGTTCTTCCTGTCTCTGCATTTCCAGAACTGGAATTATGAGTGTGGCAGAGATTTAATATGCATTCTATGGATCACACTTAGGGGCTCATGCTTATATGGCAAGCATTTTGAGGCTGGTCTATACTCTAACCTAAAGGAATTAGGATTTACATAGTAATTTACAAGGGGCACACATTAGGCAATCTTATTAGAGACACTTAAAATATCCTGCAGCATGGGCTTCCCATTTTATGCACTGAGGAACCTGGCTTTGCTGCATTAGCTGCAGTCTTGAAAGCTCTTCGAGAGGACAGTCATAGGCTCCATGACCTGCTGACCTGCCATGAGGCACACAATCTGTTAGGCTTATCTCTACTATAATTCAGAAGACTGCTGTTTCCATGCACTCATGCCTGCTGAGCTGCCCTGTATTCATACAGGGTATTATCAGACTACACTATGTCTTAGATCTTGGAGTTGAGAAGGATTTCTCTTTAAGGATTAAGCAAAAATGTTCACTGTTAAGTGAATGCAAGCCCTTCAGGTAGTCAGACTTTAAGCAGAAGGGAATTGAAGCAAGGAAGGAACATACCCTGCATCCTTTACCTCTTGCGAGTCTGAGTAGCCTAACTGCTGTCACATTGCATGGACCACAAACTAACCAAGCGTCACTTTCCTACCCAGACCCCATCATGGAGCCTGAGTCACATATTTTTTTTCTCCCCAAACTCAGTCACTTAGTTTATTTCATGTATCAAATAGACCCCCTCCTGAGAAATCTTTAAATGAACTTGAGAAACCTTTCAAAGTTCTACCCCAGCACAGGTGGCAGCTGGCAAAGGCTTGATGCTTAAGCCACTTTGTGATTTGCTGTTTCTTACTATGTATGTGAGCATCTTAACTTACTGTGTCCCACTGGACTGATAATGTCCTTTGGGATTCCTACTATACTACTTGTAAACCAAATTAGTAAGTCTATATGTATAACCATTAGTTCAGTCATTCTCCTTCTTTGCTCCTCTCTCCCCTTCAACTTCCCATTCTTATCCATTTCTCCCCCTCCCATTTCCATGCATATCCTGACTTTTCTTCCTTTTTTCCTCTCCTTTCTTCTGTATGTTTCTAAAACCTAACATCCACTTTTCTTTTTTCCCTATTCTATCTCCACTCTGCTGGATCTTCCATTCAAGTTGACTTAGAAAATGACAATGATTGGCCCTGTCTTAAACCTTCCTCTAACATAGTAATAGTTCAATATTAATTCCATTCTGGAAACCTAGGTGGTGCATAAAATGTAATAAAAATTTTCACTGAAATCGTTGCTGAAAAGTCAATGGTTTAAAAATGTAGTTTTTCTGAGCTGCAAATGTGATGAGTTGGAACTTTTTGTAACTCAAATTTCTTTAAGTCGTCCATACTCCCATGAGAAATATTTCCACAATGTTCTATATGTAATTCAACAGTTTTGAAAGATATAAGCATGTTTGAGTGGAAAAGACTAGGGACGCATGCTAAGTGCTTGCAATGGTGTGTCTGCTACCCCGGGAGAATTGCTGTACCTGCCAGGCTACAAATAAGATTGAGAACTAGATAGAAAGTGCTTCATAAATATGGGACAATTTACTTGGTCATTCAGATATCCTCACCTGTAATTGCAGGGATCCACAGTGGAAGTGTTTTATTCAGTTACAACTAAACAGTGGTTCATTCTCCTATTGTGGAATATAGAACTGCATACCTAATGGGCATCCTAAAAATTAATCCATCAATGAATAAAAATGATGACACATTTTTCACCAAAATTGCTCTGATAATTAAAGGATGTATATTCTGTCTCAGTGGCTAGAATCTAAAGAATTAGCTTAAGGGAATAAACTGGGACTGGAAGTTATCTTTATTCTGACAAATTAATTGCTATAAATGAGAAGCTGTTGTAATCATTCATTAAGAGACAACTCATAAATTTGATATTTTCTCTGTAGCTATGAATTCAGACATGTACAGCCCATTTCTTCTGCTCCTGTATAAAAAGGACAATTGAGACAACTTCTTTTTCTTTCTGGACTTCTAAGTATCTAAGACTCTGGGGCTCAATTCATTGGGAAAGGACACCTGCTCTAGAATAAGACAACTTCTAAGTGAAAAATAAACTCTAAAATTTACCTACCGTATGCCATTCAGCTATTTAATTTGAAACAAAACAATCTCTCTTTCATAGTCAGTGCTTTATTGCCATGAATAGACACTATGACTCTGGCAACTCTTATAAAAGAAAGCACTTAACTTTGGCTTACTTACAGTTTCAGAGGTTTAGACTACTGACTTCATGGCAGGAAGCATGGTGACACACAGCAAGGAATGGTGCTGGGGAAGTAGCTGAGATCAGTAGGCAGAGAGAGATACTCTGGCCCTGGCTTGGCCTTTTGAAACCTCAAAGTTCAGCCCTAGTGACAGTCTTCCTCCAACAATGGCACACCTTCTAATCTTTCTCTTAGTGCCACTCACTGATTACAAAGTATTTAAATATTTGACGGTGTAGGAGTCATTCTTCTTTAAATTACCATATCCTTATAAATTAAAAAGGGAGATTCCTAGAACACAGGAAAAGAGTGAAGCTTCCTAGCCTCAAAGAGTCTTTACAAGGTTCATGAGAGCTGCCACCCCAAAACAACAGAGAGAAGACACTGCAAAGCTGTTTGCTGATGTGAATTTGCAACTGCCACCAAGTAGCCCGTGCTTCTATAACCCCTTACTCATGCTTTCTTTTTCTCCCTTGCTCTTTCTTTCTTTTATCTTTTTGTCCTTTCTTTCTTGCTTTCTTTGCAGATTTGTTTTTTGAACAACTACTTATTAGAATAAAAGCTTAATATACATCAAAATTAATCACTATAATATCAAATAAAATATCAACATTGAATTTTGATATTCAAATTAGACTAACTCTGTCAGCTACAGTCTGCTAAACAATATCAGAAATAGATATTTCTATTGAGTCTACAAATATGCAAATTTAGTAAAATGTTTATAGGCCTTGGTCTAGTTTTTATAATATGGAAGCATTTACCTCATGCTATTCATTAAAAACCCCCATATTCATATATAAACAGATATTTTCAGCAACTGCTAGAAATGAGGAAGTATTTTTCCCCAAAATTTCTTACTGTAATATGTATAATAGGATATAATAACTTTGATTTTAAGTAGAGTTTAGATAACTAAGTAGGTACACAGACATACTACTCATACACACACAAACAAACACATGCATACACTTTCTCATATACACACTTATGCCATATATATATATATATATATATATATATATATATATATATATTTAACACACATATGCACACATGTGCACAGCAAACATACACCACATGGGTACAGAAGCACAGAGACATTTACATACTCACATACACACATAGTGTCACACTTAAACACAAACAGAGACACATACACATGAAATACAAACACATATACAAAGCCATGCACCCTCAGAGATGCACACAGAGATACATACAAAGATGCATGCATACAAACATACACATATACAAACATGCAGATTCACAGAAAAAATACACACACAAATGTACAGGAAGACACATGCCTACATACTCACACAAAAACACATGTAGACACATATAAACAAACAGAAACACACACAAAATCACACAGAGACAGACACAAACACACACACACACACACACACACACACACAGAGAGAGAGAGAGAGAGAGAGAGACCATTTACAAAATAAAGGATATTTCAGATATAGAACAGATGTGACAAAGAGCTCATCACTACATTTTCTCCAAATAAGATACAAAATTCAGAATCTCTGTAATATTTTAACATGAAATGTTTAAAGACTCAAATAAAATATACTATATCATAAGGTTCTATAAAATATAGTAGATCAAAAGGATCTACTTTTATTTCAATTGCTTTGTTGATGTTGTTGCTGATACTTTGGCCTGTTTAATTTTCTGGAGAACAAAGTATGATCTCAATGCAAAGAACACAAGACTGGAGCTTATATATCCTTATTCTAAAACCCTTTAGCCTTTACTTCAGACATCCTGCCTAGCCATTCCTGCACGCACAGTCTTGAATTTACAAAGGGATGTAAATATTATACTCTCTTTCCTGTCTACCTAGCTATGATTTTAGTTGTTTTTAATGTGTATGTGAGCATGTATACATGTGCTCCTCTCTCTTCCCCCACCATCTGATCTGTTCCATCTTCCTTCCTTTCTTCCTCCCTCCCTTCCTTCCTTCCTTCCTTCCTTCCTTCCTTCCTTCCTTCCTTCCTTCCTTCCTTCCTTCCTTTCTTCATTGCCTCCTCAATTTCTTTCTTTCTTTCTTTCTTTCTTTCTTTCTTTCTTTCTTTCTTTCTTTCTTTCTTTCTTTCTTTCTTTCTGAGAAGGACAGGCTTAAAAACTCAAGTTTGTTTGCAAAAACAGTTAATCCAGGCTAGCAGATCAAGGAAAGCACTCTTCATCACTTGGTTACAGTCACTGATCACCAGTCCTTTCAATACATTTTTTAAAATGTTGTTTCTCAGAAACAAGATTATGTTCTTCCTTTCTTAAGGGAGCTATCTCTACAGTCTTAGCTCAGGTCTTTAACATAAGAACAAGTTGCTTCTCAATATGAACACTGACCCTAAGTTTTCATTTAGCATCTGTATGAAGACAATGTACAAGAGTTCTCACCTACAGATCATCACATAATTGAGTGTTTTTCTAAATATATAGCCAAATTTTTTAGTAGGGCAGCTCCTCCTGGAAGTGAGCAGAATATTCACATAACTTTTATTTCATACAGATTTCATCTATTTAAATGGCATATTATGTTTACCTTTAGTATTTCAATGGCTGTAAAGTAGTTGTGTATACTTTTTTATGTGTGTATACTTAACCCAAGATTGAGAAGCAATGGAGCTTTATGGGACTAAGTCTTAATGGACCTGTTTTAGTTTTTTTTTTTTTTTGAGAAAGTGTGAAACAAAATATTATATGATATTATTCATGACATTTAACTTGCTTAACAAATTTAATTCTGCAACTTTACATCTTTCAAGTTCATTTTTCATGTATTTCTATGAAAAATCAAGTAACAGTTGGAAAATAATTAAAGAGATTAATTTGATTTGCAAAAAAATCTAAGACCTACTAAGTGTGTTGGAGGTAAGTCTCTATCTGAGATCTATACAAACACAATTAAATAAAACTTCTGTGGGGGAGTGTGCAATGTGTTCATGAATCTGTCCAAGATTTTTGCATGTTACACACAGTAGGTTGTGCCTACCAGTGAGGATGCTGTATTCTCACCAAAACAGACATACAGAAACAGAATGAGAGATGACTTGAATGACATTGTTACAATTTCTGCTTTAAAATATTTTCATTTGAGCCCAGGTGTTGTCTAAAACTGGTAGCTCAAAATCTTTATTGTAAGTATCAGGAGACAATAAGAGAATATATATATATATATATATATATATATATATATATATATATATATATATCACACTCAAGACTTTGCCTGCAAAGTAGGATCTCTTTTGAATGAGGACACTGAGGGGAGGTGCACATCCATGGATCACCCATTACTCTTCAGGCTTTCCCACACTGCACTGTGACAACTAGAGAACTGCTGACTTTTTATCAAACCATATATATGTCTTCTTATCAAGGCATATTAGAGAATTTGTACATTATTGCACGCGCTCTCTCTCTCTTCTACTCTCTCTCTCTCTCTCTCTCTCTCTCTCTCTCTCTCACTGTGTATGTGTGTGTGGGGGGGAATGTGTCTGTCTGTCGGTCTCTGCCTCTGCCTCTCTCTCTTTCTTTCTCTCTCGACACAATTATTGTGATTGTAAAACGTGTTTTTCTAATGTTTGTGTAATTTGTATTTTACACATTAATACTATGAGGTCCTACCAGAGATGACTGACTACTCAGACACAGTTTATACCCAATTGAAAGTTTTTTTTCAAAAAAAAAAAAAAAAAAAAGTCAGGATCAAAAGTAAGTGTTTTAGTTAGAAGAGATGACAGAGGTTCTGGTTAGTCAACAAAATGATGGACTGGGTATTAGGACTATCCTGTACCTCACTGGTACAATTAGGAATAAGTATGCTCTAACTGTATTTTGAGAGAAAAGTTTTACTTTAACAGGAAGAGTGATATGTAGGAGGAGCTAATTGGGAAGGAGTATTGAGAGGAAGAGATGGAGTAAAGAGAGAAGATGAAGGAGAGGAGAAGCTAGGTGATGAGAGAGAGAAAGAGAGAGGGGGCATGGAGGCAGATGTTCACAGGTCTCCACCAGTCAAAGATAGTTTTTATATCTAGGTTGGGTATTAGGTTACGCTTCTGATTGAGCATTACCAAACTTATAAATCCTTTGATTAACATTTTTAAAAAATTGTATAAAAGCAAAAAGGAAAGGGGGGGCATGGGACAGGGGTTTTCTAGGGAGGGGAAATGGGGAAAGTGGATGGCATCTTAAATGTAAATAAAATAAAATAAGAAAAAAGTAAACAACAAAACAAAGAAAAAAGAAAAAAAAAAGAAAGTTTTTTTTTCGAGGCAGCTGAAACTACACTGAGGTATTCCAGAACCCCGGTGTCATCCTGGCATTTACAGAAAGAGGCTTTTAAAGGCCAAACCACATCCTGATATTTTGTCCTAAAGCTGCAGGGGAGATTTTGTGCAAGCAAGAAGTTTAGCAGAAGCTAATATAACTGCATAGCTCAAATGGAAAGTTTGCACAAGCAGGTCATTTAACAGAAGCTACTTATCTCCAATTCCTAGAATAGAGTTGTGTGACTTTCCTTGTGATTTTCTTAAGACTTCTAGCTTTAGTTAAACACAAAATGACCTCAGTAGTAATATAAGATGGAGAAACATCTCCACTGTCTTGCCTTGTCATTTTAGTAGCTACTTCTACATAGTCTCTTGTAGAGACCAAAGAAAACTTACTGATTACACAATTACTGATTCAGATCTTCCTAGTATTTCTGTTTTATTTTTAATTATTAATGGTCAAGGTGCTGCTAATGAAAAACTTAGGAATACACTGCCTAAGATTTATTGTTTATGTGTATCTTTTAAATACAATTGAAGTGACTTACTTTTTTCCCTTATTAAAAAAACAAGAAATCACATTATTTACTTAGTATGGCAAGTGTTTTTAATAAAAATTTATTTATTCTTTGAAATACTCATTTTCATGTGCAAGATCGCTTGCCCATATGCTTTACTTCTATATATTTCTATGCTAACTGCATGTATGTGGAAAGATCAGAATGTGAAATTCAGGGAAGCCTATTATTACTCTTTAACTTTTTGAAATTAGTTTTGGATTAAGACACGCAAAGACACTTGACTCTTTAATGGTCATTATTATAGAAGTGTGAAAATATATAATTCAAACTTCAAAACCCAAAAGAAGGAAGTTGATGCAAAATCTAATGTAAGAAAGTGAATGTTGGAAAAATGGAAATGAGGTTTAGGAGGGAAACAGTAAGTGAGAATTTGTCTATTTACTCTTCTAACTTGAGAAAGACCACTTGGACCAGACTGAGTTACATAAAAGGAAAATATACAGAGATTAAAAAACAAAATGAAGAATCTAAAGAAGGAAGTATCCCAAGATTTTGGATTCTCATTACTTCAATAAAATTATACTTAGTGTGGCAGTACATGCCTGGAACCCAAATGCTGAGAAAAGCCAGGAGGCTGCCTGGGATGTGTTCAGTCAGTATAGAATGCTGCTGTAAGTAAGCTAGGCACTGTAACCCATTCCTTCACCTCTCATACAGTAGAAAGTAGGTTCCTGAGTGCCCAGTGACTTGTCCAGGGAACATAGCTGTTGGTTAATGTAACAGATCAAACACAAAACTGTAGTTGGTGCCTTACCCTCTCCTTCCTCACTGCCTCTCTTTTTCTTCTTCTTTATTTTCTTTTCTCTTCCCCTACTTTCTTCCCTTTATATACTCCTTCCTTCTCTTTCCCTTTTCTCAACCTCTCTTCTCCATCCCCTCACCTTGAATGCTCTCTTTCTCTTCCTGCTTTGCTCTCCATTTTCTTCTTTATTTTCTCCCTCCTCCTCTCCCACTCAACTTCCTTCTCTTTCTTGTGCTCATGTTTATTTTTTTCTTCTTCCCCTCTCTCTCAACTACTCCTCTTCTGTTGCTTATCCTCTCCTCTTCTTCCTTCTTCTCCCCCTTTCTTCTTCTCTTCTTCCTCCTATTTCCACTCATTCTACCCTCCTGCTCTTTGTACTTTTCCTTTTCTTTCTCCTGTTACCTTCACCTCCCGGTTTTCTTGCTCTTTTTCCCTGGCGGTCCTCCTTCACGTCCTATGCCTATTTTCTTTCTGCTTCTTTTGCTTTCTTCCTTCTGTCTTTCCATTTCCTTTTCTTCTTTCTTTTCCACAACATTTTATTCCTCTCAGCACTTCCTCTTGCTCAATTTTCTTAATACAGAAGCCTGTGACCAGCATCTGTGTCTGTAAGACAATGTAACACAAGGAAGATTTTTAATGCCTATGACATAGAAGAAATGTTCTTTATCTTAGAAGAAGCAGTGGGTTTGTCTGGAAAAAATGCATCAATAAGTTCAATGTACCTGTACCCTGAATCTTGGCAGGATACTAGAATACAAAATATTTCAGTATAGAACTAGAAGTCTTGGCTTTTTTTTTTTTTTCTCAGTGTGGGTGAGAAATCCCAGAGCACTGCTGAGATAGAAGAATCAAAGAGAAGAATCAAATGATCTGAGAGCTAGAAATATAGAGTTGGAAATTTCCAGCCTTTTTGGGAGAAGCAACCAGAGAAAGGTCAAGTGATGCTGTTCAGAGGAGATTTAAGATTGGAGAGTGAGTGACATTGTATCTACAGGTCTAGAAATGCTTTTATCTGAATCCTGATCCTTTTGTACTTTACAAGATCAGCTATAAAACAATTCTTATTCCAGATCTACACTGAGGGGAGAAGGTATGGGATGAGGAACAACTGGAAAGTGGACCAGAAAGGGAATAAATTTGGAGTTTAAAATTAATTAATTAATAAAAAGAGAAAAAAGTAACTAATATACAATATAAAACAATATAAAGTGAAAGATATGATAAACAATGTAAGAATGTTATCATGGTAGATAGCATAGAGCAGTAAATAACAAAATGGATCCTAGGATCAAAACTGCTTGGTTACGATTATTATTCTTGCATTTCTGGCTACATTACCTTGTCCACGTTCAGTTTTCTTCCTTTATTAAATGAGAGGAATAAAGTTTCAATTCAGTGGATGAAATTTGAATAGACTAATATGTGAAGGAATTAAAATTGTGCTTAGACATGATGAGATTCATGCCTTGAAAGGTGTCATTAATTTTGTGTATTTCTAAATCTTTGTCACTTAAGAAAGCTAAAATAATACCTAAAATGATGTAAATATTTCTGAGTTTATATGCTTGTGGCTAAAAGGATGAACTAACTGTTGAGTGTTCACATCATTTTTGCAGAGGACTCTTATTCTGTCCCCAGCACCCAAATAAGGCAGATTGCAACTGCTTATAACTCCTTATTCAGGGAGACACAATATAATCTTCTGTCCTCTATGAGTACCTGCATACACAAGCAATAATAATGTCATACAGGCACACACACATAAAATAGAAGTAAAATAAAATAAATAAAAATAAAATAAATTTAGAGTTATATTTAATTTTGTTGCCTTTAGTACTTATATTAGTTCTGGATACTTGTTTCCAAAAAAAGTGTTTATCTACATTGTATCATTAAGTTGTCCTTTTGAATTTCTCTTTCTATAAGACATTTTACTGTCAGAGACTGCTCTGCCAAATGTTGGAACCCACACTGCCCCAAGCTTTGGGGGCTCAATTGTCCTGGCTCGTACTGCTGCTCCAGTCTGCGGGTCAGGGTTCAGGAAGAGAAAGAGTGAGGGCAGACTCAAAGAATGGAGACCAGACAGAGTGTGATTCAGTCCTGTTTATTCTCAAGTCTCTCTTCTTCTCTCTTTCCAAGTTTCTTGTTCCTAGTCCAAGTCCCAAGTCTCAAGTTCCCAGTCCCTAGTTCCTAGTCCCTAGTGCCTCCAAGTTCCAAGTTTCCAGTCCCTAGTCCAAGGACCTCCAAGTTCCAAGTTTTCCAGTCCCCTCTTCTGTCTGACTCTCACCTTTTATAATTCTCACTTCTTAAGTCACACCTTTAAGTCACACACATCCAAGGGAAAATCCTGGGTATCTAAAACAAGATGTTACCAGAGGGTGCTCAGCTGTTGTAGGCTGTTGAAAATAAGTCTCTTGTCAGGTTACATGGCTCAAGATGGCTGTAAGGATGATAGCCGCCTTCTGTCAGCTCCCCACATTTTACTTACCTTGTCTTGCTGCATTATTGTTACATCTACATGGAATTTTTTTTATCATGTGCTCTGTAAATTAAGTTACTAAGACACATGTGAGATAACTCATCCAGAGATTTGCAGTATCTTAAATAGCTACAACATTTTTTTTTTTTTTTTTTGCATTCACTGTGGTCTTTAGCTATTTCTTGCTGCCTCCTGTGGCTTAATGGAAAACTACAGTTTTCTTGGTGGTTGATGCCTAAAAGTTTGTTTTAATAAATATGTGCTCTGGATTAATTCTGTATAATTTCTACTATAGCAAATCCAATGCTTCTCCCAGTTTCCAGTTATCATACAAGAGTTTTGACTTGTTTTATTGAACTGTTATAACCAGGAGCCAATTGGTGGAAACTCACAAACAAAGAAACAAACAAACATCTGAGAAAAAGGTTTAGGACAGAGTAAGCATCACTTTTTTTGTGGGGGCTCTCAACTTCTATTGAAGATCACTTTAATTATCATGTAAATATGGACAGTGCCGAGTTAAAACACAGTAATTCCAGGACAAATGGAATAAGCCTCTCTTACTTTTTAGAACTAAAAATCTAAAAAATTGTATACAGAAATGATATGAGTGTTCTGAGGAGCAAAGGATAGAAAAAATACTAGTGCTGAAACTGACAATTTTAAATTTCCATCAACCTGATGTTTAGCCTCCTATTCTACCTTTGACGTTTGGTTTTACTAGTCTTGATGAAAACAGAATATTCAGAATATCTGCTTTAGCATTCAAATGTGTAAAGAAAGGTCTGCAAAGGAATGCTTATTTTTCTGCCATAAGCAGAAAGAAATTAGGCATCTGCAAGGCAGAGACAATATTTTTTATGGATTCACATGCTACTGTTGGTCTCTCCAAGAAGCACAGAAGCAGCTCACTCCAAATTGTCTCTTATAGGCTGAGGAGGAAACTTTTCCACTCATCATCACAAAGGTTTGAGGGAATCCTACTGCACTTGTCACAGTGATATTTCTTCCCCAAGACAGAGTGAATCATGAATCATAAAGTATGCGAGCACAAAGAAATGAACTTTGTATACTGATTTTATGTCCAAAAATCATATAGAGGGGCCATTCAGTTCAAGAAAGTGTAAGATTGTCCACAAAAGAGACCCAAGAATGACTGTATAACATCTCCTAAATCTAGTCAAATCTGTGCTTACAGATATATAAATATTCCAAACCTTGATAACTATAAAATGCTCTACAGCTTACATCTCAGGCTATCTGTTGAGTGGTAGAATTACATAATTATAAATATAATTGTAAAAACTTTAAAACTCACATGAAGTTAGATCTACAGCTCTCACAGGTGTAGAAATTTGGCTGTGGACTACCCTATGAAATCAATCTTTTTAAAAATGTTATTTACACTGTTAAACATTAAAGAGATTTTTTAGGTTAGCATACAAAGTAATAAGTTTTGCTGTATATCTTTATACATTCATACTTCTTAAGCATTGTCTTTGAAATATGAACATCAGCTTTCTCGACAGGAACCTGATATTCCATGACTCATTATGAAGGAAGGTCAATCTTACAAAGACAGAGTCTGAAATTCTTAAAGTCCTGCTTATATATCAATTATATATTATATCAATTAACAAGAATATCAGAAAAGACATGTAAAAAATGATAAGAAATATAGATGAAATGCAGTGTAAGGAATATTCATCTTACATTTCACCCCAATATAGTGAAAGAATTATTTTCAACTGTATAAGGAACCTACACAAGATAAACCTTGATATTTATAGAAAGATTATTCTTAAATTCACAGACTTTATGTCAAATCATTTTAATTTGTACAAAGAAATAAAGATGAGGACTTTCAGCCAAATGAAATGAAGAGCTCAAAAAAAAAAAAAGGAAGAAAATGAAATATCTAGATACATAATTTACAAAACATAACACTAAAAGTCCAAAAGATACCTGATCTGGCCTAGTAGCAAATTTAATAACAAAGACTTAAAACATCAAAAAATATACCAGCAAATACCCTGTTAGAAAAAAAATGGAAATTAAAGATGTAAACAAATAAATAAACAGTTGTCAGGCAGTGGAAGGGTATCCTGGTTCTTGGGTTGTAGGTGTTCGGCCACGCCCCGGAACCCAGGCTCCTGACAGGAGGTCTAATCTCTATTCAACCTGCACCCTTCAGTCACATAGTGCACAGGTAGAGGGCATGACTAACAGGCCTCAGGCCCTAGAGAGATTTACATACTAATGACATACCTGAAGGCCAGAGGGTAGAGCCAGTTAAGCATTCCTCTCCAACCCCTCCCCCATCTTTCCCTCCCTATTAACTCAGGTCTGTCCTGGGTTTGGGGGTGGGGGTGCATCCAGATCTATCTGATATCCATCATGCCAATAAACCTGTTTTGGAAACCCAAGGACTTTCTCTTGTCGTTGGGGCTGTATAGTGAGGAACTGTGGAGTCACAGCAGCTGGGCCTAACTTCCCCCTGGAGGAACCCAGAGTGTTCCCAGCCAACTACACACAGTCTGGCATGAGGAACCCTGCAGTTCCAACAATTGCAACAATTGCAACAATTACCTATAAATAGTCTTTAGATATCAGTGAGGGAATTAAAAGAAAAGAGAAAGATCTAACTGAACTTCATTTTAGCATAACAACAGAAGAAGGAACAGCACATCTTAATAGATATAGAAGGGTTTTGAGACAACAGCTCAAAAAATTGGTGAGTATCTTAGCTAGCAAGATAGAACACATGATTCAGATGGAGGAGGAACTATGTGGATGGGAAACATGGAACATCAGAAAAAAGAGCATGAGGAAGTTTACAGGCCAGCTTATACACAAATTTGCTCCTTTCTTCACTAAATTCATTAATAAAATGGATGTGAAAAACAGTGTCATTACAATTTTCAATGCATGTAGAACATTCAGTAATGAGACAATAGTCACACTCAATAGTGAAACCTAACAGCTTTGATCAATAAGGAAATTAGGCTTGGCCCTGTAAACCATCAAAAGTCAAGAGGCATCCTCCAATATAAAAAAAATAACAAAGAAACAAACAAACATTTATCAAAAATACATTGAATAAAGGTTCAGCATAAAGAATATACAAAAAGCTCAAAAACCTATTTTTTTAAAAAAATTTAACAACCCAGTTTTTTAAATGAAGCTTGCAACTAAACACTGGGTTCTCAAAAAATCTAATGCAAATGGTTGGAAAACATTTTAAATGTTCATTATACTTTATTATCAGGAAAATGTAAATTCAAACTACTTTGAGACTTCACTTCATTCCTGTCAATGGCTAAGATAAAAAAATAATTGCTGACAAATGCTGAATGTTGGCATGGACATGGGGAAAGAACATTTATTGTTATTAAGAAAGCACAATTTATGCAGCAAGTATGGAAACCAGTGTGTAGTTTTCTAAATGACCTAGAAATATATCTGCCACATGACACAGCTTTTGGGTTTATACCCCGAGGACTCTGTATTCTAATATAGAGATATCTGTTCATCCGCAGGCATTATTGCTTTATTCCAAATAGCCAGGAAATACAAATAGCCTGGATATATCCCAACTGATGAATTGATAAAAATGTGTCCTTGTAGAGGATAGTTGTGGGGAGCCGACAGAAGGTGGCTATCATCCTTGCAGCCATCTTGAGCCATATACCCTGACAAGAGACTTGTTTACAACAGCCTACAACAGCTGAGCACACTTTGATAACATCTTGTTTTATATACCCAGGATTTTCCCTTAGGTGTGTGAGACTTAAAGGTGTGATTCAGAGCTGAGACTTAAAGGCATGACTTAAAGGCTTGGCTTGTAAGTGAGACATATAAAAGTCAAGAGGCAGACAGAAGAAATTATTAGACACTTGAGACAGAAGAAAACACCTAGGAGTTAGACACTTGGACCAGGGAACTCAGAAGAAAGTACTTAGACTTGAGACTGGAGACAGGCAACATTATTAGGCACTTAGCACTTGGAGAACACTTGGAAGAGAACTTGGAACTGGGAAAGAGACTAGCAATTTAGAACAGGATAAGGACTTGAGACTTATTACAGATGTAACTGGGATTAGGACCTGAGACTTGGTACTAGGCACTTAGGACTTGAAACTAGGGACTTGGAGAGAAGAAGAGAGACTGAAGAATAAACGGGATTGAATCACACTATGTCTGGTCTTCATTCCTCGCGTCCATCCTCACTCTCTCTCTCTTTTGCTGAACCCCAACCTGCAGACCGAAGCAGCTTGAGGCAGTGTGGGCTCTAACAATTTAGCCCCCAAGGCTTTTGGCAGTGCGAATTCCAACATTGATAGAGTGGTCCGAGACATTTTGGCCCCCAAGCGTGGGGCAGCTCAGTTTTCAACAGATAGTATTGATCAAGACAGTGGATAAAGTTTTCAGTAGATGTCAAGAGTTATTGCAATGGGGATAACAACAAGGAAGATGAACCAAGGAGTATTTTGAGGGACATGGAGCTGTTCTGTCACATGACAGTAGTGGTGTATACTCTAATGTGTTATAAACTTGGAACAGGACTTATAAATATGTTATAAATGGGGCAGAGAAGTTTATTGCATAGAAATGAACAGCCTTATAAGGGAAAACATGAGGAAACAAGCAGTGGTGGAAAACAGAGGTAAATTGCAGCTTTCTACTTAGTGTGGAACTATATGGTATTGCATGGAATTTTGAATCTTTTAAGAATATGGCAAAAGGATCAACCTCTTAGACATCACTAAAGTAAAGTCTACCAAAGAGATAATTTTAGCTGGTGACAATAGCCAGAAGGCCTATGGTTGATTGACAATAGGGAGGTTGACCATAATGATCACAGCACATGAGGTACACTCACTCACTGTCCTGGACCAGTGGCTCAGTGCTTAAGTGGGCAAAGGGCTCTGCTCCCAGGACCACGGGAGTTAGTGAACAACAGACAATCATTCCAACTCCAGGGGATCTTAACAATCTCTTCTGTTCTTTATGGGCACCAGAACACAAAGAGATAAACACATAGAAAAAAATTTTAAGGCAATGCAATTTCTGCTACAGAGACCCTTCATGTATAAAAATAATTATAGTGATCTGGGGGAAAGAAACAACTTATTAATAGCTGATGATCTTGAGTTATTATTGTAAGTATTGGAGTCAAATGCCCTACACAGCTGTGGGAAAAAGAAACCTGATCTTTGTAGAATTCCGGGAATAGTAGAATCTCAACATGTGCTGGTATCAGTGCGAAGAGAGTAATGTAATGACCTGTAAAATGTGGTTATGTTCATTCCACCACCTATTACTATGTTATTTTTAGTAAACAATGAGTTTGCAAGTTTGTAAAGATTTTGAGTTTATCATAACATTTTCAGATGGTTCCACATAAAAGACCTAGGTATTTCATATATGGAAAAGAGAAGTGAGAGCTTCAGAGAACTTTGAAAATATTATGTGATTAACTTGGAAGATAAAGAGATGATTGTTGGTGAAGAAAAGCTTGGGGTTCTAGAACCAGTGAATTAAGTATTGCTTCCTTCAGGATACACAGAGGCTAGTGCCACGATTCCTTGGCTCTTGCTATTCATTTCAGACTTCTGAAAACAAGACCTTTCAAATAACAAGATTTAAAACAAAACAAAGCAAAACAAAACATATATAGGGGCTTGACAGATGATTCAGCCAATAAAGTGTTTGTCACGCATGTGTGGAAACCTGAGTTTAATTTCTTCAACCCATATTTTTTAAAAAAAGAAGAAGAAAAGGTAGTTGTGTGACACTTGAATATAATCTCAGAATTAGGGTTGTGGAGACAGGAGGATCCCTAAGAAGTCCAGCCTCGTGGCCTACCTTAATAGGCAAGTTACACACACACACACACACACACACACACACACGCATGCACACATTCACAAACAATATGTTTTACACACATATGCAGAGCTAAAAATAAGTGGCAATGATTTGTTACTTTCTCACTCATAACCTAATACAATACCTTAAACAGATATATTCTATTGTTTTACATTATATTTCAGTCTAAAACACTGTCATCTTATTGGCTTCCAAATACTCTTTGAACATGCTCTTTCCTCTCTCTCTCTCTCTCTCTCTCTCTCTCTCTCTCTCTCTCTCTCTCTCACACACACACACACACACACACACATACATACAATCAAACATACATACATACACACACACACACACACTAAAAAGATTCATTGTTTCTTCTTGTATTCTTTCTTCAACAAATCCTACCAGTATGTGTTTCCACAACCAGCCTCTTATTTTCTTCAAAATGAGAATAGAAGAACTCAATAATCCCCAAGTGTCAGATGGCATTTTTGTAAGTCATTTGCTCTTAAAACGCTTGGAATGAACTGAAATGAGCTGGCTTTTTGGACCAGATGCACTGCTGTTTGCCATCTGGTGGACAGGGTCTCTCACTGCAAACCATCTCAAATTGTCTCTGGTCAACAACTAAAACTCCTAAATGGGGTTTTCTGTCAGTGCTTTAAGTACTAAGCCCAGAGTAAGAGATTGAAATGTATAAATATTGCAAGTTTTCCCTTTTATATATTTTAAAACAAAGTATATATTCAGTTAGCTACCTAGCAGTTATGATGTGAAGTGTTTTCAGAAACATGCCTTACCACCAATGTATCTTGATCTCTCTCCCTCCTTTCTCTCTCTCTCTCTCTCTCTCTCTCTCTCTCTCTCTCTCTCTCTCTCTCTCTCTCTCTCTCTCTCCCTCTGTAAAAATATTGGAAATAAATTGCCTGTTAATAGACTCTCCAAAATACAATCCAGGTTGATGAAGTCAATGTGCAATGTGTTTTTATTTCATCATCATCATCATCATCATCATCATCATCATCATCATCATCATCATTATTTTACTTATTCACTTTACATCTCCCTCACTGCCTCTCCTCCTGGTCACCTTTACATAAACCCAGTTCTCTTTTATTAACACTAATAAACATTATTTATTCTTTGAAAATTACACACATGAATACAAGGTTTCTTGAGCATACCCACCTCTCTCTATTACTCTCTTACTCCCTCCAGCACACTTTTTTCTTCAACATTATACCCTCCTATATTTATGTCTTCAACCCACTGGTTCTAATTAGTGCCAAGGCCAATATCCAGATGAGTGTTAAGTCATCAACTAAGTCACTGGCCACCTATCAGTGGTTATACTCCTACAGAAAAGTGACTCACTCTCTTAGCAACCATCATCTGTCAAAAAATTCTCAACATATTATAGGTTTGCGTTTCTATTCCATTCAGTAATCTTTCAGTAATCTTTCACCTATTCTATCTTGTGAGATCTGGTGCAGGTAACCCCAGTTGCTGTAAGTTCACTCACAAGCACAGTCATGCTATACGCAGAGAAAAGAATTTCACAATACTACTTATTCTCTGGCTCTTACATATTTTTCAGCCCCCTTTCTGTGATGTTTCTTGAGCCTTAGGTTGTAGGGTAAGATTTAAATAGAAATGGTGCCTGTGGAATTATTTTAGAGTGTTTGGATATCTACCAGTTAGTGCTCCAACCTTCAGGATCGATATATATCTGTCTCCTTATCTTCCAAGGTTCCCTGACTTCACTTTGCTCTCTGCATCTCTGCTCTTTTTGGTTCATTTTCACAGGATAGTTTGCATGTGCATCTACTCTAGTTGTGCAGAACAATCAATACTACTTGGAATAAGAAGAAAATTCTGTTATTCAAAAGTTGTTTGTTGAAAGTTAAATCTTTATTGTAATGGCATTTATAAATGGTCTTCTGGGTAAAAGGTGATTAAGTCCTCCTGATGGAGTTAGTACCCTTGAAAAGGATATATAAAATAATACTTCTTATTTTTTCTTCCGTCACTTACTAATCTGCAAGTTCCCTGTCATCTAAATTCAAATCAGCCAATAACTTTGCTTTGTCTTCTTCAACCTCAAAAGAAAGAAATAAAATTTTCCACGTGCTAAACCTTCCAGCCTCAGGAACTTTCTATAGTGATATGATTTATTTAGCTGCTATTCATGTGAGCCATAGTCTCTTAGGCTTTCTGCCTAGTGCAGCTGCTAACTTTTCTTCTTGGATTGCCCTTTCCCTGAAGTGCAAATGTTAGTTCATGTAACCCAACTACTCTCCACATATAAACAGGGCAAAAGAAAGCTTTATTTAGCATTTGCTTTTAAATGTTAAGCTTTCAATTTTAGAATTATTTTTAATTCATGGCATACAATTCAATCAATGCAAAGTTTTAATTTTCAGTCTCATTGTTCAAATATGAGTTCTCATGAGCCATATTGTCTGGAGACGACAATATTAGACTGCACAGCATTATAGTTGTGGCATCTTGAGCTGTAAGAACATGAGTTTGATTCTAAGGACTGTGTTAAATAGACATGGGTGGTCCACATGTGAAACACTGGTGTTTGAAATTAGGGATGGCACTCATCTGAAACTTTGGTGCTCAGGATTAGGATAAGGATAATGTTTGGCACACAGCTGCAACACTGGTGTTCAGAGTGAACACAGTTGCCTCATATCTGAATTCCTGGTTCTCAGAGTAATGTTGGCATACGTCTGAAACCCTGAAGCTCCAGATGAGGACTAGCCCACATCTGTAAACCTGGTGTTAAAGAGGAGATTCCTGGAGGTTTGTGGACAGCTATACTTGCCAGTCTGTTTATAAATTTAACCCTATCTAAAAAATTAGGAGGAAAGAAGTTGAGGCAGACACGTGACACCAATTTCTTGCTTCTGTATTCACATGTACACAAGTGCATAAAGCCATGTACAACTACACAAACATCACACCAATTCTTTTAGTGAAATATGCTTATGAAACTTTGTGTGCTCTTTAAATTGATCTAGTCTGTGAACTTGAACGAGACCTGTGTTGTGATTCATCCGCATCATAAAGGAAAGTAGATGAAATGAAAATTGTACTAGGTGCTTCTATAAGCTACCCAATCTCATCTGATTTAAACTCTGACCACAATAAAACCCCTTTCCAGAATCTTCTCAGGGATTTAAACTGATATCATCTGGCAGGAAGATCTCTTTTTAGATCTTTTTTTAGAGTTGAATAACAAGTCAGGATGTAAGAAGCAGAAGATGATAGAGGACCTTCTCTTTTGTCCTATTAAGAAGTGTTCTCATTTAGTTTGGTTTGGTCTGAGCTTGAGGTTAGAATACCTACTACACTTCAAAATCAAATGTCAATCAAAAAATTATTTTGACCTGTACAACTGAGTTGATAGGGAGTCCATATCAAGGCACTTAAGTCAACAATCACTCCCAAACTGCCTCTTTCTTAACACAATTATAAAGAGAATAAATGCAGTGCATTCATTAAGATCAGCTTATGGGTGGATGTCTTCATTCTTGCTTTTATACTGCTATTTGTGAGTTTTGTGGCAGTGCACATGTGTCTTTCAATCAGCAATTCTTTTCATTTAACCACTAGCAAGTACTCCTTTAAATCCTCTGTGGTTTTTCCTGCCATTGCCTTTACAGGACTATATTTCTAAGGTTCACTAAAATTCATTCTTTTGGTAATCCAAGGATTACTTAAGGACTGGGATGTAGTTCAGTTGAGAGAGCACTCACCTTACATGTAGAGAATACCGGGCCTCTCTTGAGTGGTAAAACACATAAACCAAACCAGTGGTTCTCACCTATAGTCCCAGCACTCAGAAAAGGAAGGCTGAAGGATCAGAAGTTCTAGATTATCCTTACTTCACTGAGTTCATAGATAGCATAAACTAGAGATTGTGTAAAGAAAAGATAGAAACAAAATCCCTTTTAAATTGATGAAACAGTACAATATGTCAATGAGTCACTACTAGAATTGGCTGGGGTCCTATTTAATATTTAATATTTAAAATATTAAATATTGTATATTCCCACTGCTTAATATAGTTATACAAACATATCACATAGCCATGTTCTCCTATATTCAAATAGAAACATATTTATAAATCTTAAATCTGGCATAATAGAGTACAGTGGGATTCACTCTAGAAACCATCAAGTACTACTCACATGGATAGTTATGTCTACACTAGTGCTTCCCAGGCATTTATTCATTTGTCTATCACATCCACACCCTTTTGAAATCATTACAGTGGCAGCTCACTTAACCAATGGTGCCATGTACTCAGAAGTGCATTGTGAGCTACTTAATACCACACAACTTTTTTAAATTGGATATTTAACATTTCAGTTGTTATCCCCTTACCCCACTTTTCTTCTGCCCAGGAACCCCCATCCCATCCCTCCTCCTTCTGCTTCTATGAGAATGTGCCCCCTCCCACCCCCTTTTACCTTTCCACTCCTGAATTTACCCACACACAGCATCCAGCCTTCATAAGACCAAGGATCTCCTCTCCCACCTATGACATATAAGGCCATCATCCCCTCCATATACAGCTGAAGCCATGGGTATCTCCCTATGTGCTCCCAAGCTGGTGGTTTAGACCTTGGGAGCTGTGGTTGGTTGTTATTGTTTCTCTCCTCATGGGACCGCAAACCCCTTCAGTTCCTTCAGCTCCTTCTCTCTAACTCTTCCATTGGGAACCACTTGATCAGGTCAATGGTTAGCTATGAGCATCTGCCTTTGAGTATGTCAGACTCTGGCAGACCTCTAAAGAGACTAGTATATCAGGCTCATGTCAGCATGTGCTTCCTGACATCCACTTCAGCTTCTACCTTTGGTGACTAACATGTCTTTGGGGCTCGCTATGGGGAACTGTGGAGAAGGCCTTAAATGAGCTGCTGTTGCTGCAGCCACCCTGCTTCCCTGAGGACCTTTCTATGTTTCTGCCATGGAGGCCACCAATTCAATCAAGCTAGGTGACCCTGCCAAGTGAGTGATGAACCAAAGAGTCTCACCCCACAGGGCACTGCCAGAGCTCTCCCTCTCACACCTCTAGGCTGTGGGCCAGTCAAGCTCATATGCCCCAAGTTTCAACTTTTCCGTGGCTTCCAACGGTGCCTGGGAGCCCAGGAGTCTGAGACCAGTCGATCCCGCAAGCTTTATTTTCTGGGGGTCCCCAATCAAGAGCTCTGCCCCCACAGAACTTCAGATGGAGTTCTCTTCCCGCCAAGGGGTGCTCAAGCAGCTTCTCACAGCCCACCATCTGTGCAAAGGTCTCAGTTATATTCCCAGGCTTTTGCCACTCTAAATCATGGTTCCAGCCAACTGAGCCTTGGCAGACACTCAGGGACCACAACTCATCCCAACAGGATCTCACGTGTGCACGCCACACTCTAACTATCATCCACACAATAGATATCCATTAAATCCATTTGGTTCATAACTTCTATTAATTTCACTGTGTCTCTGTTTAGTTTCTGTTTCCATAATCTGTCCATTGCTGAGAGTGGGGTGTGGAAATCCCCCACTATTATTGTGTGAGGTGGAATGTATGCTTTGAGCTTTAGTAAAGTTTCTTTTATGAATCTGGATGCCCTTGCATTTGAAGCATAGATGTTCAGAATTCAGAGTTCATCGTGGTAGATTTCTCCTTTGATGAGTACGAAGAGTCCCTCCTTATCTTTTTTTTGATAACTTTTGGTTTAAAGTTGATTTTATTCTAAATTAGAATGGCTACTTTACCTTGTTTCTTGGGACCATTTGCTTAGAAAATTGTTTTCCAGTCCTTTACGCTAAGGTAGTGTCTGTCTTTGCCACTTAGGTGTATTTCTTGTATGAAAAAAAAATTCTAGGTCCTGTTTACATATCCAATCTATCAGTCTATGTCTTTATATTGGGAAATTGAGTCCATTGATATTAAGAGATATTAAGGAAAAGTGATTGTATCTTCCTGTTATTTTGGTTGTTAGAGGTGTAGTTATGCTTGTGTAGTTATCTTCTTTTGGATTTGTTGCAAGTTTACTTTCTTGCTTTTTCTAAGTTGTAGTTTCTCTCCTTGTGTTGGAATTTACCATCCATTATCCTTTGAAGTGCTGGATTTGTAAGAAGATATTGTGTAAATTTGGTTTTGTCATGGAATATCTTGGTTTCTCTATAGTGATCGAGAATTTTGCTGGGTATAGTAGTCTGAGCTGGCATTTGTATGCTCTTAGGGTCTGTATATCACTCCAGGATCTTCTGGCTTTTATAGTCTCTGATGAGAAGTCTGATATAATTCTTATACATCTGCTTTTATATGTAACGACCTTTTTCTCTCACTGCTTTTAGTATTTTTTCTTTGTTTTGTGCATTTGATGTTTTGATTATTATGTAACAGAAGGAATTTCTTTTCTGGTCTAGTATATCTGGAGTTCTGTAAGCTTCTTGTATGTTCATCATCCTCTCTTTCTTTATGTGAGAAAAATTTTCCTCTATAATTTTGTTGAAGATATTTACTGGCCTTTTAAGTTGGAAATCTTCACTTTCATCTATACCTATTATCCTTAGGTTTGGTCTTCTCATTGTGTCCTGGATTTCTTGTATGTTTTGGGGTAGGAGCTTTTTGCATTTTGCATTTTCTTTGACAGTTGTGCAAATGTTTTCTATGGTATCTTCTGCACATGAGATTCTCTCTTCTATCTCTTGTATTCTATTGATGATGCTTGCATCTAAGATTCCTGATTTCTTTCCTAGGTTTTCTATCTCTAGCATAGTCTCCCTTTGCGAATTCTTTATTATTTCTACTTCTATTTGTAGATCCTGGATGGTTTTGTTTAATTCTTTCACCTGTTTGGTTGTGTTGTCTTGCAATTCTTTAAGGGATTTTTGTGTTTCCTCTTTAAGGGCTTCTACCCGCTTATGTGTGTTCTCTTGTATTTCTTTAAGTGAATTGTTAATGTCCTTCTTAAAGTCCTCTATCATCCTCATGAGAAGTGATTCTAAATCTGAATCATGCTTTTCTAGTGTGATGGGGTGTCCAGGACTTGCTATGGTAGGAGAACTGGGTTCTGATGATGCCAGATAACTGATTTCTGTTGCTTATATTCTTGTGCTTGCCTTTTGCCATCTGGTTAACTCTAGTGCTACCTGTACTCACTGTCTTTCACTGGAGACTGTCTTTCCAGTTATCTTGCTTGTGTCAGAACTCCTCAGAGTTCAGATGTCTCTGTGATCATGTGATCCTGAACTCCTGGGTGGAAGAGCTCCTGGGACTTAGGTTTCATCTGGGATCCTAAAATCCTGCTGCTCTGAGTGCAGTGATTCTTTAGCTGCTCCCAGTGCAGTGGTTCTACCACTGCTAAAAGATGGTTCACAATATGGTGTCTTTACAGGAGCAGACCTGCTAGGTGTCTGTTCTAGCCAAAAGGACCAAGCAAGGGTCAGAAAGAGGGTGGTATTCTAGAGGGGTGGGGTTTGGGTGGGTGATGGTTCTGGAGTGCCCCAGGCTCTCAGTTGCAGTTCTGGGGCATAGGGTTGTGTTCTTACCAGCTGCTCTAGAAAGGTTCAGGATAAGGTGTCTTCAAAGGAGCAGACCAGCCAGGTGTCTGCCCCAGACAAATGGACCAAGCAAGGATGGAAGGGGAGTGGTATTCTGGGGGGAGGGATTGACTGGTTTGCAGCTCTGGGGCTTAAGTTTGTGGGGGAGGGTTTTTACCTGCTGCTCTAAGAAGGTTCAGCATATGGGGTCTTCAAGGGAGCAGACTTGCTATGTGTCTGCCCCAGCCAAAAGCACCATGCAATTTTTAAAGTGTGAAGAAAGAAATGGTAACAACTACAGTGTTAGTATGGAATAACAATCACAAGATTCCATAGTTATGAACTTGATCCATGTTTGTCTAAAATGTCATTATGAGTTATTTTACTGTGTTTCTTATTCTCACATTTTGAAAGCATAGATTATATTTTATTCAGCAGTTTTATTTACCTGATGGATAGTGAAAAATAGATGAGATATAGATTGTGCACAAAAATTGTAAGTATAAAATAAAATAGCAACAGTCTTGTCAGAGATGTTTACCAGTAATGACCTTCTAAAGACAAAGGATGAGCATGGGATATTAAAAAGACTTCACACAGAAAATAAGAATGAGCTCTCTTATCTGTGAGCAATTTGAAATCATGGCTCTGTCTCTCTCTCTCTCTCTCTCTCTCTCTCTCTCTCTCTCTCTCTCTCTCTCTCTCTCTCTCTCTGTGTGTATGTGTGTGTGTGTGTGTTAATGTGTGTGTGTTTGTGTGTGTGTGTGTGTGTGTGTGTGCATGTGTGCAGGTAGAAGCCAGAAGTCAATTTCCAGTGTTTTTCTCAAACACTCACCACCTCATTTTGGAGGAAGAAGGGTCTCCCAGTAAATGTGGAGCTCCCTAGTTTGTCTGGACTCCATGGCTCTTAAATTTCATGGATCTTCCTGAATCTCCCTCCCAGGTGAGGGGATTATCAGTACAAGACCAGCATGCCCGGCATTTTATGTAGGTACTGAAGATCACATTTTGATCTTTATGCTTACATTTTCAATACTTTAACAACTGAAGCATCTCTTGGTGCCAATTTAAATTACATGCAAATTCCATTCCAATTGCAATTGAATTCTGAAAGCACAGCAAAAATTAAGGGAGGATCATGAGAAGGGGAATTTATCCTTGGGGAATGTGTAATCAAACAATTTCATTTGCTAGATAATGACATTTTAATTTAAATTAATTCTTACTAAAAAATGTCTTGACTAGAAAATTTATTATTGTCAACTGATAGATAAGAACACTGAAGCATGTGGATTGTAGGCAATAAATCATGTGTATGAAAATGAGATAAAATGGTAGTCAAACCCAAGCCAGTCAACATAAGGTGTTATTCATTGTTTCTGCATTGTTGTGTTGGACCCAGTAACCAAGAAGTGCCAAGTATGTAGAGGGCCCTGGACTAAACCATAGCAAGAAACTTGCCCTTCCTATAATAAAGTACACAGGAGCAAACACAATTTGGGATCAGGTGTGAGGCATTTAGAGACCTACTTAGTGACCACTCTTAGCTTCCCTTTTGCTGAGAGACCAATTTAGGCGCCATGGTAACTAAAAATAGGTTCTCTAGACATTTTCTTTTGCTCTAGCTTCAAGAACTGACCACATCACCTTGCTTCACCCCCAATTATTTCTCCATACATAAAGCACTTTGGCTACCTGCCTGACAGAACTCAGGAGAGCAGATTTGAGACTGGCCTTGGCAGAATTCTTAAAGTACTAGGATACAGGGATTGGCCATAGTACAGAGAGCCTCTCTGACAACATCAGCCACAGCTCATTTGCCATTAATAACAAGGCAGTCTGTGTTGCTGGGCTTACTCCAACCTCCTAATAGGTACTCTCTCAGGAATGGCCCTTTCCTCTTTCACAGGCAGAGTGGAGCCAAGGCAGGGTATCTATGGGCCAAAAGAATTGTTTCCAACAACCAGGTCTCTGCAGACTTCTAACCTCAGAGGACTCCTCTGTTCAAGTGGAAGAATGCTAGCTTCCAGACACCAGGCAAATGAGGAAATTTAAGGGTATTTCAGCTGCTTTTTATCTGAACATTTTCTTTGTTGAAAGCTCAAACCACTGATTCAGTTAAAAAGGTTAACAGTAGTACAATCTAGTACTTACTTCAACCTTTTTTATCTGATTTAGTCTGGGCTGTAGCTTAAGTTAACAATCACAGAACAGGAGAGGAGAGGAGAGAGAGAGAGAGTTAGAGAGAGAGAGAGAGAGAAATCAAAACACAGCTGGGGAGGGCTGAGTATAGTGAATGGAACATAGATGCCAAGGGAAAGCTGCAGGATTTTTAACTTAACACTTTGTTATTGAGAAACAGGTCTCTTCCACTGGCCAGGCTCTTTTCTGATTTGTTGAATAACCTGGTTCTATAAACTTGACTATTTATGAACATGATAAAAGCTGCTTTATAAATACTCATAACTCCAGGACATAGTTAAATAGATGGTCCAAATTTCAAAGTGAGCACAGAATTGGGTCTATGCCACTAGAGTTTCTAGTTCTCTTTCTCTAAGGATGTTGTCTACATTTAGTCACTATGCTGAGATACAAATATGTCTGGGTATGGGTAGAATGAAGCAGTCCTTCAGGGATTTTTCCACAGTTCCCATGAAGATTCAATAATATAGCAGGATGCTGAAACAGGATCTGATCAGTACTAGCAAACTGAATACCAGAAGATCCCATTTTATGTATTATCTAGATACTGTGTTGTATGTATGTTCTGTCTGCCTTTCTCCTCCATTCACAAGCTAGTATTGCTCCAGTATGGCCTTTCCCTTACTTGAAGTGTCCATCATGCATAAATAAAGTGTCCGTGTCTGTTCTTCTCTCCTCTTAAAACCTTTCACAGACTTGAAGATGATCCTGTTGTAAACAGCTTATTATACAATCATGAGGACCTGGGTTTGATTCCTGGGGCCAACTTAAAAATAAAACAAAGCTGAATGTGTTAACACATACTTTCAATCCAAGGACTAAGACGATGGAGACACAGGGATTTCCAGAGCTTGGTTATCAGCTTGTCTAACAGCACTGGTGAGGCCCAGATCCAGAAAGAAAGCCTTTCACAAACACAAAGTAGAGAAAGTGGAGAGTGACTGAGAGGGACACCCAAGATTGACTTGTGGCTGTTATCCACACATATGTTGGGGTACAATGCATCTACCTACATGTACCATAATATATGAACACACACACACATACACACACACAAACACACAAACACACACATTCTTAACTCTGCAGGCCTTGGGACTGTCTGACATGTAATATGGACCAAAGCATTTCATTTGGGCATTAACTTATCTTCAAAGGAATTTTAACTGCAGACATTCTCTAAACTCAAAAGAATAATTCTCTTTAAAGTATTGCAGCCTTGAACAACATGTGTAGGCAAGTGTGCAGATATTTGGCCCAGTGTCTTGCTTCTGACACCTTGAAACATACCATGACATTATGGAAGATAGTGCATTAAAAGTACTTTACTTTTTTTTAACATTTTGATGCCTAAAAGAGACTCCCCTCTCCTGCTAAAAATCCCTCAGCTATATCTGGACAAACAAACACTTTGAAAACGTAATAAAAATATCCATTTAGCCCCTTGTGATGTTCCCTAGAAAGTTATTCTTAACCCCAAGTCAGAAGCATCCCTGCTCCTTCGATTTCACTGACAATGAAGCTGAGTCCTCCCAATGCAAATCTAAGAAAAAAATTACATCTTAATGAAACAATATGCATTTTAGATGGGTTTAAAAAAATTAAAAGAGGAAGTAAGATTGTGTTGAAATGACAGGTAATCACATTCCCCAACAATGCATGCAGTTGGTTTTTATAAAGCTGAGTGGACACACTGATCTCTTAAACTCATGTTTGCATCATTAAAAGCTGACGCTGAGCACTTTCCTGTAAGCACAATGGGAAACAACTGAAGAATGGTGACACTTGTAGGCAAATAGGAATGGAAATATTTATGTCAGGATTCATCTTACTACATTTCCAGGAAACTTCGGTGCCATGTCCAAGCACAGCTTTTGAGCCCACTAAGCAATGACACTGGGGTTTGGAACCTGGTTTGCATGTGGACTTTCTGGTTGATATGGAGCACTTACTATATTTAAACCACAAGTTTCTAAGCCAATTCACTTAATTATCAATGTCTCAGTACCTGTAATTATGAAAGGAATATTAAAGGACAGAAAGAGGTCCAACAGTTAAGAGTGCCTTTTGATCTTGCTGAAAACAATTCCCAGAGCACATGTATGGAGCTTATAACTGCCTCTCTCCTCTCTGTCTGTCTGTCTGTCTGTCTGTCTGTCTGTCTGTCTCTCTCTCTCTCTCTCTCTGTCTCTCTTTCTGTCTCTGTCTCTCTGTCTTTCTTTCCTTCTCTCTCTCTCTCTCTCTCTCTCTCTCTCTCTCTCACACACACACAAGCAAATTCAAATGAAATAAATCTTTAAAAACATTAAACCCTTTCTTATTAAATATTTTGTTGAATATTAAATGGAATCTCAAATGGAAGCCCAACACCTATCTAGTTACACCTTTCATTTAATAGCCTAGAATAGTACCATAACATCTACCTAGTTATGACTTATATCCATGCACCAGCTTAGACTAGCACTCCAATATCTACCTAACTATGACTTACAAGTACTAGCCTAGAATAGCACCCCAATATCGACTTACCTATGACCTGACATTAATGACTGATATTTTCACTATTTTTCAATATGTTTCTAACCCTAAAAGGAATATTAACTAGTACTTTGTATATACCTGCCCAGTTCCCATTTTTTTTTTAAGATTAGGATAAAGGACAGAAAACAAGAGGGACAGAAAGCAATGATCTAGCTTATTAGGTAAAATCACTTGCCATACAATGCTGACAACCTATTTTAATCCACGTGGCAAAGTCAAATGGGTGGCTAACATCTGTAATATCAACTTGTCATTTTAAAGAGAGAAAGGAGAATGTACTGTAAGCACTTGGGTATAGTACAGAGACAGAAGGATGGATGAAAGAACTGGCAAATATTCATGTGCTGTGACACATGTCTGTCTCCATGTGTGTGCATAGCACATGCACTTATATACACATATGTACACACACATCATTTGTTGGGTTAAAGATGTATTAGTAGGTGAACACACTTGCTGAATAATCATAAGGACATGAGTTTGGATTATGTCACATATGTTAAATATTGAAATCCTATGAACCCCACAACCGAAGCAGGCGCAGAGACAGAAGGATCACTAGAGATTGCTAGGTATCAGTCTCTCTACTGGTGCACTGGTAGAACCTATCAAAAATGTTGAGAACCACACTAGCCCCACATTTGGGGGCCAAAAATGTTGAGGCCTAGGCTGGCCCACTTTGGGCGGCCTAAAATGTTGAGGCCCTCTCCACTTTGTGCTTAGCGGCCACTGTATCCTGGCCCAAGCAACAGAGAGTGAGGACAGACTCGAAGAATGGAGACCAGACAGAGTGTGATTCAATCCCATTTATTCTTCAGTCTCTCTTCCTAGTCCAAGTCCCAAGTCTTGAGTTCCTAGTTCCTAGTTCCTAGTTGTACTCCTCCTAGTTCCTAGTTGTACTCAATCCTGTTCTCTTCTGAGTCTCTAATGTCTACTCCTACTCCTAGCGTCTGAATCTCTGTTACTCCAAATTGTTCAGAACTCTCCTGTCTGCCTCTGCCTTTTATATGTCTCACTTCTAAGCCATGCCTTTAGGTCACGCCTTTAAGTCATGCCCTTAAGTCTTGTCTCTAAATCTATCTCTAAGTCACACCCTTGAGTCATACACCTTTAATCTCACACACCCAAGGAAAGATCCTGGGTATCTAAACCAAGATGTTATCAGAGTGTGCTCAGCTGTTGTAGGCTGATGTAAAACAAGTCTCATGTCAGCTCAAGATGGCTGCAAAGCTGATAGCCGCTTTCTGCTAAAAGTCGGCTCCCAACACTCAATGGCATAAGGTAGTGTTGTAGTTAGGGTTTCTATAACTGTGAATAGATATAAAGACCCTAGCAACTTTTATTAAAAAAACATTTAATTTTATAAAAGAAAGCATTTAATTTAAACAAACAGACACACACACACACACACACACACACAGAGGCATCTATCACTCATACACAGACCACATACACATGCATACAAACACAATAAATAAATATACAAATAAATCAGAAATAATTAAACATTTGAAAGTGTTCTAAAAAGTGTGACAGAGTTAAGAAACATATATAAAAGTGGAATATGTGAAAGGTAAGTTTAATTAGACAAATTTAAGTTGCAAGAAAATTATTACACCTAGAAGACACTGTCAGACGAACATATCAAGTCAGATATAATGACCAATATTGTGGGACTAAGAGGAATCTGGGTGTCTCAAAAAGATCAGGGAGGAAAGGAAGCTACTTCATTTTTGGTATAGAAAGGTATATTAAAATCTGAATTTTTATGATAGCATAGAAAATCATTTAACAGGTTTTACTAGGGTGATTAACATTAATAATTGGGTTTTTAATAAGTCTCTTGGCTATTGTTTATAGACATTTCTCGCAAAGTGGAAGTGAGTCTATTGACAATGTTGAAATTACTATGGTATGTGTAATTAAGACCTATGTGGTGGTTAGAATAAAAATATCACCCATGGGCTTATATGTTTGAGTATTTGGTTCCCAATTGGTAAAAATGTTTGGGAAGGATTAGGGGGTGTGGTCTTGATGAAGGAGATGTGTAAATTGGGGTGAGTAATGAAGTTTTAGTTTCAAGCCATCCCCCATTGACTCTCTGCTTTGTGCTTATGGATCTAGGTATGAACTCTCTGCTTCTGATCTAGTGACATGCATACCTTATTACTACCATGTTCCCCAATATAATGGCCATGAACTCTAACAGTTTCTAACTGTTAGCCCCAGATTAAGTGCTTTCTTTTATAAGTTGCCTTGATCATGGTATTTTGAAACTGAAATTTAAAAGGAACTGAGGCAAAATATGAAAGGAAATGAACAGTTAGAGAATGTTTCAGAAAACACACAGGGCATTGTATTGATGGTATTTAAAGGGTTAAGAAGAAATGGAGATTTGGGAGTTTAAAACTCAGTAGACAGTCTGTTGTTTCCTGAAGCTGGCAACAATAGAAACACTAAAGGACCATATTTAGAATACATCATGTACAGCTTTCAAATATCTCTCCGTATGTGTGTGTTTATTCTTGTGTGTGGTGGATATGTGGTGTGTATGTCTGTGAGCTCAGATATATGTTTAAGTAGATCAGAGAACAAGTTCATGTGTGGCTTTATCTTTTAAAATCTTTATGACAAGGTCTCTCTTGCCTTTCACTGCATATGCCAACCAGCATAGCTCTTCTTTGTGTTTCACAAGATCCTACTGTTTTTGTTTTGCATATACCACATATTTCTTTTGAAACATGAGAGTACAAATATATGTGCTACTCTGTCCTGTAGGTGGAGCTAAGGTGGGAGGAGTAAGGAGAGGAAGAGGAGGAGTAAGGGAGGAGGAGGAGCTAAAGGTGAGACAGAGAATGAGAGAGGGGGACATGGAGGCTGATGTTCATTTGTCTGTAGCAGTCAAAGGTAGTTGGTATATCTAGGTTGGGTACTGGGTTAGACTTCTGATTGTAACAAGGGCATCTTGTTATTGAATATTACTAAATATATACAGTCTTACATTAATATTTAAGCATTAGAGTCTCATTTTCTTACTGGGCCCACATGGATGGGGGGATGGTCTGGGCAATGCTCAGCCTTATAGAGACAGTGTGGAAGATTGGCAGAGCCATCTCCCACGCTGGCGTCTTGTGGGTGGCAGGGCTGGTGTTTCTGACTGGCCATTTCTAGTTGTGGCATGCACATGGCTTATGGCCACAGAACATGGCCACAGCTTAGATAGTCAGCATGACCAGAAGCTGTTCTTTAAATAATTACTACAACACTGTCCTTCTGCTTTGTCTTTTTTTTTAAAACTTGGATTCTCAACTGAGGTCACCAGGCATGCAAGAATTTTACTCACTGAGCCACTTCCACAGCCATTACTGTTGTTTTCCTAGAGACTCCAGAGAAAGATAGCTAAGTATGGAGTCTCCAGCTTGGAGAAAGGTTGGCTTTCCCAACAATATAAATTTTATTATTAAAATTATGGAAATTTGGGATGTTACCTAGACAAAAACTATAGATAGAAAATAATACAAAATGAAATTGAGTCTTGAGGAGCTCCTAAATAAAAGATCACAATAGGCCCCCTGTTTCTAAATATATCTTAGCATCGGTAATAGTGTCCGGCCTTGGGGCACTGACCTCCTTTTTCTGATTCTCATCTCCATTTTTGTTCCTGCAGTTCTTTCAGACTGGAACAATTTTGGGTCAGAGTTTTTTACTGTGAAATGGCAACCCTATCCTTCCACATGATGCCCTGTCTTTCTACTGGAGGTAGACTCTACAAGTTCCCTCTCAACACCTGATCATGTTCCCCTCTTCCCCTCCCTGTCACCTTTCCAGCACAGATCCCTCCTGCCCTCCTACCTTCTGATATTGCTTTCTCTCCCTCCAAAGTGGGATTGAGACATCCTCACTTGGGCCCTTCACCTTGTTAGCCTTATTGAGTTCTGTGGATTGTGTCCTGGGGATTTTGTATCTTTTGGGTTAAACTGCACTCTGAAAGGTCTAACAAGCAGTTGAAAGTGTCAAATGCAGATATTTATACCTAACCAATAGACAGAAGCCGATGACTGCTGTAATTGAATTAGGAAAAAGCAGGAACAAGCTGTAGAGATCAACCCTATAGGAAGACCAGTAGTCTCAACTAACCTAAACACCCAGGATTTCTTAGAAACTGAGTCACCAACAAGGCTGATATGAGACTTCCAACACACATAGAAGAGTTCCAGGTCTGGGCTAAGTCAGAAAAGATGCACCTAACTCTAGAGATACTTGAGGCAGCAGGGAGTAGGAAGGTCTGCTGGGTTTGTGGTTGGGGTGGGGACATCTTCTTGGAGGCAGGAGGTATAGAATGTGGAACAGTTGGAGGGTGGACTGAAAAGGAGATAAAGTTTGTACTGTAAAAAAAAAGACTAAAGAATAAAAAAATAAATAAAACATAAAAAAATGTCAAACTCAGAGAATTAAATGTGTAAAGGTTTTTACCAGCAAAGCCATGGGGAATTAAGAGTGTCCAGGAACTAGGAGAAAGTTTATATAATAGCTAGAGTTAAAGACAACAGGCAAGTGTCAGTGCTGGTAATCTTATGAGAGACACAAATACTGAGAAATATTTAGTGGGATGGCCTGCTATAAGTTGGTATATGAAAATACACCACCTCTAGGTAGGTGGGTCAGCTTTGCAAGCATGAGAACCAAAGTTTGACCAGTAGAATTTTTAGGAAAATAAAGGTGAAGGAATTCTGAGCCTAGTGATAGGCATCTGTTATCTCGGCCCTAGAAAGGCAGAAACAGGGGATCTTGGGGCTCAGTGGCTAGCCAGCAAGCCTAGGTTACTTGATGAGCTACAGGCCACTGAAATCCTCTGTTTTCAGAACTGGAATTATAGCCATGTGATACTATATTCTGCTTATTAAAATGTGAGTGCTATGGGTCAATTTCTGTTTCTATGTTTACACAGAAAACATTTCACCTATTGAACCATGACCCCACCAGGTATTTTATATTAAAACTTTCTTCTTAGATTTAAAGAAAAGAAGATTCATGACTGGGTGCACATTCAGTGTCAAACATGGTTTCATATATCAACTTCTGTGATCCATTCAGCTCTGTCATAAAACATCATATCTCTCTTTTTTATTGGATATTTTATTTATTTACATTTCAGATGTTATACTTTTTCCCCATTCCTCCTCTAAACCCCTTATCCCATCCCTCCTCCTTTTTGCATTTATACCATTTTAATTACATGCAAGTATTAAGGTCAGTTCTAGGTTGAGGAACTAGTAATACAATAGATGCAAATAGTCAAGGAACAATTAAGACAATAAATGTAAATAGTCATAGAACAAGCAAGGAAATAAACAAAGTTCTGTGATCACTCCTATAATCATTATTTCTAAGGACTTATCAGGAAAACCAAAATATCTGAGCCTACTTTCCTGTCCTATCCTAATGTCATTTTCATGCCAGAAGCCTACTTCTTTGTTCTAGCCTAAGATTTAGATTTCTGCCTGAAATTACTTCTTTGTTCTAGCCTAAGATTTAGATTCCATTCTGAAATTATTTTTTTGCTCTAGCCTAATGTCAGATTCCTGCCTGAAGTCTATTTCCTTATCCTTAGCTAATGTCAGATTCCTGCCAAGCATTTCCAAACATCTCCACAGCTCCCCATTTTTTATTTCATAAACAAGACTGAACATGTCTTAGGTTGTTCTGACAAGAGTACCTTTCTTACCTGTTGTAGAGTATGCATTATCAAAAGCAATACATTTTTGTCTCAGGTTGGTAAGGCTCTGTGCAGAACCTTACCCATCATTGGCTTACCAGCCTGTTAAATTAACAACTCTGTCTGCAGGTCCATTTTCAGTTTCAAGTCATGTAATTTGGCTGCCAACTTGTTGATGTTGTTAAAGACAAGCTTTAACACTATATCAGGAATAAAATTATTCTCAGGACAAAAAGGGCTAGTATGATCAAGATATATATGCCATTTTTGACACCAGACAAAAATGGAAATACTGATCTCAAGCCATGGATAATTTTATCAGCAGTATATGTAGCATCAAAGCTCAGTGAAGTGGCAGTCTTTAAATTCATAATCTCACTATGCAAAGTTAAAACATCCAGAGAGGTATTAGAATTATGTGAAATATCATACAAAAGGTTTAGCTTGTATTGGACATATGCTCCTGACCCACCTTTGCTTGACTATATCCCAGATGGGACAGGCTGCCTTGCCTCAAGTTTTTAGACCTTGTGGAAAAGAGATTCAAAAATAGAAGTTACAATAACTCTTGCATTTTTCTTAAATGTGACCAGCTCTTTACTCTCAATCATGGACTGATCCAATATTGGAAATAACAGTCTTCTTTTGGAAGGCTGGTTCTGGACATTTTCAGAGACATATTTGAAAGATAGCTGTAGTTCTCTATGATGTTATGTTAGCAAGAGGTAAATTTGGGACAGGATCTGGATTTCAAACAAGTGTTAGTGCATGTGTTAAAGCTCTTTAAATTGTTATGATAAATTGCTTTTGTTTCTTCTACAGTATTTAATGTAAGTTGCATTGATTGTACAATTTCTAACTGTGTTAGTGTGCTGAAACTTGGCATGTCTGTTATTGGGGATCAACCAGCTTTTGTCTTATTTCCCTGAGTATTACAGAACCTTGTTTTTCTGGAAAAAAAAACTTGCAAGTACTGGAAGAAGTGAGTTAGGCTTAAGCAAAAAGCAAGAGAGTAGTGGGTTTGATTATTGCTGATATAACAGTTTAAATTACATTAATTGATAGCATCACTGCTGCTGCAATTGCTTTGAACATCATGTTTTGTAACTCTTGAGAATGTCATATATATATATATATATATATATATATATATATATATCTCCCTATGAGGTAAGAAAGCATTATCTAAAATAGTTATTTTTTAAAATATGAGTCTTCTCAATTCAAAGTCATTACCCTCCTTACCTTTCTAATCTAGACAAAGAGAAGCTAAAATAATGGTTGGAATCTGTAATCTCAAAACAGTTAAGCCCACTGAGATCTTAAAAAGGACTCAGATTTTGAATTTTGCAGATAAGGTTTTTTTTTTTTTTAATTCTACTTTTAGGCACCTTGTTACTTTTAGAAGTCACTGCAATTTCACATACTTTGTAAATATATTTGGAATTTCAAATCCTTGAGGGGTTTTGGGTTTTTCCTGTAATTTTTTCATTTTTTAATAGAACTGTGTAAAGTATAACTATAGGTGAATTGAGGGGGATATGGATGTCAATACCACACAGTGAACTAGACAGTGTCGGCCAAATTAGGAAGATTACTTGAAATAACTTAGAACAGATTATTCCTTTTTTTTTTTGAGAAAAAGTTTGCTTAAGCTTTTGTTTTATTTTGTTTTTAACAGACACATTTAATCTTTCTTTTTGTTTTTAAATTCATACTGAGACACTGACAAACTTTTAATCCATTTAAAATTTGTATTAATTTGTGTGTGTGTGTGTGTGTGTGTGTGTGAATTTGTGAATGTTCCTGTATGTATGTGCATCTATACATGCAAACATATTTTTATTGGGGCCAGAGGTCAATGTCAAGTTTCTCACTTATTCTCCAATTTAAATTTTAAGACAAGTTTTCACACTGGACCCATTGCACACAAATTGGCTAAGCTGACTGAACAGTGGTTTTCAGGGGAATCCCTGTCTCATAGTGCTCACAGGTTAGATTAGAGTGGCAAGCCACCAGCTTTTAAGAAAGTGCAGAGTAGTAAATTCATGTCTCTGTGCTTTTATGGCAAGTGTACATTTTTCCAGCCTCAGAGGCAATATTAGTTTTGAAGAAATCAATTATATACACATTTCAGAGTCTTGATGCTTTCAGAAAATTGTTCATGAATGACAATCCATGTCCTAGAACTTAGTATACAAATTTGTCCTGTGGATTTTTATCACTCAATATCTTTTTTTAAAAATGATTCAAATAAAACAGAAAAAAAATGACTGTTCAATCTCTAAAAACAGCCTCTTTATTATAAAAGGTACATGTTATAATTTTAAGAGGAATAAACGAAGTACTATAACAATTGGTTTTCTTAACATTGAACACTGACACTGTATTTTTTTGTTTGTTTGTTTGTTTGTTTGTATTAGGTAAAATTAGTACTTTCACATTCATAGAAAAAATATGTTCTGATTAAAAATGTTAAGCTTCTGATTAAAAATAAATCTGAACATGAAAAGGAAACTAGAAATTATTTATAACTTAACAAAAAACAAAACTTCCTGTTCATGCTTACACAGTACACAGTTTGATGCAGATATATATATATATATATATATATATATATATATATATATAGTGTCTTGTATCTTGATTCTCTTCTTAATAGTATGAAAAGAAATTTCTGATTCATTAGGTAAATGTATCTCTCAAGCATGATGAGCTGGATTCAATTATGAACACCAAAATAGTTGAAGGGGAGAACCAACCTCTGCAACTTGTTATAACATGTACCTCTATATTTAAGAGGTTGTTTGTAGAAATTGATTGGTCATCTTTTCAGTTTTATTTGATTTTTTTAAATAGTAAGGGATTAGAATCGACACACTATGACATATATACACTGTCTTTCACACACATTTGCACACAAATGGAGAATGGGGAGGGAGAGAGAAAGAAATACAAAGAGAAGTGACTAATTTAAAAACTTGTTAGATAGAAAAACTAATTTTATCAATAATAGTGTTGATTTTTTCCAAATAACATGTCATAGTTGAGTGCTTATCTTGCTTTTTAATTTGTGCATAATAAGTCCTTGGCAAGGGTGACTTTACAGCATATTGTTTTCATAGATTTAATACCCAAAACTAAAAAATTCTATGTCAAAATGTAATGACGATTCCAAAACACCAAATTAGATATTTTTCCAAATGATTCTATGATGTGGAGACTTCAAGGATGAATGACTATTTATGATCTCATTATATCATAGGAGGAGATTACTGAACAAATGTCATTCTGTTTTAGTAACTAGTATACTTTAAGGAGATAGTTTGAGACAGTCTGTGTCGTACTTTGCTGGATGCAGTTATTTCAAGCACACTTTGATATATTGTTTTATCAACCAAAATATTCAAAATGAGTGTCAAAGCTATTATTAACTTTGGTTATAGGCAGACTATTTAAGATCAATGCTAGGAGATATATATATATATATATCTCACAAACCAAAACAAACAAAAATACTACTATGGTGTTATGTAATTTCTAAAAACACATAAGCTCCTCCTTCTTCTGCTTTTTTTCACAGCTGTATCCCCATGGTGAGATCCTGGATCCTGTGTATGCATAACCTCTGTTACGGGATAGGACAGTTTCAAGGCTTTTAGCAGACTATCATTCTTTCATTATATACTTTATCCATTATGATGGTGTATAAGTTAATTAACTAATTGGTGAAATACAATATCTGACAAAAGTAACTTAAGCAGGTAGGATATATCTCAGTTTGGCATGCAGTGTATCATGATGGAGAAGGCATGGTGGTGGGAATATAAGGTGGCTGGTCATATGTCACCCAGTCAAGTAGAAAAAAAGATAAACACAGCTGCTTTTTTGCATTCTTTTTTAATTTAGTCTAGGACATCTTTCCATGGAATGGTGCAACAGCAGTTATGATGGGTTTTCAATGAACCCAACCTAGGATCTCTTTTATAGACATACCTAGAGACTTTTCTCCTAGTTGATTCTAGATCTGGCCAAGTTGACAATCAAGATTAATTATCACAGATGAGTTCTGCTGAACTCTTTTGGAATTGTGTCTAGGGTCATACTGGTATCAAACACCAACAAAAGTTCTGGAAGCTCTTTGAAATATTGAGGTCATTCCTTCATCTAATGGATACAAACAAGGGATATAGCAGATTCCTCATCAAAGAATGAAGTGACTCATGTCCATCTCTTTGGCTCATTAGAGATTATGTAAAGAAGCCCATACCTTTACCCAATTGTGTGCTCAGGCTGCCATATCAGACTTCTCAATCTTATATTTGCATATTCCCTTTTTTTATCACATATTTTGATTGTGATATTCTTCACAGGATACCTACAATGAAATCTCATTTCCTCTTCTAATTCTCAATAGAGATTATTCACTTCATTCATTGATTTTATGTCATCAACCCCAGATAATTAGAAAGGCAATAGTAATTCATCTGGTCCCCATCAATGCCTTATTTCCCTCTGTGATTTCCATTGCTAGACTTTAAGTTAACATTTTGAGGCAGACATAAAACTTTATAGCAGAAAGATTGTATAAACCTTCCATTCTAACATATCTAGTTAAATAATTGCTGCCTCGTTCAATTGTTTGTGTACACAGGGAATGCACATATTTCGATTAAACCTTGAATCCTCATTATATGCTAATTTTGCCCCAGCAAGTTATTAAATTCATTTAAATGCATTTTCTCCATAATTATCATTGGTGATAGTTGTGTTCAATTTCATGTTATGAACATACAAAATGCGTTTGCCAATGTGTGAATTACATTTTTTTTTATTGGTTTTCACTTGTGAATGAAAAGCTGTATGATCATCGGTAATTTTTTTTTTTTTTTTTTTAGATTCTGTATTGAGAAACATTTCCTTGTAATAAGATTTAAATTTGGAAAATTTTTCATATTAAACACCATGCAAGAGTAACCTTACAAAGTAACAAAATATGAAAATCCTAGTGCTGGAAGTATAGCTCAATGATAGAATCCTTGCCTTTGTGTGTGAGGACATAGGCTGGTTCATTGCCCAAACACACACACACACACACACACACACACACACACACACACACACACGAAAGCCATAATATTTAGAAATGTTTTTTCCTCTTAGCTAATATCTAAGCCTGCCAGTTTGGAGGCTTCTTTTGCCTACACTGAAACTATGTCTAAAATTGGGAAAAAGGAAACCAAGTGTAACCACAAATAATTCAATATTGGGTTGACTAAAACTACTTCCAGTAATTATTCCTGTAGTTTTATTGCTAATGCCTGCAACATTTCTAAAGCTAAATATGAAGATTATCCTACATCAGATCAACATTGCCTTTTGCCAAGGCTCCTTTTTTACTTTTTTTGTCAAGCATAGGCACATCCACTAACAATTTTCATTATTTCTCTATGAATCTCCCACCTATCTACTGGAAATCTCCAGTTCTTGGGAAGGTTGAACAGAGGCTCAGGACTCTGAGGCTTTGGTTTGCTATGGAATTCATTTCCTTCATGCAAATAGATACTTATAACTTTGGACTTTGCAATTTTTATTATTACAAAATTTCAAATGGACAGAGTCATTTCTTCTCTCACTTCCTTGGTTCATTTCTTATTTAGAAACTAAGTTGTTTGGACACCTAACATTAGTCACATCTAAACCATCTTTAGCCTTATCTATTACATGCTCAGTGTGGCCATTACTCCAAACTGTGGAAATCTTCCTATCAATACATTAAATGATATCGCCAATGTTGAAAAACTGTTATCAATAATAGCAGCTTCTGGGCTCTAAATAGCCTGGATCAGCAGATACTGTCAAAAAAAAAATTCAACATAATGCCTTCATCAATGTGCCTCTGAACTACTTCTGTACAAAATAAAAACATGTAAGAAGAGAAAGAAGTCACCAATGCCCTGCCCCAAAGTGTTTATTATGATAATCAACTAATTTCTATCCCTAAATCAGTCAAAAGCAGAGAAGTTTAATCTCATAGTTAAGGCCAGATAAAATTGTATCAAGTTCTCTGTTACAACACACTGTGAAGCTATATTCTCCTTGCTTGTCCCTAACCCATGAATTCTGGAATTGCCTTATTTTTTGTTTATACACACAGTAAATATTAATGAGGAGTATGCCAATAGTTGAAAAGCAGCTGAAATAAGTAAACTTTCCATATGTAAAATATCCTTAAGGCTTGCTTGGATCCATATTTCCCTCATCCACAGCACCTCATTGACAAATCATCTAATTTCATGAGTCTAAAAGTACACATTGGGTATTCATAAATTTCTGCCTAATCTAATTCTTGAATCTTTGCTCAGTGAAAACTACTGTAGAACAGTCAATTAAAAAACAAATAAACAAATGAAGTTTAAAATATATTTTTCTGATAAAAAAAAACAGAATTTTTTTTCTGGAGTTCCAAATATGTGTAAGAAATCAAGTTTTCCTTCTACTCATTGTTAGTATAGATCAGTGTTTCTCAGCTACTAAAAGTGAAATGACCATCTCTAACTTCAAATTATATGAAACAAAGAAATGTAGTGGGTAGATGCAGCAAATAGAAGAGAAAAATATTTCCTCTAGAAATGGTTGTCTTAAAATTAATATGAACTTTTGAATTTTAACATCTGATTATATCCTGCCTCACTCTCTAGTCATGCTAGTGTGACTAGAGGTCACCTGTACACAATTTGTCTTTTTATTTATTTGTTTAGTTTTTTCAATTCCTTTTTTTTGGTTCTTGGGACAATGTATTCTTTTCAATATGAAAGTAAGTAACTAGTTCATCACAAAATGGAAAGTGTAGTATAGTAGTAAATCAAGGGTTAAAAGGAAAACAGCAAAATCAAAGAAATATGTCCTTTTTCTTCTTGGGGAATGAGTAATCCAAACATATGGATATAAATAACACATATTTCCAGGTAGTTGAAGAAAGCAAGAAGTAGAATGTAGATGTTTTTGGATACCTAGAGACCAAGGCTCTGACTGTGGCAAATCCCATCTCTTGTGTCATTCTCATGCTGCTAATACTCAGGCAAGGTCATGTGTGTTGATCTCAGGTTCCGTAAATTTCATCTCCTGTATACCTTCTCCTGTGGATGAAAGCTTTCTGGCAGGAAATTGCTGTGAACTGTTCTGAGATTCAATTAAACAGGTAGGTCCTGGATTGCTGTTCTGTTGCTAACGAAGGTAACTGACATCTAGATACCATGTGTTTGGATGCCAAGGAGAGCTGTCTTGACTTGGTTGAGAGTGGTTCACAAAATAGCAACTCATCTTGTTCTGCATTGAATATGGGTTTATCACCTTCTTTCATGGATATCTGTTTAGGTAAAATGCTACATTACTGACAATGGTGGCGGCCAAAGGCAGCCATCATGTTCTTGTCATCCAACAGTTTCTGGGTGGTAATGAGGACCTAATACTGCAGGCTCCTATGGTTAATGAGAGTGCCAAAGCCTGGTGTGAACACAAAGAGAGATCAGCTGGCTGACTCTGTCCAAGATGTGGGTATAAGAAGTTCCTGAAAAGCTTCCAATTGCCCCACTGACTAGGTGGAAAATTTGACACCCTACTCATTAAAGATATCGCAGAAGAATATTCAGACATAATCATAAGCATTGTGAGTAGAGTGTTCAGACCCAAAGTTCTCAACACCATGATTGAACACTACCTCCATTAGTTGGTAGAGAGCACTTTACTGAGAGACCTACTGAATTGATAATGAGACTTTCTATGATATCTGTTTCTGTACCTTCAAAGTCATCCCATTAACCCACAGGGATGTGGGGGTGAACTACCTCCCTCAATCACTATGCTCATTCAGTGTTATGACCTGCCTCAACTTCCCTAGCCTGATCATTGCCTGGTTTCTTTCCTATGTCTCTATTTCTTCACACCAGGCTTTGGTTCAGTTGTTGCTTGCCCTAGACTGACCAAAACCAAAGATGCTTCACCTCAAGGTCTGGCCAAAAGGACTTAAGGGAATGAAATACATGGTCCATGACTCTAAATCAACCAAGCTAGATCAAGAAACATACTTGCCACCTGTGGCTTCATTTTAGCACACAGTGAGTACAGCTGATGTTTGCTTAACCTGTAGTATGTACCAGGGGCCTATGACATGTTCATTGATGATTATCCTCCAGAACTTGATATCAATCTGGTTGTCATGCTGACTAGATTGTACATACGTGTATGACATTATTTACTTCATGGATAATGTTTACTGTAGTAAATTTTAGCTCACTCCAAGCACTTACTGAACAAAAAAAAAGATATTAAGGTGTTTTGTTGTTGTTTTTTGTTGTTGTTCATTTTTGGTTTTGTTATGCTGGTTTCTTTGAGGTTTTTTTTTCTTTTTCTTTTTTTGGTGTGGTAGTGGCTGAAAAGATGGAACATGGCCCTGGAGGCTAAAGCAGAGGAAGCATGATGGCAATAAAATTCTGAGAGATGTACTATTTCTACATCTTTCTTATAAACAAATTAATTATCAATTTCTAATTCTCTCTATATATTGAAAACTATATATATATATATATATATATAACATATAATTACACACACATATATATATGTATATATACATATAATTACACACACACACACACACACACACACACACACATATATATATATATATATATATATATATATATATATATGCAGTATACTCTAGACTTAAAGTTACAGATGGTTGTGAGCGACCATGTGGGTACTGGGAAAGAAATCAGGGTCATCTGCAAGAGCAACAAGTGGTCCTGTCCTCTGAGAAATAATTATACACTCCACACTTATAAATATTTAAGACAGTCCTTACCGTGTGTACTTTCCTTAGCTGTAAATTCTCTTAGAGCATGTGCTGTTGCCATTTACTTATCATATATGAATTCTTCAGCAAACAATCATTGACCACAAACAAGATCACCTCTGTCAACTAAGCAAAAAATATATAGAAAATATATATTTGCACACTCTCAGGTTGTAGGGCATTTGATCACTGTGAAATCTGGATTAAGTTGTTTACTGGAAAACATGTTTTCCTTGTGTTGTGCCTCAGACTTAGTACATATCTTTAACTCCTCTTGTTAGAATATAGACACTTCCTTAAGTTCACATCTTTAAACCTAAACAATGAAGGTAGAGTTAATTTGTAAAAGGAAGCACCCATGTTTGAAAGTGATGTCTAATTAAGGGTCAAAGGAATTAATGAATCAGAGAAAGAATTGACAGAATAGGATATACCCAAATCTCCCAAAAACAGAAAGAAAAGAGAAGCTATTTAAGAGAGTGTTGAAAAGAGAGAGAGAGAGAGAGAGAGAGAGAGAGAGAGAGAGAGAGAGAGAGAGAGAGAGAGAACAGTTTTACTGGGACAGATACACAAACACAGGTTGCAGAGAGAGAGAATAAGCCACACAAAGGTGAACGTAGAACAACTAAGAGAATGAGAAGGTGCCAGAATATTAGAACATTGCCAAAATTAACATGTGGTCAAGCAAAGCAATTTAGTCAGATGCTAATAAAACAAATTTGAGTCAGTCAACATGGAAAGGAGTTTTGAGCCAGAACTCCTGAGTTGACCAGCCAGCCAGAGTTCAGAGAGACCTAGAGAGTGGTGTCAGCTTATTTTGCAGAAACTCGTGGCATTAAAAAACTCTAGGCATAGATTAGATTGTATGGAGGCTAAAAGCTTTCTGGACTAGGCCAAAGTTAGCAGATGGAGGCAGTAAGCATCTGAGACAATTATATCAGAAAAATAAAAGGTAGTTTTATAGTCTCACACACACATTTACATTTGTGGAATGCAGTGTGCACTGGCATGCACATGTGCAAAGCAGAAATAGACACTGGGTCTTTTTTCTCTATCACTCTGCACCTCATGTTTTTAGAAAATCGCTTGTTGAAACCAGACCTTGCCAGTTGGCTGGAGTGACTGGCCAGTGAGATCTGAAATGTCTCTGTCTCCACCTCTCCAGTGCTGAGATTATTCACGCCTACTACTGTATTTGTTTTTTTACATGGCTGCTAAGGATCTGAACACAGGGCTTTATGCTCAAACAACCAGCACGTTCCTCATTACCCACTTTTAAGATGTTGTGTTTATTTAAAGAAATACAATAAAAACTGACCATGTTTTACCCCTGAGCTTTTAAGGAGAAAAAAAGCACAGCCAGTGATGGTGTGTTCTGAGTTGAAGTATACATAATTCATGACTGATATGTAACCATCTGACTAACTGTGAACATTTAATAAGACCTCCAGGCATGGGCCATGCATTTATTTACCTCATTTCTGAATTTTCTGATACTGTTTAATTTGATATCATACAATTTTAGAGATAAAACTTATTGAAATATTTGCCTACTATTTCCATACCTAACATGAAGTAAAAACACAGTATGTCCTCCAATAAGCCTACCATAGAAGCTCAGTTCCATAAGTTCTTATTTTCTCATGTAAAGTTTTAGAAACAATAAATACAAAATATATGTTGAAAGAGAAATTAAATCGTGTAGCTCTTAGTTCATCTACTATGTCAGAGTCCTCATCAATAAAGCCTGACTCTTAACTATGAAAAAAAAATGGAAAACTTAATGTACTTACAATTTGGTTCACAATTGGAGAGAAATGCTTATCCTTTTTCTGTCTTGCCTGTAAGAGTGTATAACTTATGAAAACAATAAAGTGAAACCCAGGAAATATGCACATAGAGATATTTTTTTCCTTCTAGAAAATGCATCACTTTTGGCTTTAGAACTCATACCAATAATCATTTTTATTTCAAGAACCTCCCCCATTCCTACACCTCCTACTAAGAACTATAAAATATGAAATTTAGTCATGCCTTAAAATAAAAACTGTCAGTATCATGTTACATTAGTTATTATTCTCATTTCTCAAAGAGACTAGCAGGAAACAATTGTAGAAAGTTTTATTTCTGCTCCCATTATGGGTACAGCCCGTCAGTCAGGGAAAGCCAGGGAGCAGGAATCCTGTTATGATCACATAACATACAATTAGGAAGCGAAGAGATAAGTTCTGCTGCTCGGTTGCTTTATATCCAGTCAATAACCACAGTCCATGGAATTGCATCAGCCACAGTGAGGAGTGTCTTCCCACCTCAATGACCACAGTATAGAGAAGAAACTCTCTCACAGGAAGTTCAGGGTTTTGTCTCCTAGGTGATTCTGGATCCTGAAAAGCTGATGATCAATATCAACCATCACAAATACCCATTGTTATGTTGAGTAGTAAGTGTTGCAGACTGTGTAATTTCTTTAAAGCCTGACTGTAGATGGAGCTCTGGCTCATCTCAAAGCTGCTAGTGAGTCTGCATCTTCTGCTCTGGTGGAAAGGCTGCTCCCACTTTCTTAAAAAACAAAAAACCAAAAAACAAAACAAAACAAAACAAAACAAAAAACCTTATAGGGCTATCCTGTCTTGCATCAGGGTTCTGCCTTAGGTCATCTTCCAAGTATAGCTTTCAAATGCCTGATTTTTGTTTTTCTAACCACATGAAACAATTATAATTAGTTATCTGAATAGAACATGGTAAATCATAAATATTCATGAGCTCTCATGTTTGTTTTTTTCTCTTCTGCTTGCCCATATTTTGGACTATTCTTTTGATAATTTAAGGTGAAAAGTGAGTCAGAAATTTAGATAAATTTCAGGAGTTTTTTGAAATCAAACACAACCGTTTGATAGAATGAGTACCAGAGGCTGTTTTTATGTAAATGGGAAACAATGGTTTAAAAAATTCTGAAAGAATAAATGTACATTGGTTTGTCTGAGGAAGTGGATCTGTTGATAAAATGCATCCTGTATAAATGTATGTTTTCAGGTCTCTAGTATCAGTGTAGAAATGCCAGTGCTGTGGCATTTGCCTATAATTCTAATATTGGGGAAGTGGAGACAGGAGGATTACTGATGCTGGGGTCAGTAAAGTTAGTTATGTTGGCAAGGTTCAGGTTTAGTGAGAATCTGATCCAGAAAATAAGGTTGAGAATAACTGAGGAAAGCAACTGATCCCAAAACTCAGTCTCAACATGAACCCTCATGTAAGCACAGATTCACCAGAACACATACATGCATTTTTCACATACCAAAAGATGTGTATTAGAGTTCAATATGTAAATTATACCTATAGCATGACAAACACCAAGATACAAGTCACAATGACACTGAGCCACAGTCAAGGACTCAGAAAGGCAATATTAGTAATTAACACACATGCTCAAAACAGGAAAAGCATTCTAGGACATTCTGATTTTAAAGCACTCAAATTGACAGTGTTTTGAAATGTAAATGTTGCTTACTGTATCCAAATTCACATATGTAGGCTGTAGCTTTCAACTGTCAGGGATCAGTTTGTTATTGTATTTATCCAGAGCATATGACACATTTAAATGTCTTGTTTCAAAATTTGGATCTGGGTTGAGATGATTCAGTGAGTAACAGCAGTAAAATCACTCTGTAGCAAGAAAGGAGGCTGCTTTCTGGCCAACCAGGTTGGATTACACACTGCAACAAAAGACAGAAGCAACAAGAGAGATCCTGCTTTAACAGTGTGGAAGAACAGAACCTTCTGAGATCTGAACTCTGATTTTCCCTGTATACACTGGCACACATGCACCCACACCACTCTCTTTTCCTTTTCTCTTTCCTTCCTTCCCCCTGTCTCTGCAAGCCATTGCTGGGGAGAGGAAGACTTGCTTACTTGGTCACTTTCTCTGTTCCTGCATGTGTTCCAGCACTTACATTTACATACAGTGAAAGCCAGAGATCAAGCACAGGTGTTGCTCCTTCTGAGCTGTCCCCTTGGTTTTTGTTTGTTTGGTTTGGTTTCCTCTTTTTTTTTTTTAAATTATTATTATTTCTTTTGGAGGGGTTTTGTTTCACTTAAATTTCCTTTCAGTTTCTAACATGGAAATATGGTGTGTGTGTGTGTGTGTGTGTGTATGTGCGTGTGCGTGTGCGTGTGCGTGTGCGTGTGTGTGTGTGTGGTATGTGTTAGGCTGATAAAGTTGCAGTTTCATCCTTCATTGCTCTCCAGTTTACTTACTAAGACATGATTTCTGAACTGGGAACTTGCTAGTGAGCTTGCCCCAGGGATCCCCTGTCTCTGCCTCCCCACTGTCAGGATTACAGAAAGCTACCACACTCATCAGGCTTTTGGATGGATTCTGGAAATTTGAATCTCAGTCTTCAAAGTTGTATGGAAGGTTATTTATCCACTGTTCCATCTGTTCATCTTCATCTTGGTTTTAGAGACAGGGTGTCTCTTTGATATGGCTATCATAAATGTTGTTAGGTCAACTGCTCAGAAAGTCACAGGATCTATGTGCATTTGCCTCCTTAGAGATAGGAATAGTGATGCATATCACCATACCCAGCCCTTAATATTTATCCTTTGTCCTTCTTGTTGGTCCAGATTGGATGATTCAAACCAGAAGCTTGACAATTATAAGAAGACAATGTGTCATTGAGGCACACCTGCAACTTCTCGTAACTTCCCTGAAAACTTCTCAGCTCCAAGATCCAGTGTTGTTTATACATGGCTTCTTAAGACAACAAATGTAGTCAGACTAACTGGTAAACTGTGTGCAGTTCTCACACACTACAAAAAACTATTCACTTAAAAAATTTTACATAAAAGCAGGTCATAGCCATGTGTATCAAAGCATAACGCAGGCCTGTCTTGGCCTGTGAACAAGTTTTATAAACCTTGTCTACTATTTTTTCTTTTTTCTTTTTTTTTGGCCTTTAATTTATTTTGGCACCAATTATTTTTCTTAGCTGTAATATCTATGTGCTCCTAGTATCTAGCTTTATATTTTCAATTTTGTAATTATATCACTAGTAGAGGACTCTAGCTCAATTTGATCAATATACATTCTAATGAAATAAATTCATACCAGTAACAAACATTGCAAATTTCTCAGTTTCAGTACATGTGAATGGAGTTATTCTCAGAGACTGTTTTACCTTAACATCAAGAATACGGCTTTGGAACAGCTATGAGGATATGAAAAGTTGAGAATGCTCAGGTTATTCATAAGAAATAAAGTAGTATGTATATGTAACCTATGAATCCTTCCTCATAGAAATATTTCTAGCTAGTTATAATACCCCAAATAATTCAAATGGCATAAATATCCTTATAATATACTAGGTAGAAAATAATTACAATAGAAAATATGTACATATACAGCATACACACATTGTTCTGAATATTTTTGACTTAATCCTGAAAGATGTGCTGGTGTGGTAACCAAATGTATACAGATGCCCACCTATATTTGTCATATAGTACATTCTCCTATTAGACATATTTGGGTGCAGTACTAAATCATGACTTCTTAAAAATTAGAGTACATCTAGTTAATCTACAATTCACATAATTTCTAATGAGAGTAAAACAGAGAAATGACTTAATAAAAAGTGATTAAAATTACTTATGATGAAAATAAAAACTCGTATGCATTACCTAAATATATATTCATGATTATATAGTACTAAGCATGAACATACATTATCTACATTGCATATATATTCAAATGATTATAATAATATACATTTTTATTAGAACAGGCTGATAGCATATTTATTTTAATAAGAATAGGAATAATTAAGAAAATCAATGCTATTCTCAATATTGGCTTGCAAACATTCATAAATTTGGGACTTCTTTACTCAACAGACATAACTTCAGAGCACTAAAATGAAATTAAAGTGAGTCATGAATGCATTTGTCTTTGTCTTCTGATACCTTCTTCATCGTTTCTCCTACTCCCTACACCAAGCCACCAATCTTCAACCTATGAAGTTTCTCACACAGAAATTTCAGATCTGTTTTCTGTTTCTGTCCCTCTGTCTCTTTCTGTCTTTCTGTTTCTGTCTCTGTCTGTGTGTGTGTGTGTGTGTGTGTGTGTGTGTGTGTGTGTGTACGCACGTGCATGTATGGGCTCATGCATGTATATGTTTGCTTTGTGCATTTCTCATTACTACTAGTCAATACAACCTCTGCTGGCTTTTGGCTAACATATTATTAAAGATACCAATAAAATACCTATTAGAGATGTTTTCCAGTGTGTTTTCTATTTTAGTTTAAATGCAAAAAAATATAAAAGCACACTAAAGAAGTTTACATAATAAAATAAACCCTGGAAATCAATTGTTTCTACAATATACTGATATTTTTTTTAAAAAAAATATGACTTTTGAGAACATTATAAGATTATTAGACTCTTCCTATTGAAATTTACCAAAGAAAGATCTGTTCATATATTGGCCTGGATTTATATAAAAAATCAGTGAGGAACATTACGTATGATAAGTATCTGTTTTCCTTTATTAAATTCAGCAAGCTTGGCTACAACACACTGGTTGTTCAACTGTTTCCTGAAGGAGGAAAGTAATGCAGAAAACATAAACAAACCATTTTTTTCATACATATAAAAATTTCAGTAATATTTTAGCTCAAGTGGGGAAACTCAAATGGAGGGTGACGTTTAATAGGCATCTTTCGATCTTTTAGGGAATCTAAGCATGACTAGTTTTGCATTTAAATATTGTGTTCCACTATAGAAGTCATTTATTGTTGTCACTAAAATTAAAAAAAAAAAAAAAAAAACAAAAAACCATAGGGCTGTGAGATTGCTCAATCAGTCAAGTGTTTCCTACTCAAACAGGAGTTCTGATCCCTGCACCCATGTAAAACTCTGGGTGTGGTGTCAAATACTTCCAAATCCAGTTCTGGAGAGGTCAACAAGAGCATTCCTGGATTTTGTTGGCCACTAGGGTTGCCAAACACAAGATTATTGCTCCAAGTTCATTGAGAGACCATGTCTCAAAAACAATATGGAGTGGAGTTTAGTTCCTTGCCCCAACCTTGGTCATTACACAATGGCCTGTAACTCCAGCTTCAAGAGATCCAGCGCCCCTCTGCAACCTTTAGGTACCCACACATATGTAGTATATGTCAAAAAAAAAAAAAGAAACATGTCAATAAAAACTAAAAATAAATATTTCCTAAAAAGACAGAGTGATAGAGAAAAACACACAGCCTCTACAAGTACACACTAAAGGGAATGCACCTCTTATTATTACCTCCTGCTCTCATGAGATCCTGTCACTGATGTGAGAAAACTGCAGGAACAATTATCTTTTTATTCACATACTCTTTGTTTATCTTAAGAAATAAATTGATCCTTTCCTTCAGTCTTACTTATCAGACCATGACCACACACCAAGCACCAGATAACCACTCCTACAGAGCCTGCAGCAGTTTTAATAGTCTTAATCTACTCAGAATTTCTTTCTTAGACTGTTGGGCAATCAGGGAAGTTAAAAACAGCTGACAATCAAGAAAATGATTGTGGAGGGGACTTAAATCCTTAAGACAGGATAACCATTGACATCTAATAAAATTAGAGTGTGACATGTGTGTATCTGTACAAATGTAACCACGCAGATATTTTGGACTCCTCTAAAACTCAATGCAGGACCTGGTTTATCACACCCATGTGAAGCATACCTCTTCTAAAAATCTTTGCTCATTATGTAGCTAAGTCCCTGGCCATTAATATGGATATCCACTCCTCTGACAAAGTATAAGTCTGCCTTCATTATAAGACTCAACTCTCCTGTTAAGGCAAATATATATTTGACTTGGACCGACATGAACAATGCTTTACCACAAAGAGACAAAGAATTGATTCATTACTCCACCTGTGACTTTCTCTTCTCAGAGGAAGTAATCCTTGTCAACTTAAAATCTCCAACAGCACTTGTAATGTGATACACTTGGCACAGAGTCTCATGATAATAGCTGCTGCTATCTTAACTTTGGATGTGTTTCTGTCGTATCTTACGTCAGTTTTAGGTCTGCAAGCCCAGTGATGTTTTTCAATTTGATTTGCCCTGTTACCATCCATTTACTATAAGGAATGAACACAAAATGTAAAACAAGAAAATTAAGTTACAAAAAAAAAATACCTTAAAGAAAAACATAATGATGTTCATAATGATAAATTTATATAAATTTAAATTTATATAAATTTATCATTTATATAAATATTTATATAAATGATAAATGATAAAGAAAAACATAATGATGTTCAGTATTTTTTTCTTTTATTAATTGGGTATTTTATTTATTTACATTTCAGATGCCATCCCCTTTCCCCATTTCTTCTCCCTAGAAACCCTCTATCCAACTCCCCCTCCTCCTTTAGCTTTTATACTATTTTAATTACATGCAAATATTAAAGTCAGTTCTAGATTGAGGAACCAGCAATACAATAGATGCAAATAGTCAAGAAACAAGCAAGACAATAAACATGAATAGTCAAAGAACAAGCAAAGGCATAAACAAAATTCCATAATCACTCCTGTGATCACTATTTCTTAAAAAAAAAAAAAAAGCAAAAAACCAAAACAAACAAAAACCCAAACCAACCAACTGACCAAACAAGCAAACCCTGAAACTGTGGTAGTAACAAGAACTGCCTTTCAGTCAATAAAACAGATGACATGAGAAGTCAAAATTGTCAAAAATAGTGATTTTCAAAACAAACTCATATGTAATATCTGTTCCTTTCCACAATACCATTCAAATTATAGGGATTTCATCATACAGAACTTCAAAAATATAGGAAAACAGGTCACAAAGGGCTATCGTTGGTCACTAGCCTGTGAGTAGAAGCCTTTAGTTTTTGTACTATTCAATATATCATTTGTGACATATTATAATGTCATCAAAATTAAGATTACCAAACATATCTCCCAAGGATATGTCTAATAAATATTATGAAATTAGTAAATGGACCACTTTCTGAATACTCAGTAGCAAAAACTGTATGACGAATGATTCCTTTTCCTTGTTCCATTATGGCTAAAACAGAAGTGTTCCAGAGAAAATGAAAAAAGAGTGAAATACAATACAACTCATTTAACTTATTTTATCATTTTGTGTGTGTGTGTATGAATGTATAGTATATGAGAGTTTGCGAATATATAGTTTATGTGTGTACATCCACAATGTATATATATGTGCATGTACATGTATGTTATCATGTGTAAACCTGCTTATGGGGGACAGGAGTTAACATTAGGTGTTTTCTATTATCACTATTTACCTTCTGAATTAGTCTTCCATTTGAACTCAGAACTCACTGCTTTGTTAGACTGGTTATCCAAAGAATTCTGGAGAGCAACCTCTCTCCATGATGACTCATATTGCAGAAAACAAATAACACCAGAATTATTACTTAAAATGCCAAAGAAGTGAACCCAGGCCCTCAAGCTTACATGTACTTTCCAAAACCATATTAAACTCCATTCCTTTTTTACTTTTTCTTTTAGTAAGGTTTTGATTTATCAAGATGTCCAGATTGATTTTGTAAAGTGTAGACTTTCTAAGACTTCACTGTCCATTTTTCCTCATTCTCTATGAATACTAAGCATCTACTGACTATGGCCAAGCTGTGCGCTGTTTCAGACTGAGATGTTCTACAGGTATGAATTATTCTGTGTAGCAACATGATAAGGAATATACAATTATTCATCCTCTCTCTTTCATATTATACCTGTATCAATCAGAATAAAATCCTTATGGAAGAAAGAATTTCGATAGGCATGCAACAATCTGGCTCAAAGTTGCAATAGTTATTAATATTCTGCTGTGCTTACAAAATGTTTAGGGCCCCAAACCCTCAGAAGATGGCATTGTTTACACTACTCTCTGTGAGAAGCAGCTGTTTGCTGCTCACCACAGTCAGAGGCACAATAAGTTTGCGGAAACATTGGCAAGTCTTAGACAAATATCTACTGGTTAAAGCTCAAAGTGGCTCCGGAACAGCTGTGCTTGAGATGAAAAAAAATAAAGACTACAACTGTAAAGAGGGTTGTAAATTAAGTGTAAATTTTATACTACAAATGCTTTCTGCATATGGGCACCTAAAACAGGAAGTGACGGTACTTACCAACAACAGGGAAATAAAACAAGTTTCTGGACTCCAGAGTGACATGTTTCTACATTGTCTGAACATGAACAACCAGCACATTTCTCTGTTCCTGATGATTCACGTTAAGGGATTCGGCTAGAATAGGCAGCATTGTTACATCTCTCATGTTAAAACCATTTTACCTACTTAAACTGCATTTCAGAGGTACATAAAAGTTGTGATGCTATTGAGAAACACTGGATGTTATTCTTAGTTGTCATTGTTTTATTAAAAAAAAAAAAAAAAAAAAAAAAAAAGCCAGGGTGCTTTCTTCTAGGAAATCTCATTCACTTTTAATAACAGAAGAAACATAGATTTATGCTGTCTTACTACATAATACTGAAGAGACACAAAACACTAAAGAAAACACTCCGAAGAACACAGAATTTTCAGCACTAAATGTAAGAAAATTACCAGGCTGTTAAAGAATTTTATAGTTTAAATTAGAAAAGAAAATGGAAATAACCAAGGTTTTAAATAGGATGACTAATGAGTTAACATTGGCATATTCATACAATGTAACAATATAGGAGTAGAAGGAAACAAGTAGAAATTCATGTATCAAAATATTAAATTTCAATAATGATATTAAATAGATTAAAAAGAGAAAAATTATAGTTTCATGCCATTTCTATATATATAATGGAAATAATAGGTACATAAGTGATAGATAGATAGATAGATAGATAGATAGATAGATAGATAGATAGATGATAGAGAGATATAGATAGACAGACAGATAAGAAGTCATATATATATATATATATATATATATATATATATATATATAGAGAGAGAGAGAGAGAGAGAGAGAGAGAGAGAGAGAGAGGGTTCTGAAGTAGCCTTCCTGACCTGGAACTCAGGTATTGCTAGAATAAGCTTGAACTTCTGGTCCTCTTGCCTCCATGTCCACAGTGATTATATTATGGGTATGCAGCACCCCCCCCCAACCTTAGCTTTGAAGTACTAGGATTGAAGCCAAAGTTTCCTGCATTCTAGATTAGCATGTCAGCAACTGTACTCTCACTATTTCTAAATTGATGCTATATAATCCAATAAAATCAAAATAATACAATGTAATGTTTAAGGACATAAATGCTAATAAAACTCATGTATGGAGATAATACATTAAAAATCAACATTTTTTTCAGTAATGAACTAGTACAAACATTTTAAAATAAGAACTTTGGTTTTGAATTATGTCTGTAATATTTCATTTCTTTAAAAACCACCCAAGTGGGGACTGGACAGAAAGCTCAGTCATTAAGAGCACTTGATGCTCTTAAAAAAAGGTAGGAGTTTACTTTCCCCATCAGGAAGCCCACAGCCATCTGTAACTCCAACTTCATGGGTTCTGAAACTCGTTTATGGCCTTTGTGAGTACAAGTACATTCCTGCAGGCACATATATGTACACATACATATAAAAATAATTTAAATAATTGTAAAAAAATAAAAAATTTAAATATTGCTTATACTTGGAACATACAAAGTGAATAAGGGCCATGGATATATATGTTCAAGATCTTTCAAGTGTGATTAAGCTAGTCAGAAAAGGAACATTCAACCTGTGACTCTCTAAGATGACCGACTGGGATGGCAGCATCTTTGGGCATATCTTTAGAATGGTTGTAGGAGAAAACAAGAATTCCTCTACCACTTTCTACAACCTCCTCCAAACAGGAGCAAGAAGAGTGTGTTCCCCAGCATTTATATTTTGGGTGTCAAAGTCCCTGTGTATGGTTATACCTCAACACCTTGTGTTGAGTTTTCTGTAAACCAGAAATTTGTTGACATAATTGTTTCCAGTTAAAGTATACATAGAAGGGTGTTTTCTTACAGCTAATAGGACCTTCACCATTCTTTCTTTAATATAATAATGGTCAGTTATCCCAATTTTCATTGAACTGTCTTTCAGTATTCCAGTGATAGGAGCTGAAGCTCCCAGACCACAAGGCTAAGGTCATGATTTATGCAAAGGCTGCTTGAAACTCATCTCAGTGTTCAATAGCAGCATAGTGAGAAGCTGAGACTAAAGGCCATCTGTGGTTTAAAATAAATATGTGTGCTCACTAATGAGAGAGAGAGAGAGAGAGAGAGAGAGAGAGAGAGAGAGAGAGAGAGAGAGAGAGAGCAACTTCCTCTGTTGTGGAAAAAGTCTGTAGACTCTAACTTGCTGGTAAACTTCACAGAAAAGACATCAGTACTGGTTCCTTGTTTTGTTAACAATTGACAGGTTTCTGGCAGCTTCCACTAAACACAAAATAAAATCTATGGAAAAGCAAGTGAGTTTCCAGATGTAAGCTAGAAGCTAAAGAACCAAGACCTGTAGTGGAAAGCCCAAAGGAAACAATCAAAACTGCCTTTCTGTTTTGGATCTAAAGCTTTTACAAGTCAACCATGGGCTCACAACTGACCCCACAACCACTTGTCTCTACTTATCCACCAGCCTCTGCATTTTACAAATAGCTTTTAAACATTTCTCTCTTACTCCAGTGAACCACCTTGTCTCATTTGGAATCTACAGCACCAATCACTCTGCAGTACTTATGTTATCAATGTGGCAACAGCAACCAAGGAGAGAAGAAGATGTGGAAGGTTAGAATGTCTGGGAGCTCTTATATTCCTAAATAGCTCAACCAGCAATCCCAATTAGAAAACCCTGCAGGTCAATCATCTAACCCTGCAGGAGAAATTGAATCACACAATTCAAGCTTTCTTTGACTTTCCCTTATGGAGTGAAGAAAAAGGCATTAGGCATCAGGTTAGGTCATTGCCAAGTTTTCTATGAGAAAAATCCTTCCTCCTATGGCTTCTGTCTTTCAACACCTTAAAGGCATTCTTCGAAAACCTACTCTAAATTCCTGTAATTTGGGAAGAAGTGAAAGAGACTGGTAAGTATTTAGGGATGCTTTTAGGGAGGCTGGGATGCTGTGAATGCATGGATTGAAAGGAGAGAGAAAGAGAGAGAGAGAGAGAGAGAGAGAGAGAGAGAGAGAGAGAGAGAGAGAGAGAGAATATCTTTTCCCTTTGCTTTCCCAGCAGGTAGATGGTAGATAAAGCATACCACAGCAGAACCTCTGCTGGGGACATCCTAGGGACCAAGGACCCGCCCAGGCCACTTTCATGGACCAGTGCTGAGCTGGCTCGGCCGGGGGCGGTGCTGCGCACACGGCTCCTATAAAGAGCTGTCCGCTACCCTGGTGCTGAATCCAGCTCTCATTCCCGAACGAGGTGCTTTTAGCTATTAGTAATGCCGAGCTCTAAGAGCTGCCCTGGAGTTTGGATGTGAACCTTTGAAAAAGAGAATCCGGAGGAAGACGAGGCAGGCGAGGAAGGCAAGCTCTGAAAGGGACAGTTGCAGGAACTATAAACCTGGATCGCAGCTCGCAGCTCAGTGGAAGCCCCGCTGCGGTTTCAGTGGAGCATCTGAGGAACAGGATGGAGTGAAGAAGAGGAGCTCAAGAGGGTGGGAGGGGTTCAGGCTGTGCAGAGGAGAGGGAACATTGAAATAGAGAGAGAGGATACGAGAGAAAAGCCAACGCTCGTGCCTGCGAATTTGGGATTCTATTGGAAGAGATCTCTCACTCGGGGGAAATGGATTCTGTACCAAGACTGAACAGCGTTTTGACTTTGATCCTCTCTGGCTTGTGGCATTTAGGATTAACAGCGACAAACTGTGAGTACTTGGAGCTGGGAGCGGGAAGGTGAGGTGGGATAGGACGCTCCGACTGTCAGACTGTATATGCTCTGGGTAAAAGAAAAGAGCAGTGTGAAAACCAGTGTGGTTCGACTATTCCAGGCACCCTAAAAGTTAGCAGAGCTCTAACGAGCTTGCTCTGCTGAATTGCCTGCTTTTCTTTTGAATCATAAAGTTCCCTTAATCATAAAGTTGCTGCTATATTCATGGTTCTTAATCTCAGGCAGGAATGCTTGGGCCAGGAACAAGCCTCTGGGGCAGAGCCACCGAGCGAGGTGTTAACAGCAGACTGCAGCTCCCACCGATTTACAATGTGCCCGGAACACTTGTACCCTAACTTTCACCCTAAGCACCAAGCTCTCTACTGTTGTAGGCATAATGTTTCAGCTGGAAGCATTTTGTAACCAATGAGTACCCGTCTAAAAGGTTTGGGAGTTTGGGTCTTAGAATTGTAACCCAAATGTAATTGCCCCAGGAAATCAATGGCTGCTCTATTACAGGAGGGTGCTTTAAAAAAAAATTATACTCATCCTCAAAATGCTGGTGCCCATGAAGGAATGAGTATATACTATGTTATCGACATTTTCACCCTAGCAAGCATAGAACACTGAATTTAATAGGCAGGAATTCTTGACTCTGAGGAATCTGCCACCTGCACTATTTATTTAAAGAATCCAGTTTGTCAAACTTGAATAATTCACTAAATCTGTGAGAGGTTCAAGCTCAATTGCTCAGCTGCTTCTCTAGGCAGAGGAAGGGAAGTTTTTCTTTCTCTGGGAACTCCTAAATGAGAAAGGATGCAATTAAGCCATCTGTGTTGTTTGCAAGGATGGCTTACTAACTGTCCCTCAAGTTTCTGGGTTTGTTCTCTCATCTTCTATTCCTACACTGAAACTCAGAAATATACAATTTTATTTTATAGACTAGAACAATTTTATTTTACTTTTGTAATTTGTACTATCAATATCAATTAAAAAAATAAAATGTGAGCTGACTTACCACAGAAGATCCTTTTGCCTTAGTCCTTAATCCTCACAGTATCTTGTTACAGAACTCGCATTCCAAAGGAAACCAAGTGAATAGATGTTTAAAGTACAATCAGTGTTTCTGTGATCCAAGGATTGGAAAGCTCAAAACCCATAGTTGTAATATTTTCTTAAAGTTTATGTTATAAAGGAAGGCCAAAGTAGCTACCTTCTCTATCAGGTTGGGATAAGCTAGTAAATTATGTTAGAGGATACATTGAGTTCCCCTTTTCTCCTCTTCTTCTACCCTTCTCTTTGAATGTATTCCCATGGTGCCCCGAAGAAAGACCAGGAGCCTTAGGAAGTGAGCTTTGTTATTAAGCTAGTTTCTCTACCTTCAGAAACACTAGAGGTCAGCATTTTCCAGTTGATTCAAAGGTGTGGCTCTGAACTGTGCTTTCTCTTTAGCATATTCCATTATCTGAAAAGAATGAATACTTTGAAGATCCAAAAGTTGGGAGTGAGAGATGCCAATTAAATGATTAGATTATACAGCACGAGTACATAACAACGTTCTTGAAAATTCCTTCTTGAAGCCATATTTTCCGTAAATTAATTTAACTATGGTCAATATATTTTAATAAGTACATAAAACTAAATGGCATGTGTGTAAGACTTCAGCCTATCATAGCCACAGCAGTTACAAAGACAGCTCTGGGCATTTAAAAAGTGGTGGTAATGAACTTGAGAATTTCCTAAGTGACACTTTCATCTTCCACTTCCAAGCAACATGGCAATTTAGTGAGTGCTGCTTGCTAAGTATTCTAGAAGCAGTTTTCTTAAGGAATAGCAGTAGGTGTTTATTGTACTGTAAGAACTGTATACATTCAGTAAGCAATAAGCTTTCAGCAGGTACTGATTCTGAAATCAATGCATATTAGTGTTCTTTGGAGCCTATAAGGTAATGATCCTCAAGCAATCATGAATATATTCCAGGTTCTCTAGGCTGCTGTGCACAATTTTTATTCAAGTGTAGTATTGGATTTGCTACGGATATTTAATTGGCTTACATTCATATACATACTTTGATGAGTTAGAAATTTCCTTTCCAAGAGTTTCCTTTTAATTTGATTTGTGAGAATTCCTGTTTGTGATTATTTTCCCTACATTTTAAGGAGTTTCTCATGTCATTAGTAATGGAAGCCTTAAGGATAGATTGTGTGCCCAGGTTCTTCCATGATGGAGAGTTAAAGGTATTAATTTTTATGTGTGGGATTTCTTAAAAAAATAACTTTTTATTATCTGCCCTCTTTTGTAACGACTTGCTGTTACAGTTATTGTTGTGTAGTGTATAACTATTTGTATACATGTTTGATTGCCTCATACTCTGTCTCAGATATGGGCATTTACCTCCATGGGGGAAAATGAATGCTTACCCAATTACAAATTTTATAAGTTTCTTACTAAGCACAATGAAAACAAAGTCAGATTAAAAGAATTTCAGCTATAATTACAGATATTACAAATCTATGGTGAGAGTGCAATTATCTACCAGTAATAAGAACCTCTGGAAATATCTCCATTTCAGATTATCAGGATATTAAAATACTACAATGTTTCCTTTGGCTATATTCTGACAGGACTGGTTAATTTTGATATATATATATATATATATATATATATATATATATATATATATATATATATATCACTGTAAAAGATTTTTAAAATATTATATACTCAACTCCTTGACACAAGAAACTATGGTATGGCTTAGGAATTTGATTCAATGAGGCCAGAAGTCAGTATCTAAGAGTTTTCATTCCAGTGAAGTCTCAGACCAGAGGTTAAATATGTATTTAATTATTGTCTTTTCCAGAATGCCAGTAAAATGCAGGGAGAAATTGAGATCTGTTTCTACTCCAAATTGAACAGCAGCTAAATATCTTACTAAGGGTATTCATCTAAGATTAGGTAATTTAAATTTCTATAATGACAGAAGTAAGGTGTCAAAAAACAGGCAGATTGCATATAACACAGAGAAATATTGTTAATTTCATTTTTAAAAGAAACATTACATGAGGTAATTTTAAATTTTAAAATAACTTTAATTTTTCTGAAATAACTTAAAACATTTACTAAGTACCTCCTTGAAGTTTATAGCTACTCATTATTAGAGTCTCAGAGACTTGTTATTGTGATGAGAATATAAAACTCCATGTTCTAGATTTTTCTCCCATGCTGAATTTCACAAGATCCTTGAGAAGTTGATCATGACTATAAAGAGATATCAGACATTGAATTATCTGAAGGCTGTTAACCAACCAAATGGAAGACTAATATGAGCAATGAATGTGCTGTTCTTGTTGAGCAGGAAAATGACTGTGCAGTGTTTTCTGTGGCATCTCCAGCTACCAGAAGTGAGCGACCCCTGTACTGATCAATTGGCAGAATCTGAAAACTTTCTCCATTATCAAACTACCTCATTTTGACCTTTAATGTTTGATATGAAATCACTTTCTATTTCCTTCACAAAAGCCCCCTATCACTTTGCAACTATAAAATATAAATGAAGAACTAGAGCAGGAATTTCATAGTAAAGGAGCAGACGTGGGAGAAGAGAAGATTAATATCTACTGGAGCATCTCTGCTCTCACCTGTATCCTACTTCTAAGGAACGGCCATCTTTCCAGATATAGCCTTCCTTTTTCCCTCTCCATCTGTCCAACTGGCCTCAGTTTATTTGAGTGAATATCTTTACTTTCTTGTACTGATTTATCATGCAATGATAGGATTTGAAGCATCTTTAAATTTTGTAGTTTTGTAGTCTTTCAGTTGATAATCCAGACTGTGACAAAATAAGACCTGTGGGTAATAATTACTCACAACAGATAAGAAAATTGGGAATGGGTGTAGTTACCTAATAAGGCAGAAAAAAATGGCATTTTGAGAAGTTGCATTGTACTGATTTAGAAACAATGATGACTTTTTCACTTCCAAAAGAAACCATTTCATCCATTCAGCTACTGCCATGATTGTCTAATGACCCTACAAAAGTTGCTCACATTCCCCAATAACCTGGGTTTTCCTGAATAAAGGCCTAGATTTAGGTAGGAAGACAATCCTTACTTGTAATGGGTTCTCAATGTTAACCACAGATGCTACTTACTGGTTATTTCAAATCTGTGTGTGTTTGAAATCAATGCACTTCAAAACTGGGAGATACATATACTCAGAGTAAGCATTTAATAAAATTTTAATTCCTATTAGTAAACATGCATCACCTCTTTCATTCCACACACATACTTTCCAAGGCTGCTCAGTAAGATATCTAAGTAAGTGATCTAGTTCATATGAGTGAATTTCAGATGTGTAAAACTTAAACATGTCCCCCAAATCACTAATTTAAGCAATGACAAAATTCTGGATCTTGACCCGGTGCATGTTTAAACACAAATATCTTATCAATGAAGTATTTTCTAATGTATGTCACTATGTAATTTGTATAGCGGATGCAGGAATTTAGCAAAGGTTCTCTAAGATAAGCCTCATAACCTTAGCCTTGGAGAAGGGCATGAGCTAGCAGTTTTCCACAAACTCAGCTCCTGAGTCACACCTGAAAAATCAAAAGGACAAAAATATTCAGACCAAGACTTGAAGCATGAGTGTAAAAAATATATTGTTCAAAGAAAAGCAAGTTTATATCTGAGATTTTTCCCAGGTTGAGGATTTACTTTTTTTTTAATACTTTTTAGTTAAAAGTTTGATAAGGGATGAAGAAACTTTGAGAAGCTATTTAGAATATTCTGTTGTTTATACACAAGTACAAAACAATTCCAGAAAGGACACTTCTGTTGACGTTTTTGTCCCATAAGTTTGTCAATGTCAGGTCATTATTCTGCTGAGATCGTAGTTCACAGTACTATGAGGCCTCATCATATATGCCATGGTGTAAACCTTGATCTGGCTTTGTATAATAATCCAAATATCATCCTCAATATCCCTCCTAATCAAATATAGAGGTTTACATTTTACAAACAATCCTTACTGTCTCATGTCTGTTGGATTTATTTGTATGTGCTGCTCATTACTTGGGCTATAGTACCATTTTCACTTAAATTTATTTCCCTCACAGTTTGCCAACTATACAAACTTTCTCTCTCTCTCTCTCTCTCTCTCTCTCTCTCTCTCTCTCTCTCTCTCTCTCTCTCTGTCTTTTTCTTCCTGTCTCTCCCGCTCTCTCTCTCCCTCTCTCTTTCCTCTCCCTTTGTTTGTGTGTGTGTGTGTATGTGTGTGTGTGTGTGTGTGTGTGTGTGTGTGTGTGTGTTGTATGCCAGTATACCATGTGCTGGGAATATTTGGGCAAGTAGCAGGGGAGAATGGACATATTAAGAATCAATGTACATTGCACATATGTATGAAATTGTCACACAGTAAATAAAATATATTTTTGAATTTTCTCAGTCTAGGTTAGCTTGCCTCTACTTATCTCATTTTTATAGCACTTTCTGTAATATTTGTTGCTTCAACTAAGATGTATTGCCTCTTTGTTATATTTTATTTGAATTACTGTATACAATACTTAAAACACTGAACAAGTAGATGAATGAAGTAATGATTTAATGCTTTTTTAGCAAAACATGTCAATCTTAAACTGAGACTTTTCTACTCTGTATTGGCTGAGACTTGTTTTTAAGATGTGTTTCTTTATGTTATTATTTTAACAACTATTAATTGTAAAGTCAACTGTAATATGAAACAAACATTTAGACTATCTTATAGAGTTTGAGATATGCAGCTGGATCTCCTACTGCATATTTCTCTTGATTCATTGCAGAGAAGGCCTAACTTGGGCACCAAGAAGTCACTTATGAACTGGGGAACACCTGACTTTACTACAAGTTTGAGTTAATTTGATTAACTTCGTTTTTTCTGATTGCAACCCCCACCTTCTCCTCTTCTTTCAGTCCCTCCCTTAAAACTCCCTCCCCCTAGTTAGTATAGTAAGTATAGTAGTACCCTCCCCTTCCCCTCAAGTGTACACTGAACCATTCAGTCCCAATAGAACTAAACATTATTCTTACTTCCACTGAGGCCCAAGCAGGTAGTCCAGCTAGGATAAGGACATCCAATGGCAGGCAATATAATCAGACACCCCCACTTCAATTGTTAGGGGACCCACATGAACATTAAGCTGTACATTTGCTACAAATCTGTAGGGGTACAGCACCTGCATGCTCGTTGCTTGGTGGTGTCATCTCTGTGGGTTCTCATGGAACCAGGACAGTAGACTCTGTAGGACTTCTTTCAGTGTCCTTGACCCCTCTGGCTCATTAAATTCTATTCCCTACTCTTCCACATGACAACTTGAGCTCTGCCTGATGTTTGGCTATGGGATTCTGCATCTTTTTCTATCTGCTATAGGAAAAATCCATTCAGCAGACAGTTATATTGACATTCCTGTCTGCAAGCACAGTAGAGTAATAGTGTTAGGAACTGGCTTTCCCACGTGAGATGGGGCTCAAATTGAGGCAGTCATTTTGTTGTCTGTTTCTTTGGTGTCTTCTCCATCTTTATCTCTGTGCATCTTGTAGGCAGGACAAACTTGGGTTTGAAGGATGGGTTGATGTCCCCCTCCCTCCACTGGAAGTCATGCGTGGCTACAGAAGGTGGCCCCTTGAGTTTCTATATTCTCCACTGGTAGGGAGTCTTAGATAGGATCACCCCATAGATTCCTTGCATCCTCCCCAGTCTCAGATCTCCAACTACTCCCAGAGATGTCCCCCAGCAAGTTCCAATCACACTCCCAGCCCTTTCCTGCACCCCTAACTTTCTTTATGCAATGTTAGTGAACACTTCCTCTATAATTTGAAAAATATGTGGCCCCATTGCTATAAAAATTTTATTTACTGTCTTAAGTTTGATATACAGAGTATTTGAGTCCTATTAAATGGAATTTAGTGCTGAGTTATGGAAAAGATTTTTACTTAGTGGCAAATCCACTTCATCACTCTTATAAAAAAATTCAGACACCCGTGTCATCTTCTTAGATATGAATAGAAAGGTGTAAATGTCCAGAGTTGATGTATGTTACTCATTTGAAGAACTTGCCAATGAACTTAGTCTTAAGTATTGTTTTTCTTTCTTAAAGTTAAGATTCCTACGTAGTTTGAGAAGTGAAGATTAACTATTAAGATACACAACATGACCTCCAGGAATTGTGAAAAGCTTGGTAACCAGGAAATAACTATTTATTCGTGTCAGTGTTAAATGTTACAACACAGGTATACATGGGTGCAATGGCAGACAAAGAGCAGCCTGTATTGTCTGGAACATCTAAATGTGCTCGTAAGGAATGTACAACTTGAAGCTGAAGTTTGTCCAAACTCAGCAGACTAAAAAAGGGGCACATTGTGTATTGATATAGGGATGGAGAATAAAGTAAAGAAGTCGTTTAGTATGGAAAATTCTTTTCTTTTTAAGTTGAAAATATGAAGTTTCATTCAAAAGCTTTAATTTTTAAAATATCATTAATTCTATGTACATTTTTATTCTTGCATATTCACATATCCATGTGCACTACTCTGTATGTCTGGTGTCAGCTGAATCCAGAGGAGGGTATTACAAACCCTAGAAATATACTTAAAGAAAATTGTTAACCATTACTTGGCCCATAGGAACTTATAGTCAAATTAGCACAATAAAAGTTTAAATTTCCCCTTTTTAACTTTTGTGCATGTATGTGCATGCACATGTATGTTTGTGCATGTGGATGCTGAAGATCAGACTGTGTGTTATCTTTAGAATATTTTATACCTTCCTTGAGACATATTCTTTCATTGACCTAGAGTTTACTAGTTAGTCTAGGCAGGCATTAGGCTAGTCCTAGGAATCCTCCAGTGCTGGGATTACACATACATGTCTCAACATGCAGATAAATTATTTTAATATATGTGTGGTGGCTGTGGGTACGAATGTGTGTTGGTGTGTGTGGTTTGCTTGCCCAGTGGCTGAATGCTCTTAAAGTTTATGAATGCCACATTGTGTGTATGACATAAACAACTTTGTGGAGCTGTTTATGTGGATTTTATGTATAAAATACTATTCATCATGCTTGCATGGTTAGCACTTTTATAGAGTATGCCATCTCCTGAATGCTATACATGGATATTTTGTAGGTTCTAAGGGTCAAATTTAGGTTTTAAAGCTTTTAAGTTAAGAACTCTACCACCTATGTTATCTCCACAGAAATTCCTCTTTTTTTTTTCTTTTTAGGGATTAATGAGATGTCAAATGAAATAAAACAAAATGATGTTAAGAAGACTAGATGAGATAATTACAGCAGCTCAGTTAACACCTACTGAAAAAACAAAGAAGGACATTTGGAAGTTCAGCTCACATAGTACCTCAAAAAGAATAATGACCAAGTAAATTCAAGGCACATGAACATATGAGCTACTAAGCATACAAAAGCAGATTTGCAGCTAAAATGAACTCTGTAAATAGTTCCATTGCTTGTGACAAATGAGAGCAATATATGCTCAAAAGGTATTCTGTGCTCTGAAATGAAGTTCTTTTCTGGGAATTCAGAGTGTCCATTTTCTGAATAGAGTATATTTCATATAAACATGACACCGTATCGCACATGCTCCTATATCTATCACTCTGATGCAATCTTCTAGTCTATAAATTATACTGGTTTGTGTCAGCAAAATGAGAACTCATCATTAAGGAATGTATAATTAAAGCTCAACATCATAGATTCTGGCTTTTTCAACTGGGGGTGGATTCAGACTCCTAACTCCCTTGAATATCTGCTATGTGCAAGGAAAATTTCTAAAGTTGAGTGCTTCAGGCTGATGCATTATCATTGGTAATTGACGTTAAAGCATAAATCCCAATATCTTTATACTATCTACTTGCCTTTGTGCAGATTCTTAGGACAAGGTGTTAACTTTATCTGTTTCTTAAATTAGCTGAATCTATAAAACTCTTCAGGGTGACACAAGCAGTAGTAAAGACAGAACATACTTCCGTGCATTTCACTTTTAACAATTTATCTCTGAAGCAAAAATATTCCTCGGAATACAACCGAAACTCCATAAGAGTATAAAGAACCTTCCAGGGCTCAATGACTAACATGCTTGTTGTATAAGACTGGGAGCTTGAGTTTGAATCTCCAGCCCCCACAGAAATCCAGATGTGGTATTATACTTCTGTAACCACAGTGTTACTAAGGTCTCAAACATCCACACACATACCAAGATATGTGTAAATTCTTTCCGTAAACATGAATATACACAAAAAATACATATCCACAAACATCACATGTCATAAACATATACACACATCACACAAATATCACATACAGATAAACATACAGGTATATACATCACACAAACACACTAAGAAATAATTTAGTTTACAGTGTCAACAGAATTTAATAGGCGAACTTCAGCCACTGTGCCTGAATGCATCTTCAATTTTTTGTTTTATTTTTTCCTTCATTTCTTCTAATACCATATACCAAATAATACCATTTGCCTTTCCTTGGATAAAGTCATTCTATTTCTGTGAGCTTGTGCTCACATGTAGCTTGTATATTATGGATGTTGTTCTCTGAGATCATTACAGTACAGGGGTTATAGAAGATTTGAGTGTCTGCTGGATTTCAACTCTGATTTATTATACTTTGTAGGCAGTCACCAAATATGACACTTCCCAATAAGGTGTGTTGGAGCATAGCTTGACACAGGTTAACCATCTATAGGACACTCTTGGGTATCCACGTACTTCCATTGCCACTACCCTCTGTCTCTAAACAACTCCTCTACAATTTCACTAATTCCTCAAATCTGTAATTATGGGGAATAATGTCCAAATCATGGAAATTAGCCATGAAGAATCCATTAGGAGAGAAACTACAGAGAAGGATCTGTAATGAACATTTGACTTCTGGTAGGACAGATTGTCCAGGTAGCAAGACTAAGTATAAGAAAGACAGGTAGAGAATGTTCTGAGTTGAGTAAACAGGGAAATAGGCATGTTCAGCATATCAGAATTCACTCTGACCTCCACAGATTTGGTGGCTGACCATCACCATTATGTTCCTGCTCAGTGTATAAAGGCTTTTTCTCTCTTGTTGTTTAATCTCACAACTTCTGCTTTCAGCTGTCCTCTCATTCTACCTTCTTTCTCGATTTGTCTCCCTGACTTCTTTCCTTGCTTTCTTCTCCATGCTCTCTTCTTCTGTTCTTTTTCCCCTACTCTGATTGGTTCATTTATCTTTTACAGAGTGACAGTTTTACATATTGTGACTTAAGCTAATGCTTTTACAGATTTCTTACTCAAATTCCACATCTAGAGGAACTGAGTCTCAGAAAAGCAGTGGGAATTTGAACAGCACCACAGCAGCCAGTCACCAGTGAGGCGTATAATGTCTAGAATTTTTTTCTTAAATACTCAGAAAAATTTGCAATTAGCAGTATGTTATATCTTTGCTTATGATAAAAAACATTCTTCTTGAATCTTTAATTAAAATTGATGACCCAAGTGTATTTCTTAGCCCAAAGCATAGTACCGTAAGCAATAGGACATAAGTTTGACTTTTTGCCTCTGTCTGTGTTTGTGCCTTCCAAGATTACTCTATTAGAGAGAAAGCCAGTGTTCAACATGCACCCTATCCCAGCTTTGGAATTTGGTGAGGTTTCACTTTGTCCTGTACTACAGTTATAAAGGTAGAGGATTTTGTCCCCATTACTGTGGATTTTCTAGCTTAGCTGGGTAGGAACCTGAACCAACATCATATCCTGTACAAACCACTTTCCTGACTAAAATTGACATGTGACCAGCTGCTTCACCATTGACATGTTTGTCCAGCATTGTGATCTGTGCCATGGAACTATGAGCCCAAATAAACTCTTCCTTCCTCACATTGTCTTTGTTGTGTTTAAATTATAGCCAAAAGAAAATAAACTAAGAGCATGTGAAAGTTGCATAGAAAACTCTTTTAACTAACTAAAGTGTTTTTAGTACTGTAGGATACACATTGTCTATACAACTAATTTATCAGTATGCTGGTATATATATTATATATATATAATATATTATATAAATTTATATATATTATAAATTTATATTATATATATATATATATATATATATATATATATATATATATATATCACTCTTAATTATACATCCCTGTTCACAAACCCATGCTATGGAATAAGCCTAGTGTCTATCTGCTGATGAATACTGATTATATGGGAGGGTAGAAATTACAAACCTCTATCCAGTGTCAGTGTTCTTCATCCTTGACTAAGTGCATTGAAGGACCATGTCTGATGGCCACAGGACATTCATTTGGTAATAAGAAATGGGCCTTATAGCAGCTTGCTATCATCATAAGCTTGGTGTAGAGTTAGACCAATAAATTCTTTGCTTTAATTTCAAGGTTTCATGAGCTTGGCTTCCTTCATCTTATTTTTCAATTTCTGCCTTGAATCTTTTGGACATGCTTTCTCAGGTTTTGGGAATTCTAAAAATACATTGTTCAATGTTCAGTGTCTTTCCTTGGGGCAACACTTCAATTCTTCTATAAATTCTTAAGGACAAGAAAGGTCTTTGATTACTCTGACTGTTAACCACAAAAGCATCAATAAATATTTTGTTCTACTCTTAAAAATATCATTGTAAAGGGTAATGCTATAACTACTAAAACATTTTTCAAAAGCATTATATTTGTGTTTTCTAGAGGAAATTATATATAGAAATTCAGCACTTAAATTACAAAGTGCTGCTTTGGAGAAAAGGGGCAAGACTGTCTAGATTTGTTGCTGCAGTATATCTTTTTTCTTCTGATTCTTCAAAGAGGAGTCTTGTGAAGTTTCCCACATTTTAACAAAATCTCTCCTCCCAACTTCTTTTTCTCTCAACGTGTGTGTGTGTGTGTGTGTGTGTGTGTGTGTGTGTATTTGAGTGTGAGCTCACTGAGGACAGAAGACATTATTGTTGTCACTCCTCATCTTCCACCTTGTATGAGATAGGTTACATTATAACAGCTTATACTAGGCTGTCTGGCCTGTGTGCTTGCAGAGATTCTGCAGTCTCCTTATCCTATCTCTCTGTAGTTAATCTGCCACTGTATATATACAAGGATATCTAACCTTACGTGATTTATGGGGCTCCAGACAAGTTATCAGACTCTCTTGACCAGTGCGAGCCCTTCTATATAATCTCCCTAGCCCTATTTACATCTTAGTTGCAAGAATCTAAGTTCATAATAACATGCAAGATAATCATATTTTAAAAGATTTAGGAAAAGAGAATAGAAGCTGCTGTTACTCAGACACTTATTTCCTGGCTGGGGTAGAATAGTGTGACCACTCTGGGAGCACAACACTGTCTGTTTGTAGTGGTCAGTGAGTATCTGGTAAAGTTATTAATATGATCTCTGCCTAAAGTCATATTAAATAAGTAGCTACCATTTTCTTGTGTTATTAACACATAATAATTATATGTTTATATATATTAAGTTTATTATATATAACTATATATTTGTGTTTTATGCACTGTATACATTGTAGTCTGAGTATATCAGAATAGTCAGCATATTGACTAACTTATTTACCATTTTTTGTTGGCTCCCTAATAGCAATAAATTCTGGCATACTTAACTACACAGTAGGATCCTCTAGCTAGCCAAAAAGCATTGTACATTTTAGACATTTGGAAAAGAAACTTCTATTTTTATTATTAATCTGCTAAAAATCTGGGTTTTTATTGCTGCTATTTATATTATATTAAGTGTCATCTTATTGGCATTTACTGATCTGTAAAGATAGCAGCTTGTAAAAAAAATGCCTCTTTATCTTGCTCTCCTTAACTTTTAGTAAAGGACTATTTTTATGTGAAGGAATTATCTTGTAAAGGTCTTTGAATTATGCACCTACATCCTAGGCATCCTCTTGGGACCTCCTCAAAATAAGCAATCTCATGTTAGCTATGATTATATTGTCCATGTATTGCACAGTGAATGGCAAAATAACTACTTGATAAAACTGAAATACAATTTGAGTGGAGCTCTATCCATGGCAGCAAGCACACATCCAGGACATGTGAGGCACCCCTCACTGTATCTTGCCTTATTTACATTGGGATTAAAAAAATAAGCATTTGACCATCATCAGAAAGAATGCCCCAGTATGACTTTCTACTGAGAAATGTGATTGAAAGAAGTGACAAACAGATATTAAAGCAATTATTGTAAATCTGGGTTTGCTTTTGGTCATTGATTCTGATCCAAGTGATAATTTTTAATACATGCTTAGTGCTTGCTCTGAGCAATAGCATTCAGAACATCTGTCCATTCAGATCTTCATTGTCCTCATGCCTCCCTTTAGGGAACTCCAAATGTATTATTTTACATTTTTATCATTATCTTGTATTAGTTATTATGGTAATTTAATATAGTATATAATATTTAATAGGTCATTATAAAAATTATCATAATACATATATGCATGCATGCATGTTATGCAATTTTGTGAAGATTTGTGAGATATCTGTGTAGGGTATTTGCTTTTACTTTTATCCTACCTGTATAAGTACAGGTATATGGATGGGGTTTTGTTTGTATTAATATGTTTACAACAATATATAGAGAACAAACATAATCATGAGGTATCTGATTCAACTGCACTTCATTTGATTTATGTTAGACAGGTTTTTTAAAGAAACCTGAAGCTCATTTATTTGGCTAGGCTATATGACCAATGAGCCAATATATATAACGTAAACCATTCATTCTTGTGACTGTCAGGGTTTATTACCCCCCAAAGTCAATATTAACTCAGGTTCATCTTTGTGAATATTTACCTATCCAGATAAAGTATTGAAATTGGAATTTGGATAAAATTAATATCACTTTATTTTCTGAAATCAAATATTTTTCTAGGAGAATGGAAGGTATATAGAGTCATGTGCCACTGTGACTGTTCTGTTCCAGGGTGGCTTTGCAAAAGCCTACCTTGCATTGTGATTTACTGGAGTTATTTTTATTAATTCTTTCATGTTGAACTACTTTCTAACTAACAGACTGAATGGAAGCATTGAATATACTCGGCTTAACATTTTAGTAACAAGACCAAGAGTTGTTAAGGCTTAAATATATGGATAACAGACATAGTCTGGGTCAATGATTACTTTGGCCTTAATATTTATTTAGGGTAAAATTTGTTAACATGAAAATATTGAACAACTCCGATACAGTGAATACAGATACCCAATGTTTCCCATTGGTTTATGATTCTGATATTTTCCCCACTACAAGATAACATGCTTCACTGCTATATGAGTATGGCTGTGCTTGTGTGTGTGTGTGTGTGTGTGTGTGTGATAAGTATCACTTTTTGTGGATGTGTGTCTTTGAGTGTATGTCTATGTGTATCTCCAAGTGTATCTCTCCTCTCTTTGTCTCTGTCTCTCTCTTTCCCTCTCCCTTTACTCTATCATATATATCTGTGTTCATACCTTTGCATTGAGAGTGAATACTTGTAATGTCAGCAGTAAAATCAGTTCTTGTCAAGCTTGCAACCTAAATTTCATCCCTGAAATTCACATGGTAGAAAGAGTAAATCAAGTCTTGTAAATTTTTCTCTGATTTTCACACACACACACACACACACACACACACACACACACACACACACACACACAGAGAGAGAGAGAGAGAGAGAGAGAGAGAGAGAGAGAGAGAGAGAGAGAGAGAATCACATGAACATATACACACAAATGAAATAACCATTTTTAAAAAGAAGTATTTAAAAGTACTTTATTGTGTTGGCCAAATGCCTACTAAAAGCAAGTTAAAGATGGGAGTACTTTCCTTAGAGAGTCCTCCCATAAAACTGGACCAGAAGTTTTGGCAAAAGTTGTTTCCATGGTAGATAGAAGCATGTCACTGGGACCTTTCTCCTCTTCACATTCTATAAGACAGGAAGAGATAACAGGCAGGAAATAAAGTCAAACAATAAAATCTCAGAGATATTTCTTCTAAGATCTGTCCTTTAAAGGCTTCACAACTTGCCCAGAACGCCCCCAGCTACTACCTAAGCATTTTATGTTCATGTAAGAAAACACGTAGGAAGCCATAAAACAACTCTCTGGAACTTGGCTGTCTCTTAATTTCTTTCTAAGGCAGGGGCTTTCTTTTTGCCATTGCACAGCATATTCCAAGTTACAAGTCTGCAAACTTCTGGCTGAATTGTCTGTCTCCATTCTGACATCTCTGAGAACATTAGGATTGTAGATGCGTGTTCCATCAAATAGTTCTTTTAAACACAGTTTACATGGATTGAACTCTGGCCATCAGGCTCGAGTAGAAAGTGCTTTCCCCTAAACTGGCATTGGACATTCAAGACATAACAGTTCATCATGTCTTTTTGTAGACATACTTTTATGCATTAGACCAAGTTTAAATTAATTCAAAGATTTGAATCTATGAGATAGATATAATTTTTTTTCTATTATTCTTGAAATCATTGTATCAATTCTGTGTAGCAAAATTACAATATATTATTTGAATAAAGTTTCATCTTATAATAAACTGATACAATTCAATAAAACATTTCAAAAAAAGTAATAGGATGGCTGATTTTTTTTGGGGGGGTTATATGAACAGGAAAAACATTTACATACAGGTAAGTACACAGATTCTATTTTTGTTTGTTCTTTAACAACAAGGTATCTAAGGATATCTAGAACCTTAAGAAAATAGTTTTCCAGCTGTTAATGGTTGGATAAAAGACCTGAACTTAGGAAATAATACATTATTAAGCACAGAGAGTAGCTTTGTATTCAAGGTAATAAGTACTGTGAAAATACATTCATATAGTTAATCCAAGAAACATTTGAGCATATGAAATAAAATCAATTCAAGATAACTTTATTGATGTTTTCATACTTGTTGAAACATTGCTTGGGGATAAAGACTTCTATATTTTCCACATAAATATCAGGTTTTTGTAAGTTCGATTTTATTTAATGGATTTGCATTGCTAAGAGTTGGTGACTTCATAGAGAAATGAAGTTATTTTCATCATGGTCAAATAAAAATATTACAAATATGATGGCCAACAAAGGCCTACTTTATTAATACTATCCAAATTCCTTGTTAGATTAGAAGCCAAGGCTAAAATGGCAACTAAAGTTTATAGTGAATGGGTGGTTTGATTTCTACACAAAGCCACAACCATTAAGAGCTCGCCTCTCACATATAATTGGTCTCATGTTTACGAACAGCAGATACTGACACAGTATCAATTTTGTATTTCTTGTTTCACAGAAACTCAACTCAGTAGGGATGGTAGAGATAGAGCTATTATTTTACACTAAAAATGACTTTACTTTAGAAAATGCACAGTAATGTTTAGAGACATTTATTAAATTAATTTTCTCCTTAAGTTTTCATATATTTTATTTTTAAGTTGAATATACCTCCCCTGTCTCCATGCTTCCTACTCCCCCTTTCCCCTTTTTCCTCCCCATTAAGCCATTTTTCCTCTATAGAAAATTTTAATTTAGTTTTATGTCATCTATACATGTGGCTTTATATATCCAGAGGCCACAAATGAAAGATGATTGTTTTTCTGACACTAACTTAGTTCATTTAATTGTCTCCAGTTATGTCAATTTTTTCCCTGCAAATGACTTCATTCATCTTTATGACTCAGAAAATATCTACCACTCCTGTATATCACATGTTTATCACTTCTTGAATTTTAGATAATGAGCTTTGGTTCTGTAATTTACTTGTTTTGCATAATGCTGCAATCAATATTGTGCAAATATCTCTGTAAGAGGTTGACTTGTGACTATTCACTTATTGTATAGCTTTGTCACACAGAAGCTCAAACAACACAATCAATCATTGGGCAAATAAAGAGACATTTCTCAGAAGGTGAATAGACATGTGAAAATAAAATGCTCAACTTTACCAGCCATTAAAAAATGCAAATCAAAATTGCATTGAGATTCTGTCTCACTCTGGTCTGAATGGCTGTCATCAAGAACATAAATAGCAAATGCTGGTGAGGATGTGGACAGAAGAAAAGCGCATATCATGCTGATGGAAAATACAAACTACTCAAGCTAGAAGACAACATGGAGACTTCTCAATAAATAAAAGTTTGCCTCCCATGGAGTTGTCTTTGCTTGTCATAGTTGAGGACTTGCTCCTTTCATGTTGTGCAAATCTAGTTTGGGGATATATTTAAGGTAACATCTTATAATACAAGGAGACCACTACACAATGGCTATCTTACCTTCAAGTCAACATCATCAAGGGTGGAAAAAACAGCTCACAGCTTTTTCTGCAATATCTTATGTTAAGTGAAAACCAAAAGGTGCTTGCTTGCTACATCTGCACCATATTAAGAGCCTAAGGATGACAAACTGAAGGAATAATTTCATTGTAAGTTTTTTATTTATTGATAACAGCTCCATTATCACCATTTCTGTGAGTGTGGTCACAATGGTGTTGGCCACTTACCTGTGATTTAGAGTAATACATTTCATGAAAGATAGTTTTTTAAGAGCTCCAAGAACACTTTTATTTATTTTTTTTTTTTTTTTGTAACATTATATGTCTATGTAGACTCAGAGTATCTAGACGCAGAACAGTGATGGCCAGTGTTAAACTTTCTTCAGGTTTTCTGGGCTCCGGGTAGCTCAGGTTTCAACCTCTTCCTCAGTTATCTGATCAGAGTGTTGCTGAAAGGAGAATACTTGCTGCCATGCACCAACTAAATTATCATGCAAGGAAAGCCTCTTGTTCCATATATTTATAAAATCTTCTAGCACAAGCAGGAAATCTGTCAGCTAAGAAAATCCTGGTATAAAGTAAAAGGTGGCAAGCTGGTGTGATGGTAAGAGCTTTTGAGATGACAAATAGCTATTTGTCTCAAGAAAGGCCAGGTACCTGATCTTTTAAGTTGACATTTCCTAGCTCATTTAGCAGCTCAAAGATCAGGTATATGAGAACCTTGGCACTGATTCCTTATCTACTCATCTTTCATCTTCAATTATAAAATAAATGAAATCTTAAGCACAGTTTTTAATTCGACCTTTAAATGTGAATAGAAGATTTTCCTTTCCTCTACCAGATGTCTGTGTTTAAACAAAAGGCAGGCTCAAATATCAGAGACCACATGGTTGGACAAGGTTTTTGGTGTCAAATAGCATAGTGGATGCCAGCACTACTGATGTGCATCTTTACTTTCACAGCATTGTAGGTGCTTAATTACTTCACTTTGCTCAGCTTCTTAAGTGTAGAAATATGATCTCAGAGACATTTCCCTTACAAATCACTTTTCCCCAGCATACCAAAGAATTCTAAGACTAGCAGTTCTTACCTCGGATCTCAAAAGAAAGAAATCTGCCCTTTTATCATGTCTCTTCTACGAATGCTTATGACTTGTTAGCTACCATGCCTATATAGGTCTTCTTTTTTTTATTTTTTCTTTTATTGGATATTTTCTTTATTTAAATTTCAAATGTTATCCCCTTTCCCAGTTTCCCCTCTTGAAATCCCCTATCCCATCCTCCTACCCCTGGTTTTATGAAGATGCTCCTCCACCCACCACCTACTCCCACCTACCTTCCCTAGCATTCTGCTACACTGGGGCATTGAGCCTTCATAGAACCAATGGTCTCTTCTCCTATTGATACTCAAAAGGCCATTCTCTGCTATATATACAGCTGGAGTCATAGGTCACTTCATATATAGTCTTTGGTTGGTGCTTTAGTCCCTGGGAGCTCTGGGGGTCTGGTTGGTTGCTATGGTTGTTCCTCCTATGGGATTGTAAACATCTTCAGCTCCTTTAGTCCTTTCTTTAATTTTTCCACTGGGGACCCCTTGCTCAGTACAATGGTTGGCTGTGAGCATCTGCCTCTGTATTTGTCAGTTTCAGGAGACAGATATATCATTCTTCTGTCAGCAAGCACTTCTTAGCATCTGGAATAGTGCCTGGGTTGAGTGACTGTATATGGGATGTATCCCCAGGTGGGGCAGTCTCTGGATGGCTTTTCAGTCAGTCTCTACTCCACTGTTTTTCTCCATATTTCCACCTATGAGTATGTTGTTCCCCTTCTATGAAGTGCTGAAGCATCCACACTTCTTCTTGAGAATCATGTAGTCTCTGAATTATATCTTGGGTATTCCAAGCTTTTGGATTAATATCTACTTATCAATGAGTGCATACCATGTGAGTCCTTTTGTGACTGGGTTAACTCACTCATCCATTTGCCTAAATATTTCATGAATTAATTGTTTTTAATAGCTGAGTAGTACTTTATTTTGTAAATGTGCCACATTTTCTATATTCATTCCTCTATTGAAGGGTTCTTTCCAGCTTCTTGCTATTATAAATAAGGCTACTATAAACATAATGGTGCATGTGTCCTTGTTATATTTTGGAATATCTTTTGGGTATGTGCCCAGGAGGTATATAGCTAGGTCCTTAGTTAGTACTATGTCCATTTTCTGAGAAACCAGATTTATTTCCAGAGTGGGTGTACCAGCTTTCAATCCCACCAGCAATGCAGGAGTGTTCTTTTTTTCACATCCTTGCCAGCATCTGCACCTGAGTTTTTGATCTTAGCCATACTGACTGGAGTAAGGTAGAATCTCATTTTTGATTTGCATTTCTCTGATGACTAAGGATGTTGAACATTTCTTTAAGTGTTTCTTGGGCATTCAATATTTCTCAGCTGAGAATTCTCTGTTTAGCTCTGTAACCTATTTTTAATAGGTTTATTTGGTTCTCTGGAGTCTAACTTCTTGATTTCCATGTATATATTGGGTATTAGACCTCTATCATATGTAGAGTTGGTAAAGATCTTTTCCCAATCTGTTGGTTGCTATTTTGTCCTATTAACAGTGTCCTTTGCCTTACAGAAGCTTTGCAATTTTATGAGGTTTCATATGTCTATTGTTGATCTTAGAGCCTAAGCCATTTGTATTCTGTTCAGGATATTTTTCCCTTTTGCCCATGTGTTCTAGACTCTTCCTAACCTTCTCTTCTATTAGTTTTAGTGTATCTGGCTTTAGAGGTCCTTAATCTACTTGGATTTGAGCTTTGTACAAGGAGATAATAAATATTGATTTGAAATCTTCTAGTTTTATTTTATATTTGTCTATGTTTTACATATCTTATTCCTCTTAAGCTTTTTATAAACTTGTTCTCACATTTAATTTATATTCCATTTGTCAAAGTTACAGATATAGAATATGATACATAGAATGCATAGAAGTTAATGCAACTGGTTGGTTCTTACTAACATGCAGAGGATACAATGTGACAGTCACAGAGAAGATATAGTAGGCTGAGATCAGCTGACAAAACAAAACAGAACAAAACAACAACAGCAAACACTTGTTTAAGTCCAATATCCACAATCCAAGGGGAAAAAAAGAAAAGCAGAGCATGATGAAGTGCATTTGTAACTGAAGTTCTTTGGATATGGAATGAAGTAGATTTCAGGAGCTTTGGAACAGCCAATGCGACCTACTATGCAAATTCCAGACAAGTAAGAAAACTTGATTCAAAATTATAAAAATAAAAACATGCACATAAGCAAACAAACAAACAAATAAATAGTGAATGGTTCCTAAGTAGTGATACCTAAGCTTGAATTCTGGCTCCCACATTCTTCCATGCTTGGATAAACACATACACACACACTCACACTCACACACACACACACACACACACACACACACACACAGAGAGAGAGAGACATCTAAAAAACCCTACATGTATTCTCACACCTTCACAAATGAACATGTACAAGTAAATATATTTTTATGCCCAGAATTATACAAATACAAAAAGAAAATACAAAATATATGTTGAAATAAAAATGTTCAACAAACTAGCATCTCAAAAGAGCTGTTTTGTCTACCAGTCCATATCTATACTTTTTCTACCTTATCTTTTCATATAAAAGACCTTCCTTTGTTCCATATGGACCTTTACTCTTTTTCAAGGAATCCTGGAGAAATGCATGTGATGGTTTTCCTAAACTAAAGGCAAAGTGGCACTTATCTCAGTCAACACACATTGTGTATCACAGGCTAGTTTTAGTCTATTTCCTCTAGCCTAATTATCATGACCTTCCTTTCCTCTAGACTCCCAAATCCTGGGGCTAGTAAGACTGTTCAGCAGTTAAGTGCAAAAGCTATTCTTGCAGAGGGAGTGAATTCAATTCCCAGCATCTACATGAAGTTTTACATGTATCATAACTCCAGTATATGAGAATCATCTGCTCTCTTTTGTCCTCTGCAAACATTGCATGAATATGGTGCACAGACACATCCATACAAAACATCCATAAACATAAATAACAAATAAATAAACAAATCCCAAAGCCTGAATAATAAATAAATAGTTACATATTTAGTCCCCTAAGTGTATGTTTTCTCTATTTAAAATTTATTTTTCTCTTTATCAAAGTTCATGCAAATCCAATAAAATGCTAAAATTTCCTGATGTGTGAAGGCAGTAGCAAATGTGTTCACATGCATAAGCACACAGGAACACCAACATATGTGCACTGCCACACAAAACGTGTATATAAGTATACGCAATCACATGAAAAGACACATAAAGACATCAAATGTTTTAAGACAGTATAATATTTAAAGCTAAAAATACATCAAGACAATGTGGTTAAGATGATTAGATCTCCTCTATGGGTGAAGAACTTAGTTTAGGGAGTGTAAAGAGAGTGCTCAAATCCACACAGTTGTTAAGTGGTTGGCTTGAAATTTAACATTGATGATGCATCATTAACTAGTAAAATGTTCTGGACCCCTGCTTGGGTCTGAGCTTCCTACAAATTCCAAATGCACTCCTGGTTGATTAGCAGAAATTGCATTTACTCCAAAAAAAATTTTCAAGTGACAGTTATAACGTATGAATCAGTTTTTGGAAATGCAACATATAAATGCTCTCAGTACATCATGGCTGTTTTCCTACTAAAGAGATTATAGGCCCACTATCTTTGGTCTTTTTTAATGTATATGTCTTTAAGTATTTTTCCACTAAGATAGGCTAGTCAGTATTGATAGAGTACAGAGTGGTGGAATTTTTATAATCATCTTATATCCTAATGCTATTTGGTAAAGCACAGTATGTTAGCAAATATTTTCAACAGTCACTTTTCTTTGCAGTCTTTTACCACCACTGGGACAATCCTTAAGACTGGCAACATATGTTTATGCATTACATTAGCTGTTTGTCTTTCTGACAAAAAAGACTAGAGCAATTGCTCTGCAATGAGCACTCAGAGAACTCAGGAGCTGGTGTACAACCATTGGTAACTCTACTTCTAGGGGATTTGGTACCCTCATCTGATTTCCAAAGTCACAAGCCAAAAACCATGGTGTACATACATACATTCAGGCCAAACATTCATAGACATAAAAAAGAACAAATAAAAAATAATCTTTACAGAAAAATATCCAACAACTGCAATGTAAGGAAGAAAAGGTTGATTTGGTCTCATGGTGCCAGGACTCAATCATGGAAGTAATGGCTTGTGGGCGAGCTGGTTACACATTACACTGCAAGTGAAGAAAGAGGGAGAGATGAATGTTGGTGTTCCAATCACTTTATTCTTTTGGTATCCTTTCAGTGCAGACATGGAGGTGACTATATTTAAGTTCTGTCTTCCTAATTCTCAACCTAATCTCAAACTCCCTCACAAACATGACCAAAGATTTGTTTCCATGGCCATTTCAAATACCATCAAGCTGAGAGAGAAGATTAACAGTCACAAGAAAACATGGGAACGAACTGATATTGATGGAAGCCCATCTCCACACCCTCCATCATCTGTTTTGCAAGCTTCTCAAACAAAGTTAAAATTTTTGTAACTTTACTGATATAGTGATTATATACTTTGGGTGGTTCCAGGAATTATACCCACATTCACATAGATAGAACCCTAACACTAAGAGACACTTTCTTCCAGAGATGAGTAGTATTTCTATGTAATGTAATTTTGTGTCTCTGTGTGTATATGTATATCTGTGTGTGTTTGTTAGTGTCTTTGTGTGTGTGTGTGTGAGAGTATGTGTGTGTGAGTGTGTGTGTGTGTGTGTGTGTGTGTGTGTGTGTGTGCACATGTGTGTCCGTGCATGTATACTCAGAGGACTGAAGAATGTATCAGGCATCTTATGCTATCACACTCCGTTTTACTCTTTTAAGGCAGCATCTCTCAGTGAGTCTAGAGCTCATATTTTTAATTCAGACAGACAAACAGAAACCATAACAATCCCCTTATCTCAACAGATCCTCTACAACATTGGGATTACAGGCATGTAAAAGACCATGTCTGGCAAGTCATGTGGGTACTTAGATCAGAAATGAACTGGTGGTAATTGCAAGCAATAATAATCACAGTCATTACACCAACTCATTAGACTATTAGATATTTCTTTTTTTTTTTTTGTCTTTAGGTGGTTACAAGCAATCCCTGAAAGTATTTAAAACTTATCATATGTGTGTATGTATCTGGAAAATTATCTAAAACATATGTCTTTATGTTTTGTCTGATTTCCTAATTATACCCATGACCCAGTAAAAGCAGAAGAGGAAAAGGTTTCAAGCATCTCATTACCCTGAATGCCCTTGGAGAGAACAGGACCCATCTTATTCTAAAAAAAAAAAAACAAAAAAAAAAAACAAACCCAGTGTGTTCTTTTTCAAGTCTTGACAGGGTAAGTTGACCTCCTGGAAGCTGAAAGGGGTGAGAAAGAAGCTGACAAAATGAACATTGTTACAAAATATGAATGACAAGAACAGAAAAAACTAGAACTTTACATTGTCATAATTTTGCCAGGGGCCATATAAGCATATTTCCAACTATCTGAGCTAATAGGGATGAACAATTTGAGTAAAGGAAGAAGAGATTTTCCTAAAAAAATATTCCTTTTTTCTTTTTCTCAACCACTAATACTACCCCTTCACAAAGAAGAGAGAATAGAAAGGAAGAGCTTAACATCTAGAATTTGCAAGTCTCTGAATATCCACCTGAAATAGATGTCACCTACTGAGAAAGTATTGAAGCTTGATCAGCCCAGTGTATTAAGAGAGATATGGCTAGAGGATCCATTTTTCTCTTCAGCTATTATGTACTCCCTGCAATTACCTAATCTTGATTCTGTCCGGCTAGATTACAGATAAAGTACAATTTCTACTAAGAAAGGAGAGGAGTGGTGTTAATATGTATGAGCAAATCTAGAGATAAACACAAAGGGATTTTGTGATATCAAAATCTCCACTGGGGTGACTCAACATTCTCTGAGTAATCCATGCCTTATATAAAAGATAAAGAACCCAGTCTGAGGTTGAGGTAAATAGCAAGATGGAGACTTTTTTTTTAATTAGGTAAATATTGAAATGGCAGTTAATATCTCCACTCATATGAAATTAATTTGATACTAAAATTTCAGGAATCCTTAACCTGAGCTTTGAGGAACCAGCTTGTTTAAATCCTCTCTCCTCACCCTCTGCCATGGAATAAGAAGTGATTGCTTCTGACATAAAAGCAACAGCAAGGACAAAAATACATGACAATGATGAACCACAATGTCTGTGACACTTAGAATAAGCCTATACCACTTAAAGTTACTGAAAATTAAAGAGCTATATAGCTCTTCTAGCACATTACTCTTCAACATGGCTATAGTGGAGTGCATGCTAATCCCTAGTTCATAGAAAGGAAACGGATACAGATAGATGAAGTTGTTTGCTCAGGGTCATAAAGCTGATAATGCCAAAAATTAGGTCACGTTGTCTGGTCCTAAGGAACCCAGTTTTCAATGTGAATTTTGGTGATAGAATTTTATTTTGACTGCTATAGTGACTGATATTAATTACAAACTTGAAGGGATATAGAATAATGGAAGAGGTTTCCTTCTCTTTCTGCACATAGCTTTAAATGGGTTTCTAAACAGGAATTACTGATTTGGGAAGACCTACCCTAAAAGTAGTGTGGAGGTTTGTATGAAAATGCACCCCCACCCCGTAGCTCATACTTTTCATATACTTTAATACTTGATTACCAGTTGATGGAATTGTTTGGAATGGATTAAGATTTGTGGTCTTGTTGGAGGTATATCACTGGAGATTTTAATGGCCCACAGAATTTCTCTCTCTCTCTCTCTCTCTCTCTCTCTCTCTCTCTCTCTCTCTCTCTCTCTCTCTGTCTCTCCCTCCCTCCCTCCCTCTCTCTCTCCCTCCCTCCCTCTTTCTGTCTTTCTCTCCTATCTCCATCTCCTACATCCCTCTCTCTCCTAGATTTGTTTTTCTCTACATCCTACCCAGGAATCAGATATCAGATGTCAGCTCGCAAGTACTCCTCCATCATTACATCTGCCTACTTGCTGTCAAATTCTACACCACAATGCTCATGTATTCTAACTCCTTGAAACTGTGAATCTCCAAACTAAATGTCTTCTTTTATGACTTGTGTTGGCCTTGGTATCATTTTTAAAGCCTTAGAAATTATTTAAGAAATCTGGGTAGCACCACTGTATGTGCTTTTATTCATTAAATAAAATAAAAAGTGATGAAGTGACTTGAATATTAGTATTTATTTCTTCATTCCTTCTGAATGTTGATGTAATGGGACTAGTCCACAAAAATGGGAATATACTATTGAACTGTAAGCTGAAATAGAGTACGACACAGGAGAAAGTGCAGATAATGCAAGTCCATCATCTCACCCAAGGTTATCATGGATAGACACAAAATTTGGCTTTGATATATGTTTCTCTATCATATGTAACTTTCAAGATTAATAGGACTTAATTTAAGTCAAATAACCTACATTTTGCATATTGTTATATTGCAATTCACTCCAGAAGGCATATGATGTTTGATGAGATTCAAGAGGTAGTTCTGTGTCCACATAGACTAGTGTGTGTGTGTGTGTGTGTGTGTGTGTGTGTGTGTGTGTGTATGTGTGTGTGTGTGTTTGCACGTTCATGCGTGCGTGTGTGTGTGTGGGGTATATATTTCATGACATGTTTTCCAGTTTCAGCTATACCCTATATTACTGTGAAAACTCCAATTCTAAAAAGTATAACAAATAAGTTTTCAGAGATCTGAGAATTATTCCACTAGCTAGGTCCTTTCTTCCTTTTAACACTTGTTTTTCCATGCATCAGTGTGCCAGTGGAGTTCCTATCATGTATAGATAAGGTGCCAGCATCTGCCTGAAGGATATTGAGAGGCCAGGACCAAAAGGGTTATTCCTAGACTAAGTGCTCTGCTCTATCACACACTTTCTTATTCTCTTGAGTTAGAGTCTCTCATTGATCCTAGAACTAGGACTTCCTGTGTTAATCCTTCACAATGATGCAACACTTGAATCATTATAATATTTATAAGACCACCCCTGTGTAGTGACAGTTTTGACATTTTTATTTCTTTTTAAAAGCACAGAAACATTATAATAATATGTTTTCATTTTAATCCCAGGTGTGAAATTTGGGCCTGCTTCAGATTGTTCACAGCAGCTGACTATGATTTGCCTTGTGCTTTAGCAGGATATAATTTTGCCAGCTGCAAAGAGTTTCTGCACTTGTGTGACATTTGGAATTCTGTGTACATTTTAGAGGGCATATAAATGATAGGGTACTAAGAGGTGAGGTAGTTGGTTGAATGTTGATTGGTTGCTGTTGACCATGGTTGATTGCAGTTTGTTATGTAGTTATATGCAGTGAAGAAACAAGGAGACAGAATTAAATATTTTCATGGCAAAGATCAAACTTTTTCCCAAGGAACTCCATGTTCCTAATCATACTCCTAGTCTAATGATAATGTCCCATTTTCCCCTGTATCCGTTTTTTTTTTTTCCTCTTCTATCTAGTGTTAAGGGTTGAACTGATAGAAAAAAGGTAAAGAAGAGTGGAAGAAAATAGAACTCACAGAGTAGTGAAAGTCCAATTACACTGTTCTTTTCATTGTAGAACTAGAGATTGAATTCTAGGTCTCTCTCAGCCAGCTCTCCTGTTCTCACCATTCTTAAACCAACACTGAAACTTTTCTTTTATTTAGTGTTTTTCCATCACACATACTTGTCTCTTAATAATTTTCTTGTCATTTTTATTGTATATTTTATTTATTTACATTTCAGTTGCCACCCCCTTTTTCTATTTCCCCTCCCTAGAAAACCCCTAATCCACCCCCTCCTCCTTTTTGCTTTTATACCATTTTAATTAAATGTAAGTATTAAGGCCAGTTCTAGGTTGAGGAACTAGAACAATCTCTACTCTGTCTCCAGTACATTGTTCTGTCAAGACACAATCATCTCTATTCTAACTTCAGTTGCTTGTAAAACTGGTAGCACATTAAAGTGGAAGAAAAAATTCCACAGTAAAGTGAGAAAGTGACTAGCTCTATTCTAGGAATAAATGATGAGAAACCTCTTCACTGGATGTTTTTCTATATAAAGGTATAAATTATTTGTCCTGTAGTTTTGGTGGGGACGTCTAGCAAATAAATATGTTTTTTGTTTTATAACCATCCTTTCATTGTTTCTATATTTAGTGAAGACTCAGAAAATGCCTTATTGGTACTTATGCATTGTTGTGGCCCAAGCTGCCCCCTTTGGGAATCAAAAATGTTGAGAGCTGCTCTGCCCCACGTTTGGGGGCCAAAAATATACTGGATCGCTCTATCAATGTTGGAACCCACACTGCCAAAAGCCTTGGGGGCTAACTTGTTAAAGCCAGCACTGCCCCAAGCTGCTCCAGTCCGGGGGTCAGGGTTAAGCAAGAGAGAGAGTGAGGATGGACACAAAGAATGGAGACCAGACAGAATATGATTAAATCCTGTTTATTCTTCAGTCTCTCTTCTTCTCTCCAAGTCCCTACTTCCTAGTCCCTAGTTCCTAGTACCAAATCTCAGGTCCTAATCTCAGTTCCAGTTTCTAGTCTCTTTCCCAGTTCCAAGTTCTCTTCCAGGTGGCTGTCTTGAGTACAAGTGTCTAATCCTAGTTCTCTTTCCAAGTCTCGATTGTCTAATGCCTACTCCAAGTGCCTAATACTTAATAATTTCTTCTGTCTGCCTCTCGCCTTTTATATGTCTCACTTCTAAGCCATGCCCCTAAGTCACACCCTTAAGTCATGCCCTTAGGTCTTATCTCTAAATCACACCTTTAAGTCTCACACACCCAAGGGAAGATCCTGTATATCTAAAACAAGATGTTATCAGAGTGTGCTCAGCTGTTGTAGGCTGTCGTGATCAAGTCTCTTGCTATGGTATATGGCTCAAGATGGCTGCACGGATGATAGCTGCCTTCTGTCGGCTCCCCACAATTCATGAATTAACTAATGAAGTAACTGTGAATGAAAGTTCTAAAACTTGTGTTTGGTCATATCTGAGAATTAATTAGCTAGGATATGGGCAAAGTCCATGAAACTCTAAGGATTATCTCCTCCTTTCTTCAACTGTTTGCAAAATTTTCCTGTTGTATTAATCTGTGGAAAAGGTTATTCAAAGTTGTAAGTGTATAACCCAAAAGAACATAGAGATTATTGATGGCTAGGAGGTTTATTAGAAGACTGTTTAATGCCATGGACAGAAAGACAAGAGCTTGGCTGGAGCTCTGAAGTGTCAGGATTCTTTTCTTTCACTCCTTGAAGAAGGGTTTTTCACAGTAGTAATATGCAACCAGGATTAAATTCCTTAGACAGAAGTAGAGAATATAGAAAGAAACAGGATGTATAACTACCAATAACACTACTTGTATGACACAGTCAAAGGTGAGAAATCTAGGCACCAGAGAGTCACCACAGGATGCCTGTCCACATTTCTGTGGGGAAGGGTGTTTCAAGATATGTGGTCAGGGACTCATTGTGAATTTCAACATTACAGTTGCAGGTTCAATTCAGCATTTTTCCTTTGTAATACCTTTGTTTCTCTTTGGATACCTATTTATGTTTGTTTTTTAAACTTGATTCACCAAGATAAAAAGGATTAACTACATACATTTCTAATTAGGATGCTAATAGTAAATAGTGGAGGACACGAATATCTGACATATAATAATCTAAACTATTAGAGTTTAGATTTACACATAGAGTTCCTCTAAGAATCTCAAAGGTACTGTGTTTGCATGGGCAAGTAAAAGTAAGACAAGTGGACTTCTAGCTAACAAGTCTCACAGATTTGCCTTGCTCAGGCAGGAATTAAAAGATCAACCATGCCTGTCCTTCTGTTAAGGTGCTAAGGATGGGAATTGGGTCCACTCCAGCCTGCACCAGGCAGTTGATAATCTAATAACCAAATGATAATGTCCAAAGCCTGAGAAGTAATATGTTCCTTGCTGGTTTGGCCATACAACATGAACACTGTTCTGTGTAATTCATGCTCAGAAATATTGAGTTGCAGAGATTTTTATTTACCAGTTTTAGTTCCCAAGGCACTCGAACTGTAGGATTTTCAGTTTCTGTGTTTTCTTCCAGTTTGCCTGCCCTGAAATGACAGAGGAATTATAGACACAAAACATTTAATGCCAAACCCCACAGTTTACTATTTTGTTTCATCTCCATAGTTTTTTCATTGTCAATATCTCTTTAAATAGGGCGAATCTCATGAGCACCTTCTTCCTTGATGCTAAGAATTTGTATGGCTAAGCTTACATAGATCATGTGCATGTTATCACACTAACTATGAGTTCACATGTGCGACTGACCTATTGTGTCTAGAAAATGCTGGTCATCCTCCAGAACTTGCTGCTAAAAACCTGTTGTTGAATACATCATAACTCTCAAGTCCTACAACATTAAAAAATGCTAGTACTGACTCAGGAACTTTATCCTTGTTTGCCAGTGCTGAAAGTTACTATGTACCATAATAGAAATTAAAAGAAATCATCCATCTTCCCCAATTGTGAAGACTTCCAGAGTAACTGGCCTGACAAGACATGCTTACTGGCACAATGGCTTGCACAAATGTTGTACGATAGCCAACCATTTTCCATTTGGATTTAAGACCTACTTCAAATGATAACACTTATGCATGGCACCATTATCAAGGACATGGAAATCTGACTAGCCAGGACAAAGGCCCTATATAAAGGGGCATAATATTTAACCAACTCCTAGGCTTATTGTTATAGGATATAAATCAGTCAATCTCTCAACCCTCATCAAAGAACTTCGTTTTTTTCTTTTTTTTCTTCTTTTTTAAAACAGTGATGAACACAAAGACTGACTACAAGGTGACCCTGAACAAAACAAGATCATTTCAGACAGTTATAAGACAGGGAAATTCTGAATATAAGATCTTACAAATGCTAAGTGGGATGTAGACCCCTTTTAGGCCACTAGGAAAACTTCTCATTGTGGCTTTCACATGGTGAAAGGAAAGTGGGGATGAAGGACTACCTGGGGGTCTGTTTTATAAGAACTATCCCAATCCTATGATATAAGTTTCCAGGAAAGACTTTACCACTTATTACTTCTATCTTGGGACAAAGAATTTCAATATCAATTCTGAGGGTAATCAAATTTCAAGTCATCATAGTACTTAATAGTCACAAGTATATACCAAATGGCAAGTATTGTTAACAAGATTAGTATTTAAAAATATAGAACTTTGGCTGGAGACCTAGCTTGGCCATTCAGAGAACTAGATAGTCTATTAGAGGATGAGAATTTTGTTTCTTACACCCATGTTAGATAGCACACAACTACCTGCAACAATAATTCCAAGGGATCTTATGCTCTCTTCTAGCCTCTGGTGACATTTGTACATATGTGGCAGATACACACAGGAAACATACAAGAAAATACAGACATATAAAACTAAAACATATAAAATATTAACAGTAATACACAAAGATCCAAGGGCTAGGGTGCAGCTTCCTGGTACATCACTTACTTAACAAGCCTGAGCCATATGGTCCAATCTTATTAAAATAAGATTTCTATATATAAATTTTAATAAAAATCTTTATAAATCTTTTAAAAATCAAGAAGTAACAGGAGTTTTGTGCTGTTCAGTACTTCTCTGAGCTCATATACTCTGGAATTCTTTCTCCTCCCACTCTTTTCCTCAGTTTACTTTGTAATTTGTCCTCAATGTGCAGCCTCTGGCTCTGTGAGAACTAAGTTGATTCCATGGAATAGCACTGATGAAGAGTCCTTCTGACAGAACTCCAGTTTCTTGCAGTGCAGGTTATACTTTTCATAGGATAAGCAGGGCTCCTGAATGTGTTGAGATAGAGTTAAAGGAGACCAGTGAATACACAAATGAGTGTTTTTCAAAGTCTTCAATGTCTGTTGACTCTAAATCGAATCAGAACCTGCAGAATATTAATGGTGCTTAATTTAGGACATGTGGAGTATATTCTTGTTAAACTCTCATGCTACATCCTAACAGAGCACATACCAACCATCCACGTAATTTAATGTTATAAGTGATTGGGACCAGAAAGGATAGCTTGTAAGAGAGTGTTTTGTTGTTGCTCATAAAGCCACCTGCCATAGTGTGAGGTTCAATAATAATACCATGCTTGCTTTCTGTCTCTTCTCAAAAGAATGCAGAACTCACAGAAATGAAATAAAATCATTCCTGTGGACAAAAGCATTGATTTAAATTTTTTTTCTAGATAACAATCTAAGGCAAAGACCCTTTCCTGGTAGATGTCTAGAGTGTAGATAAGGGTTTTCAGTTGCTTTTTACCACACACATTTGATTTGTTAACATCCTGTAGTAGAAATGAGTCAATTGAATGAATAAATGTGTGTATGTATGTGTAAATATATATACATGTATATATATATATATATATATATATATATATATATATAGAGAGAGAGAGAGAGAGAGAGAGAGAGAGAAAGAGAATGAAAAAGACAGAGAGACAGAGAAAGAGACATACAGACAAAGACAAAGAGGTAAAGACAGAAAGACAAAAATGCACAGAGACAGAAACTCGCAAAAGAAAGAAGACAAATTAATTAAATTGGTTTACATTATATGTTCTGGGTACTCTAACAATCACTGTGTACATTTAGAGAAACTTAAACCTCAATGGCTGCTCATTACTTGAGGATTGATGATGCAGCAATCCTGGTCAGGTTCTGAAGGCCTGGAAGATTCCTGGAGACTCTGATATTCAGTTGATGTTATAAGACTAAACAGACTGGGTTCAGAGGTTAGGGGAAGATATAGCAGCAATGGCAGTGATGTACTCTCTGGTAGATAGTGCAAGCTGGCAGGTGTGAATCATTGCATTTTCCTCAGAAGTCATCATACATGGGAAGGAGGAACTCACTCTCTGGGAGGATCCTCTAACCTCAGTAATTCCTTTTAGTAAATACCCTCCCAAGGCCACTCAGGAGGCATTGCCTCATAAGTAGCTACTAAGATTAATCATCACACCTAAGTACTTGACTCTACTGCTTACTTTCATGGGCGGCATGCATCCAGGGTGTTGCTGGACAATTATCAATTCATTGATATGAATATATTTAGCACTGCCTGAAATGGATTTTGGACTTTTAAAATGGCATTTGTCATGGCACCTTACAAACCAAGAAACCTTGACAAAATAACTTAATGACCTTTCTTCTGCTCAGGAAGCTAAATCTAATGTTAACTCCAAATAACAAGAAAGGATAAAGAAGAGCAAGCTATTAGAGAATGGTGACAGAGAGTTTGGGTCATATAAACTGGATTCTGTTCGTCTTGTAAGTGCCTGTAATATCCACCCAATAAAGGTTGGATGATATACTATTAAAAACCTCAATATCTCTGCTAGACACACATTCAACAACATTAAGATAACATTTTACATCTGAGATCCCAGTATTCAGATATGGAGAAGGGACCATCAGCAATTTAGGGTTAGTTGAAACTACATAGCAATATAAACCCAATATTAATTTAATTATTTCCCTTGCTAGGAGAAGTAAAACAAACTTCTCAGTCTAGAATGGAGGATCTTTTTCTCCCTAAGTCCTCCAACTGTCTCCATTGACTCTAGACTAATACTGTCATAAAACACAAAATTTATGAAATATTATAAATTAGAATAAGAAAACCTCCCCAAACAGAAAAACTATAAAAGACAAAATTTAATAATTTATTCAATATAAATAAAATCCTGATTGATATATATCTGGTTGTTCTTATCTTAAGGTTCTACATATGTCTTACCATGTATTGGTGACAGAGATGCTCTGGATGCATCCCTGTCAGCAAAGCACTTTCAGATAAGATGAATCATGAGGAGATGTTGCAGGAAATCACTGGGATAGTCTACTGGGATACTTTAACCAAAGCAGGTATTATTACTAGAAAGAACAATACTGGAACCTGAAGAGATGGGTTCATCTTCAAGAGCACTTACATCTTAATCATAAAAAAGGGAGTTTAATGCCCAGTATCCACAGCAGGCAGCTCACAAACTTTCAAAACTCCAGAGACAAGAAACCAACACCTTTGTCCTGGGCTCAATGAGGCAGCTGTATACAGTATGTGTGCACCAAATTATACAAGCCCATTAATACAGTCACAGGCACATAATACATATACACACAACTCAAACAAAACAAGTCTTTTTGAAAAGGTTATATCAATTATAAAATGTTTGAAAAACTAACCTGAAATTATCATATGTTAGCAGACATCAAGTCCAGAAATAAAAGAACACTAATACAAGAATTACCAAGAAACTGCACCAGCAATGAAGGAATCAGAGGCAGCTTGGACACTGATTTTATTCTGTCTACATCAAATGTCTTGATATTCATAGCAGACAGGAAGTAGGAATGAATGCCAGAATTCTTAGTGCAGAATTTTTAGCATTTTATAGATTTCCATCACAGAGTTTCTACTCAGTAATTATTAACAATCCTTTAGCTCCCTTGATGGTCTGGAGATCACTCACCTTGTGGGAACTATCATCTCCGACTTCCCACTGCACCAACCCACCTTGTGACAAATTGGGCCCTGTAAAATGTACACCTGCTCTGCTGATGTCTGTCCCATTTGTGAGGCATGCTGTAGCCTCACTGCTCCAATTCTTAGCTGGCTTCTCTGGGCTCAGCTCTCCTTTTAGAATTTGTACTTCATGTTATAATTTTTTAAAGTTCTTGTTAATTGGTTTATTTTATTTTTAGTATGTGTGGCATATACATTTGTAGAAAAAAAGACACCTCTGAATGAGTATCTAAAAATCAGAGGTTTACTTCAGGATGTCTTCTACAGTCACCTTTTTAGATTTTTATGGTTTATTCATTTTATTATTTATTTATTCATCTACCTGTTACTTGCATATATGAACTTTAGTAAGTGTATCCACACTATGGGTATGCAATATCTACCTCATTTGTGGAGACAGAATCTCTCATTGAGCCTCACCACTACAGCTAAACTAGTTGTCCAGTAAGCTCCAGGGAACTATTTATCCCTGTCCCCTAGTGCTATGGTTGCAGCTGTTGGAACCATATCCAGGTTTCTACATGAGCCCAGGATGCAAACAAAAGCATGTCTTCATGCTTGCACAGCATAAACTGCATGCCCTGGGCTATTCTCCCAACCCACTGCTCAGAATATTTGGCAGTTCCTGTCTCTTCTTCACATTTTCAGGTCTTTGTGTTCCCCTTTGTTTATACCCTTTTCCTGCTTAGTCCAGTGTTAATGATGTCTTTCCTGACTGGCTTCTAGTTACCCTTCTAGACTGGAATGGGTGTCCTTGATCTGTGAGTTCAGGCCTTCTGAAAACCTTGACCACTAAACCAACTACATTGCTCTAAAACCATGCTTGTCTATGATTTATCAGCAAATACCAAACAGAAGTGTGAGAACTGACCATAACTGAATCACTTGACATCTGACAAGGCTGCATTGAGACACCCAAGAATAGACCTGAGTACTGATCAATGAAAACATAAATTTCAAAGTACATAATTGAGTGAGGCAAAAACAAAACAAAACAAAACAAAACAAAAAAACCAACCAAAATTGACCAGTTAAACAAATTTAGTCGAAAAGGAACAAAAAAAATATCTCCACATACTATTCTTGGTTCTAGTTCTCTAGAATACATACATATGTATATTACACACAGCCAGTGAAGCCACCAGCATCAGGACACAAAATTTGTTCAATCTAGGCAAAGAGCTTGAGAAAAGTAAGACAAGAGCTAGAATTACAGAAACAATCAATTTTACATGATAATTGCTGCCTCACTAATTACATTAAGTTTTCTGAGTCTCCTCATCTGGGAAAAATACAGGATTCAATAGTATATGTCATTGAGTTATTTGATAGTTAATGTCATGATCTGCATAAACAGTTAATGTGCTTTCATGTCTAAGAAATTGTAATTAAGCTGAGAGAAAAAAGGAAATAGGACTGGGCTAAAAATCCTCAAGTTGCACCTCCTTGGACTCACTCCCTAAGGATTCACAACCTTCCCAATTGGTGACATTAACTAGGAATAAAGTGTTCAAGCATGTGAGCCTCTACAGGACATTTCACTCTCCAACTACAACAGTCATCCTAACTACATTTTAAATTATTTTTGTTTATCTCCTCTGCTAAGAAAAGCTGTACAAATGGCATTAAGTTTTTGGTTAGTCACTCTCATGTTAAAGGATTTTATAGTTCTGTAAGTCAGGACTGTTAAATGAAGTGGTCTACCTTTAAGGGAGTGGATAGATTAATACTACACCAGTAAGAGACCATGCATTTGCGCATTCTGTACATAAAAGGTGGTTGAAAAGGTGTCTTTCTGGGTCTCTGTTTTAGGTAACTAGTGTTTATAGAATTGATAGAAACATACTAAAGAAATGTAAAATAACAAATACCAATTGCCAATTACAGATTCATGATGTTTCATTCAATGACAAAATTAAAATTTTAATTGATTCAGATACACAAAGCCCAGCATGTGCACACACACACACACACACACACACACACACACACACACACACACATAAACACACACGCACACACTATAGTAAATAATAGAAGGTTTGGTTTAGTAAAAAACATTTCCCACTGCTTGGGGGAAAGTCAACAAAGAAAAAAATCTTCAAACTTTGTTCAATTTTACGGTCAGAAAGGTTGAATGATAAAGCCATATCATCTAACTCTCGATTTTCTTAACTTTTCAGAAGATTATTTTTAAAAAGAATAAATTATATCACTATAAAAAGAATCTGTAAAGGGAAAAGTGCCTCAGATCTCCACAGAAGAAAACAGCTCAGTGGATTTGTTGGAGTCTTTATTCTTACCATACACACAAGGCCTAAACTAGCATTTTAGTTACCTGACTCTCACAGGTAGCTCTGTAGAATTTAACTGAGCAATCCCATATTAACTTCAGTGTGAATTTAGTTAAAAATCTCCAATGAGGAAATGGTCTTCTACTTATGTAAATTCCTAGAGCTATGTGTAGTCTACAAATTTATACAATTTCAGAACTGAGAAAATAGGGGCTGCAGGCCATTATTGGATATAGTGAATTCAAGGTTGGCATGGGCTTTATTAGATGATTTCACAAAAACTTACAAAAAAGATTCTAGGAATATAGCTCATCTGTTAGAATGCTTGCCTTATGTTTAGAATATTTTGGGTTTTAGCCCAAGCCCTGCATAAACCAGGGATGGTAGTACATTCCTGTAATCCATAATTTCCAGGAAAGAAATACAGGAAAAAAAGATCAGGAGTTCAAACATCCCTGAACACATAGTGGGTTTAATGTAAGCCTGAAGTATGTTAAATTCTAGCTTTAATTTTAAAATGTAAGACAGAGTGTGTGTGAGAAAGAAGAAGAAGAAGAAGAAGAAGAAGAAGAAGAAGAAGAAGAAGAAGAAGAAGAAGAAGAAGAGAGAAGAGAGAAGAGAGAAGAGAGAAGAGAGAAGAGAGAAGAGAGAAGAGAGAAGAGAGAAGAGAGAAGAGAGAAGAGAGAAGAAGAAGAAGAAGAAGAAGAAGAAGAAGAAGAAGAAGAAGAAGAAGAAGAAGAAGAAGAGAGAAGAGAGAAGAGAGAAGAGAGAAGAGAGAAGAGAGAAGAGAGAAGAGAGAAGAGAGAAGAGAGAAGAAGGAGAAGGAGAACAAGAAGGAGAAGAAGAAGAAAAGGAGGATGAGGAAAGGAGTAGGAGGAAGAGGAAGAGAAGAAGAAGAAGAAGAAGAAGAAGAAGAAGAAGAAGAAGAAGAAGAAGAAGAAGAAGAAGAAGAAGAAGAAGAAGAAGAAGAAGAAGAGGAGGAGGAGGACGGGGGAGGAGGAGGAGGAGGAAGAGGAGGGGGAGGAGGAAGAGGGGAGGAGGAGGAGAAGAAGAAACAACAATGGCAACAAGACAAAACTACAACAAAGAATGAAGATCTGTGCCTTCATCCTCCAAAGGTGCAAATATTCTTAGAAGCACAGGTTTGCATGGACCCTCTACTCCTAGATAAGCTACTAGCATTCTGTTTGCATGCACACTGTATGGTGGTGACAAATAGCACTTTTATCCACCATTTCATTTCTTTAACATTCACACTTTTATTCAGGCAAACATTTATATATTCAGTCATCCTTAAAGAATAACCTGTATTTATGGGAATTGGGGTGTGAAACTTAGTGAAATCCCCAGCCCCTGTCTATCACAGCTGTGCCATGGGCTGAGTTAGGACATTGATGTGCCATGAACTACTGGGAAGATGAGGGAGATGATGTATGCTCAGCACTAGAAAGCATTCTCTACAAGAACCTCAGAAGTTACCACAAGATTTTCTGCTAAGTCTGATCTCATTGTCACTCAGTAGCTAGCTACCTAATGCCTAATGCCCTGTCAATTGTAACTGGGGACCAGCTCAATTTGTTGTTGTTTCCTTGCATGCTGGCTTGTAATAGACAAACTACATGACCGAAATTGTACCAAACTACTAAAACTGATGAAATATTCTCATATGTATAATAATGTAGTTATTCGGTAATTACAATTTATTTTTTACTATATTAAGAATTTTATATATATTTTATTTTTGTATGTTTGTTTCTTTCTTTGATTGATTCATTGATTGATTACAATGGGGTTTCTCTTTGTTGCCCTAGACATTCTAATACTCTTTCTCTACACAAGACTGGCCTTGAACTCAGAGATTTACCTCTTCCTCTTTCCAGAATGCTGGGATAGAAGGCAACAACCTTCAGCCAATAAATTTCATTATTTAGCAATTGAATCTAATATATTTAGCAGTTTTTCTATGTAGCATGCAGAAAAATAATCACCAAAATTGTACCACCCACAAGTGCTTAATGTAGTAGCGAATGTTGGGGATGGGAAGTGAGACAGGAGATTAGTAGGTTGTGTACATGGCCCAATATAACTGAAAGCTTATGATTCAGTTACTTTCTTGACTTTCTTGGGATAAAATACTCAACAAAAGAGATTTGATAAGAAAGAGTTTGTTTTCTGACTCTTCTAGGGGTTTTAGTTCACCAAGGTGGGTAATGTTTGGAAACAGGATGAGGAGACTATGTTCATATTGTGCCTATGACCTGGTAGCCCAGGGTGAACCAAAAACTGGGGCAGGCTATAGAGACTAAAGGCTCAGCTCCAGTCACTTACTTCCTCCAGCAAGATTTCACCTCCCAAAGAAGATCATGGGCTTATGACCAAGTACTCAACTCAGGAGCTGACAGGGATATTTCATATTCAAAAAGGGCAGATTGCTTATGAATAGAAAGAAGCAGAGGATACAAGCCACTGTTATTATTCTGAAGTTGGAAGACGATGTGGTATTGAGCTAAGCAACCCATTGCTGACCAGAGATTTTTAAGGCAACAATTTTCAGATATTTGAGGCTCAGATTTTGGAAACACACCCAGATATTTGTCTACCTAATGGTCCTCCATCGTGACTTTCAACATCATATTTTTTGGGGGGAAATCTGCTCCAATGGAATACTTGATGATCAGTCAAACAAATATAGTACATAGTTTGTGACCTGAAAACATTATCAGAAAACAATACTTAAAATAGGAATACATTTTATCTCAGTATGTGAGCCACTTTTTTTCTTTTTTAAAAAATTATTTTTCTTTAATATATTTACATATGGAAATTTGGTAATTCTCACATCCCTCAACATTTCACGTTTCCTTCTCTCTCACACTGAAGTTTCCTTCCTAACAAGGTCCCTTCCATGCTCTTTCACTTAAGAAGGCTGTGTGATTTTATGATATTGAGTGGGCAGGTACTTACGGGAACAAGGACCACATGTCAGTGGGTACTGAAAAAAATGACACCGCTCTGCAAACATTCACTGCCCATACTCTCTTAGTGAAAGGTTGGCAGGTATGAGCCATGATGATATGATGATGGGTCGAGTCCTGTATAAAGAACCATTGCTGCAGTGAGTTGAGTGTAAAAGTCCTGCCCTGACCAGAAGAAATAGTTCATATTACTCCTCCACCATCTCTGCCTCTTACATTTTTCAACCTCTTCTCTGTAATATTTTTCTGAAGCTTGAGGGGAATGGCAGCAATATACATTTTCCATATCTGGCTGAGCATTAATATCCACTTATTCTACACACTATAACCTTTCTTAGTATCTTTCTTAATAGCTGTCTACTGCAAAGGAAACTTCCCTAATAAAAGCTGAAAACTTTGCTAATCCATGAATATAATTGTGGAGGCAGTTTGCCACCATGTCCATTTAGAAAAACCAATAGTAGCAGATTCTTCCTCTAGGCTTGTTACCCCCTCAGGTATAAGCACTACTTTCCTTATTTCCTTACTTCTAATATAGGAGCCAAACACCATGGTAAGTATCTATGATACCTTGTAAAATTCAAAGCCATAATTTTCAGAAAAAATTTTAAATGTGTCTCAAATCAGATTATACTTGCATCAAAATATGGGAGAGTGATGATGTCCTAACAAATGAAGGTGTGAGGACTTTCTGATTTATCTTGTAAGTGTGCACTGTAGCTTTTCATGTTTAATTTTTAGATATAGAAACCTGGAGCATTTAGCAGCAGATATAGCATCAAAACTGAAGTCTGCCCAGTGTCAAATTCTGTGTTCTTTGTCTTTCAGCTTCAGTTTTCCACACCTCTACATGTCACAAAACAATTCCATGTACAGGTTTGCTCATAATACTCTGCTTCAGGGCCAAGATTTCAACTCCTTGAGATTTTAGTTTCTGAGAGACAATTTCAGTGACTCAGCCTCTCAGATAAAACCTGAGGCTTTCCTGTGGACTAGATAAGGAGCTGCCTGTGAGTACCTGAGTAATTTTATACCCAACCTCAACCTGATTTTACCAGAAAAACTGATCACCTCCAGCTGCCTTCCAAACTAATGTGGCACTGGCAGATATTTGCAGCAAACAAATACACTTGTGTATTCCTGACTGACAACAGCTTAGCCTAACCAGTTATTACAGAAGTCTTCACAATGAATGGATTTCTGCTATAGCAGGTGCATGCAGGTGCCTGTAAGATAGGAAGTCCATGGAATTAGCAATTCAAATTCTGCAAGACCCAGAAATGTAAAAAGGCCTACCCTGGTCAAAATAAAATAAAATTATCTCTAAATCATCAACTACAACAGAAGTCTTAATGTTAGTCTCAGACAAGATTCAAACTACTTGTAACTTTGTTATTTTTAGGAGTATTTATGTATTTATAAAAATTAAATCACCTTTTTCAAGCATAATGTGCCTCCCATATGTAATGCCATGTCAGAATTTTCCTTATTGTATACATCAGACATTTTTATGCAGACAGCAGATATTCATAAGTTTCCTGTGCTTAGTGATTGTGGCACTTTGTTGAGAAGACCATACTTGTTAAGTTAATATTCTTAATGAGGAGAAGTCAAAGGAGGGACAGACAGAAGACAATCAAGGTGACAGAAAGCTGCTAAAAAATAGACAGTTGTCTCCATTTCTTCTAAATGGAAAAAAACCCTCACTATGACAGAAAATTGATCAAACAAGCAAACAACCCAGAAAATATATTTAGAGAGCCTGATAAAAGCACCTGTCACAACAAATATTATAGGTTATTTCTAGTCTACCCGCCAGCATTACAGTGCTAATATAATTATACTCATTTATTTTCTTATTCTTTTATATTTTTCATTTATTTAAAATTGATTCTTTTCTCACACAATATGTCCTAATTATAGTTTACCCTTTCTACACTTATCCCAGTTCCCCCTCCACAACTGTCCTTTCTCTCTGGGTTCACCCCCTTTCTGTTTCTCTTTAGAAAAAAATGGGTATCTAAGAGATAACAATCAAGATGAGAAATAAATATAATAAGACAAAGCAAATGCTATCATATCATAAGTTGGAAACAGCAACCCAATAGGAAGAGTATTGTCCCAAGAGCAAGCACAAGAGTCAGAGACTCATTCTTTCTCATGGTCAGGATTTCCATAAAAACACTAACCTAATGGCTGTAATATATAGGCAGAGTGTCTGGTACAGGTCTATGCAGGCCCTGTGCTTGAAGCTTCAGTCTCTGTGAGATGATATATACACTTCTTAGTTGATTTAGAAGGCCTTGTTCTCCTGGTGTCCTTCATTCTTCTGGTTCCTACAATTTTTCCTCCTCCTCTTCAGTGGAGTTCCCTGAAATCAGAAGGAATTTTATTAAGACCTCCAAATTAGACTTTCTTTTCATACAATGTCTTCCTATGGGTCTTTTCACCTATCTCTGGTGGTGACTGAATAAGGCACAGCTCTTCACAGGAAAGTTTACAACTTTATATGGGATAAAAAAAAATTACAGGATAACTAAAACTCTTCATTCTTTTTTTAATGATTAGTTTTATTGTTTTAAATTGTGTGTGTGTGTGTGCATGCATGTGTTTGAGAGAAAAAGAGAGAGAGAGGAGAGAGAGAGAAAGAGAGAGAGCAAGAGAGAGAGAAGAGAGGAGAGAGAGAGAAGAGAGAGGAGAGAGAGAGAAGAGAGAGGAGAGAGAGAGGAGAGAGAGAAAGAGAGAGAGCAAGAGAGAGAGAAGAGAGGAGAGAGAGAGAAGAGAGAGGGGAGAGAGAGAGAAGAGAGGAGAGAGAGAGAGAGAGAGAGAGAGAGAGAGAGAGAGAGAGAGAATATACAAGTGAGCTATGAGCTCATAGCACAAAAGAGTGGGGTCCCTTTCCACTTCTTGAATCCTCTGTAGAAGCACGAAGCAATCTTAACTGTTGTGCCATCGCTCTAGCCCTTTCTTCCCTTTAATTAAGGAAAGCCTGAGGATTAAGCACATTATATAATTGTTCACATATCAGGCCCTGAAATCTCCAATCATTCTCTTGAAGCACACAGTTTTCAAGACAATAGCTGAAGCCTAGATATCTGAGAATACCCATGCCCTTAGAAGTCTTCAGTTGATCTATTCATATCAGTTCAACAAATATTGAAGTTATGGACAGTTATAGCTTTATACTATAAATATCAAAAGTTCATTCACTTTTGTAATAATTTAATAATGCTGCTAAAACAGCTGTCATTTCTTAAGATAAGAGTGAGGAATAAATATAATAAATTATGCATGCATTAATTTTATTGAGATTGCATTTTAATAGCAAACAAAATAAAGTTAAATGTTACAGTAAAAGCTAAAACATAAATAACATGGTCAATTATATTAATTCTAATAAGTTTATTCTTGTAAGTTAAATGAAGCCCACACAATAAGAGAAGTTTTTCACCTGGAGAAATTTAATTACTGGACAGTATGGGGATAGGTACAAGGCCAGTTAAACATCCCTGACATATTGGACCAACAGGGAAAAGACTGAAATATCATTACTTAAAAGTAGCAGAACCAGGCCTGATAACACAGATCAGTAAATAAAAGCTCCAGCCACCCAGCATGAAGACATGCCTTTAATTTTGGGGAGTCACATTAGTTGTGCACATGTAATCAGTGGTGACAAAGGACCCACATATATACACACAGGCATGAACACATATAACAAATAAATAACTTTGAAAAGTTAAGCAAAAAAAAATACAATGCAGAAAAATGAGAATAGCAAGATCTGTAGAGATCTGTGCTTTTCAACATTTAGAAGGGCAGGATGTGGCAACAGAATTGATAATAGACAGGTCCAGAGCAGTCGGTTTTTTTTTTACAGTATAGTATTTGGAGAACAGAGTTTGTACTCTTAATCTAGTGATGAGTTTTTTACTATCTGATAGTCATGAGTAAAGTCATGACATCCCCTTTGATTGATGGAACCAAGTGTGGCTGTTGTGTTCATCATTTTCCACAGGCAGTCCTGTCAGCTCATCAACTCTCTTAAATCCCTTCTCTGCCATTTTTATTCTTAGAATCTACTTCTTCCTGGCACAGGTCCCAGAAAACTTTTAACACATAACACTTTTCTTGTTATCTTATTAATAAAAATCAGGGCATTGGTAAACAAATCAAAATGAAGATTTAAATTTATACCAAAATTCTATAACCTCAGGCAAAGCCTGAACAATATCTCATAACACATATTTTACTCCATGATCACTTTTGTATGTTCATTTGATGGCTGTCTTTAGTATAGCTATGCATAAATGTACTTCTCAGAACATTTACTTGTAACCTCAGTTTTGCCAGTTAAGTAAAATTCCATTCTATAATGCTAAGCTGTTTGCTTTGCAGCCCCAGAAGTTTTAAAGAATTATGCAATGTTGTACATACAAATTTCACACATTCAGTTAGTACAAGAATAACTAACCTAGAATGTAAAGCCCTTGTCTTATTCAATCTACACAGATCTCTAGCCCCACATACCTTATACTTGCCTATTTCTCATTAGCAATTTTCAGGTTTGATTTATCGTCTTCGGGTGATAATCAAGTTATACAATTAAAGAAATCTGTGCCCTGAAATCTCCATTAAGTGATACTATATCAATGACAGAAAAAAATGCATTTTCTGAGTCTAGACACTAGAAAATAAATTAGCTATTTTGCCAGAATTAAGGTGTTTGCAAGGACCTCCCAGGAGAAGTTCCAGAAAAAAAAAAATCACTCCTTGCCTATTGAAGCTTTAGGTGATAGGCAGCATGTTTTGGGCTGTGGGCACATCATACTAATCTCAGTGGTCACTTTATCACATGCAAATAATTTCTCCCTTCGCCTTTCTCATATGAGAAAACATGTGATTACACTTAAACCCAGCAGACACTAGTACAGACACTTAAACATGTAAATTTGAGTTCGTATGTTCAACATTCTTATTGTGCCCTACAAATACTGCTATGCTACATTCCCCGTCTACCTCTGAATCTTAAAATTTGTCTGCTCCATATTCTGAGTTGATGCCTGAGTCTGGAAGGAAGAGTAGGAGGGAATTGTTGTATTTACCCCATTTAGGGCTTAGGATACATGGTCTTTTGTTCTCTGTATTTTGCAGTTGAGTATCTTTGTGTTAACTATCATCTACTCAAAAATGAACCTTCTCTGGTGAGCTTTGAGAGATAAATTACTGTATGCATGTAACATTAATTCTTACAAGTCTGCTTAATCCTGTGTGTATGTTCTTTTAACAGAATAAAGTAGTAGATTTTTTCTTAGGGTCTGTCACATGGACAGCCTTGGAAGTTGATGCTACTAATTGTGCCAGGCAAAAATTCTATCTTGTGGACTGTAGCTTTCAAAGTTCACAGATGGGTAAGATAAACAATTAATTTTCTACTCTGGTAGAATGCATATCAACTTTCAATACTGTGAATGTTAGCCAGTAGGGATGATCAGCCAATTCTGGATGACGACAAAGAGCAATGCAAATAGCCTGTAAACTGTTTGGGTCTTGGAAAACTCGATGTTGATCAGAATTATAAGTAGACCTGCCACAACATCCAGTGATACAGTGGTTGGGTGTACAACCAAATGTCCCTATATATTACTTCATTTATACGTCTTCATCCATTTTCAATGTTACTTTATTAACAATAGTGAGGAAATTCAAACAGGCTAAATGTCAATAAACTGTTGCATGGGTACTGCAAATGTGGCTTCTTTACACAACAGAATTTTATTCAGTTTTTAAGAAAAAATGAAATTATAAAATTTTAAAGTAAATGAAATAGAGCTTGAAATAACCATTCTGAGTGATGTATCCTAGGCTTTAAGACAACAAGCACATTTTTCTTTCATTTCTGGGTGCTGGTTTTGAATCTTCTGATGTACATGCTTAAGTTGGTGTACCTTAGAAGTCAAGAAGCCTAGCAGTCAGCAAGGGGCCATGACCTTTCAATGAAAGAGAAATAGAATACAAGTGTATATAGGGAGAATTTGGAATAGTGGAGCAAAAATTGTTAGTGTGGAGATGTGAGGTAAGGGCTGAGGGTATACACAGAGTAGATAAGTCACACTGAAAACTGTAGAAACAGTCATATGCAAACATACCATTGTGGATGTTTGCTAACATATATGTATAACCACATCAAAAAAGCTTAAATGGAATTATCTAATAATAGAGGACAGTGCCTCTCCTAGACACAGTAGGCAATCAGGTATAAAGCCAATACAGGCATGAGATAATTCTCATAAAATATTCTTAGAGTTCCTAACAAATATATAAAAAAAATGAAAAATATGTAAAAATTAATATGAACTTTGTATACTTTTATTGAATCATATTAGAAATATTAAATAATAAAATGTTTTGTTTTTTTTAAGAATATTAACTGGAGTCCACTGAACAATAGTGGGGTTTTTATCCCATGATTTGACTTATTCCTTTCTCAGCTTTGGTGAAAAGACTTAGCATAGCTCTAGCCTGTGTACAGCCCTTAAAGAAGAATGCTGCTTTTACATAGACAAAACAGGAATGGTTAAAGAGAGCATGAAAAGGTCAGAGAAGGTCTTGAGAAATGACAGAGACAGAAAGAGAAAAGGAGAGCTTGTACAAGAATTAACAATCTCCATGATTGTTAACCCTACTTCCTTCCATCTTGGGACCATTAATTAGGTTATTTTTGCTTATTTCCTTTGGTCCCTGGGCCTTAAATAGGCTGACTAACTTTGTGAAACAACAGATAGATAATCTGATAGCAAAATCTATTCAGATACATTATCATATGTTAACTATGGAGGACCATGAGACTCTAGATGAGGATGTTACTCTATCCAGGGTGTTCCCAAGTCCCATCTCCACCCAACCTAAAAGAGGGGACTTCTGTCCCTAGACCAAGCAGAGAGGGGTCACCCAGAACCCCCTCTGTCTGGTGATCTGAATTCTTGCGTAGGCTGCGAGGCTAAGCACTGCAAGGGAATATAAATAAAAGTTAAAAATATGTTTCTGGGTTCCCTGAGGGACAAGCCTGACTGCATAGGGGTTGATGTCAAAAGTATCCCCTCTCCAGGAAAAAGACATCGGGACGGGTATGGCCCTCATGCCTCACTGAACAACGACAGGAGGACTGGAGCCATTACAAGGTCCCCTTTAATTACTGGAGGTAATTGATTTAACACTCAAAATAAATCTAATATAATGCCTTGAATTTGAGTGTTAGTTTATTTACCTGGAATTTATGTTGTCACAGTTTATTCAGAAGTCATTTGTGATGATTACTAAGAATTTCTCATGTATTTGTGACTAAGCACATAGGCAAGGAGATATGCTAGCTTTTGCCTTAAGCACTGTTCAATATTGGAATTTCAACTTTCTGTTACTTAGACTGAGCACTGTACCCTCACCTCTTATTCTTGAACTCTAGGCCTCTGTCAATATTGCCCTAGGTTAGAATAAAACTGGTCTTCCTATTGCTTTGCCTCAGATTAACCAGATAAGTGTGATTTACATCTCTGATATCAGCAATTGTGGTTTGACCATTCAGGAAATTGTGAAAGTCCTAGAAAGCTAAAGTTGGGTTAGGAAGATGCTATCCATGGAAGAAACATTCAGCAATAAACCAACAAACACCCAATACAGTAGTAGTTGATCATAAAGTACCTCTGTGAAAGGCAGAGACTAATCTCTGAATTTGTCTGCCCAAGCACAGATAACTGTGAGTTTTGCTGACTGGCTAAGAATTCAACCCTGGCTCAAGAGATCTTCTGAATGTATGTGATTGTACATTACAGTTCCAAGCACATCAAATGTCACTGTATAGAGCATAGAAGTTAATTTCCTATGTGTTAACTAGGCTTATATGAGCTACTTACCAAAGAGTGGCAGAAACCACAAGGTTGGAGAGAGTATAAGAGTCAGGGCAGAAGAAACAGGAAATTAATGTTTGAAAGATTAATTCATGTTCCCAAAATCACTCAGCTTGCTAACTGTTAGGTCTGTGCTTGAGACTTTTTTTCTGATAACACCCACCATTCTTCACATTCTAGATCATCAACTCCAGGAATTTTAGCCTCTGCACTATGCTTGCACAGGAGCTCTTGGTCCTCTGTTGTCCCTTTCAGCTACTTGAGCACAGAAGGAAGGGTTGTCTGTCTTTCTCTATCAACCCAGCAATATCCCATATAAACTTACAACTTAACTACAGGGCTTCATGAAGTAGAGGTTGTTTTGATTGTCTTTGCCATTTGGGTGACCAGTTTCTAACTTCCCATAATTTTATAAACACTGTTCATTTGTAATCTATTGATTGTAATATATTGAGTTGCAAGACCATTTTCACTCTTTTGACTAGCATTTATAAAATAAAATGACTTAGAAAATAAAAATATCAGAGAAATAACTTGTGTCACCTTAGCAAAAAGGTATTTTCTTTTTCTCTCTCTCTCTCTCTCTCTCTCTCTCTCTCTCTCTCTCTCTCTCTCTCTCTCTCTCTCTCTCTCTGTGTATGTGGTCCGCCTAATGGAATAATAGTTAATGAGATGCTGAAATGTCAGGAATAGTGCTATGAGAGCACTTTTTCCTGAGTCCTAACTATGGTCCAAACTTTCCAGCATCATATATAATACACACACACACACACACACACACACACACACTATATATATATACACACACACTATATATGTGTGTGTGTGTGTGCTTGTCGTGTATCTTTAGAGCCTTTGCAGGAAATGCTTTCTTATATTGTTAAAAAGAAATGACAAAGTCATTTACTTACTCATTGTTTCAAAATGTAGGAACAGTAATGTTTAAATGCTTGGGTTACAAACCCTGGCACTATCCCTTGTTGGATTTTATATTCTGTCCATATAATATATTTGTCGTTGTGGACTCCTGTGAGGAATAAACTAATAACCATAAAAAGAAAGTCAAAGACGGTGCCTACATATTAACATCACTCAATAAATATTTTCTTTATTTTGTAAGTACAGTCACTGTATGAAATATAAATTTTGCATGCAGTTTTCATTCAGCATGGAACAAGGGAGAAGAAAATCATCCACATTTTCAACCTCCTAAGAAGATATGTGTTGACAATTGATTTAAGCCTAAAATTTCATGCAATTGTCTTTGCATTCTCTTCCAAAGGATTCATCTCTAGCTAATGTTCAGGCTGTAAAAGCACAGCATTTATCAAATTAATCCATGAATATCTTAGAAAAATCAAAGTAAAGTACTTATTTTCATGAACCACACCTATTCTAAAATATGCACTTTGTCCAGCTTCACCAGGACGGATGATCTGAGTAAAATTTTATGATGCCTCAAATAGTCTTTCCATTTTAGCAAAATACTCTCAAATTTCCATAAGCTAGCACATAGTTTTCATACTGTTACTCACCCCAGAGGAGACACCAAGGACAGAAATAAAGGAACAATTCTGTCCAAAATAGAGCTATATGAACCAGAGTGTACACTGGAATTGCTAGCATAAGGATGGATGGCTCACTGAAAAGCATATGAATTGTTGGTGATGACCTACAAAACCTGTATCTACATACATCTCTGCATCACTGGAAAGCAGCTCACCTCTTCTGGTCAGAGTCTTCTCCCTGGAGTTGCTACCGTTTATATAACCCTGGGAAGGCCCCCTGTGAGTTCTATAAGTTTCAGGAAATTTCTGATTCCTCTCATTTTATTTTCTTCCTAGGGCTATTAAATTTTATTTACTTCTTGATTATTAAGCAGGCTCACTCTAAGATGAAAGTTTCAATTTAGAGAGAATTCCAACCACATAACACCCACCTTCAAGCTCAGAGAGAGCACTACAGTCTAGCCTTTCAGGTAGAAGCAGTGACTTTGAGTTCTCACTGTCTGAATGTAGCAGCTTTCTTTGTGTAATCTAGATGAGTCATGACAGAATTGATTGCACACAAAGAACTGCTGGGCAACTTTGAGCAGGATTTTCTGTCTTATTAATCTTATTAGATACTAAACACTAAAGTTTCCCATGTTCATTCAGGATGGAATATAAGTAGAAACTGACACTGGATCTAGAGACCAATAATTCTAAGAACTCATGGATTACAGTTTGCTGACTGCTTCCCTGGGCTGGAAACAATGCTGTTGTGTTTGTCTCTGTACATCTGCAGCAGTTACTCCATAAATTTATGTTGCCTGTCCTTTGTAGTCATCCTAAAGGAATAATAGGTAATGAGATGCTGAAATGCCAGGAACAGTGCTATGAGAGCACTTTTTCCTGAGTCCCAACCATGGTCAAAACTTTCCAGCATCATTGATACATTTTGTTGTCTTCTATTGATAAAATATGGGTAATCAGCACTTGCCTCCTGTGACAATCTATAGCCATGCTCATAAATTTCCTTCACAGGCTTGGCAAGAAAACACTTACATTGATTCGTATTTGTTGTCTTTTTCCTATTGATAAAGTGTCATATATACATATATATGCCTTCTTGTGTGTATGAGTACAGCCATATGTGGGCCACCTTGAAACTGTTGGAAGTCTGAAGACAACCTCAAGTATCAATCTTGGCCTTCCACCCTGTTCAAAAATGGGTCTAGTTATTATTCACTGAATTCCACAATAGTATTGCTGGCCCTCTGTCATCCACATGGTTTTTTTGGTCCCAGCCTCTCAATTCACCTTAGTCGTGCTGAGCCTGTCAACATGCACTATATTGCCTGGCTTTACAGGAGTACTTGGGATCCCAACCCAAGCCATTTGTTTCACAGCAAGTATTCTCTCTGACCCCCACTTGTAATTCTGCTTTTAAAACTTCCTTTTTATTCAAATACAAAACATAATATGTTGCAGCCTCCAAGAAGAATAAAATTATGTCACTTTCAGGTAATTGGGGGCAACTAGAAAGAATCGTGTTAAATGAATTAAATCACACGATACAACAAATACTTAGAATTCAGAGGCACATAAAAATACACATATACCAATAACCCAAATAGAAGTGAAAGAGTGGAACAAAGGAGATTGATTTCAGGGGAAAAGGAAGGGAAAGGGAGAAAACATGGGTGTGTGTAGCTAAATGATCTGAGTACATTGTACATGTGCAGAAAAGTCACATAAGAAACAAAACTTCTGCATTTAAAATATGTGATATACTATAACTGAGAAATGCATAAATCCTTCTATAGATGACAGTCTTGCAGTACTACCTAGGTTACTGTCTATATTGTTTTCTAATACATATTTAACTTACTACATCACAATGCACACAAATATATCACTTCTTACAACACCTGAATCATTTTGTTAGAACTTTCTCTTGGGCAATACATTTGTAACAGGAAATTAGTCTCTTATTTGTCTCAGCTAACAGCCCTTCAGGTACATGTATCTGATAACATTTCTCCTCTCTGGGAAGAATCTACAAATCTACCTCAACCACTTCCTTCATAATTTTTTTGGCATCCCAACAGCTCTCCCTACATGCTCTCAGGTGTGTAAGAGTCACTTTTAGAAAGTGGAAGGAAGTTGCTCAAAGGTGTTAACTTCTTACTTGTCTCCTTGACACATAAACTTCCACCTCCTTTGCTTCCTATATTGAACTTCAAGCCTGAGGGACTGACTTTTCTGAAGTGTAAAGTAGATTGTGCATGAAATAGAGCATTTCTCAGCATACTGTATGAGTGCTGTGTGTTTCACTTATATTGAACTGGTTATAGAAGATGGACCTTTTTCTGAAAACTTGGCAAATGTCATTGTATTATTATTAATTACTATCATCATCATCATCACCATCATTATTATTATTCCTTGTTCCTTCTTTTTTTCCTCCTTCTTCATAAGCTGAGCAACATGAACCAAATGTCTCATCTATTCCCACATTTCATTTAGTATTAATTTTGAAACAACTGTACATGTTTTTACATACATGTACTCTTATACATGTTTTTAAAGTAACAACGGACTGGGAGATAGCTATAGGGTAACAGCACTCTGTGTAAAAATGTGCACTTGAGTTTGCTCTCCAATATCCATGAGTTCTAAAAATCATATGTGCCTGTATAGGACCTTAACTCTGGGTTAGAGGTATGGGATGAGACAGGAACATCACTGAGGCTTTCTGGCAGCCAGCCTAGCTAAAGAAACATGAGATCCATGCTCAGTGAGAGACCCCATTTTTAATGGTATAACCCAGAAAGGCGGAAAACATTTGAAATGTAAATAAATAAAATAACCAATTATAAATAAATTTAAAAATACCAGAGAATATAATAGCCAAGTCATATAGTGGTAGCATAAAAACTGTTAAGGAAGCAGCCAAAGTATGTTCCAGATGACTGTGCAAGCAATCTGATTTCTCCACATCCCAGAAGCACTTGGTAGCATCACTGTTTTTCATTTTGTGCATTCTGATAGCTGTGTACTGATCTTTCCCTGTGTTTTAATTAGCATTTCTCCACTGGCTATTGAAACTGAACATCTTTCAGATGGCAATTTGCCAACTGAAGATCCTTCCAGGAGAGGTTAATTTACTTCCCATATTTTACCTGATGAAAAATGACCATTTATATAATGTTGAGGTTTCAGAATTAGTTCCTACACTGGATATAGCTCTTTTGTTGTGGAGGTAGATTAAGATTTCAGCTTTGTTCTTCAGTTTCACAGAAGAAACTCCTGATTTGAATGAAGTCTGACTTTTCTTTGTGGATCTTGTATAGTTTGGCAAATCTTAGATGCCAAAGTCTTTCTGCCAGGGTTTGCTTATTAAAGTTTAATGGTTCCAAAAGGTTATTTTTCTCCACTGAACTACTTTAAGCATTTTTTCTCTAAAATCAATTAGTGTGAGTTCTCTTTATGTTGCATTGATATATGCATCAACCTCTCCACCAACATCATACAAGTTTCGTTTTGACGTTTGTAAGGAGTGTTGGAGAAAGTGACTTGATGCTGTCTCTCATGTCTTCCCTTCTTTTTAAAAAATTTTATTTTTAAAAATTTGAATTATCCTGATTCTTTTGTCTTTAAATATACTCACAGGGATGACCCCTCTAAAACAAAATGGCTTACTTTGACTCTGATGAGAAACATTGCTCATGTGTGCTTCTCTTGAAAGAATGGAGTCTCTTCAGCTGAGTTTTGTGCTATAGATATTCTTTATTCTTCATTTATGTAGATAATTTAGTTTCTCATGCTCAATTGCTAGTTTCTGGCATATAAAGTTTCATCTGCATTTGCTCTATATTTATACACAACTACTAATAGTTGGTATGGTAAGCAACATATGTAATTTGATTTTCCATATATTCTCATTCTAAGTATATAAATATATTAATATTTTTATGTTTTCTTAAATCCTCCATCCTAAAATCAATTCTTAGTGTTTTTTTTTAAAGATTATTACTTTATTGTTCAGCCAATAGTTTTAAACAGACTTTGCTTCTTTCACCTTTCATGTGAAAAACAGCCACTGTCTTACCAATAAATCTAGTGTTAGCCACAATACTTTTTAAAATATTTAATTTGGGGCTGGAGAAATGGCTCAGTAGTTCAGAGCACTGACTACTCTTCCAAAGATCCTGAGGTCAATTCCCAGCAACAACATGGTGGCTCACAACCATCCTTAATGGGTCCTAATCCTCCCTTCTGATGTGTCTGAAGACAGCAACAATGTACTCACGTACATAAAAATATTTAATTTACTATTATTGTGTGTACAGGGTGTGTGCACTGGGACATGTATGCTATGGTGCTCATGTGTAGTTCAGAGGACAAGATTGTGATGTCATTTCTCTCCTCCATTCATGTGGGTTCTAGAAATGACATGCAGGTCCTCAGGGGCAGGTGAAAAGAGCCTTTATCCACTAAGCGATGCAACTGGCCCTAGCCGTAGTATCTTATGGATAGTCTTCACTTAAATGAGAAGCATCTTCTGTTTTCAATATTCTTCGAAGATGGTGGGTGATTCCAGTTTGAGAAAATGAGTCCAGGGTATTACATTTGCTGGACATAACTCTAACACTGACCCACATTCCCAGCCCCTAAGAACTTTCTTCACATATAAGGGTTGAATTTATCAATGGCATTTATTACACTGATACCAGGTTTTCCCCATTTATCCCATTAATGGGTTCGCTTATCTTAAATGACTTTTAAATATTTTAAATATTTAATCATTAAAAATAAATATAAATAAAAATAAAACTGCGTATGTGAGAGACAGACAGACAGACAGAGAGAGACAGACAGAGAGAGAGAGAGAGAGAGAGAGACAGACAGACAGACAGACAGACAGACAGAGCTTTTCAAGCTGTTGTTATATTATTCGAATGTTGAAATTCAAGTGTCCTATTGAGCCCTCATTGTTATGTGATTGGTGCCTTTTTAGAACTCCTGAGACAGATAAGAACCACCATTTGTGGGAAGGCTCTAGGGAGGCTCAGTAGATGTGGGCTTGATACTGCCAATGGTTTTCAAGTCTTGCTTTGCATGTGACTTTGTTCTTACCATGCAAACGCTTGCTTATAATTTTCAGGCGATAAGAGTTTATAGTTCAGATTCAGTTCATATATCTGGAGAGAATTTTATATGATATCTGATCAAACAGATCACCAAATTTCTGTAAATTTTCTGACTTTTTCAATTTCTCTTATCATATGGCCCTTCCTCTGGAGAACATCCCTGTGTTTGGGATGGGCGTGATATTTTTTGCTTGTCTGTTTGTTTAGTTGTTTCTCAGTCAACACTGACTTTTGCAGGTGTCAATTCATCAACTCTAAGTTCGCAATGCATGATTCAGAAAGAAAACACTCAGCCTTCCTTGCTATATTCTCAGGTCTCAAGGTCCCCATCAGGTATGCTTGAGTCCCCTCAGTTCTTACAGTCTTCTTATGCCTACATGATTTACAGAGTCTAGGGTTTTCATTTGTATTCAGTGAGAAGAATATAAAGATTTTGTCTATTTCTTCTCCTCTGAACCCCTGGTTTATTCAATGTAAGGGAAGAAACTCAGAATTTTCTTGGCTACCATACTCTGAGCACTTCCCTAGAGGCAATTCACTGAATGTTTTCACTCCTCTTTAATATATTGCTAATCAGAAAACTCAAGGATGGGACTGAAGAAATGTCTCAGCGATTAAGAGAGACTGCTTGCTGCTCTTACAAAGGACCAATGTTTGCCTTGCATCACTCACATCAGGTAGCTCAAAAATTGTAATTGCAGCTCCTGAAAATTCAACATTCTCTTCTGACTTCTGTAGGTTACCTGCACCCACATGTTTGTATATGCAGGCCTATAGACAATTACAAAATAAAACGTTAAATGAAATGAAAGAAAAATGATGAAACGTGTTCTGAGCCATACAGATGAAACATGAAATAACTATGATTTTATGTGCACATGTAACTCCTAGCTCTGATATATTTGTTACTTACTTTCAGTGATTTAGCACCTTGTCCAAGCACCCTAAACTTTCTAAACTAGTGTAATATGAACAGCTCTTTAATGTTCAAATAATTACATCTCATCCATGTGTGGATAGAGTTTTGTTAAAACCATAAAATTCAGAAAAAATAAACAAAAAAATTAATTTAATTGATTTCAAATGATGATAGACTGGCCTCAAAATGTAAGGCTCCTAATCCAGTTTTAATTGCTCTGTATAATATTTCCTCCTTCAAACAGAAAAAAATTTATTTATAAATTCATTAGTAGGTAAATACCACTTATTTCAGCAGAGTTTATAAGTGAAAAAAAATGTTTTGAAGAATCATAGGCATCTAAGAAATACTTGTAAATCTGTACCACAGTTTTCCTAACTTTTTTATGCTTCTCCATCTAGTCTCAGGACTCAGAGTTAACTGTGTGACAGTGGCAATCCCCCCCTATTGAAGTTGCTTCTGTGTAAGTCTACCTTTACCCCTACAGCCAAATCACAGATAGGAAACATTTAATCTTTATTTTTTTAAAAAATTGTTTTAGTTTTGTTATATGTGTATTTGTGTGTGTATGTGTGTGTGTGTGTGTTTAAGTGGGTATGTGCATGTGAGTGCAAATATCTTTAGAGACAAGTAGAGGGTGCTAAATCCTCATGAGCTTAAGTTACAGATGGTTGTGAGCTTTACAAAGTTTGTACTGGTAACTGAACTCAATCTTCTGGCAAAGCAGTACACATTCTTAACATCTTAGCCATCCCTCCGGCCCTCACTAAACCCTTGACTTTCATTTTCTTATGGCACATTCCATCCCTGACATAACTTATTTCAATAAACAACACTGAAATTATATGTGGATTACGAAAAAATGTAATCAACAAAATGATCCTGTATACTTGTAAGACATCATTTATTGATTGAATTATTTCTCTTTTAAAAATATAAAAAAGCAAAATAATTGCTCTTATATTGAAAAACAATTTGGAGTGATTACAAAACTCATGCAGAATATTAGTCTCAATGTGATTTTTCTTCTGTATTTTCTCAAATAAAGAAAAAAGAAAGAAATACTAATCAGTCACTTGAAAAAGCTGTTTGATTTCTTTACATAGAAAATATATGAATAAACAACACTTTTGAGGCCCTGCTTGAGAAGTTTGCTTTTCCACAGAATTGACTTATTTAGCTAGAATTTATGTTAATACTGTTGATTTTGGCCCAGTATCTCCAGTGAGTTAAATATTTTCTCTTGAGTCTCTTCAGATTCAACAAATTTTAAAGGTAAATAGCAAAATCCATGCCCCTTTATTTTATGCTCTTTCTATTGTTTTAGAAATATATGTATATTTCATTTTATTCTATCTTTGGTAGTTTCATACATGGAAATATAAGCATATATGTTTTATTCTTTTAGTATAATTTTTATTACTTAATTTTAAAACTTAATTCAATATTGCTTGACCATATTCACTACCTTTCCTCCCTCAACTCCTCCAAGACCCACATATCACTTCTCTCTTTTCCAGTTTCATGTTCTTTTTTTTTGTTGTTGTTAATAACTCCCTCACTCCAATTTGTGCTTCCCATAATCATGGTTAATCATGGTTGAAAAGCCAGCCCCTGGAGCATGGTCATCCTACCAGGGGCTATACCCTTAAGACAAACTAAGTTGTAAGAGTCATCAGCTATCAATAACTTCTCAGTTAAGGTTGAGGGTTAGTGAATCCTTATGCTTCCATGCCTCAACAATGACTGGCTTGGCCTTATGTAGATCTGAGCACTGAGGTGTGGTTCAATGGTAGAATTCTTGCTTGTCTATGTGAAGCCCTGCATTCAATCTGTAATATGATCAATAAATAATATATATGTATATATAATACGTATATGTATATTATATATGTATATACTATATATATATATATATATATATATATATATATATATATATATAGAGAGAGAGAGAGAGAGAGAATACACAAACAATACCAGAACTTCAATAAAGCACTGACCTCTCTGTTGGTGTACTGTGCATTCATAGTAGTAAGCTAGGAAGCAGGAGGAGACTAGAAAGGTAACACAGTGGTTAAGAGTTCTTGCTGAATAATCATGAGGACGGGAATATTAGAATCTCAGAGCCTACCTAGTGAGCCAGGCATGTCTTCAATAATTATTCCTGCCTGCTCTGCTGGATTCAATACCTTCTCACACTCTTTTGACCTCTGAATATACAGAGGTGTGTGGATCCACCTCCTCATGCATGTGTATGTACTCACAGATACATACTCCTATAAATAAAAATTTTAAAACAAATACTATTTAAAAAAAGAAAATAGGGCAAAAAATATGTTTTGACTATAGACTAAACTGTGGCCAAGACTCTTTCATGTAACCTTTTCAGAGAAAGCTTTCAAAATAGACAATATTCACTTAAATTTATACTCAAGAGAAAGCAGATACTATGAGAGATTTAACAGCTTGCATAGTGCTTCAGAATAATGGGGAAAAGCTGGAGTCAAGCTGAGTTTCAGAAAAACAATGCAGTGTTCTGTCAAATATATTAAGCTTGTTGATTTTAATAGCCAGCATGAGTTTAATAAATATGTGTCTCAAGATTTTAAAGAAAAAGAGAATGAGAGGAATGCAGAACCACCTTATTTCAAAAGATGGAGGATTTGCAGCATTCTGATTCATTAAGAGGAGAAACGTACATCTCCTTTCTGGTCTGTACCTGTGTGGGAGATCAGTCTGTCTCCCCCCTCTCAACACTGCACAGATTGAAGGGCTCCAGGAAATCTACTGCAGCTAGGGCGACTAGTAGGGTAGCCACACAACGAACTGCAGCAGCTGGGACCCTCTAACCCCAGGTTAGATGTGGGACACCTCTCTGCTACAAACACACACCATCTCTCTTCTGGTCTGCACCTGCTTGGGGGCAGATCAGCCTGTCTCCCCCTCTCTCTCAACACTGCACAGTCTGCAGGGCTTCCAGGAGATGTGCTACAGCCAGGTCAACAGTATACAGGGCGACCAGGAAGTCTGCTGCACCCAGGGCAACAGTAAGCTAGTTTCCCAGAAGACTGGCTGAAGCTAGAGCAACAGATCCTCCAGGAAATCTGCAACAACCTAGGGACACAGGAGGTAGGCCCCTCACAGAGTCATCCAGACCAGCTAATATCAGAGAAAAGCAGATGACTAGAAGCAAGCACAAGATCATAGGCAACAGAAGCCAATATACTTTGACAGCTTCAGAATGCACCTCTTCCATCACAGCAAGCCATGAATACCCCAATACACCAGAAAAGCATGATTCTAACCTAAAATCCCATCTCATGAAGATACTAGAGATATTTAAGGAGGATAAAATGACCCACTTAAAGAAATATAGGAAAACACAATCAAACAGGTAAAGGAATTGAACAAAGTGGTCCAAGACCTAAAAATAGAAGTAGAAACAATAAAGTAATCACAAATAGAGGCAACCCTTTATATTGAAAGCCTAAGAAAGAGGTCAGGAGCAACAGATACAAACATTGATAACAGAACACAAGAGATAGAAGAGAAAATCTCAGGTGTAGAAGATACCATAGAAGATTTTGACAGAACAGTAAAAAAAAAAATCTAAAACATAAACAAACCACCTAACCCAAAACATCTAGGAAATCCAGGACATCACGAAAAGATAAACCTTAAGTATAATAGGAATAGAAAAGAGCAAAGATTTCCAGCTCAAAGAACCAGAAAATATCTTCAACAGAATCACAGAAGAAAACTTCCCTAACCTAAAGAAAGAGATGGCCATAAACACAAGAAGCCTACAAAATACCAAATAAATTGGACCAGAAAAGAAAGTCATCCCATCACATAATAATCAAAACAAAATGCACAGAACAAAGAAAGAATATTAAAAGCAGTAAGAGAAAAAGACAAAGTAACATGAAAACGCAGACCACTCATATTCATGGACTGGTAGTATCAACATAGTAAAAATAACCATTCTGTCAAAAGCAATCTAAAGGTTCAATGCAATCCCCATCAAGATTTTAACAGTTCTTCATAGATATGAAAAGATCAATTCTCAATTTCATATGACTAAAAAAAATCCAAAATATCAGAAACAATTTTTAACAATAAAAAAATTCCAGGGGAATTAGCATTCCTGACATCAAACTGTACTATAGAGCAATACTAGTATAAACTGCATGGTATTGGTACAGAGACAGACAGGTCAATCAATGGAATAGACTTAAAGACCCAGAAATAAGCCAACATATATGGTCATTTGTTCTTCGACAAAGAAGCTAAAAACATACAATGGAAAAAATAAAGCATCTTCAATAAATGGTGCTGGTACAACTGGCAGTCTTTATGTAGAAAAAATTAAAATAGGTCGATATTGATCACCTTGCACAGAGCTCAAGTACAAGTGGATCAAATACCTCAATATAAAACCATATACACTGAATAGAAGAGAAAGTGAGAAAGAGCCTTGAACTGATTGACACAGGGTAAAATTTCCTAAACAGACTCCATGACTCAGGCTCTAAGATCAACAATCAATAAGTGAAACCTCATGAAACCGAAAAGCTTCTGTAAAGCAAAAGACACAATCGATAGGACAAATAGGTGACATATAGATTGGGGAAAAAAAATCTTCACCAGCCGAACATTAGATAGAGGGCTAATATCCAAAATATATAAAGAACTCAAGAAGCTAACAGCCAAAAACTATAAAAATAAAAATAAAAATGAAGAACATAGCTAAACAGAGAATTCTGAACTGAGGAATCTTAAATAGCTGAGAGGCACCTAATGAATTGTACAACATCCTTAATCTCAGGGAAATGCAAATCAAAATGACCCTTAGATTCCACTTCACATCAATCAGTATGTCTATGATCGAAAACTCAGGCTACAGTAGATGCTAGAGAAGATGTGGAGAAAGAAAAACACTCTTCCATTGCTGGTGGGACTGCAAGCTGCAACAACCACTCTGAAATTCAATCTGGCAGTTCCTCAGAAAATTGGAAATAGTTCTACTTAAAAACCTAGCTATATCACTACTGGGCATATTATCAAAAGAAGATACAACATATAAACAGGACACAAGCTCGACTATGTTCATAGCAGGCTTTTTTATAATAGCCAGTAGCTGAAAACAACCCAGATGTCCCTCAATAGAGGAATGGACACAGAAAATGTGGTATATTTACACAATGGAATATTACTCAGCTATTAAAAATGACAACTTCATGAAATTTGCATGAAAATGGATGAAAATATGGAACTAGAAAATATCATCCAGCATGAGGTAACCCAAAAGGACATTCATGAAAACACAGGGATAAAAACTGGAGCAGAGTCTGAAGGAAAGGCAATCCAGAGACTGTCCCATCTTGGGATCTATCCAGTCCACAGAACCCAAACCTCAACACTATTGCTGATGTCAAGAACTTCTTGCAACTTCTGGTGTAGCTCTCCTCTGAGAGGGTCTGCCAGCACCTAAGACAGATGCAGATACTCACAGCCAACCATTAGACTGAGCCCAAGGACCACAATGGAAGATTTAGGGAAGAACTGAAGGAGCTGAACGGGGTTACAAATTCATCGGAAGAACATCAGTTCTGGCCAGACTCCTCAGAGCTCCCAGGATCTACACCACCAACCAAAGAATATACATTTGTGGATTCATGGCTTGAGCTATGTATGTAGCAGAAGATTGCCTTATCAGGCATCAGTGGGAGGGGAGGTGCTCGCTCCTGTGGAGGCTTGTTGCCCAGTGGAAGGGGATGCTAGAGGGTTGAGGCAGGAGTCTGTGAGTGGGTAGGAGAATACCCTCTTAGAGGCAAAGTGGAGGATGATAGGATGGGGGTTTGTGAAGGGAATATCAGGAAGGGAAACAACATTTGAAATGTAAATAAATAAAATAATTATTTAAAAAGGAGAAATGTAGGGCTAGGCAGGAGGTGGTAACAAATCTCCCAAACCTAGAAAAACAGCTGAATGTGTTCACTAAAGAAATGCAATAGGAACAAAACAGAGCCTGTCATGGTGGAGTCAGGTTATAAACAGAGGAGAATGTGTTACTATTAATAGCTGATACAATGGATCAGAATCATGGGCTTTTAGTGAGTAGCAACCAGGATGGCTCTTCTCACCAAAATTAAATGTGGATTAAATGTAACAATGATGTCTGATTGCCTACTTCCCAGATGTGGGTGATTAATACGGGACAAATATGAACAGCTTATGTGGCTAAACTTGATTAATGGCTAGGATTCAGAATGCAGTGTTAAGAAATTTATTATTTCTGTGATTCTGGGAATGATATTTTTATTGTCTAATACTCAATTTCAACATCAAGAAAATAGGAAAGTCTGGCAGACTCTAAGTAGATCATGATGCCATGAAATTGCATTGTCACGTTATCATACAGAATAAATATCCCCTTTAAAATATACATTATGTGAGTTAGATTCCTTGCATTTAATATGTGATCCAGAGAAGCCAAAAGGTTGGAGGTTTATGATGGAACAGAACTGACTCATAATTGCCTCCCAACATTACTGGTTATGCATTTCAAGTTAAGAAGAAAACAGAAGCATGAAAGCATTACTGAAGTTGGTGGTTCATATCTGCCCACACATGTACTGGCAGATATTTGTTCTGAACCTTAAAATACAAGGGGCATTCATTTAGTGAAGTCAGACATCCAGTATTGTGCCCTTAGAGTCTCAGGTGAACAAAACTCAGTCCTATGTGGCACTGTAGATGCCTTCTGCTGAGTCAGTTAACAGAAATGAAAACTCTAAGTAGGTCAGATACATGCTACCTGAAGCTGCTGCAGACCCTGCTACTCGCTGATTTGCATGAGACATGAGGATCTTAGCTTCTCTTCCACCACCTTTGTGTCAGTCTGAGCTGGTGCCTTGTGAACCTGGTAACTAACGTACCCTATATACAGTCTGAGCACCAACCCCTCCTGTTACCAGATTGTGCTCTCTGAGCATCAACTCATTGCCTTTAAGATTCCACAGTGTCTTTCTGGAATCTTCAGGTATACCAATACAATGGTACGCTTTGTTCTATTGTTTATATACAAAGAGCACACTAAAATGGAAGAAATTAGGGGACTTCAATGGTCAATCCTGGGTCAAGAAACTGTGTAAAAATTGAAATTCCAGAGCAACTTTATCTGTCTGTTCTAGTAGCTGAAAAAAGTTTATAAAGGAAAAAAAATTAGTTTCTTTTATGTCATTCTATCCCAATTCCTGTTATTTTTAAATGTGGCTAATAATTTCCAAAGTCAGAGGGCAGAATTAATTTTAGTTAGTTTTTTTTTTAAGACTTTAAAAAAAAATGTGGTAGTTTGAATGATAATTACTCCCATAGGCTCATCTGTTATAACGCTTTGGGCCTCTCGGTTAATGGAACTGTTTGGGATGGACTAGGTGGGATGACCTTGTTTGGGGAGGTGTAGTATTATTGGATAAGGTATGTCACTGTGAGTGGGCTTCAGGCTTTGGTATTTAAAAGGCCAAAGGCCCTTGCCATTCTATTTGGTTCTCTCCCTCCATCTCTCTCTCCCTGTCTGTCTGTCTGTCTGTCTGTCTGTCTGTCTGTCTGTCTCTATGTCTGTCTGTCTGTCTGTCTGTCTGTCTCTCTCTCTCTCTCTCTCTCTCTCTCTCTCTCTCTCTCTCTGTGTGTGTGTGTGTGTGTGTGTGTGTGTGTGTGTGTGTGTGTGTCTGTGTAGGTCACAAGTGTCCTCTGCTTCATGGTTGAAGCTGGGTCTTTCATTGGCCTATTACTCCTTATAGTAGGTTCCACTACCTGGTCAGAGAAGTAAAAGAGATCTGCATGCGTCTATCTTCCACCTCACCATTTCTGGAGTTACAAGCACAGGCGATCTTGCCGGCTATTCATGTGAGTTCTGTGCACTGAATTCAGGCCTTAGTGCTTGCAAGGCAAATGCTTTCCTTACTTACACATCTCTACAGCCGTCTGACTGCCTTGTAAATCCTTATGCCCAGGATGCCCAGTGAGTAAATTTCTTTTTCATCATATGATTTGGAGGCAGCTAGGAGAGGTGGATATGATCAACATGTATTTATTTTATTAACTCATAAAATTACCAAAGTGTATGTAGTAAAACTAAACAATAGATAAAGAAAGTTTTAATCTTGTATATTTAATTACCCACCATAACCAGGCAGTGGCATGATGGAGACTGAACTTGAACTTGTCATTTGAACAACCTGCACTCATTTCCAAATATAATGTGTTTATCCTTGAACCTATTACACACATAGCCATGTGAACTTCCTGAGTCTCTCATTGGCATCCTTAGATTTTATGCAATGTAAATATATGCCCCTTCACAATGAAAAGCATAATTTTTCCCAAGACAGTTCTTAGAGACAAGTAAGGTTAGGGTTGAGCAAGAGAACGTAGAGAACAACAACAACAAAAAAACTCTCAAAGAAGTTATGAGCCTTTCCATTGTATCTGTGGCTTTTTGTTATTTTATCTGATAATACAATACAAGTCTCAGTATTTATTGACTATGTAATGGCCCAGGGCATCAGAGAAATCCAAGTTAGAATATAGTTTGTTTATTAAAAAATAGAATTATTTTGTTCTTGTGTGTATGTGTGTATTGTATTTTTGGGACATGCTTGTGCCATGCAGTACATGTAAAGGTCAGAAAATAACTTTCAGGAGTCATTTCTCACCTTGCACTTTGTGGAGGCAGTGTCAACACTGTTCTTTCTGACACTGTGTGCCAAACTCCAGGACAGTTTGTTCCTGAACTTCTGTATGATTATCCTATCTCTGCCTCCTACCTCCAATAGTAGTGTTGAGATTACTGATGCATGCCATCACATCTGGCTTTTGAAGTGGCTTATTGGGATCAAATTCATATTGAAAAGCTCTTATAGCATATGTTTAAATATGCTAAGCCATCTCTACCTGTGGCAAAATTTATTATTCAACAACGATCTTCATACAACTTTCTTTGCAACCTATGGCTATTCTCAATAACAGTCATCACACTATATTCTAGGTATTGTACTAACTATACTTTTTCAGCCCAAGGTGTCCAGTGAATAAATTCTTCTCCATCACAGGATTTGAGGCAGCTAGGGGACGTGGACATGGCCTACATATATTTTATTAATTTATGAAATTACCAAAGTATATTAATAAGAATAAATAATAGATAAATAAAATATTAATCTTGTGTAGTGTTGCTATGTATTTAAAAACAATTCTGATTGTCCCTCTTTATTCTATGAAGGAGAAGATAAAGATTGTTGCCCAGGAGTTCAGGGCAATAAACAGTTAACATGTAAAGCCGTCAGAAGAGAACATATGTGACCAATATTCAATAAATAGTCCTTATAGTTATTATTACAATTAATTTTATAATTTGATTTGCATTTAGTTTTACTCATTTTATTTGTATGTATGTTGTTGATGAATATGTATGCACATGTTCATGTGTATTTGTAATTACAGGCAGAGGTCACAAAAAACTTTAGGTTGTTGTCCTCACTTTTCACCTAATTTGTGTCAGGTTTATTCTTGTTCACGATTGCAAAGTCGAGGCTAAGTGACAGGTGAGGTCATGAAGATCTGTTGTCTCCATTTTCCATTGTGTGTCTGGTAGTAGTGTGCAGGATCACAAACACTGGCCCTGAGGGACAGAATTGTGGACTTGGATTTTTCAGGAGGGATGTGTTTAAAGTGCACATAGCTCTAGCTCTGTACTCATTAGAGGCATGATGTCTGAGAATGCCCAAATCACAGGGATCTCATAGAATGTAGTCATTCAGCATATGAGATATGAGGAACATTTTATTTTAGGAGTGGTATACACATATAGGTAGACTAAATAGTAGAACACATTTAACAAAGTGAACAGCAAAACACAGCAACGGTTAATGTATGATTTTGCAAATATTCATTTTGGAAGTCCTTATTCTTTCATTATTGTGAAGTGGGTTAGTGGATCAAATGCTTGCCATCAGAGTAACAGACTGGAGTTTGTATCCCCACAGTCATGTAAATTCTACATAAATATGGCTACCTGTCCATAACCTTAGATAATATCCACGGAGTGAGCTGGCTAGCTGAACTGCTGAATTGGTTTGCTCTGAGTTCAATTAAATGATCCTGTATTAAACCATGAGAAAAGAACAATCAAGGAAGACACCTGCCATTAACTTCTAGTCTCCATATGAATGCAAGTCATACAAACCACATGCACATGAACACACACATACTTACATGCATTAATTAATTAATTAATTAATTAACAAATAAATAAATAAAACCACACATGTTTTTATATGCTTATTTCCTAGCCCTAACTACTCTCTCTACATGGGCATAAGACAGAAAACATATTGTGGACAATCAAGCAACAGTGGTCACAGCATTGCTCCTACATGACAACTTGAAAAAAAATCTGCTTTTCAACTCATCAAAATTGGTGTGCTCTGTGTTACTAATATCACAGTCTCATTGTTCAGGAGACAGCATAGAAATCTGAAGAAGCAAGTAAACTATAGGAAAAGAACTGATGGTAACAACAAGAGCTCACTCAGGCATGTTGGGCTAATAGAGAGCTAATGGGCCGTGTATAAAGTTTGGTGTAAATAAAAACTGGATAATGAGTTTCCCAAAAACAAACTGAACACAAGGAGTCAAAGAAACCTGACTTGTTAGAATTGATGGTATAATGTCAAACTGTGTGTTATGTTTGTATTCATATGTGTCTATGTAGATATGGAGATGTATGGGGCCTTGAAAGGATAGCTTGTGTTTTGGTAGAAGTGCTAGCTGGAAGTAGCCCGGAGACCCAACAGGTGTCCATTGCCTGTGAGGGATGGTCATCTATTCCGCTGCACTCTCAGAATCCAGGCTCCTGACACAGGTGAAGAACTCCATTTGATCTATGCTGTTCAGTCATGTAGGGCAATGCAGCCCCTCCCAAAGAGCACAGTTAGAGGGTGTGACTACAGGTCTCAGTCTCAAGAGATTTCCATATTAATGAGATACCTAAAGGCCAGAGGGAGTAGCTAATTAAGTATTCTTTCCCAGACCCTCCTCCCCCTCTCCCTCTCTATTTAAATCAGGCCCTCCCCAACCTAAGTGGGGGTGCATCCAGACCATCTACATCCTGCAGTAAACAATAAAGCTTATGAAAATCCATGGACTCTTTCATGTCTTTTGGGGCCTGCCATCATGTTCTCCCTTCTCTTGTGCAAGGCAGTCATGCACTCACATGTTCCCAGTCCCAACTCTTCTAGCCAAGACCTTGAGACCAGTTGTTCCCTGGCTGCCTCGCAGAACAACTCGAAAGCTCAGCCTTCCGGTGGAACCTCAGACTGACTGGGAACAGTGCCCACCCCATGCCCTTCACAGCACCTACTCAGTAGAACTTCCTGCGCACTTCTGCTTCTCCCCATGGGCAGCACCTCCCTGAGTCACCTGGGACAGAAGACACACAGAACTCACAATACATCAGAGATCCACTCCTGTGTGCCCACACATGTGAGCCATTGTTTCCCTGTAGAGGTGACAGGTCAAATGTGGGTGTTTCTCTTCAAGAGAAACCTGCCTTCATTTTTAAGATAGGGCCTCACATGTGGCCAGGTGATAAGTGGCCAGGCTGGCTGGCTCACAGGGCCCAGCTATCTTCTTCTAGTCCGGTTCCTAGTGCTGGGTTTACAAGATTACTCCACAATTTCAGCTTTCTACAGATTAAAATCAGGTCCTTACACCTAAATAGCAAATACCTTACTGTCTAGGATATTATTCCAGCTTAGAATCATTTCTCTTTTGCAGCAAAGGTCATGTATGGCCATTGACTTTCTCTCCTAGAGTAATATGATAATTTTTATTTAAGAAACTACACAGATGTATCCAGAGCCACTACACATACAGTTGGGGTTTAGCTCAGTAGAAGAGTATAGGATGAGCTTGCTTATGGTCTGCATTAATTCTCTAGTGTCTCAGAGAGGGAGGAAGAGAGCAAGACAAGCAGAGACAGATACAGGTAAATAGACACAAAGGTACAGAGATAGATGAAAAGAGAGATGGAGAGGGAAACATGCATTCAATCTCCAGTATCCAAGAGAGGCCAAGAAACAGAAACAGTGAGGTTTAATTTCCAGTATCTGAGAGGCAGAGAGATGAAAATAGAGACAGTGAGACAGAGATAGATAAACAAGGAAGAAAAGCAAAACACGAAAAGAAGTAGAACAGAAAGATATGAGTTCAATTTACAGTGTACTTGAAAGGCAAAGAGAGTGGGAGAACGGAGAGAATGGCAAACAGACAGAAACAGAGGAGCATTGCTTTTCTTTATTGCCTAAGAGAGGCAGAGAATTGTTTCAGAATTGATATTTTTATTTACTGGGGCTAAAAATTATAATAAAAGATTCTCTTGTCATGCCTCAGTCACTGTTCCATTTTTATCACCTATACTTGAGTAACAAAATGACATGCCACACAGAACACAACAATAGCAAGATTATCAGATTGGAGAAGAAAAATCCCAGATGAGTTACCATAATGATGCCCACTATAGTGAAAGTAATCACTGATGCTCTTGATCACCTGTCACAAACCTAGCTAGTTTTCACTGCTTTGCTGAATAGTATAACTCTGTTCTCATAAACACATACCCATCCTCATTTAAGCAGCTAAACAATGGAGATAAATTAGGTAGCTTGCCTAAATTTCTTTATATAAAGTATCACTGGGCTCTCCATATATGAATTTCAAATTGGATATGTTCAGAAAATAGAGCTGGATAGTGAGATGCATGATTGTCTCAACAACACGTTGGATTATAAAGTAGGAGCATCATATATTTGTGGCAATATAATGAGATACTGTTGCTCTAGATATACTTGCTATAAACTAACAAAACTGTGCTACATCTGTATTGAACATGTTTCATCTATTCTTCTCTCTCTATTACTCACACATTTTTTTATGTCCCATAACAACTATATATATAAGAACTTCTACTTCATTGGTTACTATACTTAGTGCAAAGAAAATTTGAAATGAATATTAAGATGTTTATATGATTTTCTAGTACGTGGTTATGTGTATATGGGTAAGCATGGCTATAGCAGAGTAGGCATAAAGAAGTCAAGGGAGTTCTAGCTGCTTTTCTGTGCCGACCAAAAACAGCTTTGGGGAGAAAAAGGTTTATTTGAATTGCAACTGAGATCAGGGTCCATTATTTGAGAGAAGTAAAGCAGGAACTCAAAAGGGAACTTGAGTTCAGGGATGACTGCTATTCTACATAGCATTGGCTTTAAACACAGACAAAGAGGTACATCAGGAGCCATGGAACATTCTGCTTGCTACCTTGCTTGTAGGCATTCTTATCATCAGATGGCTTTCTTCTACAGTTCAAGACCAGTCTAGGTCCTAATAGTGGTCGAGGAGCAGTACTGTCTGTAGTGATCTCAGCTTCCTAAATCAATTAACAATCAATACCCCTTCCCCACTATACCCATTGGCCAAGCTTATCTAGCCAACTCAATCTATTGAGTCTCTCTTTTCACATGACTTAAGGCTTTATCAAATTGAAAATTAAAGCCAAGAAGGACAGAAGACCATTCTCCTGGTGTTTTTGCTCCACCTTGTTTGAGAGAGTATCACTTTATTATACATTGCTGTGCTTGACAGACAATCCATGAGGTATTGAGTGTATTCATACCATTCCCTCACATTTTACCATAGGATCACTGGTATCTCAGATGTACATTATTGCACCTGGCTCTTACATAGGTTGCAGACTCTATGCTTCTGTGAGAATTTTATACATTGAGCTATCTTCCCAACACCTGTCTGTGGGTATTTTGGAAATACTGAAACATTGCATAAGGGGCTCAAGCTCATGAGTGAAGTACTATCTTGAAACCACTGCAGATACAGAGGAACAATGTACTAAGTGAGAGACAAAGACTTCTAACTCATACTCAGACTCTCTAACATCATGTCCTATAACTATAACTAAAACCTCCAATTGTCCTGGTATGTATTGATGTCCTCCATGCAGATACCTGGGTATAGGGTGTGGGTTTCTGTTGCTGTCTTCTTCTACAATTAGTTCTTGATCTATCAGTAAAGAAACCATGGGCCAATTGCTGGACAGAAGGAATAGATGGGACTTCCAGGTCCTAGAAGGAAAAGAGACAGACACAAATGAGAGGAGAGTTTTTCAAGCTTCTGAGGGAGAAAAAGTGACCAGTCATTTGAGGTCTCAGACAGAGCTTGTGGTCAATCCTACAGGCAGGCAGGCAGGCAGGAATGTATCTGAGCAACTAAGTTTAAAGCAGGTGGGAGGTGTGGAGATAAGAATATTGACAAGGGCATGCTGTTACAGGTAGGGGGTCATAGTGCCCAGCAATTGTGTCCAAAGGCAAGTTGAAATTGAACAGCTGTGTGTCTGTTTTATTTGATCCATGGATTCACGCAGGGTAGGGGCTGGTAGTACAGCCCATTTCCTGAGGTAAGACAGGATAGCTAAAGCTACACACAACACCACAGCTGCAAAACACAAAAAGAGACATAGTAATGACAAGCCGGAAAAAGAGAAAGAATAGAATGAAAGTAACATGCTTGAAAGAAATTTCAAAAATGTTCACTACAAATTTGAGACCCAGGGCTTGATGCTAGCACCATGCAAACTTAACAAGCAACACAAATAAAGATAGATGTATATAGATTCTACACACATACATACATATATACATACATGCATAGGTACAGACCTCAGAAACACACACAGACACAGACTGCATCCCAGTTACTACTATGGCTTCCCTTTACATATTATGTTGATTAGGTATCAAAGACAAAAAGCAAATCTAGGAAAAATTTTTCTCACCACTTATTGACTATATCTTCCAGGTTTAGTCAAAAGGTTATATAATTAATCTATATACTTTATTTAGCTGTGTTCAACCTGTACACCCAAATGTCTACAGATTTTGCCAACAACACTATGCTTGTGATGTTTGGAGTCATGCAGACGGCAAGTTGGTGTTAAGACTGCTGACTATGCAATGTCTGCACCAAGCTACACATCTGCTTAAGGCCAGCCTCTGAGGATGCTGATTTTCAGAGAGTTGCATTCTAGTTAATGTGAACTATCAGTTTAGGCTCATGTGAACAAGGGAGTGACATTGATGTCACATTGCTGTGTCTCTACCACTCAATTTTGGAAGCAGAGATGCACTTAATGCCCATTGTGATGGTAAATAGAACTATGACCTCTTTATGAGCTGACTATTTTTAAACATTGACCTTTCAAATCTCTCTGTTAGCACTATGTCAGAAATAAATATTGTGAAAACAGGAAATATGGAAAAAGAAAGTGACCTCTGAGTTTTTTCTTTGCAGATATTAAAGATACTGCACAAGAACAGGAACTAATCTAGTCCCTGAGGCATATATATATATATATATATATATATATATATATATATATAAATAGATGAAGAAACTACCAACTAAAATTGCTGAGTAATGTAGTAAAAAAAAATGAAAATTATCCTCAGGGGACAATCATACCCAAGACTCTGGGTGAATTTGTAGATGTAAAAGAGAAAGGGGTCAGAAGCTTTGTGGCCCATACATTGGCTTTCTGGCCTCTCTCTCAGCAAGCCAGAACAATTTGATTTTAGTCAGTAGGGTAAAAGGAATAATGACTCTGTGGTTCAGAGAAATAAAAGAAAATGGAGATGCAGAAACAGATCAGAACACAATGAGAACTCTGTGTTCAGTCTGTCTATCTACCCTCTTATATTTATTCAAATGGACCAATGCTTTCATTCCCAATTTAAAATAGTCTGCCTCTGAGCAAATCTGCTCTCTCACTGTGTACCTTGGAATCTCCTCCCACTCCTACAGATGATCTTTCCCAAGAAATACATTCACCTTCCCAAAGTTTCAGTCCACACACTTAAGATTTTTCACTAAAAAATGTTATTCACTTCACAAGAATGTTTGGAAGATAAATAAGACAGGCAGAACTCTGAGACCTGTTTTTTCAAAACGCATAATAAAATCTGAGTCCAGAAAGAAGTGCTGTGGAGATGAGTCAGAGTAAACTACTTGCCATGTGGTGATCACAAGGCAATATTCCACCCAAATAAGTTTGCTTTGTTTTAATGTTTTTGTTTTGTTTTGTTGTTTGTTCATTTGTTTGTATGCTTGCAAAGGCAGTTGGATTCCTGAGTTCAAAGTCAGCCAGGGATGCAACTAATTAATGTCCAAATATGGTCACAATGTTTATTTTACCTATCTTATTGCCTGTGCTTTAGCTTACTGTCTCTTTCTAAGAATCAATGGGCTGTGGTCATGTGATGCTGATTCATGAGATAATGAAAAGAAAACCTGCAATAATGACTGGATTGATATGTAAAATAAAAGAAACTGGGCTTCTGATTTCCAAAACTTGAGTTATTCAAAGACATTTTAGAATAGCAAAAGAAATCTGTCCCTGGCAGAGCAGAACAAACACCAAGTGCACTCTGAAAAGCTCTTTCAAGCAGAACACAAAGAGAAACGCAATCTGAGAGCCATCTCCAGCAAAACATAGGCTGTTAGCTTTAAGTCATTTCTTTTAATGCCCCAGACATCCTTTTTCTCACAACCTTTCTCCAAGCTGAAGCTGGTCTTTAGCATTAATGCATTAATGTATGTCCCCTGCCTTGATTCCCAATTACCTTTGATTTTCACAAGTAAAATTATGGTAATTTTTCCTCCTAACTGCATTAAGGAGCTATGTCATGAACTTAAGATCATCTAAACTGGTTTTTAAATTTTTACAATGAAAATATAAAATATGTAGATTTATTTTTAAAAATATATATGAATGTTCACACACGTGTAATCTGTATGTACTCTCTGTATGTGTGTGTGTGTGTGTGTGTGTGTGTGTGTGTGTGTGTGTGTGAGTGTGTGTATGTGCAGTGCATAGTGACACCAGAAGAAGGAAATGGATATCATGGAACTGCAGTTACAAACAACTGTAAGGGAACATGTAGGTGCTGGGAATTGAACTTGGTTTCTCTAAATAAGAAGACAGTGGTCTTAACCATGGAGCCATCTCTCTAGTTTTCTATATGGCTTACGTAATGTCTTCCTAACTATTCTATCTGTTCCCAAATCCTTGCCCATTTTTAGTCCTGTTATTTGAAGCTTGATGTGGACAGTTCAGATACTTTATTCCTACTCTATAACCAAAGACACAACGCTGCATATTTGTGAACATTAGAATCCCTATCATGGTGACAATATCCACAGATAATTAGCTGATACAGAAAAAAAAATTGAGAGAGCTCTAGTATGGGAATTTCAGATGATAACTGGTTGATCCTATTGTTTTGAACTGTTCCAAGTGAAAAACCAACAATAATCTTTGTGCTCAAGACAAAAGACAGAGACAAGATGAGATTATTGTGACCACATTACTTTCATTAAGGTAAACTCACTTATTCTGTTACTGTAAGATTTCTAACTATGTACCATTACTCAAGGTTTTTAGTACCTTGCAATAACACCATGGGTTGGGACCTTGCTTTTAGTACATGGACTTTTGAAATTATTTCAAATCCTAGGAAGCAGGATATACAGTAAATAAATGGTTTATTACTTCCTAGTCAGGAAGTCCATGTTTAGGCAGCCCCATTAGTTTTGTCTCTTGTCAGGGCCTCACAATGGCATTATGGGAAAATGCAGGCAATATGGAAGGATGCTAAATCAGGAAGCATGGTCCTGGGTGAAGGGTAGTCAATACTGCTCTACTTTAAATAATCTATGTTGAGAACTAATCAAGGTTACGTAAGAGCCACTTAAATCTCCTTATAAGGCAGTGCTCCCAATGGCCTAAACACTCTCATGAGGCCTTAGACTTCTACATTTCAACACCATTCATGTACTATACTGAGGCAGGTAATTTTCATGGGTAGCTTAGAAAGTAGTGATCAACCCATATATTGAGCTATACCTTCTCAAACTGGTCACTCTACCAACTTTGAGGAACACTTTAGCAGTCCCTAACCAGTTTGCTTTGTAGTGAAACACATCCCAGAACATACCCAGAATTAGAAGCAGTACATTAATCCAGCCTGGACTATATGCTTAGTTGGGTATGCAAATGTATAAAATGGATGCACCATGGGAAATTACCACATATCCATTGAGAAAAAGGTCACACAGCCCAAGTCTGTCAGTCAAAACAGAAACCTACATACATGTTACTGCTTAGCCTAGAAACATCCCGTTTAGATAGAGACAACCAATACTAATAAAATGATCAGTATTGAAAACCAGGAATCTGTTGTTAGGTGGTTCTGGGATGAAGCAGCTTCAAACTATAGTGAATACCATTCATTGTGATTAAGTACCACCCCTTCAAAGCCAGTGCCTAACCTAAGATAGAAAATTATTAGAAATGACCATGATATGTGATGGCACCCTGGGATAGCCTTGTACAACGTTCAAACCCTTCTGGTTTTCATAGCTAGGTATTTTCTTCCTCCATGTGACTAATGACACAATAGCTTTCATGTGAGAAATGTAGATAAGCATGTAAACATTGCTTATCTCTCATAGAGTTTCTATACTCCTCTTCATATTTTTGGTTATTAATATTGGATTTTGCCACATCTTTTTTAAATTTGGTTTTAGAGTGTGTCATAATAGACTTTCCTAGTTTATATTTCAATGACTATAAAGAAAATGTGAACATTTAACACAAAACTAGTAGGTAAAACAGAAAGAGAAAAAAATTTTCCTCTATGTATGTGACATAATGTTAAGCTTGGCTCATTAAGTAAACCAAATGACTCTTTATCACTCCATTAAGAATTACCACTGTGGGTGGTAAATTATTTCACTTTTATTTAATGGTAAAAATATTTAACAAATACTAAAAATTAAAATTACCAAGATATTTGTGAATGATCTCAGGTTGTTATAGGCTGAACACACTTCAGCAAAGCAAACTACTCATAAACTGCTAATACATAAAATACAGGCTTTACAATAATGGGATAATATTAATTAAAATTACAATAATTGTGCTTGGTAAATAAATTTGATTTAAAAAACACTTAACATTGCAGACAATCACTTACATATGTAGAATTGAAAACACATGTACAATATCATGGAAGGCTAGCAGTTCTCTGAATGGAAGAAAGCAAAATGGGAAAGCCAGGAAGGCAATGAGTGATTCTTGCATTGACCTACCTCAAGAATACTATGGACAGCAAGCCTGGCCCTCAGTCAGGGAACATACAGTAGAGAAGTTTTCTGCTATAGTTTTTATTTCTGATCTGACATTCAACTGCCTGGTGGTGATGAGAACAGGAGACTGAATGGTCACATCATCTCATTGAAGCACTCTTTTTATAGGTTTTTCCACTGTAGATTGCAGAGACTACACTGCAAGGCATTTCCCAGGGTAATCTTACTACAGTAGACTCTTCAGGGCAAAAAGAGAATATTTTCATCACCATGGAAGGTGAAGAAGGTTGCCAAATCATAGGATCAGAAGCATGAGATTGTGAACTAGAAAAGGTTGTAGGAGGACTCCTTGGAAAAGAACTAGAGGAATCTTGAGGAAGGAGGAGGAGAGTAATCTACTCACATTAATGGAGAAAATTTTTTTGTTCAGGACGTAGGCTGGAAGAGTAAGGGTCCAGGTCAGGGGATAATGAGGAATGGGAAGTACTTCATCAGTGGTCAGATGAATCTTTATTTGCCCTAAGTATCACTTCTGCATCTGGAGTGGGAGATTCTTTCACATAAGAGGGGATTTGAAGGGCAAACACTTAAAAGAATGTGAACTAGTGACTGTAGATAAGTTTGTGAGGAAATGCAGAGGAACAGGCATGACGGAAGGCTCAGCAATCTCCTGTGCCAAAGCAGCAGAAGAAGGAGAAACTGGGAGCTTAATAGAACAAAGGGGTAGGGACAGGAATGTGTGTAGTACCTGCAGCCGTTGTGAGCTAGAAGAGGTGAGCAGGCTAAGAGGAAATGCAGGCTGCTAACTCCAGTCTCTCATTATCTACAGCTCCTACCTTATCATCAAATAAAGTAGCCTGGCTACTTGGCTACTTTATTTCATATTTGACAAAATGCCAAGATCTTCTTACAAGTATGAGGATGCTTGGCAAGTTAAAGTGGGTTACCTGCATCCTGCAGTAGGAAGGCAAAGGCAATAGCAGAATGGTGGCTTGTCTCTTACCTGGCCTGTGAATTAGGATGAGCACAGTTCCCTGTGCAATAACACAGGACTTTTCCTCTTGTGACTACTTCCTTGTTTCCTAAGATGGTGGATTGGGGGCAAATCTTTGCTATGCAATGACTTACTAGATGTGGAGCTTTGTTGGATGGCACAAGCTAACCAGGCATATCCACCTATCTGCCCAATAGTTAGGAAACCTCTGGATAAGACTGTACCCAGTGAGGTACCTCATGCGAAAGAATCCTCCTTGAAAGCCAAAGTCTTAAGTGATGTCAGTAGCTTTATATACATTTTTATTGCTCTTTCGTTGTTTCCTGTTCTTCCTTTCCTCTTCCTCCATCCCAGTCCTCCCTTCTTTCCTACTCCCTCATTCTTCCTCTTCTTCATTTCCCTTGGTCTCCATTTCTCCCTCTTCTTTCTCCTTTAATCTCTCCTCTCTCCCCCCGCCACTCCTCTTTTCGTTTATCTTCCCTGACTTGCATCATTATATCACCTTCAGCACATGTTACTTAGGCGTGGAAAGTAGAAGTGAGCCTATATATATCCTGGACTACACAGCCCAAGAAACCTGCAGTTTTCAGGCAGGCCTGAGAGTAAACTTTTGTCCTGAAAGGGAGCTTTACTGAATTTGTGACATTTAGGAAATGAAGGAGTTTTAACTATCCATTATAGTGTCCACGCTTTTTCTGGAGTGGTACTCCTACAATGTATCTAATTATAATTCCTTGGAGGGAAGGAGTTCCCATCCTTTGGTAGCCAGTGCTGCCTCCAGGAGGAATGAATAAGTATGATGACGATACTCCATGAGGATGTCCTCTCTCGTCATAGGCTTTCTGGCATTTACAGAAGAATTGGAGTAACACCTGACATTTTAGGAAAATGATTCAATTTCTGAATGAACTCGGCATAATGGCCAATTATAAGCCAACCAAAGATCTCACTCCACTGATTGTAAGATTTGAAACTAGTCACTAGACTGGGTCCTGTGATATCCAGATCAAACCTGTATAAGATTGACTTGGTATGCTGGGGGAGGAGAATACATGAAAGAATTAGAAGGCATCAAAAACAGGTGTCATGATGCAAAAGGTGAACCTGGACTAACCTGCTGCCCCTTCAGGGTACTGTCATAAGATGTGCCACTGTTATAATATAGGACCACACTTCAGGGGCCTAGGAGACTTTGAAGCAACACGAAAGAGTCTAGGCCTGGAGTGAGCATACTAAAAACCTAGTGTTTAGGAATGTCAGATGGAACAGTAATTCTTCTCCTGCTTCTCAATATTGCTTTGAACTGAGGTAAGCTTCTCCATTTCTACTGGTGCCTCTGATTCCCCATATTTTAAGGTCTTTAAGACATCATGAAGTCAGAGACTGGGTGAAGGAAATATAACATATATTCCAAACATGCAGGGCCTATTTACATTTCTTTTACTCATTTCATAAAGGTACACTGAAGAGTGGGAATGTTGCTCAATTGGAATTATGTTCATCTAGCCTGTACAACTCACAGGGTTGTAGTCTGAAGTCTCTGCACTACTATGTAAACAAGCATGGTTCCAATTCATAACCTTAGCAGTATGAGAGTTAAAGCAGGGTCATCAGAAGTTCTGAGTAAGCCTTGAGTACAGGGGCATTTAAGTCCTGCCTGAATATATTACAGCATATTTCATGAACCACATGTGTCTCCTTGCCAAAGCCCAATAGGTTTCAGCTACCTGCCTGTGTCTGTACTCTCTATGTTGACCCCTTTCCTACAGGGTGTGAACATAAAGTAGTAATTAGCAAATAACCACCAAATTTCAAGAGAGATGAGGAAAAGTAATGTTATTAAAAATTTATATACATATACATACACATAATCATATACATATACACACACATACACATACATCATATACATACATATACATATATATGGCATGTGTGTGTGTGTGTGTGTGTGTGTATGTGTGTGCATTTCTACAATCCAAGATCTACTTTCAGTAGGTGGTTGTATCTTTGCAATGTGGTTCTCTGTTGTAATAGAAGTTGCCAGGCATGCATAACACATGCCTTTGCCTGCTGAGCCATCTCAGTAGCTAATATTTTCTTATTTTTGAAACCGTATATTTTTTTATTTAGCCTCCTCTATCACATACATACTCATTCAGGTCTAGAGGTAATACGGATACAAGAAGATTTTACTAATGGTTCCAACTAGAGGCCATTAATTCATAAAACCATAATACACAGGCCAAAGCACATGAGTGCGTTATTCTTAGTCAATTGAGTGAGCCGAGATTCTCACAATAAAATTCTGTCTTTTATTTGCAACAGTGGATACACATACTTTCAGGATGCACCTCTCAGTTTGCACATTTACTGTGAGCCCTTAGGAAGCATTTGTTTGTCTCAGCTTCTCATGAAACTATGCAGGTACTGTCTACTTCCCCAAGCACAGGTATCTCCTTTAGCACACAGAGTGGAGATTGCAGTCTTAAGCTAATGAAAGAGCGGCATTCCTATGCATATACTTGACTGTTTGACTCCAGAGGAAAGGTAGAACTATTAAGCAGATCTGTATTTCAGGATAGTAGACTCAAGCTGGCAACAAAGCTTAAATTAAAGTAAGGTAAACAGAATGATGTGGTTCACAAAAGGGACAATGAGTAAAGCAACAATGAGCAAAAGGGAAAATGATCATAGGATGCCTGTTGTAGGTGATACCTGGATGAGGTTAGTCATGACAATGGACTACTTAGCTTTTGCTTTGGGTGTAGTCACAAGCAAACATGAGTGTGTGTTTTATGTCTATGATTTAACTACTTGTTGGTATATATGTGTCCATATGTGTCAAGTCCAGAAATTAACCATGATTGTCTTTCCTCAGTGGATTTCCACCTTGTTTTCTTTGAAACAGCTCTCTTACTAAAACTGAGACTTATCAATTAGGCTTGTTTTACTGGTCAACAAACTTCAAGGATCACCTTTGTTTATCACCCTACCCAGCACCCAGCCCTGGGATGATATACACTTGCAGCCATGCTTGACATTTTATGTGGGGTCAAAAATCTGAACTGTAGTCCTTGTTGTCACAAGTCAGGCACTTCAACTACTAAACCCCAATTTTCCTAATTTAAAGTCACTGAAACTAGGGCTAAAAGAGGTTAGATTGTCCTTATTTCGCCATTCAGAAGCTGGTCTCTCTGACTGCAAAACATTCTACTCAAAGACTCTGCCTTCCAAGGATAAGTGTCTCAGTTTATTCAGTGCATTCATCATTCAGTGAACTTTTCCATCTGTCCCTTCATTTGATCTTAAGAAAGGCCCTTGCCAGAAATCACCCACACCAGAAAGGGGAATCAAGGACATAGGGGTGAAGAGCTAAAGTTCGTTATTGATGCATAAGTGTATCTCCTCTGATCTCCCCTGATCTCTAACTTGTCTGTAAATGAATGGACTTACAAATGACTGTATAATCAAACTGTGGTTTGTCCGGGTGGTGCTGCATGAATAATGCATGTAGCATCCACAGCACTGGATGGAGCACTTAAGCAAGCCCTTGATCAGATGCCTCTTATTATCTGCCTGGCACACAATCAAAAAAGCAAGCAAATTTGGGCAAATTCCATACAGAGAAAGGTCAAGGGGAGCAACAGAAGAATAGGAAAGGAGAGAACTCTTGAGGATTCGGTGTGCCTAAGTCACTTGGATGCTCATATCAAAAAGGATTGGGTACAGTATATTTCTTAGACCGGGAACTGAAAGTGAATGTAGTAGCTGTGACTGCAGATAAGCAAGAGTGTCCTTTCTGGCTATGATAAGGGTAGGTATGACAGGTGAATTGTTTCATAAGTTTTTAGCGTATGTTCAATATACAGGCTTAGTTGTGAATCTCGAGGGTACCCAATGAAGTTTTCATGTCAGTGTGTCCCAAGACAAGTATTATAACAGAAGTATGTGGTTATAAATAGACCTAGAAATATTTTATTTAAAATTAAAAGTATCCTGAGAATGAAAGAAGGCCAGTAGTCTGGGAAGAAGTTTCTTCCGAAATCTCTGGGCATAAATCTCATGATTCTTCACTGTTCCTTTTCATAATACCTATATCTTTTATATTTGTCTGTCCTGGGATTTTTCTTATATATTCTCTCTTTTTTAATGTATTCCAGTTTATGAAGAATGTCTAGTCTTTTCCTAACTGGCTTCTTTCTTATTATGTTTTATTTACATAGTGTATTATGTACATGTTCCTCTTTGTGTAACTGTGTGTGTATGTTCATATGCATGTACGCATCTAGGTATGTGTGCACATATGTATATGAGAGACATAGAGAGGGAGGGAGGAAGAGGAAGAGAGATGACCAGAAAAAGGGGATAGAGAAGGAGAGGATCAAGGTGAAGAAGAGGGAGAGGGACAGAGAGAGGAACAATGAGGAGAGAGGAGAGGGTGAAGGAGAGGGATAAGCACAGAACATTCATGAAGGTAAAAGAATGATCATGTTGGTCCTGGGGATCCAACTCAGGTGTATCTCCAAATGCAGAACAATTTGAACCTGTTTTCTTCATGTGTCAACCTTGATTGAGCTGCTACCCCCATATTCCCCTGTAGAAACTCAGTTCAGTTTTATTGTCTTTAAATGTGAAAGACATGGATGTTACTAATAGCCCCAACATTACTTGAACCTTAATACATATCTTCCTATAACAACTTTCATCTGATTATCCAGGAGCCTGAATGCATTGTTCAGTCCTTGAAGCTCCAAATCATTTTATTCTCAGTCCAGGCTCCAAAATTGATATGACTTACTGAAAACAGTGAAGAAGCTACAACATGATTGATGCAAAACCAGAAGGGCAGCTGTGAGTAGAAATAGCAAGCACTGCAAACTCAAGGACCAACACTAATGACTCACTGATGCTGGCATAAACACTTCAATGACACCAAATCATCTTCTTTCCGGCCTTTCCTCACATTCATCATACACCAGTTCCTCTTTCAAAGTAGTAGCTTTCATTTGCAGTTTTTCAGTTTCTTCAAACTATAAGCTCTGAGTCACCAGACTGTCTATTCTGGGTTTTCCATCACTGCATAACTTGGCACATGTATTGCAGGTCCAGTTCCTTCCAGTATGTCTCAGGAACCATCTTGAATGCAGAAAGACACACAACAGTAACTTTTCCTACCTAGGGCAATGAGGTTAGGCTGGCTGGAGCCAAGGAACTCCAATGCAGGGATTAAAATTGCATACTACCACACCCAGATTTTTATATATACATAATGCAGATGGAACTCAATTCTTACGGTCTCAAGACAAGTACAATGGGATCACTTGTTCCTACTGGATGAGTTCTGAGATTCAAAATAAGTTAGTTTAATGTTTAACACACAATTGGTGTTTATATTTTTCTGTTCTCAGTAATTCCAAACATGCAAGGATAAAAAAAGTTATTAAATGCCTTAAGTGTCAGCTTTATTTTGCTTTTATTTGGGGAAAAATAATTAACAAGAAGGGAAACTTAACAGTGACCCTCATAAAAATTGATTAGAATGTCAAGGCCAGATTCAACTGCATACAGAGTTTGATGGCTTCCTGTGAAATGTGAGACCATATCTCAAAATTGGAAAGGAAAGAAAAGAAAGGGAATGGAAAATGAAAGACAAAGGGAGAGGAAGGAAAAGAAGAAAAAAGGGAAGAAGAAGGGAAGAAAAAATGGACTTAGGGGAGAGAGAAGAGAAGAGAAACAGAGGGGAGTGAGGGAGAGAGAGAGAGAGAGAGAGAGAGAGAGAGAGAGAGAGAGAGAGAGAGAGAGCAGTTATAGTTTGAAAACTATTGCCAGCCCTAGACACCTAGACATCAGAAATATAGTGCTAGTTTATGATATACCTGTCTTCTGCCCTGAAGTGATTTTCTGTGTCTTGCCTGTCCTTTGAGTCTGCACTGAATCATAGTGTTCATGATTACACCAGATACTATTGTTAGTTCCTGGTGACTTGGGTTTTCCTAGAAATGCTTCACCTTCACAAAAACTTACATGTGTAGCCACAGCATCTAATATTGAGGAAAATGTTTCTACTGACAGTTATGTAACTGTATATTAAAATATTTCAGATTTTAAAGGTTGAATGAATATAACTTCAAAGAAATGAACCTACTTCTGGATAAAACTAGTCTTCTATATCTTTCCCCTCTCTTCATATTGTGTCAAGAATATTTCAGGGCTGTATAATTTACACAGACAAATGTGGTTCTTGATGTTAATATTTGTCATTGCCTTTTAATTATGAACCAGAAAAAAAGGCAAGCTATATTCCTCTGCCATTTTAAATTAGTTCTTTGAGAATTTTGTCAAATTAATTTTGATCAGATTTACTCACTTTCCTTTCCTACCTTCTCCCAGATCCCCCTGTCCTTACCCACTCAACTTTGCATTGGATTTTCCCTTCTCTCTGTTTTCTCACCCCCACATCTCTTTCAACATTTTTAAACTAATCAGGGACACTTTTTTCCTGCTGTCCTACTCTTAGATGTGTGGCATCCATTGGAATATAAATGAATAAACATACACACACACAGAGGGGGCAGGAGGGAGAGTGGGGTCGAGGGTGGGGGTGAAGGACAAAGACACACATACACACACAGAGGTGAGGCAAAGAAAAACTGACTCTGTTCCCCACTTAAACATGCCCAGGTCTTATATATGATATCACAACTGCTGTAGGTTCATATGTGCAACTGATTTGTTGTGTCCAACAAACACTATTTTCTTATCCCTAAACCTCCTAGTCTTTACTCAACCCCTTCCAAAACGATCTGTCAGGTGTCAGGAAGAGGGGTGCAATGGAGATATCCTAATATTACATAATCTTATTCGGTATACTTGACCAGTTGTGGGTCTTTGTGCTAATCACTCTCTAATGAAAAAGAGAGAGGTACACTCATTTGTGGCTATAATAATAATACATTAGGAATATATTTAAATATTTAGCCATTTATCAGAGTAATAACAGTAGGTTTTATGACCTATGACCTGTCTAGCCACATCTATATAAGAGCTTAATAAGAGTGTGAAGAGTGTGGACTTTTGTTTGTTTGTTTGTTTGTTTGTTTGCTTACTTTGTTATGTTTTTGTTGTTCTTTTTATTTATTCACTTTATAGCATAACCATTGCCTCCTCTCAGTCACTCCTTCCAATACCCTTCCACTATCCCTCCCTTCTTTTCTCTTCTGAGTAGGTTACCCACCCTGGGTATCGCCCAACCCTGGCACTTCATGTTTCTGTGAAGTTAGGCACTTGGTCTGCTACCAAGGCCAGACAAAAAAGCCTAGTTAGAAGAACATATCCCACATACTGGGAGCATCTTTTGGGATAACCCCTATTCCAGTTGTTTGAAACACACATGGAAACCAAGCTGCACATCTGCTACATATGTTCAGATAGGCCAAGATCCAGCCCATGTGTGTTCTTTGGTTGGTGATTCAGACTCTGAGAGCCCCAAGGATCCAAATTAGTTGACTCTGTTGATTTTCTTGTATAGTTCCTAACCCTTTCAAGGGCCCACCATTTTTTTTCTCCTATTCTTCCAAAAGAGTCACCTACTGTTTGGTTGTGGGTGTCTGTACCTGTCTGAGTCAGCTGCTGATAGAGCCTCTCAGAGGACAACATACTCCTGTCTGCAAACATATCAGACTACAATTAATAGTGTCAAGAATTGGTGTTTGCCCATGGGATGGGTCTCAAGTTGGACTGGCAATTGGTTGGTCATTCCCTCAGTCTCTGCTCCCTCCCTCATGCATATATTACTTGTAGAGAAGGTATAGTTTGGGTTGAAAGTATTGTGAAGGGTTGGTGTCTCTATCGCACCACTGGGATTCCTGCCTGGCTACAGGAGGTGGCCTCTTCAGGTTCCATATCCTCAATGCTGTGAGTCATAGTTAAGGTCTCCCCTACTGATTCTTGGGTGCCTTTCTTTTCCTGGGTCTCTGTCGCATCCTGGAGTTGATCCCCATCTTTTCACCAATGTCAATTGCAGATTTACATCCATTTTCATTGCCATTTAGTCATCGCTTCTGTCCTTTATACCTGATCCTGAAGCCCTCCCCTTTCCCTCTTCCTTCAAGTTCCCTCCCTCCAATCTGCCTCTTATAATTATATTATTCCCCCTTCTAAGTGAGATTCAAGCATCCTCATTTGTGCCTTCTTGTTTAGCTTCATTGGATCTGTAGAACATATCATGGTATTTGTATTTTATGGCTAAAATTCACTTATAAGTGAGTAGATATAATATATAGTGTTTGCGACTGGGTTACCTCACTCAGGATTATATTCTCAAGTTCCTTCCATTTGCCTGTAAAATTCATGATCAAGTGGACACAAATTAAAAAGGAAGAAGCCAAAAATGTCTATTAACATATGGATTTTGACTCAAATCTAACCAGAAAATTGCTAATTATTTATATGGTGTTTGTGCCACTATTCTACCAAGGGAAACACCTTATCAAGCTAGCCATTATAATTCTCAGGGTTCATAGCTAGGTCAAGTTGGTGATTATTTATTTTCTGTCATATTATGAGATGCACAAAGGCACCCCCTGGTACTACAGAAGCCACTACAGTAAGGATAAATTATCCAGGTGAATGCCAGCTTGATTTCATCATGTTCTGTGACTTGAGTCTGTTGTTTCTTAATCAATAAGGTCTTACCATTAAGTTCTTTAGGATAAACAAGAGGCTTAACAATAACCTGAACATTTTGGAGGAAATCTGTGGGGCTCCACTGTCTAATAAGTCCAAATGAGGTTACCCATTCCTAGTACTGAGTTTTTAGTTATTACTTTGCATTGTCCAATAGGAATTTTGTTGCTCCCTGCTACAGGGTAATACCATTTACACCCTTGTATATGTATATGTGTATTTAAATGTAAACATATTTGCATATAATTTGGAAGGTTCTACACTAGTAGGTGCCCACATTACTTTCCTGAAAGGTCTTTTATGTTAGTTAATTTTCTGTATAGTTCTTTCTTTACTTTGTCATCCAAACCATTTAATGTTTCCTGTGACATTATTCCATGTTAACATTATATTCTTACATTATATTTCCTCTGCCTTAAAGTACTCCTTAATATATGAGTCAATAATTTTCTGATCACTATGAATATTGCAAATGGCACACACATATTTAAAACTCTAAAGCTAACATTCACAAATGAGAGAAAACAATAGATATTTGTCTCTCTGAGTCTGGGTTAATAATAAGAAAATAAAACTCATTGCTGAATGTACACACCTGTGGTCCCAAAACATGGAAGACAGAAACAGAAGTTCAGGCCATGACTAGCTACAAAATAAGTTTAGAACTTACATAGTCAATATGAGACACTGAGTCAAAAAAAGAATGCAGAAAGGATGGGTGGAATGAAGACAGGCTGGCAGGCAGGCAAGAAGTCAGGAAGGAAGAAAGAATGGAAGAAAGGAAGGAAGGAAGGAAGGAAGGAAGGAAGGAAGGAAGGAAGGAAGGAAGGACAGAAGGAAAAGATAGAAAATATAACTGGCTAATTTAAACCATAGATTTTTATTCGTGTGTGTGTGTGTGTGTGTGTGTGTGTGTGTGTGTGTATGCTTAAATATTTTATTTTTACAATTTTATACACTTCCATAACATGCATTGATCACATTCATTTCATCACTTTTTCACTACTACTGAACTTTGAATTCTTCATACAATGTCCCTTCTTTTTTTTTTTTATCTTTCTTGGGATGTCCCACTGTGCTTTGTTGGGCTTGCTTATATGAGCATGAATATGGGATAATTTGTTCTAGCAATGGCAATATACCAATGGTTACATCATTGAAGGATTTAGTTCCTCTCTCCTGGAATTCATTAACAATATAAATCTCTTCAGGGAGTGTTGGACCTTATGAACCGTACCTCATCCCTGTTGAGATGTTAACTGACTTGACATTGTTCTAACAGCTTCTCTTGCTTTGAGTCCATGGATGCAACAGTTATGTCATGTCCAAAAGATAGCATTTTATAGCAGGCTTTTACCCAACTGAAGGGGTGCCCTGTTTATAGCTGAGGACTCAGAAGTCACTTGGTCTCATCACTTTCGTATGTGTAAACTCACTGCAGCCCTTCAAAAATAAACTTATTTGGTGTACTTTAAAGCCATGAGAGTTGAGAAGGATTCTTTCCTCTGAACAACTTCTCTGGCTACCTTTTCTAAAATTTTATATTTGAAGCATTCTTCTGTAACAAATTGACATGTAAGATTGTTATATATTTGATTAATTTGTCTCCTTTTGTAACATCCTACAAAGGAGCAGATCAAAGGCTGTGTGTCTCCAATCTTTAAACAAACAGGACACATTTCTCAGGAGATTTTGGTGAGATAATCCTTATTTCAATATGTAGCAAGATATGCTGAAGTCTAAACTCTCAAGAGGGTTTGGGATAAGAAATGAGTTTGATGAAGGAAAACAATATTCAGATTAGAATGTAGCACTAATTTAATGAGTACTGGGTTCTTTACTATTTTTTATTTTAAAAGCCTTAGTCAGGAGCAGTGATTCCTTAGTCTCTGCTACTAAATACCCTTGGTCTCTCCTGCTCTGTATTCATGCATTAAAACTGTGAAAAAGCACTGGATCTTAAATGTGAAGTCTAAGGCAGGACCAAGATTATCAAATCCGACAGTGCAAGAGTAGGTAGGTTTTGATGCATGATCACATTTGTGAATTGTCTATGCAATTTATTTGTTGTTTGTAATGAATTTTCAATTTTATATTAAAAGTTTTTGTTCGTCCCAAAGGATAAAGCTCTGTTAGTAGAGTTTCTGCCTATCATGGACACAAACCCAAGTTTTCTCCTCAGTGCCACAAAGACTGAGCATCATGCTGCATGCCTATAATCCTGGCATTTGAGACAGAGAAGCAGGTGAATTAGATGCCCAAGGTTATCAATGGATATATGAAATGTCAGAAGCCATCATTGACTACATGAAACCTGGCTTCAAAAGTGGTTTCCAACATCTGAAATGTAAATGAAATATCCAATAAATTTTTTTTTTTAAAAAGTGGCTTCCAATCCTGCTAAGAAAATATGACAAAAATGAAAGTAGTGATAACTAACAGTTGAGAACACTACCCATTTACTGCATATGTGTGTACAGCATATATACGTATATATGTATATACATGTACAGGTGTATGTACATACACTACTCTGTACGTGAATACCCACAGAGAGTATTTAATACACAAATATACTTGCATCAATATTCTGAAAATGTCAGAGGCACAAAGCCCAAAGCTTGCTTTGGATTGCAGTTTATCCAGGTAAAACATCAGGTATTCAACCTGGAAGAAATGACAAGGTAATCCCAGGCCTATCCATCTCTGAGGATACATCTGTCACAGAGTGCAATAGAAGGTCAGCAAAGTGGACTCAGAAATAATGAGGTTGTCTTCTCTTGGTATGTGCTGTGATGATAAGCTGAATTATTTTTAAAACAGAATGACCCTATCAATTGTGGGAATTGTGTGCTCCAGAGAGAACATTGACAGAGGTCCTGCAGAGAGATAAGGATAGTTAGGGGAACTTCAAGAAGACATAGAAGCACATAGTCTATGATGCAACCGGCCTGATATGGGACTTGTGGTATTGCTAGGCAATAGTTGGATGACACAGGGTATGAAAGAAAAGCGATACATTTTAAATCTTCAGTATGCCTTAGGAATGTGTATGGATAACCCTATCTCTATTGTAATCCACATATTAATATCAATACTGAAATATAGCTCTGTGCTCAAAGGAAATGAGAGATTGTTTATTAGAGAGTCAAATATGAATGTGGATCCTTAGAGACCCAGAACTGGATTGTCTCACATACCATGTTCCAATATGATAATCATTTTATGACATATGTACATTAATAGCACAAAGAAAGTTGTAGGTCGGTTTTTTAGAAGATTGGTGCAAACATGAGGCAGACTCACCAAGGGATCTAGATGTTGTCCTCTAAGGATGCTTTAGCCATTGGGTTGGTGTAAGCTACACTTGATCATCAAGTACAGGGAACTTCCTGGTTCACTCTTAGATGCTCACCTTGTCTCATTTTCCTCTTTGTCCTCATGAGTTCAGAATGTAGCAGTGTTCACTCCTATGAATTCTGGTCTTTATTTTTGGTTAGAATATAATCTTCCAAGGTACAAGATGCTTTCTTGTTCTCTGTAATACATTAGAGCTTTATTGAGATCAGAACTAATTAGCACATAATATTTTTAACCAAATAATTTCTACTCACGTCAATCAAATTATATTTGGATAACGCCATGCTGTGGAATGATAATTTATGATATACTGCATTAAAAAGCTTCATTTGATTCAGTCAGAACCACAGATTGTACAGGCAAAATCTACAGTGAAAAATAAAACAAACAAAACAGCAGGGAGAGGAATGGTTGTCTTTTCAACAGGATAGAGGCTACTCAGTAGAGAAAAACTAAGGACAGCCTTGTCCTAGATTCTGGAAAACAGTGCCTCTCAGACGTTATATCACTGGAAGGCAAGTTAATATTTTTGGCTCTAAGAAGGAGTTGACATAGTCGTTCCATGAAGTAGCCTGGGATTCCAGAACTTGCCATTATATAGTGGTGCAAGTAAGAGAAACTGGTATGAAACAGAGCAGTTGCTACTGTATCGTTATTAAGGCCTAAGGAAAGTAACATAATTATCATGGTATAGGACTGAACATGAAGTTTGAAGATAACACTAATCAAAACTTGCTATAGATACACAGCCTGATCTTCCCTAATGACTGCCTCTCAGAACCCCATCAGAGCAGTGAAGGACAGGGACACAAAGCCTGAAGTAGGATATCTGTGGCAAAAATTTGAGAGAAAGTCAACAGAAAAGAATAAAAGTGAGTTAGGGAAAATAAAAACATTTGCCATTTTTTGGTCTATTAATATATGGGTGAGGAAAAGAAATAAAACTAGGTCTAGACAAATTTTCTCAAATGACATAAATAAAATCTCTAAATGACAGACAAAGTAAAAGTAAACTCTCTGAAGAAAGTATGCCACTGGGAGGGAGTACTTTGAGGTTTTATAGGTTGGCCACACTTCCCGAGCTTCCTGTCTCTCTTCTTCCCATGTATGTATGAAATATGGTCACTCTGCTTCCTGAGAAGCCCTTCATTATCCTGATGCCATGTCTTCCTCAGTGATGGACTGTATCTACCCTATGCCTGTAATCCAAGATAAACCCTTTCTTCTCCACATGGTCTTTTATTGTAGAGTCTTATCACAACAACAAGTAGAAAACCTAAGACAGGCTCAGTCTTGTTTAAGAAATAAAAAAGGGGGAGATGTGGAGAAATTTGGGGCACCTTTACAGGAATCTGATATTGGCCAAAGACAAGGAAATGGGCTTCAGGAAGAAATCTGACATTAGGGTAGAACGAAGAAGTAATTTCAGGCTGGAATCTAAATCTTAGGCTAGAACAAAGAAGTAATTTCAGGCAGGAATCTAAATTTTAGCCTAGAACAAAGAAGCTTCAGGCATGAAAGTGACTTTGAGCTAGAACAGGGAAGTAGGCTCAGATATTTTGGTCATCCTATAATCCTTTAGATATGGGAATGATTACAGGACTTTGTTTTATTGCCTTGCTTGGTCTTTGGCTATTTGGTTTTGTTTGTTATTTGTTTGTTTATTTTGTCTTGCTTGCTCCTTGACTATGTGCATCAGTCGTATTGCTAGTTCCTCAACATAGAACTGACCTTAATATTTGCATGTAATTAAAATGGTATAAAAGCAAAAAAAAAAAAAAAAAAAGAAGAAAGAAAAAAAGAAAGAAAGAACAAATAAAAAATAAAAATAAATAAAAATAAAAAATAGAACAGAAAATTAGGAGGGAGACTAGCTATGAAGGATTTAGGGTAGGTTGGAGGTAGGGAGATATGGAATGATGTAATCAAGATATGTTGTATACATGAATACAATTTTCAAAGAATAAATTTAAATTATGCTAAAAAAGAAGAAAACCAACACAGTAAAACAGGGTCATACATTGGTTTTTCTGCATGATGAATTGATTACTCAGGAAGTTCACGGTCATCCTGACTTTGACTGGTTGTTTGAATGAGAATAACTCCCAAAGATTCATATATTTGATTTCTCGGCCCCCAGTTGGTAGAAGTATTTAGGAAGCATTAGGAGGTATTGACTTGTTGGAGGAGGTGTTTCACTTGAGGTGGTATTTGAGGCTTTAAAACTCCACACCTTTCCCAGTTAGTGTTTTCTGCTTTGTGCATGTGGTTCAAGATGTGAGCTCTCAATTACTACCTTACCAACATGGCTACTTGACTGCTACCTTGCTCTACACCATGATGGTCATGCATTGTAACTCTCTGGAACCATGAAACCCAAGTAAATAGCTTGTATTATAAGTTACCTAGGTTATGATATATTTTTCACAGCAATGGAGAAGTAACTTTAAAAGCTACCTACATCTTTCTGGCAAGAATTTTCTGTATTAGAGGTATGGAAGCATTGGTACTGTTAGAACCCCCCCACACACACACACACATACACACACAAACACACACATGCATATGTAGGAACACTCACTGATGGACCTTTCTTTTGTCTAAATTATAAACCTTGCTAAGACTCTGCTCCAAGTTTTAACTTCTACATCAGCTAGAGACTGACCCTTAAATAAAGATTCAACACTGCAAAATCATAACTGAAAAAGCCCACCATTTCCTCCCTAGCTGGTCTGCTGGAGAATGGGAAGACATATTGCCTTGCTTGCTTCCATGTTTGATTTATTTTCTTTCTGAAATATTTCAGAGGCATTCTGTTTTTTTAGTATTTGGGTTTCCTCAAAGTCAGTGCAGCTGAGGCAATTGAGCTGCAGGAAAGAAGCAGCCTGTGATTGGTATTCCTGCACAGTCAACACAATCACTGCTTATGTCTGGCTTCTAGGACTTTTATCATCATTGAGGAGAGTTACAGAGCTAAATGCCTATGTCTTTGTGGTCAAACGCTGAATTAGATTTAAAGATAGACTACAGATGGAAAAATGATGAGCTATTTTGACTCATGAGCCATAGGAAATGAACTAAGAAATTTATTGTTTCCCCCTGTCTCTATCCTTCCTGAGGTTTCCTTTGTACTCAACTTTTGCACACTGCTTGGAGACATGACAGCTTTTCTACCAAGCAACCCATGTGGATCTCTCTCTATTGGGAATATCATCTGAGTTTTATAGTGTGTACCAAACAAGGTAACACTTAAAGCCAATTAAATGAGGTTAAATAAAATCACTTCTGCAAAAGTATCCACTGTGAACAGTACTAAACAGATGCATGGCATTATTACTGTAATTAATTAAATTAATTGTCTTTTGTGTGTTTATTTGTTTCCTCTTTAACTCTTTGGTGTGTTTTTTTTTGCTAGAGTTTCTATGTCAGCCAATTCATGAAAGAAAAGTGGGAGATACTAAATTGTAGTGGATTGGCCTGATGCTGCTTGTATGATAATAATTATTTGAACCGCCAAAACTAGTTGACTCAGAGAGGAGACAGTCTGCATGTAGATGCAATCTAAGTGACTCTGCCCCTACTAAATTGTGATTAGTAAACAAAGATGCTAAGAACTAATAGCTGGAAAGAGGAGGATTAGGTGGGATTTAGATTCCCCTGGCTTGGGGTTGGTGGAGAGAGAGGAGGAGAAGAACATGCAGGAGGGAAAGAAAGTCCCGATGGGTTAAGGGTCTAGAGAGACTGGCCTTGAGGACTGCCCAATTGTATCTAAGGTCATCCCAGATAAAATATAGTTAGTAATAACTCAGAGTTATCAATTAGAAAGTAGATTCTAATAGCATGGAGTCTAGGTATCTGCTCAACTCTTGTGCTGATTAAAGCTTTTTGTAAATATAAAGACTGTGTGCGTGTTTTACATCCAGTAATTCAATGATAAAGGCAAAGCAGAAACCCCAGGCAGAGATTTAAATAATTTCCACAACACTATTTTGCTGGGTATTTATTATAGGTAGAATTACTTGGTGAGTCAAAAATCATAGTGATATTATTTCTTCTTGCTGATGTTTTATCCTTGAAATATCTCACTCATCTTCACAAAAGAAACAATGCCAGAACCCACATCCAGCTTTATTTAGACAGCCAGAAATGAAATACATGTAATATGATGGATAAGCTTCAGACTAGGAAAATGATATTACTAATTAAATCATGAAATATTAGCCAGGCTGTCAAGCACAGATATATTTAAAATTGTAACAGCTTTAGCTTATTTTTAGTGTTTGCATATTGAATGATTCAGGTGAAACGGTTCATAATTTCCAGCTTACGTCTGAAGTGTTCGTCCCTATGGAATTTTCAAGGGTAATAGACAATCTAAAATAAGCCCAGACCTAATTAGACTATTTCTTCTATATCCCGCTTTCTTACTAGACCTCTTTCTAGACCTAGAATATGATTTTTGTCCAATTTTAGAAGCCAGTTTGAAACTTTTCTAGGAGCCAAAGTGTAGGTTGTGGAAGGAAGAAAGAAAAGGCTGAAGTGACAGAATTATGATGCAAAGCAGTCTCATTGTGTGATAGTTCCATGACACCTCTAGATTGCTGACTGCACCTTTTGTATTTGACACCTGAAAAAATTCAAAACACTTAAAAGCCTAAGTAAATAACTATGCTTACAAAAGTTACCTTCTCCAAAAATAATCATTTAAAAAAGACAAAATATTCATTTTAAAATTATTCTCTTTGTATACATCAAATTATTCTCTTTGTATAATTAATATATACAATTAATATATATATATAATTAATATATATAATTAATCATCTGTAATGACAGGCATTGCTTTAACACATGTCAGTTTTACACATATACATGATGTATTCTTTTCACATTCACCCCAGTAATCCTCTCATGTCCACTGCTAATTCTGATTTTTTTCTTGTCTTCTTGTACATCTGTTTTTTTTTTTTTTTTCATGACCCAGCAAATTGTATTGAGGTTGCTAAGAAAAGCATGGGAAATTGTTTTTTAAAGCAGTGTGGGCTCCTCACTCTTGGCTATGCTTCTATCATAAATATGTCTGTCTGGATAACAACCTTTAACTGTGTAACATCATATCTAGGAATGGAAGCATCATATAAACATCTGTACAAATGCACCTGTTATAAGGCTAATTTTATTTCCAATGAGGATTTTTTCCTCCCAAGTTATGTATATCCTTCTATTATCTCTCAGGACATTAAGTACATAAAATAGAATAAATAAACCAAGAATTTTTCCTCAGAGGTGATCATTTCCTGAATTAAATAATTGCAAAAACTAAATATTTGAAACCACTGAAAATTAAAAAGAACTGTGGGCTTGAAGTCAAGACTATCTGTGCTCTCAGATTAGGTTAGATGAAAAAATATGTGTTCATAAGCATATCATCTAGGAGTATCTTCATCTACTTCCCTAAAGTAGGAAAATAATATCCACTGTGTTAGTAAGATAAAATTGCAGGTAACGTTTATCAGCCGACAAGAAAACAAAATGAAGTTAAAAATAGTTATTTAGTAAACTATTATTGTTTACACATGAGAAACTGAGTTAGAATGCACTTAAAAATCAGGTATAGTAGCACATGTGTCTACCTACACCAGACAGAGACGGGAAAACCCTTGGAGCTCACTGACCAGGCAGTCTACCTGCATCTGTGATCTCCAGCTTCATTGAGACATCCTCAAACAGGAATCCCCATACACATATGTGCACACATTCACAAATAAATATAATGCACACACCACACCACCCCTACACACACACACACATACAAATGTGGTAAAAAATGAACAGGCTAAGTAATTTACATCTTCAAAATTGTACTTATGTGTTTGCTCAGGCTCTGAATAAATATGTACTTAACTATGACATATTACATAACTTAAAGCAGCATGTGGCATCTTATTCATCACAATGAGAGTGAGTACAATAAATATGTAGATTAAGATAAAAGGTTTAGGCATTTTGTTAGTGCATATTAAGGAAGCTTTAATTCATTTTTTTTTAATGAATGCTTTTCAAACTCTGTTTAGATTCCTTGGTGATTTTACCAACTGAACTTAGAAGGATGCTCCTTGATGATGTACCTCGATTATCAAAATACTGTCTGTCGATATACTTAATCATGAAAGCAACAAATTTACCAGAGGAAATAACATTGACAGGGCAGAAAAGCCTTTGGCCATTAAACTATGGCTGGTGACCTCATCTTCTTTCCATATACATTGTCATTTGCCAAATTCAAGACCAGAAGCTATTGATGCAATTAGACATTAAGATCACTTTTCTCTGAAGATTTCATATTCTGTTGACAAAGATTTGCACTTGAAATTACAAATTTCAAATGTATCATCAGATTCTATATCTGGTCATCTTTCAGTTCATTAATAGGGTCTGAGAAATTTTCTTGCTATTACATTTGCTATTTGCATGGATATGTGTATACGTGTGTGCGATGGGTGGTTGTGTGTGTGCATGTGCACTCACATGGGTACATGCCTGCTTATATGTATCTGTATGTGGTAAATTTGGCTGACTCTGAAGCACTAATGATAACATTAGTGACTAGGAAGGAAAATAAAACATGGCTCTTTTTTTTCTTATTGCCTGTTTAGTACTTAACTGGAAGGCTGCATTGTCAAGTCTCTCAGCCCATCTAACTCTTACCAAACACGGAGATGCAAACACACACACACACACACACACACACACACACACACACACACACACACACACAGTTGCTCAGACTCCTACCAGCTACACCTACTTATTCCCTCTTCCTCCCAAGAACTATTACTCACAAAGAATAAATGTCTTTGGCCTAGCCTACCCTGGACAGACAACTCAACATTTGAAAGTAAAATAAACAAGATTATTGTTCCTAAAACTTTTTCAAATAACTAACCTTCAGAATGGCAGTCAGAAACTCTGATCCCCCATACCTGTATAGAATTCTCCCTGTTGACTGTAGTATCCTCTAATCCCATCAAGCACTGCAGGATAGAAGATGTTCCTTTTAGCATTTTTATTTTCATTTTGGTGTGAAGTTTTATAGACTTTGGTATAGTTTTATCTCATTTAATAGTTTACCATTATTGTCATCAATAGAATATTTCTTCCATACCCAGTGCTACATTTCAGCCTGAGAAGACACTCAAATGCTGAACTAGTTACATTTTATGTTCCTGTGAACAAATATCTGGCAAAAGCAGCTTAAGTGAGAAATGGCTTTTTGGACCCCATAGTTTAAGAGGCTACAGTCCATTTACCATGGCAAGGAAGCCATGAGAACAGATACTAGGATGACATGTTACATAGCGTCTATAGGTCTGTAGTCAGGAGGTAGGAATCTCAACTCACATTCTCTTCACATCCATAGTAGGACTCTACCTAAATTGACCTAGTTAGTATAACACACACACACACACACACACACACACACACACACACACACATCACTAGTAGTATGTTTCCATGGTGATTCTAAATTTTCAAATTTACAAGCAAGGTTATCTCTCACTATACTGAACCAATCAGTACAACCTAAAAATGCATCAATTATTATGAGTTGTATTGAATTCCTTCCCTGTTGGATGATGTCATGTTATGCCAATTCCCAGAGGTACAAAGCTTCTATGAACCAACATTCTAAATATAGTAGTGATAGCAGGCATTTTGGAGTTTAATTTTTTTAGAAAATCCCGAAAGCCTGAATAGTCTGCTTGACTAAGATTCTATCCATATGTGCAGTCACACTTCAGTACATATAGCACTGGCATAACATTTGTTAACTGAACTATAGCAGTGTCTCTAATGGAAGGGTGGTAAAATCCTATGCATATTCTCTCAGGTTAATTGGACCTTACAGTTCTTAGTTGTACTTTGAATTAACACAGGAAATTTTTAAATCACAGTTTTTATGTGATAGCACCTTTGAAAAACAATGCTCTTAAAGGCCACATTCTGAAAGGGAGATACCTCAGTGTTCTTGCTGCAATAGAGTGCCCTGAGATATCTCCCTCCAAGACTACATTATGACAAAAATTCCATATTTCTAACCTACCTCATTTGCAGTGGAGAATAGAGACTATTGAAGAGCTAAAAGCACCAAGGTAGCTAGTAAGAAGGATACCTACCAGAAGATTTGACTTCAACTTTACATACCTCCTAATCTGGTATCCAGGCTCATTTTTGCTTCTGCAGTTTCTGAATACTCTATGAATCATTGACTGTAATAACAAGATCGGTCTCAGGATTCCTTTAGCTTTGGTGATTTTAGGAAGATTTAGTGTGTGTTTACAAGTGATTAGAAGAAACTGAAGTTGAGCTGTTTCTCACGTAAAGAAAGAGGATTGTTTCTTTGCAACAGCTAAATAAAAGAGGATTTAAAAACAAAGGAAAGCCATATATATATATATATATATATATATATATATATATATATACATATATACATATATATATTATACATATATGTGCTAACCATCTTTTCTTTGTATATTTTTCATTCTACTACAATATATTCTTAAGCAGAGCATTCAGACTTTCCCATAGTTCTGGGATACAATACAAATACAATTAGTGCTGTTAGCCCCACTTTCTAGATAACCAGCTTAGTAAATAATTGGTAATTATTAGGATTGATTCTTGGACTACTCAATACTCATGTTATATGAACATTCAATATCTACAATGCAATCATATTTGTGCTAATACAAAATACTATACAGAGACTTAGCTAAGGACAACTTCAATTTTTTTCTCTAGTGCATTGGAGATATAATTTGGCCCAAATTCTACAAGGGGCTCTGGAAACATGTAACATAACGTGTGGAAAAATGTGTTGATTTCTTAGGTACTGTTCACCAGCAAGTGTTCATTTACATATTTATTGATTATGTAGAACACTTCACTACAACAAAGTTAACCACCCAGCTCTGGCACTCAAGTCAGTTTTTTTTTTTTTTTTTTTTTTTTTTTTTTTTTTTTTTTTTTTTTTTTTTTTTTTTTTGCAACTGCATCTCTGTGATTGTTTCTCTCTTTAATTCCTTAATAACAATATTGGTAACACAATATTGATTGCAGTGGTAGTAATAGAATAATATTCTTTTCCATTTTAAGAACCTACTTGACATAAAGTTTTTTTGTCTATTTGGCTAAGAAAAGTCACCCTTGTAAAGAGAGTAAACCAGGTATCATTCTTTTCTTTCAGAAAAAGCAATTGAAATGTAAACCTTATAGTTTTAGCCCATTCCAGTGGCAAAGACAAATTCATACAATTCTTAACCCTACAGGGAGCTGCCTTTTTTTTTTTACCTAGAAATGCTTTTGTCTTCTTCGGTGACACTCACACCCTCATATGCTGAAAGATTCTAAGTACCCTCAAGTGACCCTGTCTCCTGTGGTGGTCATCTCTTTAAAGAAACTGATAACATCCAGAGGACAAAGAGCTGCTTTTTCTGTGCAAGAAGATCTTTCTATGCTTTTCTTTCTAAAATGGTAGGAAAGTCCATTGTCAGTATCTTCTCTTGCAAAACCTTTACAACACTCTTCAAAGATCTCTGCACTTTCTGTGACTCTTCTGAACCCATCATTCACTTTCCATCAAATACCTGAAGCACAGTCTCATCTCTGTAATTACAAATCTAGTGCTCATGTGGCTATGTCATTGAGTGCATACCCTAGCACCATTAGTGGCACATAATGAAGACCAGACGTGTTTTGGAACAAATAATTGTGTACTGCAGAAGTGTACTGTTATCTGTGAGCCAAGAGATTGTCTAGCTTCTCTGTGAAACAGGTGAGATATGCTGGATATTAAAGGATCTGAAGTAACTGCCTCATGTACTGGCCTTTAATTGCTGTTCTTTTCTGCAACATTACCTGTGTAATGTGCTGGTTCTTCCTACATGTTAACCATACATACTTTGCAGACGTTTGTAGCATCTAATTCTTGTTTTACTCATTTGTAAAAGCCAAAGTTGGGACAGTGCCAATCTGTAAATCTGTTGTAGCAGGGAACTTCCCAAGGGTTCATTACCCAGGGCATTTGGTCTTATTCTGCCCTTCCCATCTTCTTAGCATAAAAGCAAACAAGAACAAGCTACAGAGATGAGTAGACTGTCTCCAACAAAGAAAAAAGAAGAGGGATAAGTTTTAGAAATGTTCTTTAACCTAATTAGCCCATGAAATAACAAGAAGAAAGGTAAAACCTTACTTCAGTTTATACTAGCAAGCTTAGATTCCAAGTGGAATTATATGGTCTGTTATTAAAAATATGTTTAAAAAGAGAAGCACAATAGATCCTACTATATTGCAGTCTCTTCTTCAGAAATACTATTAGTGAAATAACCACAGCAAGTGGTCTGGCCTGATTCATTTTCCATCTCATAAAATTTATACAGTCTGCTTTTAGTTTACACACCATACTTTTTAACAGAAACACAATTGTGTATGATCCTGAAATAACTGAAATGAAAAAATTCAAAAGTATAAATAATTGGCTGTAGTCAGTATCCCTGTATTTATGACCACATTTCTACATTTGTGAAATCCTCAGTCCTCATTAAGCCCTAGATTCAAGCTAAATTTGATGCTTTCCTGAGAAATGTTGTCCTGAGACTAGAGAGATGGACATTGGATAAAGCCTGTGTGATATAACTATGAGGATCTGAGTTTAGATCTCTAGAACCTACATTAAACTGGACAGAGTAGTACATATTTGTAATCACACATTCGTAAACCATGACTAAGGTGGTGAGAGGAAAGTCCCCAAAAACAATAAGACCAATAAAGCTGTCGTATGCTTTACATAGGGAAAGAACAAATCCCCAGCTCCAAACATGAGGGAAAGTGAGACCTACCACCAAAGTTGCATACTGATATCAACACTTTAGGAAATGTCAGGATAGAGAAAGGCCACTTAGCTCTATAATCAGATAACCTAGGATTTAGAATGTGATTTTTACTACTTCCTGGTCGTTTGACCTTTTTGATTTCAGAATATTGGCTACTATAACTTGTTTAATTGAAATAAATATATCTACTTTATAGCTTTGTTATAGAAATGAAATATAAAAGACAGATGTTGTCACCCTGGATTATTCTATATTATTCCCTATCCATTTCCAGAGTATATTTTTTTAATTTTTTTATTATTTTATATTTTACTGGATTTTATATTCACATTTCAGATTTTATCCCCTTACCCCATTCCCCCCACCACCCAGGAACCTCCTATCCCATCCCCCCTCCTTCTGCTTCTATGAGGATGTGCCCCACCTACCCCACTACTCCTACCTCCCCACCCTCAAATCACCCCCCCCCCCAACTCGGTGTTCAACTTGTAAATTCCCCTATGCCTTTACATGACTTAATAACTGGCCAAGATTTTCACTTCTGATGAGGTCTTACAACTGGCAGCATTTCTGAAAATATACATTTGCTGGAGTGCTCGTCTCTCAGTCCAACTCAAGAGCAAGGCTGGCTTCATGTTCAGAAATCAGTAGAGCTTGAGCCATATATGCTCCTCCTACCTCATGCTCACGGCAACTGCAACCTCTGTCCCTCCCTTCTTTCCTTCCTTTCTTCCTTCTTTCCATCCTTCCTTCCTTCCTCCTTCCTTCCTTCCTTCCTTCCTTCCTTCCTTCTTTCTTTCCTACCTACCTACCTTCCTTTCTCTCTCTCTCTCTCTCTCTCTCTCTCTCTCTCTCTCTCTCTCTCTTTCTTCCTTTCTTTCTTCCCTTCTTTGTTTCTTTCCTTTTTACTTTCTTTCTTTCTTACTCTATTTCTTTCATTTGGTGCTGGAGATTGAACCCAAAGCTTTTCACAGGGAAATACTTTGGCCCAGATTACTAATATTTATCATTTGTTAGTTAGCACCAGTTTCCAACATATTTCATATTTTTCTGCATGTCAGATGATAGATGATAGATAGATAGATAGATAGATAGATAGATAGATAGATAGATAGATAAAAATAGATAGATGAAAGTATGGTAGGTAGATAAGAGATAGACAATGGATAGATGACAGAGATGCTATGTATAGTGTGTGAGATCAAATGTGTCTGTTTTTTTTTTTTTTTAATTTAGCATGATGGGCTCCAGTATCATTTATTTCCTATAAAAGTTGCTTGACTTTTATTAATCATGCTAGTCTCTGATCTCTTACACAATGGATTAGTGCAGTAACAATGAATTCTAAATCTCACTAAATAGTCAACAGTAGAGGACAATGACAAAATTTAAAGCTATGCCAAGCAGGCAATCTAGGGCAAGTTGGTTTTATTCCTAGAGACAGCAATGCCCAGTTTTTGACTAAATATAGTTCCCATTTTTCCTGTCAGAGCACGACCTTGTCTTGCAAGCTTTACCAAAGATAAGAAGGTCATGCTTTTCCTGTTATATAAATCCCAGAGCTGTAGCTGAATCAGAAAACCTGAACAATGTCCCTGGGTCCTCATATGTTTCTGCAGCAAACGGTATAATAATTAAAAGAAGAGGGGACAATAGTTGGGAAGAATGAGAAATCTGGTATTATCTCAACTAAGGTTTGTGTGTGAGAGACTGTAACACAAGGTTTATACAATAACTTGGTGGCAAAAACTTCTCTATCCCCCATTGTATTATTTTGTTTTGTCACCTAGCAAGTGTCATTTTTCAGGAATCATCTCACCATTTCAAACAAGTGTTTCTTTTCTTGTTTGTCTTTGTTTTTGTTATTTTTTAACTCTCGAGAATGTGTGTGTGTGTGTGTGTGTGCGCGCACACTCATGTTTCACTTTTATACTGGTAAAGACTCATGTACGTGTACATATATGCAAGGCAAAATAGATACAGCTGGATCTATTTATCATTCCGACAATGCTGTCTATATTCCTTTTGGAAACAAGGTCTCACACTACAACTTTAATTTCAAGGATTTTGCCAAGCTTCTCTGTCAGTGAGGCCTAGACATCCTCTTGTCTCCACTTCTACCATGGCCGGTTTCTTACATAGGCTCTTGGGTCATAAAATTCATATCCTGTGTTTAAACAGAATGGTTGTTACCAACTGAGCCATCTTCCCAGGACCTCAAATATTTTTTCTTAAAGTTAATTTGTTTTGTATTTCCTATGTTGCTAAGTTTTTAAATGACTTCTGGGGAATAGAATGGCCAGAATAATCTACCTCCTAAGACCTGTCTTTACTCCTTTTCATAGAATAACTGATATAGAACAAAATGTTTAACATGCATGCTCAAAACACTGATCCAAGATGTAAAACCACCTTCTAGTAACAACCTTGCTGGTTAACACATAATCATTTCCATTGGTAGAGCTCCTGAGAACCATGGGGCATTTGTGTTATGATGGACCCTCAACAGAGCCATCCTTCTGGAGCCTCCTCTCCTCCACCTGAAAAACAAGAAGTCACAGAGAGAATGCCTGTGACACAAAGTGGTTTTGGCATGCTTTAGTTCTATGCTCTCATAAGAGTAGCACAAGTGTTCTCATCTATAATTGCCTATTTTCTTGGTCTCTTGTCAGTATGCACTGTTGTCAAATAGCAATATCTATTTTTGAAAATTCTATGTCCAACAACTGCTATTAATTATAGGGAAGATTTGATGTTTTAAGTATGTAATGAGATTTTCAGCTTTGAATTTCATAAGACTGATAGAAAATTGATGCATGTTGATAGTAGCTGTAAATAGTATGTAACTGACAAAAAGTCTCACTTCTAAGTAGAATTAATAACAGGATGTAGCTGTGGAGCAATATTTGCTTTAAAAGATCCTTTCATTTTATTTTCTCTTGCGAGCATCTCAGCTGAAGCAGGAAAGACAGAGGTGAGCACAACTGCCAACAGAGAGACAAGCAAACAGGCATAGAAAGAAGCAGGTAAACATTTGAAGATGAACGAAACACTCCCACCAAAAATAGACAAAGGACAAGTGTGCTTTTCTCTGGAAGCTGCCTGGTCAATTTGAAACCAACATGCTAAATGCTCAGATAGCTAAATGTGCCTGAAGTCCTCTATTTTGTTTCAAACTAGAAACACACATGCATGCACACATGGTAATCCTGAAAGTAGGACACAGAGAGGTCAGACTGCTTATTATTTTTTTTATTTCTAGGAATTTTTACACCCTAGATATCTTAAATAAGATTCCCACCTCTAACATACTACTCTACATAAAAAGATAGAGACAGTAGTATTTTTAAATTAATATATAATCACATGATTTTCTCTTCTCTCTTCTCCGCCTCATCTGTTTAATGTCTGTCCTGTCTGACCAACCTCTCATAAATTCATGCCCTCCTCTTTAGCCAGTTTTACTATATATTACACATAAAAGAATAAAGATACAAGAACAATCTGCTGAGTCCATCTAGTAAAGTTGGTCATCTCAGAATTATTGAAGGAAGTATTGAGAAATTAATTTTCCAAAACTGTGCTTGCTACAATAGTCTGGTTTATGGATAAAAAATATAAATAATATACTATTTATTTTACACATTAATATATATATAATAAAACCTGAAAATATGTTTAAATTCATATATATATATGTGAATATATGTTATTATATATATTTATATATATAAAACATTTCTGAAGGGGGTTCTGCATTTGAATTAATTTTAAATTAATTTAAAAATTGAGCAGTTAATTGAAAATTTCATGAAATTTCTCTATTTTTCCTTTAGAGGTATAAAATAAGTGTCTTTACTGAAAAGGAAGGAAAACACATTAGCTTATACTTACATAAGTGCTGCTCTGGATTGATTGAGAATCCTGTTCCCATGTACCATGTCTTCCAACAGGATCTCACAATTGACTGTGAGGTGAGCTGCCTGTAACTTTGGGTGCTGAACATGGACCTAGAGTAGCAAGCCCAACATACTTTCCAAATACCCAATTGTTTTTTTCATTTAATAAACTTTTGCTAATTGTTTCTTTGACTCCAGATGATATTCTAAGTATCTAGAATGAGATAGGAACAAAGATTAAAAATTATGTGTAGAATTCAGAGATTGGAGGAAGGAGTTAACATTATCTGTCTGTCATCTCACTGCCTATCTGCCTGTATGTCACTCATCTTTCTGTCTGTTTGTCTAAGAAAAGATCTCACCCAGCCCAGAATGTCATTGGACTACCTATGTAATCAAACCTGGCATGGAGTTTCTAACTGTCCCAGTTCTACTTCTACAGTGCTGGGATTTTAGATGTGAACCACCATGCCAATGTGAGAACTGCAAATTTTTCAGCATGTTGTAATCTAGTGAATTGCTTTTGATTAATGTCAGAGGCATGTCCCACTTGTAACCTGTGGGCTACTTGCATCCAAGGATAGCTATAAATTCAGTAATGCAATTGCAAATGCAAAGCCAGCTTGCAATGTCAAATACTTGGCTATGCAAAGGGAAACAAATGAGAATTTCAGACAGCACTTAACTCTTTATTTTAAACTTTGGGGTCAGATTTGTTTTCCAAATTATCCAAAATCATGACAGGTATTTCTATAATATACTGTATGTTAACTGCCCCAAAGTCTCCCAAGCAGCAATCAAGTGCATTAATATATTCCATAAGAAATATGAATATTCTCATCATGTTCAGAAATTTAAAAAATGTTATGTTCATGTTAAGTTTTGAACAAAATTTTATCGTAAATCTTTTGAGATTTCTGACATGGAGACTGAAATATTGTAAATGGTGTTAGAAAACAGATATAATATTTGAAATGTACTTGAAAACAATGTTGCATGTCACTGCCACCAAAGATTATGCATTCCTCTATAGATGTCTTTTCTCGAACCCTGCAGCCCAGATGTGGTCTGGCACTACTCTGATGTTCATGAGTAGAATAGCATCTTCCAATCTGGGCAAGTGGTTTTTACAGCAGCAGAGAAATAAAGGTCTCAAAAATTATATCAAAGAAAATCTTATGCCCAGTAAAGTCAGCCATCGAATCTGTGACTGTGATCCTGATAAGAATGAGTAAATCAATTCATATGCATAATGTAAAATGAATGTTTTAATAAGTGGAAGATTTATAGCTCTTCCCCTACCTACAACTTCCCATCAACACACTATACTATAGTTACCCACACACACTATCTCATGGTTTCAAGAGTAATAAGCTAATTTATTTTACTTTTAACTTTTAACTGAAACACTCTTGTAAGCAACATTTCTAACATTTCTGGAAATGTACAGTTCTAAATATTCAAGGTTAAGTTTGATCTACATATATCAAAAGATCACTCAGAAAGTGCCTTTGCATGGAAATGCCCTGTACTTGTGCTTATAATGAACCCAACACCACAGGTATGCATATGTATGCATGTATAACCTTCCAGTGTGTATTTAAACTTAAATAAAAAGCATTCAATGAGATTTCTAAATTAAACAGCTTTCTCTCCATTACTCTATAAATAATATTATTTGACAGTAACAGATAAGTATGGAGCATTCACGTTGTATTACGCTTAATGTGGAATCTAGAGATGATGAAAATACAAAGCAGTGTGTGCCCAGATTGTATGCAGTTCCTATATCACCTCATCTAAGAGACTGGAGCACCCTCAAATCTTACTATCATTTGGCCATTTTAGAACTGTATATATCCATATACTCCCCTCTCTACCTGCAAGCATGTGCATGCATACATGCATTTGTGTGTGTGTGTATGTGTGTCTGTGTGTTTGTGTGTGCTGTTTGTATGGTGTGTATTTGCTTGTGTGTATTGATGCATAGGTGTATTGGGTTATTTCATGAATATTAAGGTGTATTCATGTGTGTATTTTTGTGTGTACATATAAGGGGTATACATTCCTGTGTGTGCATGTTTGTATGTATGTGTGAATATTTTATATGTATATATTTGTGCATGTTTTTAAAGGCACATGTACTTTTGTCTAGTGTATGTGGGTAAGAGTCTGTGACTATATAAACTTACTGAATATTATCAATGGTTTCTCTTAAACTTTTATAAATAGTGGGTTGATGGTTTATAAATTTTGGGCAAATATTCCATGTGAATTTGTGTCTCCATTTCAGTCACACATATGCAATACACATTTTCATAGGACCATCCAAAGTTGTAAGTATTTTACTAAATTTCTTTTTATTAAATGTCACCTGAACCATCCATAATTTTCCAACAAAATTTTATGCTCCTCTGTTTTACACTTAATTGTGATAAATTAAGAAGGAAAGAATATGCCACATTTGATGTTATTTTTTTATTGCTCTTCATTACAGCAAAGTAAATAAAAACAATGAAATCGGGAATATGATGAGAGTGTGTATAGAATTTATCCGAAGGCAAAGCAGTCTAGAACAGTCAAGCTTTACTCACAGTGAAAATGCAGACCACTACCATGACAAGGTAGTCCTGCAACTTCATCACCTGAATTCAGAATGGTACTTTTTCTACATTTCTTTTCACTGACTGAAAAATGCCTTCCTACAAAAGATCAAAAGAATCTTAATCCCCATATTAAAGGATGTCATGGACTTATGAGAGCAAACAAGAAGAGAGCAATGATAACCCTACATAAAAGTACCACTATCTAGACCCTGATACTCCAACCCTCTGAAGGATGGGGTACTTTCATGGATCCAACAAACACTTAACAAGTACATCTGACCAGATTACCTGTGCATCATTTCCAGTTGCCAAGTCAAGTTTCTTTGGAAGCTCTGAGCATCCTACATACAGCTTTTCATCCCTCCACACCATTATAGACTATGGAGTACCTTTTTTAACCTTCAGGCCAGTAGCTCTCTAGACATGCATATGTAACAATGTAGAAGAAAAGACAGTGTCTCAACAGCAGAGGGGAGGATGACACATGTGTTGGTCTCTGACCTCTTTGTATGTTATACTTGTGCTCACAAACACGTGTACAGTTTAAAAAATACTATCAAAAGTTAAAACAGCCAAAGTAAGTTCCATATAATGGTGCCTATTTGCTTTCTTCAAAGTCCTGTGGAATTTATTTTTAATGTAAAAAAAGTAACAAATTATATATTTTTGCTCTAATACCTAATAACTTGAAGCTGGGTTGTTTACCATTGGTTATCTCAGTGGTAAAGCTCTTGCCTGGTGTCTTAGGTTTGAGGTGTGTGTGTGTGTGTGTGTGTGTGTGTGTTTGTGTGTATTTCTAATAATTTGGTCTCAACTACATCATGTTGGTGAGCTAAGTAACTCAGACTTGAAATTCACCTAACCATAGCTCTAGTTGTGACCAAGGAGCATCTTACAGCTTCTGTTTATTCACTTTATTCCTTCATTTTTTAAATAATTTTAGGAGTTAAATCAAATTACAGTTTTATACAGATAGTATAACTGGTAGTATATAAATTAATTTTAAATATGTATAATGGGAATCATCAATCTGGAGAAATTGCATTTCTTGTTTCATGCTGCTGTTACAAGAAGATTACAGGCCAGACAGATAAATCAACAGATATTTTTCAGCTCTCAAGACTGGACTTAAATTGTAACCTGATTCTCAGACTGGTGAGAGACATACTTCCTTATTTCAGATTAATATCATCAATTTGTGACCTCAAAGACTAGAGAGGAAGAGAGAAAAAGGCTGAAAATATTGTCTTCTATTTTTATGAGAATGTTAATCTCATCATGTGCCCACATCCATCATGACACAATCAACTCCCAAAGGTTTACTTTGGCAATAAGAATCTCACTATGTACATTCAAGGGATACACACACACACACACACACACACACACACACACACCCCAGTGGTAACAGTGGTGTGTGTGTGTGTGTGTGTGTGTGTGTGTGTGTGTGTGTGTGTGTGTGTGGCAGGGAGAGACCATTTCCCAGCCACACTACCTTCTGAAAAGCAGCAGTGCCAAGCTACAGCACCATGTCAGCGGTAGAGACTTGGGATGAAGTCAAAGGCAATGAGCATGGAATTTTGTGTAAAGAGTCAAATGTCCTTAGACCCTGGCAAAATGCAGAGAAAAGAAATTTCTAGTAGGTGTTTGAACTCCCACAGTGCTCTTATAAAAGGGCTCAGAAAGGTAATTTCTGAAACTGATGCAAAAAGATAATGCCTGACACTAATGTAAGTACAGAGTGACTAGGTGATTGTAAGTCTTGCAATCCCGGATATAAGGTACAAGTATGTTGGGGCTCATTAACATAACCTTGTGGTCAATCCCAGGAATTTGAGTTTTATCATGAGAGCAAGGCTACACCCTGGGACGAAAATACATTTGTATCATCTGGTCTCCAGGTATGTCTTACCAATCTTGCTCTCCATAGGCTCTCCTATCATCACTTTTTGAGTATTCTGAGCATCCTATCAGGTCGTGACAATCACTGCTAATCTAAGGGAATGACTTTGAAGTGTGAGCTTGCAGGGTAAAATTCAGGTCTTTCAATCCTTTGTGATTTTAGATACATTTTGTGAAATTGTCTTCCTTAATTTGGTCTCCCTATAGACTGTTAATTAAATTTATATTTCAACACTTAACAGTGTTATTTATTATTATAGCAATGTGAATTTCTATTACATGCCCTGACTTACAGGGTAAATCCTTTTCACTGGAATTTCAAAATATATTTTGTGTGTGTGTTTGTATGTATAAATTGTATTATATTTTATATATAATAATTATATCATATTTATTACTTTTCTACTCTGGCCTGCTATATCAAAGTAAACATAAGCTCTAGCTCTGTAGAGTTGCCTTGCATTGATGACAACATACTCTTGTCTACTTAGCTAAATAATCGCTATCATTCTTGGTCCCCAGAGTCAAAAATTCTCAGACTCAAGATTTAATAACAACTACTATTAGTTTAGCCTGCTTCTGTACTGTATGTCTCTGTACAAAATGTACAAATGTCTTCAGGCAAATAGCAACACAATAATTATCTGGTAAAAATGAGACACTGAGTGTTGCTAAGGAAATTGCAACTTCTTAAAGGGAAAGAGAGAGGATCAGTAAAATAGACCAGTTTTAGGGATCCCAACTTTAAGATCCCACTGACAAAGTATTATTAATATTGTCAGGGATTGATGCTGGCCCATGGGATGAGTCTCAAGTTAGGCCAGTTATTGATTAGCCACTCTCTCAGTCTCTGCTCCAACCCCCATGCCTGCATTTCTTTTAGACGGTATAAATTTTGTTTTGAAAGTCTCGTAGGTAGGTAGGTGTCTCTATAGTTCCATTGGGGTTCTTGCCAGGCTACAAAAGTTGGCCCCTTCAGGTTCCACATACTCAATGTTGTGAGTCAGAGCTAAGGTCATACCAGTGGACTCTTTGTTGTCTTATCCCAAGTCTCTTTCTCTGTTATGTTTGTGGATAAGAGCATGTTTTCCTATAATAAGCTCCAGCCAGAGGCTGACTCAGACAGATACAAACACCCACGCCAAACAGTGGGTGCAGCTTGGGGACTCTTATGGAAGAATAGAAGGAAAGATTCTAAAGACTCTAAAGGGGATAGAAACTCAACAGGAAGAACAACATAGTGACCTAGTCTAGACTCTTGGCACTCTAAGAGTCTGAACCATCAACCAAAGAACACACATAAGCTGGATGTAACCTTTCTTGCATATATATAGCAGATGTGCACCTGGGTCTTCATGTCCCAAACAACTGGAGTAGGGGCTATCCCAAAGTCTGTTGCCTCTATGTGGGATATATTCTTCTAGCTCGGCAGCCTTGTCTGGCCTCAGTGGAAGAGGAAGCACCTAGAGACTTGAAGTTATAGGGTGGGTGCATATGAGGAGTTAGGAGGAGAAGAGGAGGGGGTGGTTGAAGGATTATGAGAAGGAGTGATTGCAAGAAGGGCAGTGAGCAGGATGTAAAGTGAATAAGTAAAAACTAAAATTAAAAGAATAAAAGAAATCCAATTGACAAGACTTTACATAAACTGGTTCATTGAATAGAATCTTATTGAGACTTTAGTGGATATTAACAAGTGTATTTAATAGACAAGGATGTGGAGCTGAGTGACATAAAGCAAGTGTCATTTGTATTGACTCTATTGTTGTCTAGACTAGGTATTTTCAACTTTTTGGCACCTTACTCAAATGATCAGAATAAAGGCCCACTCAGATTTCAAAGCAGCAAGTCATCAACTCAACAATAAAGTGATTTCAAAAAACAATACAAGCAGTAGCATGCCACCTAAGCAGGAGTAAGCAAGAAACTCTAGGCCTTTTTTTTTTTTTTTTAATAGAAATCTAGGTATAGCAAGACATTTGCCAAAGTGTATAGTTTGAATGGCTTCCACTCGTTTAATGGGCTTTAATTATGTAAACTGTGTTCATTGTGCATGTACCTATAATGCACCTGATTTTAGTCATGTGACTCTCTAATTAGGTATGGTCAAAACATGCTTTTCTATAGTAGTTTACCCAGAGAACAAAATTTACTGCACTGCCAATACATTCAAACTCACAGTTCCTGGATCATCCCTCTTGTTTCCACAACTGGATATGATCCACGATACATTTGAACTGAAATAGTTCATAAAAAGTTCTTATGATTGTTGGCAAAAAGGACATTGCTCAAACTTGGGTGTTCATATAACTCAATGCATAGGCTGGTAAGTGTACTGATCAGATAAGGGTTTGTGTGCAAAAGAGGTCCCTAGGTTACCAAATAAATTGTTAAAAGAGGTATGTGTATATAGCTCCAAGTTAAATGGAGTTCAAATTTTCTAAGACAATCTCAGTGTGTGCTTGCTTGATTGTAGTCTAGTGCTTATTTATGAATACATGTAGAGAAAAGTTGTCAATCAGAGTTCTATTTTTAAAAACCTCTGAACATTTTCTGAGAATTATTCAGGAAGTAGCAAAATAAAATGTTGCTGCTGATTTAATTACCAATTAAATCATGTATGTATATGTATTTATACGCATGTATATGTATGTATATGCAGATACTACCCTATGGATGTGGTAGGTTCCACTATGTACATATTCAGAGCTACACATAAAGGCATAGCTCAAGGTCAAGACCTCTGAGTAAACATGGCCATTCTTTGAGTTCCCCCATCTGTTCCTTTCCTCATCTTCTTTTTCACCCAGTTACCCTCTCCAATTACAATTTTATTTCCCCTTATGAGTGAGAGCCAAGCATCCTATCCTTAGGCCCTTCTTGTTATTTAGCTATTCCACATTTTCTCTTCCATTAGATTAATGTTTCCAGTTTTATGTTGAGTTATTTGATCCACTTGGACATGAGTTTTGTGTAGTGTTATAAATATGGATCTACTTACATTTGTCTACATGCAGACATCCATTTAGACCAGCACCATTTTTTGATGAAGCTTTCTGGTTTCTATAGAATGGTTTTGGCTTCTTTGTCAAAAATCAAGTGTCCATAGGTTTGTAGGTTTGTTTAAGGATCTTTTATTTAATTCCATTGATCAAACTGTCTGTTTCAATACCAATACCATACAGTTTTAATTACTATTGTTCTGTAGAGTATCTTGAGATCAGGGAAGGTGATACCTCCACAAGGTCTTTTATTGTACATGATTATTTTAGCAATTCTGGCATGGGATGGGTTGGGAAGGAGCAATAAGATGTAGAGAAGTGTGGCAGGAGAATGAAGAGAAATTGTCAGCAGTTGGGGAAGGTAGCATTTCTAGGAGATACCAGATATTTAGGATGGGAGAGACTCCAGGGATTCTATGGGAGCTACTCTAGCTGAGACTCCTCACAACAGGAGATAGAGAGCTTGATGTAGCCTACTGAATGAAGTCAGGCAGGACACCCAGTAGAGAAAAAAGGGGACCTATGCACCCACAAAAGCTTCAACCCAATATCTGTCCTGCCTACAAGTAGTGCAGGGACAATGACAGATCTGAGACTGTGAGAATGGCCAAACAATGAGCTACACAAGTTGAGACCCATACCATGTGCAAAAATCAATCTTTGACACTTTTAAGGAATACCCTACAATGTTTGCAGCTAGGAACATAGCATAACTGTCCTTAAAGAGAATCCACACAGTAGGTGACTGAAACAGATGCAGAGCTCCATAGCCAAATATTATATGGAGCTTTGGGAGTCTTCTGGCAGAGTTGAGGAAAGGATTGAGGGACCTAGAGGACACAGGGACTTCACAAGAAGAACAAATGAGTCAACTAACCTGAACACTTGGATGTTCCCAGAGATTGAACCATCAACCAAAGAGCATTCATGCTCTGGAACCAGGTCTCCAGCATATAGGTAGCAGATATGCAACTTGGTCTTCCTTTTGTTCTTCCAACAACTGGAGTAGGGGCTTACCTTGACTTTGTTACCTACTTCTAGATCCTGTTCCCCTAACTAGAATATCTTGTCTCACCTCTGTGGAAAAGGAGTGAGTAGTCCTGCAATAGCTTGAGGTACCAGCGTGGGTTGGTAACCAGAGGGGGCCTCTCCCTTCTCAGAGAAGAGAAGAGAAGAGAAGAGAAGAGAAGAGAAGAGAAGAGAAGAGAAGAGAAGAGAAGAGAAGAGAAGAGAAGAGAAGAGAAGAGAAGAGAAGAGAAGAGAAGGGAAGATAGGGATAGGAGGAAGGACTATGTATGTAGGAGGTTCTTGGAGGAAAGGGGGCTGTGATTGGGACATAAAGTGAGTAACATAATTAATTAATTAATGTAAAAGCAGACAACTCTTTCTTATTATCCCCTTTGAGTGTGTGTTTGTGTGTGTGTGTGTGTGTGTGTTATTTTTGTAGTTGGAAGCTTGTGTGTATACATGTATGTGCCTGTAAGAGGTTAGCCCTACACATTTTTTCTTAAGATGCTGTCCCTTTTGGACCAGGTCTTTCACTGGTCTTGGACTTGGTGGTTATGCTAGGCTGCTGGCTGAACAGCTTCAGTGATATCACTATTTGCCTCCCTACAGCTGGCATGATAAATGTATACCACCAATGCTTGCCTCATTTACATGGTTTATGAAGAGGACCAAACTCAGACTTTCACATCTGACTGATAAACACTTTTGAAGCTGAGCTACTCTCTCAGCTCTATTTATCATAACTCTAGAAGTTGGATGTCCAAGATCAAGTCAAAAGCTAATTCATCTGCTGAGGGTTTGTTCCTTGTTTGTATACACTTCTTCTCAGTGTACCCTCAAAAGGGACCTATTTGTACATTCCTCAGTTAAAGCTCTAAACCTGTTCATGATAAACTATCTACATGTCCTAATCCTCTTCCTATTCCTTTCTGGCAATAGCATCCCAGTGGAGACCAGATTTCACTGAATGGACTTGTGGAGATACATATATTCTGTGTAGCAAGTTATATCTGTAAGGTTTCTATATTAGTTAGTTTCTCATTACTGTGATGAAATACCTGACAAAAGCAATTTAAAGATACTAGAGAGTATAGGTAATAATGGAGGGAAATCCACAGATATATGGTTATGAGGTGATTGTCCATGTTGATTCATAATCAAGAAGCAGAGGAAAATGAGTGCAAGCACTCAGCTCAATTTCTTCTTTATATTCACTCTAAGACACCTCACCCTACAAATGAATGAATCCTGCAACTTAACTTAATGTACAAAATTCCTCATCAACATCCCCAGAGTTTCTTAGATTATTCTGTATCCAGTCAAGTTACAATAACATCAATCATATACTCTTATCTTCAATGTCCTCTGAATGTTTGTACTAAAATTCTGATTATCGGTTATATTAATGTGCTGTCTCTTGTTACATTGTGTTTTCTCTCAATCCAAATGGTCTAGTTAGTCTCTATTTAGTGTAAATTGGAGTGTAGGAAAATTGTCCTAGAGATAAAAGGAGCAGTAGTAGAGACCAGAGATTAACAAGTGAGCATAGAGGTTAAGTGATTCATGTGTAGGAATGCAGAGAACTACTGTAGAATATATAGTTCACAATGACCCAGGCATGTCTGTGTCATGATGCTCCCATCTGACTCTGGCTGAATAAATCTTCTGAGGAACAATCACTCTGCTTTCTTCCCTGTCATCCTATGACAGAGTCCTACACTGCTAAGAGAAAATTCTGCAGCTGAGAACTGTAGGTGCTGCTCTGAAAACATCTGGTGGTGACAATGGCAAAACTTCCTACATATATAACCCAGTCTGCCTCATTTTTTCTAACTCAAAGAACAGGATTGAATCATGTATATATCTGTTTTGTCTAGTTTTATGCCGATTTGCCACAATTGCCTTCACCAAACTGGTCTGTAAAGTATTTTCTAGATTAATGATTGATGGGACTGAACTGGGTCCACTGTGAGCTGTGCTAACCCTGGACAGGAGACCCTAGATTATATAGCTAAGCAAACTAAACAAGTCATAAGCCAGTGACAAGCTTTACTCCATGACTTTTGCTTCACTTCCTGCTTCCAGGTTCACATTTGACTTTCTGCCTTGAGTTTTTACCCTGACATCTTCAAAAGGTTTCAATCTGTAAATTGGAATACAACCTTTCCCTTCCAAGTTGCTTACAGCCATCATGTTTTGTCATGTCAGTCGAAACCTCATTAAGACACTGACTTTGGATAATCAATGGGATAAATTTTTATGAACTAAATGGGGTTTATGACAGTCAGATTGAAAAAATTAAAATATAAATTATGACTCCACTGTATATCTCCAAAATGAATTTCAGGGATGGACTTTTGTGGTGAAAAATTGCACAAACTGTCCTCATGGTTGCGCTGGGTAGCCTGGGCCAAGAAACACTGCTCTTTTTGATGAATGCATTCATTTGCTCTACAGAATCCTTGACACATGGCCATTCAAGCTTCTCTTAGAAATTGTTCATGAGACAACATGATATTTTAAGAAGCAAATGGTTCCCCTCTCTGACAGCACCAATTGTTCCAATGTTACTTTTCTCAGAATGAGTCAAACCTTCCTCTGAACCTTGCAAGAGTCATCCTTGTTCTGCAGTTTTGAACAATGCAGAATGAGTCTAGTCCATTTTGTACATGAGTGCCTTTTAGATATTCAAAGGTAGAAGAATTGCTTCAATGTGACCTTAATTTTTACACTTGGGAACACTCTTATCTCCTTCTGTAGCTGCTTCTTGTCAGCTAGCCTGCTGTACTAGCTCTGATGACAAGAAACTGCCTTAGTCAAGGAGAAAAGTGAAGAGCAATACTTGAATTAAACACTTTTAATCACATTTGAGTTTACCAATACCACTTTATTCCTGTAACAATCTCAATGAAATCTATGTGTCTGCACATTAAATTATGCATAAAATCAGATTGTTACATCAAGTGTGGGTGTATGTGTGTGGGGGGTGATATTAATGATTGACCTTCTTAAATTGTATTGTTTTTAATTGGCTTACTAAGAAAAATACAATTCTCAGTATTCATAAACAGAAAGCAAAATGAAAAGCAATAAATTGACTTAAGAGAAAAGAGGAATAATGACTATGGAAATTTAGGTAGAACAATTTTCATCTTATTTCTATGACTAAGTATGTAAATATGACTAAGTCTACTGTCAATTTAAAGAGGAGAGCAGGGTCTCCTCTGAATGAGAAGTGTTATGCTTCTTTGGAGATAGTGAACCTGCCATGTTTTCCTAGCTGGCACAGAAAAGAAACTCAACTGCAAGGTACCCATAAAGAAAGTTTTATGCAGAGGTAAATTTATACCAGATAATGTAACAACTTTGTGGGGCACAGTATAATCCATGATCAGTGATATTAATCACAAAATTAGATTAAGAGGTATAGAAATCATGACCAAATCTGAAAGGGCTTTAAAGGGTTTACTGTTAGGAAGTGTTTGGACCATGTAGGGTGACATACAGAATGGTAGAGAGAGACAGCTTAAGACAAGAGCAAAAGGAGGAAATAGAATCCAAGGAAGTTCCTTAGCAACTGGGTGTCATTGTGGCAGAGGTATCTTGACTGTCATATTAAGTAAATGGTTTTCTCAGTGTCGATGTTCTCTCTCTGTCTCTGTCTCTGTCTCTGTCTCTGTCTCTGTCTCTGTCTCTCTCTCTCTCTCTCTCTCTCTCTCTCTCTCTGTGTGTGTGTGTGTGTGTGTGTGTGTGTGTGTGTGTGTACAGGCATCTACTTTACATGTGTAAAAGTAAGAGAATATCAAGTTTTGCTCTTCACTTTTCTCCTTGACTAGGACAGGGTCTCTTGTCTTCACAGCCAGTACACACAGCTAGCTGACAAGAAAATATCAGCAGCTTTTCCTATTTCCATTTCCCATCTCTCTGTAGAAACCCAGAGATTATAAATACACTGCCAAATTAAGCTTTATGAGTCCTAGGAATTCAAATTCAGGTCCTCATAATTGTACAGAAAGTATTTTATCCATCCCTAGCCTATAATTTTCTTTATATTATGAATAAAATTATGCATAGTAAGATTTCCTGACATGTCTTCTGTGACTTCCCAGCTTTGTTTCCTTGTTCGCCGGTGAGGAAGGTCTGTATTGGATCTTTAGATCAAAAATCTGAGATGACTTCTTACTCTTTTGTTGCCTAATTCCCCACCTTTAATTTACCTTTTCTTTTAAATGTTTATCAACTTAGTTCTTTTCTTAAATATATCCTTTGGTGTATACTTTTTTTTATTTTGTTATAGTACAGTTAAAATTTGGCATTACAGTTCTGTTTAGAAGAAAGAAATTGTCTCAACTATAATTATCTGGTAGAATCAACTATGAAGATGTAATTTTAATTTTTCTCATGATTTAGGAGTTTCAACCAAGGTTTTATCCCCATTGCTCTGGCTACACTTCCTATTTGAGTGTATCAGGATGGGAGTTACACATCCCATTGTCCCCCTTATAGTTCAGAAGCTTAAAACTGTCAAAGGATTGTGATAAGTTTCCACCAAATTGTAGTCTTTTAAAAAATATTTTTGGAGAAATAAACACACCATTTTCTTCTATTAAGTATTGCCATAGCATCAATCTGGGCAACTTAGAGAAGGTAAGGATGGAGTAAAAGGTCATGAGGAAATATTGAAATAACATGCACTCTTACCTTTATTGCTGAACTACTGGTAACTGAAGACTGTATGAGATGAGGTGTTTCCCTTCCTCTTTATAGTAACTGGCTTGATTTTTTAGTTTCTTATAGCTTCATGTGTCCTTTAGAGAGCATCATCTTTAAAATCAAGAATAGAGGGTGTTTATAATATTAATTATTAACTTGTTTGTGACAGTCATGTTGACATGCTTAACAAATATTGATACTTTTAGGACAGTTATTTCTATGTTAAAATAATATTTTACATGTGGTTAACTTCACTAATAGTAAAATATGTGTTACAAATATAGCTCTTAGGTTTTATAATCTATAAGATAACCATGTATAATTCCACTTACTAAGGTATACCACTATGTAAATCACAAAATGCACCCCTCATCTTAAAGGTAAACTGAACAGTACCTTTTGGCTATGGCATGCTAGGTTCATGTATTATAGATTGCTTATGCATTGTGAATGGAATAATAAAATCTTTTGACTCAGAGAAGTCTTATAGTTCACTACTAACATGTGTTTCTTATAGGTGTGTGTATGCATGATCTGTATGCATGACATTCTTATAGATATGTTTGTGCATGGTTTGTATGTATTAACACAGGTGCACATAGGCTCATGGATGCCAACGGTCAATATTGTATGACTTCTGTAGTCCCACTCTACCTTACTCTTCTAAACAGGGTCTCTCTTTTAGCCTGGAGCATAATAATTCAGCTATCATAGATAGTCAACAATTCTCATGGGTCCTTGTATCTTCATCTCCATAGCACTGTGATTATAGGCATGTACTGCCTGGCTACAGATCTCAAGCTAAGACCCTCATGCTTGTACAGTGAACACTTTATCAACCAAGTTATCTTGTAAACCTCAAATATTTCTTGTTTATGAAATAACTCAGTAACAGTTATAGAAAACTTGTGGGAGAGAATCTATTTGATGTGATTTTCAGAAATATTTCTGATTTTTTTGGTTTTAACATTTTTCCCAGATTTAATCACACCCTCTAATAGAAATAGTTATATAAATATATATCATGTTTTATTAATATATAATCTATTCTAATTATATTAATATATATATATTATTAGTATATATAGTAGTATAAATATATGTATATATCATTGGCATGCTTAAAAGATACATACATCATAGATTGATGTTTGTTTTACTCAATTGATAATGGAAAGCTTGAAGCTATCTCAGTTTGTGAGTTGGCATTGGGAATTATTCCTGTTTCTTAAGCAGAGGTCAAAAAACTTTATGCAAAAGATCAGACAGTAAACATACTTGGCTTTTCAGGCCATATGGTTTCTGTCACAGTTACTCAACTCTTCTGTTAGATCAGCAAACTATACAGTGTGTAAATGCATAAGTGCATGGCCACTGCAGTCAAACTCTCTTTGAAAATATAGGTAGCAGGTGACATTTTGCCTCCAGGTCATAGTTTTCCAGCCCCTGGTCTTATTCAATGGCAAGACCAATTGAAATTTTGTGCCATTTTTCTCCCTGACCAACTGTTTGGCCATTGCTGAAATTATTTACCCTCACTGTGTTCTAATTTCTTTCTCTACAAAAAAAGAGTGTTGGACAAAGTGACTCTATATCTTCTTTCACAGCTCACAAGTGGCATTCTGTGATGTCATTGACATTGGAAAGGCAGGTATTAACTAAAAGTAAATAAACAGGATCTTTAATGCAAATATGCATATGAATGGGGCATTAGTGTCCATGAACATATGTGTGCATGTATATAAAGGCCTAAATCCAATTTGGGGGTTTTTTTCTCAATTGCTCTCTGTTTTATCTTTGATCCTGTAGTCCTCCTGTCCCTTTCTTCCCTACACCAGTTTTATGGATACACAGAAACATACCAGGCTTTTGCTTGATGATGGGATGTGAACTTGCTTGACAGGTCTTTTACTGAGGGACCTACCTCTCTATCCTTAACAACTCTTTGGTGCTAAATGCTAAATAATCTAGTTCTATTCTGCTTGGTATTTGCTGGCTCCATCATTCATATTTTTTTTTGTAAACATCAATTGACCATGACACAGAAGTACCAAACCATAAAAATTGAGCATGCAGGTGTGGAGGATAGTGGTATAATCAAATAAAACTTACAACGGAGTTAATTTGACACACAACTAATGATATACATAATGTACTTTTGAAGCATGGTAATTAGGTATAAATGGTAAACTGTTGACACAAATGATTGTAATTAGCGTTTCTCCTGCACAGGCAGGCCCTCTGTTAAGTTCTACATTTCTCACATTTTTGCATTTTGGGAATTTATAAATAACCATCATTGTTGACAGACTTTATAACTAGAGAACACAAGGCTTTAGAAATTTGTGACCAAAGTGCTGTATTTATTTTTTTTATATCTACATGTTTTTCTTAGAGTGTGTGTATAAAATCTTGTCAGTTTTCCAAATGGCTCTTGTGGATCACCTGCAAAAGCAATTAGTGATGTTATATGAAAAGCATAACTGATTATGAGTCAAACATTAAGATCAGAGGAAACAATTCTTTGGAAAAAAAATAGACTACAGAAATGTGCTCCTTCCAATCATGGTTAGGTGACAACATCTGTGAAATGAGTGGGCTTAATATATCAATTCATTGATGATTTTTACAACAGTTCTGAAGTCAGTCATCTAAATCTCATTGAATAGGTAGAGTCAAGGAGATATAAATATGCTAAGTGGACATAAGGAGTAAATGAACACAGCTAATTAAAATTTGATCTCCATGACCTGTTCTATGGTACAGAGTAGGATGGAATCTAGACAAACATAGTGATAAGAAAATGATAAGGCTATAATATAGAGAAAGTAAATCTTCAATCTATATCATTTAGAACTGTAAGAATTAGGAAAGAAATAGCTTGAGTGCCTATTGAAACACACACACTGTCATGAACCACATGGACACCATTCATAATGACTCCCAGCAATTAGTATGTAATTGGCAATTACTCAATGATTTTGCAGTGATGAAAGTGTCTCAAGCATGTAGGTGTCAATGCAGCTATTTAAAAAGCATTGCTGTTTTTTCTTTGTGTATGGACTCTTTCCTTGATTTTAAGTGGCATCCATTCTTTACAGGAAGAGAATCTAGACAGAATATCATTTCTGGTTTCATAGCAGAGGAAGGATAAAATTAAGATAATGTGAGAGAGAGATATTGAGAGAGAAAGAGACAGAGGGAGAGGGAGGGAGAGAGAGAGAGAGAGAAAGAGAGAGAGAGAGAGAGAGAGAGAGAGAGAGAGAGAGAGAGAGAGAGAGGGCAACTTCAAAATAGGATTTCAGGAGTTTAAAAAAGGTGAAACGAGCAAATAAAAAATGTACAGCTGCTGACAGAAAAGTCCACTTACGTGGCTCCTCTGTTAATAATTATATAAAAGCTTGGGTATGACCCCTTTCTATTCATACCTCTTTCTAAGAAACTCCATTAAAATTAGAGTATCAGTGATTTTGTTCAGATATTTTATTTGATATTGTTTGCCTGCCTTACAAAAAATGTGTGTTTTAGTGAAACCTTAAATAAAAGTATTTTAGCCCTTGTGATACTTAATTCCAATTTTCAACTCAATGAGATCTAGAATTACTTGAGTAGCAGGCTTCTGGGTATGTCTCTGAGTGACTGTCTTCATAATGTGGCCCATACTTGAAATGTGTAAATATTCCTGATATGGGTGACAACATTCCCTATACTTATAATGAACACAGGCATGTATTCCTCTCTGGGTCTTAGCTTTCTAATCAATGTCATGAGCTAAATCACCTTCTTGTTGTTGTGATTTCCTGGACATGAGGAACAGTAACCTCACACTGTGAGTCAAAAGAAACACTTTCTCAGCAAGTTGCTTTATTTAGGACATTTTAGCACAAGAAGAGAAAAGGTAACTATGATAACCCTCACTAGATATAAGGAGCCCATATTTGGAATGTAACTTATGCTTGGGATTGAACCAAATGTTCATTGTTCTTACTTTATTTGACCATGGAGACAATGATCAAGTCATCTGTTTTATTATCCTCATTACAAAGTAAAGCCAAAAAAAGCATTCAAATCCCTCCATGGACTTGAACATAGGTCAAGGTCAGAGCTGGGCTTTCTACTCACAACCTCAAAGGATGATTTGATTACAGCTTCATATTTCTTCTGTTGTCAGTAAAATGCAGATCCAACCATTACAGCTTTTCAAATGATGTTTTAGCACTCAAATTGAAGAAACTGCATCCTTCCTGTTTATTACCATCATGCTCCTATCCATAGTGTAAAATGAAACTTGAAATATAGCAATCACATAAAGAAAAAACAGGGTGACCTTTTATTTTTTCAAAAAAAAATTCTCTTCTTTTTTTCTTTTAAAATTTATTTATGTATTTATTTTTTTTAAACTCCAAATTTTATTCTCCTCCTGGTCCACTCTCTGACTGTTCCACATCCCATACCTCCTCCCTGCACCTCTGTCTCCACGAGGATGTCTGCACCTCTCACCCTGACCCCACTAGACTTTTAAACTGCCTGGGACCTCCAGTCTCTTGAGTGTTAGGTGCATCTACTCTGACTAAACCCAGACCTGGCAGTCCTCTCCTGTATATATGTTGTGGGCCTCATATCAGTTGGTGTATGCTTCCTGGTGGTCTGGTGTTTGAGAGATCTTGGGGTCCAGGTTAATTGAGACTGCTGGTCCTTCTTCGGGGTTTCCCAGCTCCTCAGCTTTTTCCAGCTTTTTCCTAATTCAACCACAGGGGTCAGCAGCTTCTTTCATTGGTTGAGTACAAATATCTGCATCTGACTCTTTCTCTTGCTTGCTGGGTCTTTTGGAGGGCAGTCATGATAGGTCCCTTTTTATGAGTGCTCCATAGCCTCAGTAATAGTGTCAGGCCTTGGGGCCTCCCCTTGAACTGGATCCTACTTTGGGCCTGTCTCTGAACATTCTTTTCCTCAGGCTTCTCTCCATTTCTATCCCTACAGCTCTTTCATACAGGAACAATTATGGGTCAGAATTTTGACTGTCTGATGGCAACCCTCTCCCTCACTTGATGCCCTGTTCTTCCTGTTGGAGGTCGACTTTATAACCTCACTCTCCCTACTGTCGGACATTTCATCTAAGGTCCTTCCCTTTGATTCTTGGGAGTCTCTCACCTTCTAGGTCTCTGATGCATTCTGAAGGGTCCCCTCAACCTCCTACCTCCTGGGGTTGCCTTTTTCCATTCTTTCTGTTGACCCCCAGGGCTTCAGTCCTTTTCCCTCACCCAATACCAGGTCAGAGTCCCCTCTTACAATGACTCCATCCACTTTTCCTCCCTGGTCCATCCCTTCCTCCCCACTTGTGATTTCTTTCTTCTCCCTTCCAAGTGGTACTGAGGCATCCTCTCTTGGGCCCTTTAGCTTACTGAACTTTTTTTGTTCCTTGGAATGTATCTTGAGTATTCTGTACTTTATTAGCTAATATTTACTTATTAGTGAGTACTAATATGCATGTCCTTATACTTATATGCATGTCCTTTTGGGTCTGAGTTATCTCACTCAGGATGATATTTACTAGTTCCATCAATTTGCCTGCAAAACTAAGGATGTCTTCATTTTTAATAGCTGAGCTGTATTCCATTGTGCAGATGAACCACATTTTCTGTATCCATTCTTCTGTTGTGGGATATTTGGGTTGTTTCCAGCTTCTGGCTATCACAAACAAGTCAGCTATAAACATAGTGGAATACATGCCGGTGTGGCATGGTGGAACATCTTTTGGAGATATTCCCAAATGCGGTATTTATTGCTAAGTCTTCAGGTAGATCTATTTCAAATTTCCTGAGGAACCTCCAGATTGATTTCCAGAGTGGTTGTACCAGTTTGCAATCCCACCAGCAATGGAGGAGTGTTTTTTTTCCCACATCCTCAGCAACATGTGCTGTCAACCTGAAGTTTTGATCTTAGCCATTCTGATTGGTGTAAGGTGGAATCTCAGGGTGGTTTTGATTTGCATTTCTCTGGTCACTAAGGACTTTGAACATTTCTTTAAGTATTTTGCAGCCATATGAAGTTCCTTTGTTGTGAATTCTCAGTTTAGTTCTATATGTTATTTTTTGATTGGCTTATTTGTTTTTTTGGTGGTCAGCTTCATGAGTTCTTTATATACTTTGAGTATTAGCCCTCTATTGGATGTGGGCTTAGTGAAGATTTTTTTTTTCAATCTGTAGGTTGCTGATTTGTCTTATTGGCTATGTCTTTTACCTTATAGAAGCTTTCCACTTTCATGTGGTCCCATATATCAATTCTTGATCTTAGAGCATACACCATTGGAGTTGTTTAGAAAATTTCCTCTTGTGCTAATGAGTTCAAGACTCTTTCCCACTTTCTTTTCTATTAGATTTACTGTATCTAGTTTTATGTTAAGGATTCTTGATACCATCCAGTGATCATGCACATACCCTAGCTGAGCTGAAGAACATCTAAATAGCTAGCTTTCTTAACCTGGCTGTGAGTCCTGTGTACTACTGTGATGTCTTTGTCTAACCTCCAACTTCCCACATGCCCATTCTCTAGATTCTATCACTTTTTTTTTTTATCTCTAAAGATCCTCTGAGAGCTGAAGGGCATCATGCCATTGTGGATTGTCTTCTCTACTTAAATTTTATTCTAAACTTTGTTGTCACTTTATTTAGGTGACTATTCAAATATCACTTGCTCAAAAGACATTACTTTAAAAAGAAGAACAGAAACACATATGATTTAAAATAGATTCTCTGCATTCATCTGAGTTTTTAAGATTTTTTTATTATTCTTGTTTTATTTTATATGCATGAATGTTTGCCTGCATGTAGAAATGAGCATCACACTCTTGCCTCATGCTGACAGAGGCCAGAGTAGAGAACTGGAGGATCAGGAACTGGAATTACAGATAACTGTGAGATTCTATGAGGGTGGAAAGAACCAAACTGGATCCTCTGGAAGAGCAGTGACTATTTTTTCTTAACTGCTGAGTTATCTCTCCAGTTCTTTTCATTAAAAAAAATCATTTTATAGTTTCATACATTTATTCCATGACTTCCTGTGATTAATCCTCTCTTTCTTTTCACTCTGGCAACACTCTTTTAATCAAGTCTCCTTCCTATGTTCAAGTTTTTTCTTTTTGAGTAATATTCACTGAGTTTATATAGTCACTTGGATCCCCATGGGTAGAAGGTATTCAATCTAGCAACAGTGATATTTGTGTCTAAACTACTGAATAAAATACTCCCTCAACAAACATTAATTATAAATAGTCCCTCTAGGAAAAATCTTCCAGATTTAATATTTGTTTTTCCATTTAAGAATATCTAAAGATATATTACAGCACAATTTATGTGAATTCTTATTTCATCTTTCCTTCTCTTTGGATTATATTTCATTCAGGCATGTGGTTGGGATATGCACAGTTGTGTCACAAAGAATGACATCCAAGGGTGATCTGTGTAGGTCTCTGCATGAGCACTGTATGTTTGTAAGCATTCACTAAAGCCAGTAATAAGACATAGTAATTAATAAATACCTTTTATAAAATATTCCAAAACATATACTTTTATCTTATGAAAAAAGAGATAGTGGGTCACTGGGTAGAATACTTTTCACACAAGAATGAAGTCTAGACATTATCATGGTGGGAGTGGCAGTAGCCTGTAATTGCATCTCCTGGGTAAAGCCAGAAGAGGGATAAAAATATCTTAACAGGCAGAATGGGAATATGGTGCCTTACAGGGAGAAAGTTGATCCTCAGACTGCAATCTTTCTCGAGCTGATTAACATCTATATGATATGCATGAGAGGCTGGCCTTCAACTGTGAAGTATAGAAACTTTTTACAGAAATGTAAGGAGCCATTGTATAATAAGATTAACAGAGCAGCCACTGTTTTTCTAGGAAGACATAATGTGATTTGAGTCAGACATAACATCACTATAAATCCCAGTTTTCACAGTCAGTTTTCTTGTTCTTGTTCTGTCACTAAAGCCCCTGGGGACTATTTTCTATTCTGAAACCAAACTGAGTGCAATATCTTGTAGCTCATATAATTTTCTGAAAATTATATTATGTGCAAAGGCATGAAAGATACAGAGAATGTGATTAAGTAGTTGATTGAATTTTAACTAATATGCTTAATCTCTGCTCCAGTTTATTTTTTAATATTTGTTTACCTTCCTATTTGTGCATATGTGATGTACATGTGTGCACAGCAGTTTACATGTAGATATGCATACACATGAGCTTATAGAGGCCAGAAATTGGTATCAGAACCTGTTCTTAATTATCCTTCACCTTATTCATTGAGACATGGTCATTCACTTTACCGCAGAACTTACAATGCCTACAGTCTAACCAGCCGTCATTCTGCAGAAATTCTTAAGAAGTGGGACTCCCACACTCACCTGTATTACTCCTGGTCTAGGTATCTAAAGTCTAGTAATCATCTTTGTGTGGAAAATGCTTCATCCATTGATCCATCTCCACAGCTCATAACTTATTTTTTATCACATAAAACTTATGCTTTCAACATTGTATAAAAAGTACTTATTAAATAAAATGCTTTACATGTACCCGATGTTAAGGAGTAATGATGCAACCAACTAAGTACTATAGTACCTCAGTGTCCCTCCATTAACCTGAGATGCACTTCTATTGAAGGTATCATTTCTGAGTGGCATGAATTACCTATTTTTGAAAACTTCTCTTTCAGTCCTTTTCTGTCACAAAAATGAGAGAATGACAGGACACAATCAGAAGGGGAAAGTCCATTCACTTAGCTCCAGCTGATGTGTCCTTGAATGATCCTTTTAGTGTCAATTCTATGACAACCATTGGTATTATACTTTAGTTTACTCCACACATGTATGTCATTTGCATTAAAATCCAGTATGTGCTGATAAAAACCACATATAATCCCTTTCTCCTCTTCTCTTCTTTCTCATCTACATTTCTATCTGTTCATCTATTATCTATCTGTGTATTTCTTTCTGTGTCAGAAAGATTCTGATACTTAATCTGGAAATCTTTATAGCTCAAAGCTAAGGTTTCCAAATTATAATCTGTTCATAACTTATGGATAATCATTAAAAGAAAATGTGTTACTCTTAAATATTTTAAATCCATTTTTTTCTGTTAAAAGTCTAAATATTCTACAATTAAATCAGACAGTGGAGAGGGTGGCTAGTTCTCTGCTGCCCATGTACTTTGTTTTACTCTCTTCACTGCACTGCAGTGCCTCTCACAGTCCTGGAACTTCCTAGGTCTCTCAGCCTATAGGCTTATCTGTGGGAAAGACTATGTATGCAGAAGACTAGAAGTGTGGAAATATGATCTAAATATGATGGAATGAAGGCTCACTTGGTAATGTACTCACTGCCAACATGACCTGAGTTTCACCCCTTAAAAGACATAACCAAAATGCAGGTGAGATAGTACAAACCTGTGCTAAGGAGGGATAGGGACAGCCCTGAGACTTCCTCTCCTAACAGTCTAGACACCCCCCCACACACACACACAGCACAGAGAGGGAAAAGAGAGAGAAAGAAAGAGAGAGAGAGAGAGAGAGAGAGACAGACAGACAGACAGACAGACAGACAGACACAGAGACCAGAGACACACACCCTGACAGAGATACTGATAGAGAGACACAGAGAGGGATTGACAGAGACAGACAGACAGACAGACAGACAGACAGACAGAGATTATGATCTGAATGTGGCACTTGCTAAACTTCCAAGTCCCACAATACATTTTTGGCTGGAATGTGAATGCTAATGATCCCCAACAAAACAAAAGTCAAAACAGCCAATTGCTCAGTTTGAGATGCTCCCCTTGTGTTTCCACTTCCCCCAGTCCTGTGGCCTAACATCTGTGCTTCTGAAAACACTACATGGATCGAATTACACGGACTGTTGTTTTGTTTAAATGAATGTGCTATAATCCTGATTAAATTGTCATGTGGGAGATTTTATAATAATTATTATATGCAGTTCTCATTAGAGCCAGGGAAACTCTAAATCATGTTTAATAATCTAAAGCTTGGAGCTAGTCACACTCATTTACATTGGAATTTGGGGCTGAGTGAGCTTTCAGGCTATAGATGTAACGAGGGCTCTTACTACTGATTGGCTTATACAGTCAGTAGTGAAAGATTTGTCTGGCTGACCTTTGGCTAGTAGCCTCTCATCCATGCATTTCCTTGCTCTGATAAGCTTCCACCTTACTTACTTTACATGCCTGTGTAGCTCTATTCTTAATCCAATAATTCAATTTAATTAGCAGGAGCCACCAAAAGATGGAGCTCCCCCAACTCCAGTTTCATAGGAATTTTTCTCTACAATGGCACAACTTTGGGAATGGCCAGTGTTCTGGGTTTGGCAAAGATGCTCTGTCCTGGAACAGCTAGAGGGTCTATAGGATCTCCAATTCCCAAGCAACTAATTCCACTTATTGCTTTATTTCTTCCACAGACTTTCTCTAAATCTCTTTCTCAACATTCCCAAGATAGAAAATGGAAATCAGGTCCGGTTTTTGCTGAGTTCCTGGTGTGCATGCGTGTGTGCATGTGCGTATGCATGTGCGTGTGCGTGTGCTTGTGCGTGTGTGCGTGTGTGTGTGTGTGTGTGTGTGTGTGTGTGTAATATATACTTATAGAGAGAAATTGTGGTAGAATTGAGGCATATAGAAGACTGCTATAGCTGTTATGTGAACTCCACATGATGCACTCACTGTCCATATGTCTATGGACCTGTCTTGCCTCTAGTGTTTGTGAATTCAAAAGCTTCTTCAATTTTCAGTGAAATTTGTATTAATTACCTTTTCATTTGCTGTGACAAAATATCTAGCCAAAGAATCCCAAAAAAGTAATGGTTTGTTTTGGTTGACAGTTTGAGAAAATGTCCATCAGAGAGATATAGCATCAGAAGCAGGAGGCAGATGGATGCATCCATTGTTGGAAACCAGTGAATGGTGAATGCTGGTACTCAGATTACTACCTCTGATTCAGTCTGGGGTCCCAACCAGGAAAGGTACTGACTGCATTAGTGAGGGCCTTCTAACTTCAAGTAACTCAATCCAGGTACTCTCCTATAGGTACACTCATGGACCTGACTCTTCCATGATTCTATATATCCTATTGATTTGTAGATATGGTATAATACCAGCATGATATTGGCCTGAGTGTATAGGAGATGTTGGGTCAGCATTGTATTTTTTTTTAACACTCTCTTTGTGAATTCAAAGCCCACAAAGAAATGCCTTACTCAGTTTCACAGTCAAGAACACATATTTTACACCTGTCTCCCTTGAACTCTCCAATACAGCACACTTAATTTTATAAATTTTTCCTCACATATCTACATTTATCCAAATAATTCATTTCAAATCTATATGACAGGCACTGAGGACACATGCCCACTACCTCGTAAAGCCTTCACTGTAAAGTTTAAGTGTTTATGTAACTAGATGTAATTCAGGTAAAAAACTGTTGCTTCTAAGTAGAAGGCTGAGTTGTCTTTGTTATATTTCCCCATGAGACTGTATTCTTGAACCAGAATAGTTTAAAACATGCGTTGCAGGGTAGAAATGAATTCTACAGCAACATGGTAGGCAAGCATTCTACTGTTGGTTCCAACTCAGTCTTTCCAAAGTTCTGTTAACACTTCACTGCCCAGTTCAATTTGCTAATTTCAACTTCACTTATCTTTGGAAATTTTCAAGTACAAAGCTATTTTAAAATAAATTCTCACTTTTCTAAGTACTGCATAAAATTACCAAAACAAAACCATGTATTTTTGTCACACTTTTCACAAAGCCATAAAGAGAAAATAGCAGACTTTATATGAAGAAAATCTTTCTTTCCCATGCATTCCCTCTCAAAATTTGGCCTTCTCTGGAGAACAGATATTTTCTTATGTCTCCAGTTAGGTGGTTCTGAGGAATCCTATATAAACAGGAACCTCAAGACATAACTATAATATGATGTCTTGAAAGCTGAAGTCCTTCTAGAACTATAGAAGACCACTCCATTTATTTGCTGATTGTTGATACCTAAAATTTGTTTTTAAATAAAAATAAAAAACAAATCAAAACAAAAATAAACAAACAAGCAAAAAACCCTACCAACAACAAAAAGGAATATCTCAAATGGTTCAAGGGTAAACCAGGAAATTAAAACACATGTACTTTTCTTTAAAAAAAAATTATATATATATATATATATATATATATGGAATATATATATACACATATATGGAATATATATATATATATATATATATATATAGAGAGAGAGAGAGAGAGAGAGAGAGAGAAAAGAAAGAAAAGAGCAAGAAAAATATTTAACGTTATTTAAAATAATATACCAATTTTAAAAAAAAAGTTAAAAGATACTGTCTGCTCTGCTCCATGAAGACACCTTATCCAGAACCTTCCTAGAGCAACTGGTAAGAAGTCTCCCCCACAACTCTACAACCCAGAACTGCAACTGGTAGCCTGGGGCACTCTGGACCCATCACCCACCCAAACCCCACCACCACACAGTATAACTCCCCTTTGACCTCTTGCTTTGCCCTCTTGTCTGGGGCAGACATCTACCAGGTCAGCTCCTATGAAGACACCATATTTTGAACCATCTTACAGCAGTGGTGGAACCACTGCACTCAGAGCAGCTGAGGAACCACTGCACTCAGAACAGCAGGATTTCAGGATCCCAGAGTAAGCCTGAGTCTTAAGAGCTCTTCCACCCAGGAGCTCAGGATCACAGGATCACAGAGACACCTGGACTCTGAGGAGTTCTGACACAAGGAAGATAACTGGAAAGACAGTCTTCAGTAAGAGACAGTAAGTTCAGGTAGCATTAGAGTTAACCAGATGGCAAAAGGCAAGCATAAAAATATAAACAACAGAAAACAAAGTTACCTGGCATCATCAGAACTTAGTTTGCCTACCATAGCCACTCCTGGACACACCATCACAGTGGAAAAGCAGGATTCAGATTTCAAATTACTTTTCATGAGGATGATAGAAGACTTTAAGAAGGACATAAACAACTCCCTTAAAGAAATACAGGAGAACACAGGCAAACAGGTAGAAACCCTTAAAGAGGAAATACAAAAATCCCTTAAAGAATCGCAAGAAAACACAACCAAACAGGTGAAGGAATTAAACTAAATAATCCAGGATCTAAAAATGGAAATAGAAACAATAAAGAAACCTCAAAGGGAGACTACCCTGGAGATAGAGAACCTAAGAAAGAAATCAGGAGTCATAGACACAAGCATCACCAACAGAATGTAAGAGATAGAAGAGAGTGCATGTGTAGAAGATACAATGGAAAACATTTACACAACTGTCAAAGAAAAGGCAAAATGCAAAAAACTCCTAAGCAAAACATCCAGAAAATCTAGGACACAATAAGACAAAACATAAGGATAATATATATAGATGAGAGTGGAGATTCTCAACTTAAAGGGCCAGTAAATATCTTCAACAAAATAATAGAGGAAAACTTTCTTAACCTAAAGAAAGATGCCAATGAACATCAAATAGACTAGAACATCAAATAAATGTCTACAGAACTCCAAATAGACTAGACCAGAAAAGAAATTCTTCCCATCACATAATAATCAAAACATCGAATGTACAAAACAAAGAAAAAATACTAAAAGCAGTAAGGGAAAAAGGTCAAGTAACATATAAAGGCAAACCTATAAGCATTAGACCAGATTTCTCACCAGAGACTATAAAAGACAGAAGATCCTGGAGTGATATCATACAGACCCTAAGAGAACAAAATTGCCAGCCCAGAGTACTTTACCCAGCAAAACCTCTCAATAACTCTAGATGGGGAAACCAAGATATTCCATGACAAAACCAAATTTACACAATACCCTCCCACAAATCCAGCCCTACAAAGGATAACAGATGGAAAACTCCAACACAAGGAGAGAAACTACAACCTAGAAAAAGCAAGAAAGTAATCTTTTAACAAACCAAAAAGAAGATAGCCAGACAAACATAATTACACCTTTAATAACTAAAATAACAGGAAGAAACAATCACTTTTTAAAAATATCTCTTAACATAAATGGATTAAACTACCCAATAAAAAGACTTAGACTAACAGACAGGATACATAAACAGGACCCAGAATTTTGCTGCATATAGGAAACGCACCTCAGAGGCAAAGACAGATACTACCTCAGAGTAAAGGGCTGAAAAACAATTTTTCAAGCAAATGGTCCCAAGAAACAAGCTAGAGAAGGCATTCTAATTTCGAATAAAATCGACTTTCAACCAAAAGTTATCAACAAAGATAAGGAAGGACACTTCATACCCATCAAAGAAAAAATCTACCAAAATGAACTCTCAATTCTGAACATCTATGCCTCAAATTCAAGGGCACCCACATTCATAAAAGAAACTTTACTAAAACTCAAAACACACATTGCACCTCACACAATAATAGTGGGGGATTTCAACATCCCACTCTCAGCAATGGACAGATCATGGAAACAGAAACTAAACAGAGACACAGTGGAATTTACAGAAGTCACAAACCAAATAGATTTAACAGATATCTATAGAATATTTCATCCTAAAACAAAAGAATATACCTTTTTCTCAGCACCTCATGGTACCTTCTTTAAAATAGACCATATAATTGGTCATAAAGTAGGCCTCAACAGACACAAAAATATTGAAATAGTCCCTTGGATCCTTCCAGATCAACACATACACATGGAATCTGTACAGCGCTTTACTCAATAATGACCTGGGCAAGGAAGAAATAAGAAAGAAATTATAGACTTTTTAGAATTTAATGAAAATGAATGCTTGTCATACCAAAAATTATGAGACACAACGAAAGCAGTGCTAAGGGGAAAACTCATAGCTCTAAGCATCTACAAAAAGAAACTGGAGAGAGCATACACTAGTAACTTGACAACACATCTGAAAGCTCTAGAACAAAAAGAAGCAAATACACCCAAGAGGAGTAGACGGCATGAAATAACCAAACTCAGGGCTGAAATCACCTAAGTAGAAACAGAAAGAACTACACAAAGTATCAACAAAGCCAGGAGCTAGTTCTTTGAGAAAAATCACCAAGATAGATAAACCCTTAGCCAGACAAACCAGAGGGCACAGAGACAGTATCCAAATTAATAAAATTAGAACTGAAAAGGGAGACATAACAACAGAAACTGAGGAAATTCAAAAAACTCATAAGATCCTACTACAAATTTATACTCAACAAATCTGGATGAAATGGTCAATTTTCTAGATAGATACCAAGTACCTAAGTTAAATCAGGAACATATAAACCATCTAAACAGTCCCAGAACCCCTAAAGAAACCGTAGCAGTCATTAAAAGTCTACCAGCCAAAAAAAAAAAACAAACAAAAAACAAAAAAACAACAAACAAAAACAAACAAAAACAAAAATAAAAATAAAAACAAAAAAAAAAAAAAAAACCCACAGGACCAGATTGCTTTAATGCAGAATCCTATGAGACCTTCAAAAAGACCTAATACCAATTCTCTTCAAGCTATTCCACAAAATACAAGGAGAAGGAACACTACCCAATTTGTTTTATGAAGCCACAATTGTGCTCATACCTAAACCTTACAAAGACCCAACAAAAAGACAACTTCAGACATATCTCCCTTATGAATATTGATATAAATATACTCAATAAAATTCTTGCAAACCGAATCCAAGAACACATCAAAATAATCATCCATCATGATCATGTAGGCTTTATCCCAGTAATGCAGGGATGGTTCATTATACGGAAATCCATCTATATAAAATCCACTATATAAAGAAACTCAGAGAAAAAACATTACATGATCATGTCACTAGATGCTGAGAAAGCATTTGAAAAAATTCAACATCCCTTCATGGTAAAAGTCTTGAAAAGATCAGGAATTCAAGGCCCATAGCTAAACATAGTAAAAGCAGTATACAGCAAACCAGTAGCCAACATCAAACTTAATGGAGAGAAACTTGAAGCATTCCCACTAAAATCAGGGACTAGACAAGCACACTCTCTCCCTACCTATTCAATATAGTATGGAAATTCCTAGCTAGAGCAAGTAGACGACCAAAAGAAGTCAAAGGTATACAAAATGGAAAGGAAGAGGTCAAAATATCACTATTTGCAGATGATATGATACTATGCTTTAAGTGACCCCAAAACTTCCACCAGTGAAAACCTAATCCTGAGAAACAAATTCAGCAATGTGGCTGGATATAAAAATCAACTCAAACAAATCAGCAGCCTTCCTCTACTCAAAAGATTAACAGACTGAGAAAGAAATTAGGAAAATGACACTCTTCACGAAAGTCACAAATAATATAAAATACCTTGGTATGAATCAAATCAAGCAAATGAAAGATCTGTATGACAAGATTTCAAGTCTCTGTAGAAAGAAATTGAAGAATATCTCAGAAGATGGAAAGTTCTCCCATGCTCCTGGATTGACAGGATTAACATAGTAAAATTAGTCATCTTGTGGAAAGCAATCTACAGATTCAATGCAATCCCCATTAAAATCTCAACTCAACTCTTGGCAGAGTTAGAAAGAGAAATTCTCAAATTCATTTGGAATAACAAAAAACCCAGGATAGCAAAAACTCTCCGCAATAATAAAAGAACTTCTGGAGGAATCATCATCCCTGACCTCAAGCTCTACTACAGAGCAGTAGTGATTAAAAACTGCATGGTATTGGTACAGAGACTGGTAGGAAGATCAATGGAATAGAATTGAACATCCAGAAATGAATCCACACACATATGGTCACTTGTTCTTTGACAAAGAAATTAAAACTATCCAGTAGAAAAAGGACTGCATTTTCAACAAATGGTGATGGTTCAACTGGAGGACATGTAGAAGAATGTAAATTGATCCATTCTTATCTCCTTGCACAAAGCTCAAGTCCAAGTGGATAACAGACCTTCATATAAATCCAGATACACTAAAACTAATAGAAGAGAAGGTGGGGAAAGACCTTGAATACTTGAGCACAGGAGAAAAGTTCCTGAACAGAACACCAATGGCCTATGCTCTAAGATCAAGAATTGACAAATGGGATTTCATAAAATTGCAAAATTTCTGTAAGGCAAAGGACACTGTCAATAAGACAAAACAGCAACCAACAGATTGGGAAAGAGCTTTCCGAATCCCACATCCAATAGAGGGCTAATATCCAATATATACAAAGAACTATAGAAATTAGACTCCAGACAACCAAATAACCCTATTAAAATGGAGTACAGAGCTAAACAAAGAATTTTCAACAGAAAAAAACCCGAATGGCCAAGAAGCACCTAAAGAAATGTTCAGCATCCTTAGTCGTCAAAGAAATGCAAATCAAAACAACTCTGAAATTCCACTTCACACCAGTCAGAATGCCTAATCAAAAACTCAGGTGATAGTAGATACTGGCAAAGATGTGGAGAAAGAGGAACACTCCTCCATTGTTGGTGGGATGGGATTGCAAGATGGTACAACCACTCTGGAAATTAGTCTGGCGGTTCCTCAAAAAACTGGACATAGCATTAGCTGAGGACCCAGCTATACCACTCCTGGGCATATATCCAGAAGATGCTCCAACACATAACAAGGACTTATGTTCAACTATGTTCATAGCAGCCTTATTTATAATAGCCAGAAGCTGGAAAGAATGCAGATGTCCTTCAGCAGAGGAATGGATACAAAAATATGGTACAATGTATACCATATTTATACAATGTATTGTATAATACAAAGTATTACTCAGCTATTAAAAACAATGAATACGAGAAATTCTTAGGTAAATGGATGGAACTTCAAAATATCATCCTGAGTGAGGTAACCCAATCACAAAAGAACACACATGGTATTCACTCACTGATAATTGGATATTAGCCCAGAAGCTCACAATACCCAAGATTCAACTCACAGACCACATGAAGCTCATGAAGAAGGAAGACCAAGTGAGGGTGCTTCAGTCCCTCTTAGAAGGAGTAACAAAATGCTTAAGGGAGCAAATATGGAGACAAAGTATGGGACAGAAACTAAAGGAGGGGCTGTCTGGAGACCATTCCACCTGGGTATCCATCCAATGTGCAGTCACCAAAGGTAGATGATGATGTCAGGAAGTGATGCTGACAAGACCCTGATATAGCTGTCTCCTTAGAGGTCTGCCAGTCTGACATATCCAGAGGATGCTAACAGTTAACCATTGACCTGATCAAGGGGTTCCCAATGGTAGAGTTAGAGAGAAGGAGCTGAAGGAGTTGAAAAGGTTTGAGGCCCCATAAGGAGAGCAACAATACCAACCAACCAGAGCTCCCAGGGTCTAAACCACCAGCCTAGGAGAACATAGGGAGGACCCATGGCCCCAGCTGTATATGTAGGGGAGGATGTCCTTATAGGGCATAGGTGGGAGAGGAGATCCTTCATCCCATAAAGGCTGGGCACTAAGTGTGGGGGAATTTGAGGGTGGGGAGGTGGGAGTGGGAAAGTAGTTTGGGGTACATCCTCATAGGAGCAGGAGGAGAAGGGATGGGATAGGGTGTTCCTGGGTGGGTGGGGGACTGGGGTAAGGAGATAACATCTGAAATATAAATAAAATATCTAATAAAAAATTTTAAAAATGAAAAAAGAAGTTAGAAGCATTTTTAAAATACAGGCAAGATGATTCTATAAGACTTCATACTAACTCTATCACAAGGAATTAAAAAAGCCTTGCTTATCTACTTATTGACTAGTGTTGGACTATTGTCTTCATAATCCTAACAGTTTCCCATTGTAAATTTTAAGCAACAAAACCTGGAAATCCTTGTTTATATTTCACACTCTTGGGAAGATAGACCACTGATTATTTCTTAAAGTGGCAGTGGCACTCTGAGCTAACAACCAAATAGTCAACATTGGTTTGGAAATGGTTGGTCAGAAAAGAAAACCCTGCACTACCAACTACCTCACAACTGTTGGTTTTGTTTGTTAGGTGGCAATTATGGCAAGCACAAAGTCACTTAACCTTTCACCCAAATGACTCAGGGTGGGTTTGTTTGTTTTGTTATCAAAAATTGTTCATTTATACAACATCAAGGAAATAGTTGAGAGGGAATGTAGAACACTATCATCTAGGCTTGATAATAGGAAGACAGGAACTGAGGAGTCAGTCTCTTGCCTTCATTCTGATGTTTCTAGCAATCTCATTTTTAGACTGTCATTTGCCCAGAAGAGAAAGAAGAACATGAGGAGAAAACAACTAAAATCACTTAGTCCTGCTAATTGATATTGGTCATAAACACACCAACATTTTTTATTAAAAAGAGTGCAAACAAGCTGGGCAGTGCTGGTGCATGCCTTTAATCCCAGCATTTGGGAGGCAGAGGCAGGCAGAGGCCAGCCTGGTCTACAGAGTGAGTTCTAGGACAGCCAGGGTAAAACAGAGAAACCCTGTCTCGAAAAATAAGCAAAAAACAAACAAACAAAAAACAAACAAACAAGCAAACAAACAGAAAAGAGTGCAAACAAACACTTAATAAAGTTTATTAAGTTTCTTACTTAAATCTAAGCTGTAGTAGTCAGCTTTTTTGACTCTACAACAAAATAGGTGGTGCAGGTAAATTTAATAGAGATTTAGTCTGGCCAGGGATTTTTTTCATATCACAGAATACCTCCAGGAAAGTGGTCTGAGAAAATAGAGGGTGTTCGGTCAGTCTTGCACTTTTGGAGCACTCCTCTCTTGAAAATTCAAAACTCACAAGAGTAATACAACACCCACTTTCAAAGTCAAGACTGGCCTATTAGACTCCATATCTTAAAGGTTTCACAGTCACTCTTAAGGCCTTGTAGACTAAGTCTATAATCACAGGAACAGTTGGGCACACACTAATCAATCGGAAGCATGACCACAACTAAACACTTGTATATTATATATTGACAAACCCTGAGTTTAAGGTACATACTGATGTTTGAAGAAATATACTGTGTATCTATTTGCAGGAAACTGACAAGATTAAGAGGGCCTATCTCCAGGGTTATATAAACAGTAGCAAGAGCAGAGGAAAAATGTTTCTGTGTTTGCTGGTTTGTCTGCAGGTTATACAACGTGCCACCTATGCAGTTTTGGGGAGTCACTGTTTATGCTTGGTGGGCTTTATCATGATGTAGCTTCCTGAGTCATCCATTCGTCTATAAGTAACCCCAGTAAACTCAGTGATCTACTACATTAACCTTTGATTGAATCATATTTTTGGTCTTTCATTTGTGTCCTATCTGATTTAGATAAAATCTATGGCTCTCCAGTAAATTTATACAGTAGGAGCACTTTGAAATTATGAAGATTCCCAAGCATGTTCCACCTTAATTCCCAGCATGAACACATCACACCTAAATATCATCATGCAACACCGAGTCTATAAGTGCCCTTCCTTTAGATCTTACATATGAACCACAACCTCATCTGTTCATTACTTCACATTGTGTCTTTCCCATTGGAAAGGAAACATTGAATGCACAGGCTACCCATTGTGTTTGTTACTTTTATAATTCAACTTGACACAACTTCGTGTCACTTGGAAGGAGAAACTTAATCAGAAGAATTGGTTCAATCAGATTGTCTGGTGGCAATGTCTGTTACATATTGCCTTGACTAATGTTTGATTTGGTAGGGCCTAGTACACTATGGGTGACCCTATCCCTAGGCAGATGGATCAAAGCTATATAAAGGAACAGTTGAGCATAAACCTGATATAACCCAGTAAACAGAATTACTTCATGGTTTCTGCTTCACTTCTACTCTGTCTCCTGTCATTAATGGACTGAGATATGAAAATATAAGCTAAAATACACTCTATCCTTGCCAAATATGCTTTTTTGTCACCTTTGGTCCTGATACATATCACAATGACAGAAATTAAGCTAGTTAGTACACTCTCCATTTTTTCCACATATATGAACAAACATCACATGGCCTCTTCTCCTTCCTTCTGTATAGGTTGTGGTACATTGGAGGTTCTCTTTTTTATTAAAATACTAATTAATAATATTATTGTACCTTAAAAACTCAACTAGAAAACTGTATTTTTAAGTATCAAGTACCCAAGCTTGTAAGTACTATGATGATTTTACAATAAAAAAAGACATCTGACTTCTGCTCCTTGTTTTTCGATCTATCAATGTAAGGAGCAATGGAGAATGGTAGCAGAGCACTCCTGGAGTTACATTCCCAGTGACAGAGCAGGCAATGTGAAAGGATCATGGCGAAGGCCACAGAGCCTGATCCTAGAAGCTAGGAACATGAGTCAAGCGCCAACCATTTCCATGGCACCCAGAGTTGCTCTATCCTGTTGTAACTACGGGGAAAGTAGTTACAAAGCCTAACCAGGAGGCATCCATGCCTCGAAGTCTAGTAAATGGCTCCAGCAACTACATGTAAAATTGGTTGCATACTAAACTTGGGATGAAAATAAGGGAGAAATATGTGGTTGGAAAAAAATTAAATCTGAGGATAAGATGTATAGGAGTCATTTGAGGAATGCAGCAGGGAGACAGTTTTAAAGCAACCCACTTTCAAGCTGGTTTTACATCTCTTCAGTTTTTCCTCTTGCCTTCTAGAATGGCATGGGGTTCGTTTCTGTTACAGGCACTGACATGTCCTTGGTTTTCCTCTGAGGTCATTGCCTTGGAAAAAGGCCAGTATGGTTTGACTTGTTCATTTGGCATGATTTAGTACCTGAGTGAATCTTCCAATATTAGCCTTGCCAATATTAGCATTGTGTGCAGACACTTCTCAAAAGAGTGGCGCCCAGGGATGTCAGTGAGACAGTGCTGTTAAATCACATAGCGGTATCCTCTGCCATTGTGGGAAAACCAGGTTAGGATTCTGTAGCTCTGAATGTTCACTGACCATTAAATATTAGAGTTTTTCTTAGGAATCTATGGGGTGAGACTTTCCCCTAATAGAATGTTTTACCCTGAATGCAGGGTCAGGAAAAAATAACAATGATCAGAGTGAACTCTGTAATCTTTTATACAACATGAGACTGGCCTTCAGGTCTCTCTGATAAAGGGTGAAGACAGCAAGGCCATACAGGATAAAGCATTGGTAAGAGGAGGACAGAAATGGGGGAAACAATTAAAGGATATGGTCATTGAGATAGATAATTATACAATAACAGACAATCAGAAAGCCAATGTTCATAGACTCCAGTGTGTCTCTTCTGGCTACATGACATTGTATCAGTTACCCTGATCTGCCTGAGCAGTACAGTTATGACTCTTAAATATGATACACAGTGGGTAATGGTAGCCCCATTCTGATCCATCAGACATTTGAGAAACCCCTTGACTTCTAAAACCATCTCCTTTGTGCCACCACAAAGTTGAATATTTTTATTCCCCAATTGTCGAGAACTATGATAATAATATCCCTTAGCTGTCATTCAGATAGAAAGGAGCACATTGCTTTTCTAAACAGCATAGAGTTACAGCAGGAATATAAAAGGTTGCTTTCATTGGCTACATTCAGAAGTCCTGATGGCTTTTGTGTGAATTATCTTCCCCTGCTCACTGGTCTGGTCTGACAAGTGAATCTCCTTGAGCAAGGACAGATGAAAAACTGAAGAGTAGTTTCTGCTAGCCACTGAATACACAAATGATCGTATTCAACTGACTCTCAGCAGTGTCCTTGTTTCCTGTTTTATCCTGCAGAGTTGGTATGGCAGAGCCTCAGCATGCAGCTAGTCTAAACTGTTTTCTAGATAAGAAACCAGTGAATTTTCTGCGGGAACAGATGTTGGGGAGGACAAAAGAACTCTGAATAATGGGCTGGGTTATTCAGTATAAAGAGCCCTCCCACCTAACTCACTCTGTGAGCCAGAAAGGGTCTTGGGGACTGAGTTATGCACATAGTTTGCATCTTTGTCTCAGACTCTCAACCTTCCCCAGCTCAGATGATAGAAATGAATTATTTCCCCAGAAATACTGTCTGCTAGAGCTACGAGGCAGTTCTCCTTGCCATGATGGTCTGAAGATGAAAATCAAGCTTTTGTAGGCTGGATGGTAAATCATTGAGACAGGTTTCTCTGAAGAAATGATGCAAAAAGGTTTTCTGTCAGCCAAATTTGGCCATGTTTTACTTTACTTCTCAACAATAGCAACAGTGTGACTCCCTCCCTCACTTAAGCTAAAGCCAGAGTCTTTTTTGGTCAACTTTGCAGTCTAAACCTGTGTTCATTTTTCTTATGTCAAAGCCAGGGTTAAGAAGACTCTCGGAGTTTCCAGTGCTTGCTATACAAGTAGCAAGTGCTTGATATCCAGAATATGTGTAAGTGTGAAACAGGCATGCCATCTCCATTGGAATTTCAGACTTCATAAGGGAGAAACCCCAACTGTAACAGCAAGCACTGAGTTAAGCTGAGAGACTTTGCATGAGAGCTAGCTTCAGTCATTAACAGGACACAGCTGACCCTCACCTGGGTAAAGTGTTGAGGATACTGGACCTGCATTTGTTCTGTGGTCATGTTTAAAGGAAACTGTAAATCATGTAAGGGGACCCAGTATACTATGCTGACACTATTTCTTTGGCATAGGGCCCTGAAGTATGAGTGGAGGAACTGAGCAGAGTGCAAACATGTGAACTTGCATGTGTTCAGTGCTCTCTTCTGTAGGTGAGATATGACTAGTTGTTTGAAGTTCTTGCCTTGACTGTCCCAAAATGAAAGCCTATAACCTGGATTGTAAAATGAAATAAGCCTATGTCTGCCCTAAGTTGCTTTTTGGGGTATTTTATTACAGTATCCAAAATGAAACTATTATTCACCCCTAAAGTGAATAAGGGGTAGAAAGATGAAGAAGCATGACACTAACCTTGGGCCTTTACACGCATGCACACACACATATGTACCTCCAAACATATGTGACTACACATATGTAAAATGATGCTTACTATACTCACATTTGGTTTTGAAGAAAACCTGCTTATTGTCCATGCCTTTCAATTACACTAAAGTGCTTCAAGTTGTAAAGCTATGTCCATCTTTAATTTCCTTTATCAAAATTTGATAAATATATTCTCATTTGCTTTATATCTTTAAAAATTTCTATATCCTTACAGCATATACTTTTAAAGGGTACATAGAAGAGAGCCACATATATGAAGATAAGAGACAGTAATTTGGACATTACTACTGATTTTCCCATCTCCTATTTGAGAAAGTTATTAACTATTAAAAGCTCATAAAATACTTGCATATTTGCTTGTTATTAAAAATGTCTTTTTAAGTTTATTATTCTTGATATATGCTTAAGTATCTTCACTATAAGTAGGTCATGGGCATAAATGTGTGTGTATTAATGTATACATGATATTATATGTATTTATTGTATATGTATAAAGGTACACACATACCACAAAAGTAGATTCATCACTTAAGCACATGTGAGTAAAGCCTTTCGTATTTATAATTATATATATATATATTGATGTTTTTCAACTCAGCCTCTATTGTAATATTTCCCATGATCTTAACTGTTCCCAAAATGTTTGTACCAGTGAGTTAAGAGGCAAATGTATCATCAACTAACTTGGCCACTGAGATGTGAGAATGATATGAGCCCTGGAATCTAAAACCAGCCTGGGCCTCACCGGAGGCTTTGTCTCAAAGAACCTTTTTTATTCTTTAAAATAATTTTAAGTTTTTAAATTTATAATAATAAAAACCTATGCCCTTGTTTGACCAATCCTGTGAGTGAAAATTATATACCTCTAAGATAGCTAGCTACATCCTTCAATCCTCCATTTCCTGGTCTCTTTCTTCTCAATAGTTTCATGTGCACATCTCCCTTGACCACATACCTCGCCTATAGGCATAGCACACACTGCCATGTGCCAGGCTAGTTCTCTCAAAGCCCAACAAATGCTAATGGCATGGGAACAGTGACCTTGTTCCACACACCATTATTAGGAGACACAAATTAACTTCAACTTCCATAGTGAAATGACACCTGAGGTAGAATGTCAGTGTTTCAGAACAGGCTTCCTTCACACCAAGCAACTCTCAGCTATTTTTTCTTGCAAAAGTCAGCTGCCAAGACGTCTGTTAGAAAGTAAGTTGAAAAAAGTAAGGCGCTGAAATTAAGCAGGGCTGAATCAATCCTGCCTCAACACCTGAATGCCATGCATTATTCCTGGCTTTGAGTTTGGGTTAACATTGGGGAAATTCCTGATTAACCTGGTGCTAGAGAAGGACAGACATAAATTTATGAACAATTACTGGCTTGTACTGGACAGTGTGTCTGTGTGTGTGTGTGTGTGTGTAAACACATGCATTCATGAATACAGGTACAGGTGAACATATCACAGAATGCATGGAGAATACAATTTCTGTGTTATTTATTACTCTGTGTGTGTGTGTGTGTGTGTGTGTGTGTGTGTGTGTGTGTATGTACCCTGGCCTAAGACAAGGTCTCTTTTCCCTTAGAGTGTGACCCAGGCTAGCCTACCCATAAATTTCTAGGAATCTTCATGTCTTCACTTCAAATTTCCATCTAGAAGGCCTAGAATTGTAAATATTCATTGCCCTTTCTAGTTTTCAGTAGATTCTGGAGATTAGAACCCAGGCTCTCATGTGTATATGACATATACTTTACCCAGTCAGTCAGCACTAGTCGAAGTCATGGATGTTCTTAATTTGTTAATTCTCTGCTGTGTACAGATTTCCAGAGATGCTCAGACCAGACACATGACACATAACTGCTAGTCCTCCCTCTATTCCTCTCTCCCTGCCTCCCTCCCTTTTTCAGTCCCTTCCTTCCTCTATCTATATCGACCCTCTCAGAGAGTATGCATATAAAATAAGTTCTGCAGTCCTGCAGTTTCAAACTATTCCTGCTTCTTGTACACGTTTTGTGTTTGTTTTGCTGCTTTAGTTTTGTTCTGTTTGTTTTGCTGTGTTTATGCTTGACAGTTTTCTTCCTGTGTATCTTCTCCAGTATCCATTCCTCTCACCACCTGTGCGACAGAAGTTGCTAAACAACTAGCTTTCTTTATTGTTGTTTCTCTTTCTACTAAACACATTGTGTGTGTGAAATTTAATACCACCACCCAATCCAGGCATCTGCTAGGCTGTAAAATCAATTTTTAGTATACGTTACTATCTAGTTTCTGCCTTTATTCTTTACATTAGTTTATTTGCATGGCCCCTTGCCAAATGTGAGAGCATGCGCATATCAAGTCATCATACAGCTCAATTCTTCCCTTCTGCCATGTATTCTAGTGAGGAGATTTAGGTCATCTGTCTAATCAGCAAGAATCCATACCTGTTAAGCAATCTTATGTCACCCTTCCCTTTTTCCTGTTAATTTGATTGAATTGAGTATTTGAGTGTTTCACTGGATCTTATCATACTCTTGATATAATTCTGTTACTCAGATGGACTGAGCATGCTGGTGGTAGTCAAGCCAATCTTGCCACTGGCAATAATGGCATAGCCCTTGTTGGTACAGGTCTCTGCCTCCCCACTAACAACCTGAAGTGTTTTCTTCCTTTGACAGACCTCTTAACAGATAATAAATAACCAGGGCTGTGCCTTCAGTGAAGAAGAGAATTTTAGAGAAATCCAAGGTGAATTAGCATTGGAGATTTACTGAGAGGTATCATCAGTGAGGATCTTTAACATAGACATTAGCAGAAGAGGCAGTCAGAGAAAGGATAGGTGAGTTTGGGCTTCTGAGGAGAGAGAAGGGCTTCATGAATTTAGAATATATATATGTATGTATATATATATATATGTGTGTGTGTGTGTGTGTGTGTGTGTGTGTGTGTGTGTGTGTCTCAAGCTATATGTCGAAGCTTAGATTCACATGCAAACATTTTAAAATTTCTCTGTGTGTAGTTTGAAACAAGATTAAACTTAAATAAATTTGGGGCTGGAAGATGTCACAACAGTTAAGCATTTACTATTAAGAGTATGAGAAACAGATTTGAGATCTCCAGAACCCATGTGGCTGGATATGTTGACACAAATGTAAGTCAGGCCGGAGAAGACAGAGAAATTATCTGGAGCAAACAGGCTAGTGAGACCAGCAGTGTTGGTGAGATCTGGATTCAACTGAGAGAACTGTCTCAAAGAATAAAATGGAAGGGAAAGGAAAGAAGATTCCCAACGTGAACCTCTAGGCCTCTGCATGCCAGCACACAAACATATATGCATCCATGTGTGCATGTTCTCAAGCAAGCATTCACATCTCCATACCACATACACAGGAAGAAGACAGAAAAGAGACAAATGTTTAGTAAGTAAAAAGGTAACTTCGATTTATGAAGGTAACTGTTTAAGTTTAGTAGAAAAATAGATGCACAAAGTTACACACTATTTGGGCAAGAAGTAGTTATTGTTTTTAATTGGTTTGGCATCTTTGTTGGTCATGTCTGTGTCAAAACATGGTCCATCTCAGTAAATTTGTCTTCATCAGATTTCTCCAGAGTTTTCTGACTTGGTCATCGGGTCATGACAGCCAGTTACTCTGGTGGGACAATGGGCTATTATTCTCTCTCATATCTCATGTTTCCCTTGTATGGCTCTCAGACTTCCTATGTCACTCTTTTCTTCCTTCCCTTCCTTCCTTCCTTCCTTCCTTCCTTCCTTCCTTCCTTCCTTCCTTCCTTCCTTCCTTCTTTCCTCCCTCCCTCCCACCTTCTTTCCTTCCTTCCCTCTTTCCTTCTTTCTGTCTGCCTTTATTTCTTCCTTTATCTCTTTCTTTCAGATTTATTTGTTGATTTTATGTATGTGAGTATGCTATCTTCATGAATAACAGTAGAGGATATTGTATCTCATTACAGATGGTTATGAGCCCCCATGTGGTTGCTGGAAATTGAACTCAGAACCTCTGGAAGAGCAGACAGTGCTCTTAACTGCTAAGCCATCTGTCTAGCCCCTGTCATGTGTTTTAAACTTGTGTCAGTGTGAGTACAATATGGGAAAGAATGGCTGTTCTGTGTCTGCCACAGTAATTTTAGTGATCCATTTAACCTCAGTCTTAGAGTGTGGCTGTAGCAGTTAATTAGTCAATCCACTTTGACTCCCAGCAGGTAGCCAGCACTCTGCATCTGCCCCAAAACTTTCTGGATTTACAAATGAAAGACATACACTAGCCAATTTTGATATGCCTTGACTAGCTCAATGTTTGGTCACTTCTAGTCCTCCCCATGACTAGAAAACATTTCACTCTGGTATTTCTGGCTCACCTCCTACTAAACTTTTATTTTATCTTGGCTGCCCTGTTACATTCTGGGCAACCCCTGACCCAAACCCAGTGCCGCATTCCTTTTCCATATAGATTGTAGGATGCTTTCTCTCCTGCAGCTCTTAAATCTTATTCTTCATGGCAAATCTCCACCTCCTTTCCTTTCTTTCTGACTCTTGCCCAAGCAATCTAAGGCCTGGTCTGTCTTCTTGCCCAGCCATTGGCTGTATGGCAATTCTTTATTATCAATCAAAGACAGAAAGGGGCAGGGACTTTCAGGTCTGGAGTGATGCTTTTTTGGGAGTTAAAATAAGCCAAAACATTAGAACCAATTTTCCACATGTGGTGAGTATTAGTTTGCTTGTAATCGTCTAAGATTATCAAGTCCTCCATGATCTCAATAACTCAAAGGCAGAATTCAGACTCAAATTTGAATGTGAAGTTTGTGGTCATATGATTGTTCTGACAATAAGTCGGAATTTGATTTTTGTCTATTTGTTTGGGTTACAGTCGTACATTTTTGTTGTTGTTTATGGTTGTTTTCACTGATAATTTATGAAAACTTTTAAGATTCTTATATTTCTAGGTTTTAGATTCATGTTTGTTTATGATCACAGGATTGATGCCACTGGCAATAGATGCCAGTAACATTTATGGAATAATATCAGAATCCTATGAGTTATGTATCTGTCAGGACTTGTCCTGGAAAGTATGCTGAAGTTAGGGCTGAGGAGGGGAATTTTTGGGTAAATACTTGACTTTCAATTCCTTGTACTTACATTTGAACAACAGAGCCTACAAATAAAAAAAAAAAAAAAACAAAAACAAAAACAAAAACAAAAACAAAAACAAAAACAAACAGGCATACTGACATGTACATGAATCTTTACTGGTAAGGTAGAGCCAGGAGGAACCCTGAATCTCTCTAGTTAGCCCTACCCAGACGTTTTGGTGAGTTCTAACCTTGAGAAACTATGTCTCAAAATGAGATAAGGGCTCACTGGGTGATAACATTTGCTGTCTGAGATTGGCACCATGACACATAGGCCTAGCAGTTACCTTCTATATACAAATACACACAAGCACATTCACACACACACGAAATTTGGAGTTTCTCTCACATCCAACTCAATCACAGGTTCTCACACTGGGTTTTTAGGCACCTGAGCCTACATTCTGTCTCCTTCATCACATGAAATTCAAACTGTTCAAAATAGATCAAAATTTTGCCACCTGACAAAGTGGAAAAGCTTGCTTTCCTTTTCTCCCTGCAAAGATAAACACACACCGTACACATACACATACACATACACATACACATACACATACACATACACATACACATACACATCAGAGAGAGAGAGAGAGAGAGAGAGAGAGAGAGAGAGAGAGAACAATAAAGTTAAAACACTACTTTTTGGAGCTTACACATTATTTTGGAATTTCACACGCCAAGAACAATCATCCTTCAAGTTCCTTACTTTAATTAGATGAAATGCTTTTCTGAAAGCTGGAAATGGTAGAAACAGGATTTCACTTCAACCAAAGACAAATGTACCTTCTATTTCTACCTATTAAAATCCATTGCCTATGGCTTCCCCAGGATTAATAGGAGTTTGATATTTTTCTGATAGCTTTGACTTTTAGATTCCCAAAGCTAGTCCCATGCCAGTGCTGGTGGCCATTCATCTGCTTATTTCTGCTCTCTGAGGACAAAGCTATTTCAGAATATACATTCACTATTTCCAGAAAAATGCTAGAGAGGGCTGGTTTAAAAAAGAAAAACAACAAACCCGTGAGACTTTTTTTTCTTTTGTACAAGTATGACTTGGATGGTTCTAATGCTTATAAATCTGAAGGAATAAAGCATTTGGCTTCTGGTTTCCTTCTCCAACAGTTAATTTCATGAAAGAATATTTTAGTAGCTTACAGACAATGCATAAAAATATGTGATGGTTCTGGACAAAACTTAAAGGATCTGCAGGGCTGAAATGATTCCCAGCACAGAAAATCAATTTCCTGTAAAGAATAAAGAGGCAAAGATTTGAGGCCAAATATCAGATATAATTCTAGAGAGTCTATTTTCTGCTTGTTTTCTGAAAGTATGGGCTAACATTTTGAGATAGATACTTTCACCCTAATTTAATTCATTTATATTTTACCATTTCCATGGATTATATCATGTTTACATTTTGTGAATTGTTTTAGACATGATTTTATTCCAAAATGCAAGTTGGAAGGAACAAAAGTATGTACATCTACATAATCTGGGTATAAAATGAGAAATTTTTAAATAGGTAGATAAGGTTAAAACTACACATAAATTCAAGATTAATTTTATTATAACACGCCCATACTAACGCCAACAATTGATGAAATTCATTTGAAGAATGATGATACTGGGCTGAGAAGATGGTTCAATGGTAAAGTGTTTGCTGTGCAAGTATGAGGACTTGTGTTGGGACTGTAAGAGCCACCGAAAGCTGGATACTAAAGTGGACATGTATAGTTTCAGCATTCTTCCGGTGATATGGGAAGTAGAAAAATCTAAAAGGACAGCTGACTGATATCTGCTGATGCTAAACAACATAGATACCCTTTCCCAAGACATAACTGAAGTGGGGACTGAACATGTTTCTCAGTAGTTAGTAATACTGGTCCTTTTCTCAGAGACCCTGGATTCAGTTCCTAGCATATACATACTGGTTCACATCAATTCTAAATCCAGTTCAAGAGGATCTGACTCCTTTCTCTGGTCTCCTAAAGAAAGTCATGCATGTAGCTCATATAAAAACATGCACACAAACCACTCATACACATAAAAATAAAAGCAAAACTTTAAAAATTGTGAAAAGCAATGATCGACACTGAATAGTGCATTGAAGACAACCCAACGTAGTCCATTCATATTTACAGTCACACAGTGATAAGTACATTCACACACATACACACACACACACACACACACACACACACACACACCTAGAGGTTAGAAAAATAATTATGGTGCCACTTGGAAATATTTTACATAAAACTTATAGTTATAAAATGTTTATGTTGCCTCAGCTCAGGGACCTAGGAGACTAAAAGCACCTCTCTTAATGCATTCTTACCCCAAGAATACAAGCACTGCTACGTAAGCCACTGTGGATACTGACCACTATCGCATTTCCTTTCATTGTTCACGTTAGTGGCTCCCTCAGCCACAGTTCTGTGAGACTTCCTCTGTATACACCAAGCTCTGGCAAAAGCTTCCACAGGGGAGGAGCTCAGTCAGAGATGCCTAAGGATTTTATGTATTCTCACTGCATAATGAAACTGAAGATGGAAACTAGAACTTCCTACCTCACTTGGACAGACAGAAGACTGGCTTTCCCCCTGTTTTGAAGATAATTTAGTTAGTCCCATGTAAGTTGTACATTAATATATTTTTAAATATCATTCTTCTCTCACACCTTTGGTACTGCTTTAAATAATTTGTCCATTACTTTTCAAATTACAATAAAAAATAATAAACAAAAGCAAGGAAAGAACAGGTAATTTTGGCTCAGTTTGATGGCATGTTCCAACATCAGCAGCTTGCTTCATATCTAAAGTCAGGAAGCAGAAGGAGTACATGCTAGTCCTCAGCTAAACTTTTCCTTTTTATTCTGTCTGGAACCAAGATTATGAATTGATATGATTTGTCTTACCACTTGAATTAGCTCGATCTTAAAAATCTCTTGCAGACATTTCTAGAAGTGTTTCTAGATATTGTTAAATTAACAAAATTGACCTTCACAATTAAACAAAGAAAATAGTATGATACCTCAGTTTGGCAATTCAGTCAATAATTCTGGGATGAATTGAGGTATCATGTATGAAAATTCCCATATTCTGGGGACTGTTATAATCATTGTGAGTAAAAATTTGGTTATTTACAAATCACTTCTCTTGGATATAATTAAGCTGTTATAGTGCAGAATTTAGTGTACTCTAGACATGCCTAGAACTGAATGTTTCCCTTTTCAACTTCAGTGTTTGTATCCTCTGTTTCTTGCAATTAGTATATCTCCCATATTTTCATTATGTGCCCTATGAAGATATTTGATCTAATAAATGTGTCAAACAGGAAAATGTCCCTGTCTCCCTTACTTACAAGGGTTCTTCCAGCTGGACTTTGACCTACATCCTATGACAGTAGTTGAACAAGTCACTTCCTTTTATGTCTGACGTTAATCGTTTGTGACTTAATAAGCCAGTGTATCCCCCCCACCCCTGCCCCCCGTATACAGCATTGGCATCTGGGAGGAGATAATCAGATTACTGATATGTATTTGAAGTCTAATTTGCACTGTGTGTTTATGGCAGGATTGCTTATGCAGTGAAAAAGAGTACAGACTGATTTAACAAACTGAGCAAAATTGCCAGTTTCACACTTGGATCTTAGTTTATCCAGTATCCTTTCTTAGATATAGGATATTTTGACTTACAAATTTGGCAATATGACAGAAGGGCATGTCATGATTCTAAAATGTGTTAGGGAGAAAGTCATTTGATCAGCTAAATATAGTTTGGACTTGAGTTTTGTCAGCTTAATTATCTACATTTTAGAGAAAGTAGATTCAGAATAAAGCCTTGCTTTGTATGAAGCATTCTCAGAAGTATTGGACTTGTGAGCTTTCGGTCAGTAGATTAATCCATCTCTTTCACAGAGACCAAAATAAATAAATAAATAAAATAAAATAAAATAAAATAAAATAAAATAAAATAAAATAGAGGAGTGTTTTCTTTTCCTGTTTTGCAGAAAAGTGCTACTTATAAAGCTGACTATATCTCCTTTACATTCTTCTCAAAATAATGGTGTGTGTGTGTGTGTGTGTGTGTGTGTGTGTGTGTGTATAGGTACACTTGAGTGTATGCAAGCACCAGAGGGTCACCTTTAGTTTTGTATCTTAGAAATTACCTTTCTTGATTTTGTTGCTGTTTAGAGACATCTCTCTAGTTGTTTTGGCACGTGCCCACCAGGTTGGACTGGCTGGCCAGCAAGTCTCAACAGTCTACCTCTTTATAGCTCCTGAATTCTGGGATTGTAATTGTATATTCCTATGTACTGATGTTTTTGCATAAATTTGGGGCATTATGCTTAAGAGCTCCTGCTTGCAAGGCAAGCAGTTTCTGACTGTTCCATCTCCTCAGTCCTGAACATGTCTTTAGTTTAGATGAATACACCTTTACTTCCCCATCAACTCTCCTTTGAATCAGAAACACATTTCATCTATTTTTCCTATCCCTGCCAAATTATTCTACTCTGACATTCACAAATCTTTCACTTTTACATTTCACCTCTCTTAAAAATTCTGGATATAATAATTGTTCCTCAATCGAAAAGAGTAAGGAGCACATCTCTCAATATAGAATAGTCTATATTTTACTTGTTCCTTTCTGTACTTGGTGCTAGTTCTTCACTCTTGGTGATAGCAACACTTTAATCTAGTCTGCCTGGAACATTGGGATGATAAATACATGCAATTCCTATACCACACTGCAATGAAACAAGTTATTCCAATAAAAAGATTATAATTGTGTACAAGGCTGATAATAAATGACTGTTAATGCTTAGCTGTAGAGCAAACATTTATAGCAACCTCTTCTTCAAGGGCTAAGAAATTAAGGATGGAGAGAAATTCTGTGAAGTACTGCCCTCTAGATGTGACATGACTGTTGCACACAGAAACTCTCAGTGGCTGTAACAATTATACTACTTGAAAGAAATTAAAATCCCAGCATGCAGCGGTAAAAAATTACATAGATTCCACCCAAATTTAGGAGATACTGGTAACTGATGGTTGCTTGGTGAGGAGAGTTATTTTTCTTCAGAGTTGTGGGACCTGAAAAGTCCCCCGTGTAGCACATGAGCAGTACTAACTGGACTCATTGGTAAACACATACCTAAGAAATGGCATGAAGTTGGGAGGAAGATGTTTGCTGTACTAGAGGAAATTTTTATATAAGGTTGAAGGGTAGATATGATCAAGATACGTTACATACTGGTACTAAATTTTTAAATTATAAATTTAAACTATTATTTGAAAAGGATACGCGGATGGATTAATGGGCTACATATTTGACAGTGAGGAGTACCTTAAAAGTCCTGTGGGTTTGTCACATATTATGTTGTCAACTCCACAGAGGTAATTCTCTGCTAATTATTTTAGGGGACCCTTAAAATTACTAAAATATTTTTATTCTTAATTATTCAAAATATAGCAGAAAGTACTTGTTTTGCTTTGAATTATATTCCATTCCTACCAAATACAAAAAACAAAGAAAGAAAAAAAGAGAAAGAAAGAAAGAAAGAAGAAAGACAGACAGAAAGAAAGAAAGAAAAAAGAAGGAAGGAAGGAAATAACCATATATATGAACAAAATAGACATATGTAGCCAATGTGTCATAATCTATTGGAAATGAACAAAATTAAGTTTATATCACTGTGCTGTGCTGAGCTCAGTAGCTGCCTTCCAGAAACCATTACCCATAATATTAATGAATCTGTTTACAGAGTCTAATGCACTTGATCTTTCACTTTTGAATACTATGGTAAAACACAAACTATGTATTTTCTTGCAAACTCTGTAATCCCTTTCTAATGTTCATTATAAAACGTTACTGTGAGGCATAATATTTGTGGATTCATCCAAATCCTCTTTGTTTTTTCTCTAAACATACTGTGAAAAGAAGCTGAAATTTTGGGAGTCTGGAGGAAAAGATAATGTCCCCTTTGCAAGGTGTTCAAGATTAAGGTGGGGATGCAGATTAGTGTATGAAAATAGCAATGGTGTGATTAAGTTTCAGGCAGAGAGATTCCCAGGACTTATAATTCAGGGAAGAGAGAAAATTCACTCAGACAAGGACATGGGGAGGATTTCAGAGGATGTCATACTCGATGGAACTATGAAGTGTTGGGAAGGTAACAACAAACAAACAAACAAACAAAAAAGATCCAATGAACAGACAACAGTGTGGATCAAAAGGTATTCACAAGACTGACAACATGTTCAGGGCCTCAAACACAGCAAGTAGATAATACACACACTGACTTTTTTTCATATCTGAGAAGTAAATCCTGGAACACAAGCAGGACACCTCCCACAAGTGACTGTAAATGCGCTTTGTGGGTTTGGGAAGTTTGGGTTTTAAAGAGTTGAGAGTGTGGCTGAAGAGTTGGTTCATGACTTGTAGGAACATACTGCCCTTGCATAAGAACAGAATATGGTGGCTGCCATAACCTATGTCAGATGGCTCACAACTACCTATAACTCCACCTTCAGGGTATACAATGTTCTCTTGTAACCTGTGAGGGTACTGCAGTCATGTTCACAAACCTATATCCAGGAACACACACACACACACACACACACACACACACACACACACATAAAATAAAAATAACCAGGCACAGTAGCACACGCCTTTAACTCCAACACTCAGGAGGCAGAGGCAGGAGAAGCCTTGTATGTTCAAGGCTAGTCTAATCTACAAAAGGAATTCCTAGACATCCAGGAGTACATAGAAAGACCATTTCTCAAAAGAAAATATGAAAATGAAATCTTTGAATGAACTTTTTGCTGAAATTTAAGAAATGATAAGATTAGCAACCTAGCCTGGTAGAATAGGATGTTCATATAAAATACAGTTAAGTTTTAGATTAAAAAGTGATGCTTATTTTAAGAATAATCCTTATTTAAATTTTTTTCTGAGACTTACACATACTACAAAATGAAATATTTATTGCTGGCCTGAAAGTCAGTTTTTAATAGAGTTCATACATGTTTATGCATTAAAATTTCCCAGATTCACTCTAGTGGCACTGTCGAGGATAAATTGAAAAAGAAAGACCATTTTGAGGGATGAGTTGTTAACATGGAGACTCACATGTGCTGAAGCTGGTGTTCAGGAATTGGATTCTTTTTTTGCCAGGACACAAAGAGATAAAACCTGCAGAGAAAAGCTATCTTTAGGTCTTGTTCGGAAGTCAACAGATATTTTAGGATGAATAGGTGGTGTTAGTGTTCCAGTACTGCAACCCTAGTTATATGATGGAGACATCTGTTTCTTTGATAAGTAGATGCACATTTGCCTGCCTGCTCTTCACACTCTGGTGTAAATCATCTTATAAGAGTGTGTAGAATGCAAGGGCTCAGTAGCAAGGGCTCAGTGGCTTTCACAAGTCTCAGGCCTAAGCTCTCAAACATGCAGAAATGTGCTTTTGTTAACATTTGAATATTTTTGAGACTTCACATAAATATTATTTCAATAGCTTTATTGTCAAAAGACATTAATGTTTAAGTCAAAAAATAACAGAAGGAAATTGGTACAATGTTGTACTCTGGGTTCTTTACCCTAATATGTTCTTTGTTATTTTAATATCATCAAAAACTATGCATTTCCTAGCAGAAGTTCCATTGCCCAAACTTGACTACTTAGCCTCTCAGTATCAGCATAATTCAGTCTCTCATGAATGGTTCATCTCTCAGAGCTTGCTTGGTTTATCATTTGTATTCATACTAAATTGAAAGTTACAAAAGGGGAGGGGAATAAATTTCTGCTTTGTTCTAATAAAGTTCTATATTATTTTACTGAATATTGGGCATATAATATTTGATTAGAAGGATAGCATTGACAGCCAAGAAATAGGATAAGAATCTAGGTTCGTGTGGCACCTTATCCATTTTAGATCCCCCTGAGAACCTTTTAATTATGTGCCTTGAAGAACCACATGGAAGTGCGATTACAAAAGCAAAACAAACACAAAACTGTAGAGCCAGGACTTTTTAGACGGTGTTCAGTTTTATCCTATAGATAGTGAAAAATAGAACATAAACCACACTAAAGAGACATAATCTTAAAATTGCTTGATTAGATAAAAGGTGACAACAGTAAGTCACATACTATTTTAAGCATAGAACAGCCCAGATACTAGGACTCAGTGGATTCCTTTGGGACTCAGATCTCAGTTTTCAAATATGCACCATCCCAGAGAGATAACTCAGAATATTAAGAGCATTATTTGTTCTTGCAAAGTACTGAAGTTCAGATCCCAGGACCCATGTCAGGGGGTTCACGACTATAACTGTGACTCCAGGGAATCTTCTACCCACTTCTGACTTCTGAGGGCATCTGCATATGCATGAAATGCCTTCACACATACACACACACACACACACACACACACACACACACACACACACACAAATTAAAATATAAATGTGTTTTCACTTTTTCTTTTCTCATATCATTCATCCCACAGAAGTTTCTTCTTACTCCACTCTTTCTTGTTCCTTTCTCTCCCTCAGATTTACTACTTCTCTATATCCCTTTAGAAAAGTGAAGATATCCCAGGGATATCAACCAAGCACAACATAACAAATCCTCATATAAAGGCCGGAGGAGGCAACCCTGTAAAAAGAAAAGGGTCCCAAGAATAGGCAATAGAGTCAGAGACATCTCCCACTCCTATGCCAAGGAAGTCTACAAAATTCCCAAGCTAAACATTCATAATATACATTCAGAGGACCCAGTGCACACCAATGCAGTCTCCATTATTGCCACCTCAGGTTCTGTGAGGCCCTATGTGTCCTGGTTAGTCAACGTGATCCTGACCCCTCTCTCTCCTACAATCCTTCCTTCCTCTCTTCTGCATGGTTTCCTAAGCTCTGCCTAGTGTTTGTCTGTAACTCTCTGCATCTGCTCCCATCATTGCTATGTGATGCTTCTCTGATGACAATTGGGCTAGGCATTAATCAATAAATACAGCAGAATTGCAAAATATCATTAGGAATCATTTCATTTCTTTCTTTCTTTTCTTTTCTCAGTCTTATTTGGTTCTATTCTAGTTCTCTACGCTATTCAGGTCCCAGTTTTTGAAACTCCATGCAGAGTGCACCATAGGCTCCCTTTTGTGTCGTGGACTTCAAATTAGACTAGCAATTGTTAGTTCATTCCTTCAAGATCTTGGCCACCACTGCCCTAGCCTATCTTGCAGGAGACAGGTTATAAATTGAAGGTTTTATATATGGGTTGAGATATAATGTATACACACACACACACACACACACACATATATATATATATCACACACACACACACACACACACACACACATACACACACACACATTTTATTCCTATCTACCTTTCCATGATGCCATGTTCAACACTTGACTCCTTTTTGGGTCTTTTGATTCAGTATTCTTCAGCTACTGTCTAGGTTCTGTACTATGCTGAGCGGAATTGTGTAACTGTAGTCTTTCAACTTTTGGAGGAAGTTAATTTCTCTACTGCTTAAGTTGCCCAACTACATTCACAAATATTTTTAATATAAATTCTGCATGGTAGTATTAGGCATATTGTTTATTCTTTTGAATAAAATGTATACATAATCTGTTCTCTATGTGTTGCCTATAAGAAGTCAACTATAGTCTATATTTAAATGTTTAGAAGCAGATAATAGACACTTTTATCTGCATTTCTATATATATATTTATAAAATATAAACAAGATACCCATTCAAGAAAAAATATATCAAAATACTTTTTTATGAAAGTTGATCAACATAAATACTAATTTTATACAGCCATGAATACATGTAAATATATTTTGTATAAATGTCTATTATTGTGTTTGTGTATATGTTTGTTTATGTGCACATGTGCATTTATAGAGTAAACAGAGGACAACCATGGGTGTTATTTCCCAGATTCTTTTCACCTTCTTTATTGAGACAGTTTTGTTTTTGTTGTTGTTGTTGTTGTTTTTTGTGAGACTAGCCTCAAATATGTAGACAAGTCTGTCTTGCGCAACATGCCCAGGGAACTGCTTGTCTCTGTCTCCCCAGTATTGAGATTACAAGTGTGCACTCCATTGCTAGATACCCTTATGTGGGTTTTCAGGACTAGCTACTGGGTCTAGGTGCTTTCAAGGCCAGCACTTTTCCAATTGAGTCAATTTCTCAATCCTTGAGGCACATTTCCCTGAAACTATAGTTATAAGCACATTTCTTGGTAGCATTTATGCTGGGCATATATATGCATATCATTAATCTGTTGCCATCTTCAACAATGATTAAGTGCATGATCACATTTGATATTTTCTATTGAATTCATTGCCAAAAGTATTCCAACAGACTTGTCTACCTATTAGCTGTGCTAAACTTTATTAGTAAGATAGTCTTTTCAATTTTCATGAAGTACCTTCCAAATTTCCATTTGTCACATGTGAATCTACCAACTCAAACAATGTTCACAAACTTGTGGGACCACATGGGCCCTCCTATAAAGTCAAATTTCAGCCATTTCTTTACTTTTCTTCTTCATTCAGTTGTAGAGCGATTGTTCCAGTGCTTAACTAATTTGAACACAGAACATGCTCATGTGTCCTGCACTCCTGGGTCATTTCTCCTCCCCCTGCTGGAAGTGCCCATTCACTTTAAAGAGAAAGGCTGTCTTTGGAGGAAGAGAAGGAAAAAAATGTCAGAGATGAGTTTGGGGTTTTACAGTTAGAAGGTAAAAAATAGATACAAAATGATGGAAGCATAAGATGAACTATAGAAGGATGGGTCAGGATATGACATGCTTGCTGCATAAACATGAAGACTTAAGATTGGATTCCCAGGTAAAACATTGTTGGGGCCTTGCCTCTGTAATCACAGTAGTCTTATAGGGAGATGGAAAACAGAGGCAACAGATTTCCTGGAAGCTCCAGGACCAACTATCCTGAACTGATATGAAATCCCTTTTCAAATAAGGTGAGAGATGGAGTTGACACTTGAGGTTGGCCTCTGACCTTCACATACACCATGCTATGTATTTATATAAACTAGTACACACAAACATATACAACTATACATGCATGGCATCTACATAAACAGAGACACATCAACACAGTGTCAAAAGGAAAGGAGCAAATTGTGCAAATATCAGCAGGACATTCACAGCCCCTGCATCCCTGCTTTCCCTTACTCAGTTAATCAGGACCCAAAAGAAAAAGAGGCAGAACCTAGAAAAGGAGGGAGAGTCAGAAGGTGAGAGATGGGGGAGAACCTTGAAAAAAGTAATTCTTATGTGTTGGTGGCTGCTTGCATTACAGCACACATTGTGTCTTTATGCTACTACGTTCGATCAGTGTTATCCTCAAAATATACCTATAATGAATGAAAAGCAGCATCTATTAACTATATGCTCAAGAAAGCATGTTTCAAAGCCACAGGCCCTGAAAGCAGAGGGACCGGGATTTCAGTGAGAATTTATTTTCTGATCTCAAAGCTTAGATCTACAACATTCAATCAGCACTTTCATTTTAGAAAACAGAGGCTGAGAAAAAGACAGTTATTTCAACAGAAGCTGGTAAGAAAGACTACAGTAATAAATCAGCATCTCTGAGAGTTCATTAGAACCCATGTGTCACAGTTATGATGAAGTGAACAGCTGGCAGCATCCTGTTAAAAACCAGTAAAATGAACTTTGAATTTGAACGATGGTGGAAGTTAAGTATAGTAAGCCATCTACCTCAGTATGTCTCAAATACAGGCTGGTGAGCAGCCCTCACAGTAACTTCCACAGGTATCTCAGAGTCTCACACATTTATTCACGTCCATAGCTTTTTATCAAGGTTTCTGACCTATAGTATAATCACAACTGACTGAGAATTAATTACTCAGACTTGGTTATGTGTGCTGGCTACTTTATGCCACACAATAAAAGCTAGGATTTTCAGGATGAGAAAACCCTAATCGAGACAATTCTATCATAAAATTGTATTGTAGGCAAGCCTGTATGATATTTCTTACATAGTGATTGATTGGAGGAGAGCTCATCTTATTTTGAGTGTAACTAAGCCTTTACTGGTAGTACCATGTTCTATAACAAAGTAGGCTGAGCAAGCAATGAAGAATTAGCCATTAAGCATTCCTTATTGCTTCTGAAGCAGTTCCTGCCTCCTACTTCCTGCCCTATTTGAATTCCTGTCCTTTTTATGATAAACAGTGATGTGAAAGCATAAACCAAACGATCCCTTTTCTTCCCATCTTGCTTTGGTCATGGTTTTTCATTACAGCAAGAGTAGCCAAAGATACCCTGCTTCAAGTTTGACTTCCCTTCTTAGTTTGCAAGTAACTAAAATTATTTGAAGGAGTCTGATTTTTATTCACAATCTGGGATAAAGTTAAATACAAATAATTCAGGAAGCTGGGAACATGGTCTCAGCAACTGGAAGATTATATAATCAATGGACGACCATTCTCAAATGTGATGGCATATTAGAGAACAAAGAATGTCACTGAGATGCGATCAGTGGATGTGGATGAGCAAAGAGATGAGAATCAGGTAGAGACAAATACAAGGCACCAGCTACACCATTATCGGCAACTGAGAAGAATTTAACCAGAGGGAGAATGAGTAGGGACTTTGGGGGATGGTAAAGGGGCAAAGAAAAATTTCTGACATTTGTTTGTTTATCTATCTATTTACTTAACAGTAAGGAATTCTATATCCGAATCTCACCCAGGTTAAAAGGTTAGACAAGTACTCTGCTACAGAATCATATAATTAGCACAAAGTGTGTGTGTGTGTGTGTGTGTGTGTGTGTGTGTGTGTGTGTGTGTGTGTTGTACTACTTCTTGTCAGTGTGCACATGTTTGGGCTATTAGATTGTGAAAATGTGCATGTGAACACTTTACCATTGAGCCATCTTCTTTTAAGTCATTATTAGTTTTTATTCTTAATCTTCAAGAAACAAACATTCTTCTTTTGGTTATATTAGAAATATAGAGGAAATAATACAAAAACCTTGGCATTATAGAGTTTATTTCATAATGGAAACAGTTCACACACACACACACACACACACACACACACACACACACACACAATCTACATGTAGGCTTCCTAAACGTGTCTGCAGAAGCCAATGCCGATTCTTCTTGATACAGATCCACGTATGCTTGTATAGTCCTCAGCTATGCTGAAGTTTCACTCTCTTATTTCTAGTGAGACACTGTTCTACTGTGGTCCCAACTTTGGTTTCTGCTTATCAAGTTTACCTTAAAGTTTGTTGAGAATATGTAATTATATTTTTGTGTTTATGTTTGCAGTACTTTTAGGTGAGATTTTCCCTCAAATTACCCAGGTAAGCCTTGAATTCACAACCCTCTCAGACTGGTCTTCCAAGTCTCTGGTATTGCTCCCATGCCTGACAGAGGTGGGAGATCCATAGGAACCACCACTACTTTAACATATCTCTCAAAGAGGTCTATAAATGGGTAATCATATTTTTTTGATTTAAGAGGTATTTTGTTTTACATTATTTCTAATACAGAGCATCCAGTGAACAACTTCCTGTTTAGAATTCATAAGGTCCCTGACACCAGATTTATGAGAGATGCCAAAGCACCTTGCTGTGTGTTAGGATTGCTATTTTGAGGTGTAGAAGGTAACTTGTACATGCCAATCACAATGGGATGCAGTGTTGGAGAAGGGGTTGCCTTCCAGTTCTGTGTTTCTTCCCTGTACCACAAAGAAAAGAAGGTGATATCTATCAGGCTGTCTTTTACTTCTCTCTCATGACTTCTTCAAGTAAGGCTTCCAGATCCACTGAACTTTATGGATGGAAAACTGAGGGGGAATCGAAATTTCTATGGCTAGTTGTGGAGAGTGAAATTAAATCTTCTCTCCAGTTAGAAAAGAAGATACACAATCTTCATGCCTGTGATAAATGTTATAGTTTTCACTCATTTTGCAAGACTACTTTTCCATAATAGTCTTTTAGATGGGCTTTACCTCTCTTTGCCTCATAATGCATATGTTATTAAAGACCACATTGCTATGGTAGTCTGAATAATAATGTAGTATGGGTCATTAATAGCATAACAGGTAGCAATGATCTCTGAGAAAACTTCTAGGGTAGTCAGCAGGGAAGTATAAAAGTGAGGAACTGTTTCATGAGTCAAATGTAATAATGGGTGAAGGAGTCTAGAAAAATGCTTCAGTCACTACTGCAGTTGTCATAGAATCAAATGGACCTGAGTTTGATCTCATGGCAAAAAAAGAAATAAATAAATTAATTAAAAGTAAAATAAACCTGATATGACAAAGTGCCTCTATAATTCTAATGCTTTGGAAAGCCAGAGACAAGATGGTCTCTGGAGCTTGCTAGCAGGCAGCCTAGACAGTCTCATAAGCTCCATGTTCAGTGAGAGATTCTGTCTCAGTAAAATAGAGTGAAAAACTGTTAAGAAAAACATATTATGTTGGCCCCTGGCCTCTAAATTCATCTTCACGTGGATGAATTCAAATCCATGAACACATATACAATATACACACATGTGCACCTATCTTATAAAAAAAATGAAGAGAAGAACAATCTCTAGCAATGGGTACCTTCACATATAATCAGATACAGCTGGGAATACAACATGGCCATACAAAACACTTACTGGATCAAGTGACTAACTTTAAAAGCAAATATTCTGTAATTCTAAAAATAATTCATTCCAAAATTATCTATGAATAAAAACTATTTGGCATGAGACCAGCACAGCTCAATCAATAGAATCTTGGTCTTAGAAAAGAGAAATACAAATAGAATTTGCTCCCAGTATTCACTTCTCTCAACCTATCTCTTCATATTTACAAAGTTAGAGTAATATAGATGTCTGTGCTATCAGCAGGTCCACTCCTAATTAGTGAAACACCACCACTAACAGGAGTTATCAGAAAGTTAAATATATCCATAGGAATTTTATGATAAGTATTTTCTTCAAATGTCTTCATTTGTGTAAACTGTTAGCCGTCATATCATATTTTCTGACACTATATTTTTTGGTAAAATATTCTCTGCTTAGCTGGATATGGTGGTTCATGTCTTTAATCCCAGCATTCAGGAGACAGAGGCAGCCATATCTCTGAGTTTGAGGGCAGGCTTGGTTTACAGAGTGAGTTCCACTACACCCATGGCTATTCAGAGAAACCTTTACTTGAAAAACAAAAAACAAGCAAGCAAACAAACAAGTAAAAAAAAAAGTCAGTGCTTTACTCATTGCTGTGACAAAATATCTAACAAAAACACTTAATGAAGAAGCATTTATTTTGGCTCACATTTTGAAGACACTGCCCACCTTGGTGGGTAATGCATGGGAGTAGGAACATGATACAGCTGCACAAGGGGCATCTACATTCAGGAAGCAGATAAAGATGAATGAGCATGCTCAGTTCAGTTTTTCCTTTGCACTCAGTCCAGACTCTCAGACTCCTTCACCCATTATTACATTTGACTCATGAAACAGTTCCTCACTTTTATACTTCCCTGCTGACTACCCTAGAAGTTTTCTCAGAGATCATTGCTACCTGTTATGCTATTAATGACCCATACTACATTATTATTCAGACTACCATAGCAATGTGGTCTTTAATAACATATGCATTATGAGGCAAAGAGAGGTAAAGCCCATCTAAAAGACTATTATGGAAAAGTAGTCTTGCAAAATGAGTGAAAACTATAACATTTATCACAGGCATGAAGATTGTGTATCTTCTTTTCTAACTGGAGAGAAGATTTAATTTCACTCTCCACAACTAGCCATAGAAATTTCGATTCCCCCTCAGTTTTCCATCCATAAAGTTCAGTCTCATAAAAATTTGACCAATTATAATAGTCTATCTTTATCTATGGCAAACAAACACATGCACCTATGTATGCCAGAGGACAACCCGGCTTTCACTCCTCAGAAGCAACCCACTTTGTTCCTTAACATAAAGTATCTCATTGGTCTGACATTTACTAACTGTACTAGACTGACTGCTTAGCAAAACCAGGAGTCTCCATTTCATTACCTCCCCAGTGTTGGGGTCAAAATTGTCTTCTCTACACCCAGATTTTTCACAGGTCTCGATGTGTGTTGGACAAACACCTCAGCAGCTAAGCAACCTCCCAAGTCCCACACATGAGTCCTTAAAATGTTTTACTTATTTGCAAAAAAAAAAATTTATTGAATTACTTTTGGGCCTTGAGGTTTCAAAAATTCTTGATAACTCATGTCAATGACAGAACTGCTGTACTCTGTCAATGCTCAAAAATATTGAAATGTTATTTTGTATCAATAACCCTAGCCAAGAGCTTACCTACTTCCAATTGCTTACACTCCATAACCACAGCCCAAGTAAAAACTTATAAAATCTAAATATTAGCACACCTCACCATGCTTTATGATCTTAAAATGGCTAGGAAATGAAAATATGTGACTATTTTCAAATTGAGATTATTGAATTCATTTAAAATCTGTCTTTTAAATAAGTCTCTTCACTAATTTAAAAACAGAAAGCTCAAAGATTTGTGGAAAAAGGTCTTTTTTTTAATTAAGGGGAAAAAGTCTTTTAGTCAGCCTCAAAGTTTGTTTTATGTATAGTGAAGTACAGCAGAAAGGAGAACAGCTAGACTGATGGTGTGGGCATGTGAGCAAGGTGAGGACTCTTCTTCTTGTCCTTCCTACAGACATAAAATTCAGATATTTAATTGTTTCCTTAAATATAGTACTACTGTGGGTTTCTTTCTTTCCTGTAAATGTGGAAAATTTCTTCAGAATCCTGTACCCTAAGCATGCATATGGATGTTGACTGAAATAGCTATCCTGTGAAATTGTTAATGCCAATGTAATTTCATTCACCTGGAAAGAAGGGTTGCGTCCTTTGGTATGTTTCACTTCTGAGGCTCTGGGGATAAATCATTGGTGGGGAAGTAGACCTTCTTGCCTTGCTAAAATCGAGATAGATCAAGATATGTCTATAAATTTTTAAAATTTTATTGATACTACAGGAGACAGTGCACATATCATGGCCCTCGTGTCACAAACATATTGTGACTGTGGAGTTGATTCAGTCCTTAAAGGTTTATGTAGATCCTGGGTATTAAGTCAAGTTTTCAGGTTTACATGGCAAACTTCTTTTTCTGCCATCTCACCAATCAAAGACAGAATCCTCAATATTAAACATGACATAAAAGCAATAACTGTAGCTGAACATTATTTTCAAGTTATAAATAAGAAAAAACACAGATTCCTTTTTTTATTCAAAGAGAAAATAATAGTTCTATAAATACAAAATAAGCTGAATTTTTTTCTTTTATATATTTATACAATGAACACCTTTAATTTTTTATAACTAAAAAATAAATAAATAATTGTTTAGTATTTAAGGTAACAGAACTTAGTGAAAAGTTTATTTAGAATAACATACTTTTAACATATTCCGTTGCATAGAGTAGGACATTTTGCTAAGGCCAACATATTTTTTTGGAAATCAAAATTAGGCACTGACTTGTTCTAGTTATTTTCTGTACATGTACATCTTCATGTGTGTTAGTTCATGTGTATGTATAGGTGTGCATGCACCTATGTACAAGTGTATGGCATGGCTAGAAGTCAACCTTGCATGATTCCTCAGGCTATCAGTCACCTTGATTTTTGAAACTGTCTCAGTTTGATCAGAGTGATCAGCATGGAAGATCCAGGAGCCTACAAGCAGCAAGTCAGCACATCATCAGTACTAAGATTATATTTCTGTGCCACAAAATACAGCTTTTAAATTTGTAACAGTCTTCTTATTACTGTGTATATGTATATTCATGTATCTTATCATGCATGTGGAGGTCTAAGGACAATCTATGAGAATCAATTCTTTTCTTCCAACATGTGGATCCAAGGAATCAAATCCAGAACCTTAGGCATGGCAGAAAGTGAATTTAGCCATTAAGTCATTTTGCTACCCACTTTTATGTGGGCCCTGTTAACTCAGGTCATAATGTTCGTGCCAAGGTACTTTGCCAACTGAGCTGCCACTCTGTCCCTTGTTTCTTTTTTTTTAATAGAGCTTAAATGTTTATAAGCACTAGCTATAAACTTTTACAAAAAAACATTCTTCCCAAATGTGGAAGAACTGTTGATATGTTACACATCTTTTATTTCCAGATACAAATATACTTGTCTTGCTAACTTTACTCTTGGAACAATACTGGCAGTGATTTAAAAGTGAAATAAATTATTTTGAAATAGAACAAATATGACTCTTTATGCTCTGACAGTCAAATTTCCCATTTGGTGTCAAATTGTAATTATTATATAAATAACAGAAGGAAAATTAACAGCCAAAACAACAGATAAAAAACTATGCCCACATTTGATAGTTTTCTAGGGTCTACTGTTTTTGAAGAAGATATTATTTGAAGACGTTTAAGATACTGTTACTAGGGAAAAAAGAGCTTATGTTCATCTTTGAATCTTTCAAGAGACCTGGTGAATGAGGTAATGCAATTATGATTATTAATGAAAACTAAAAGGTGAAGCAGTTGCAAGGTAACAGGATGCCAATTCAGCATTTATCACTCAATGGAGAGTGTCCTAGGTGAATGAAAAGCATCTCAGGGGCATACCAAGCTGAAATGATGCATCTTACCTTCATAAATTTACAGCAATGATAAGAAGAGATATAAATGTCCTAAATATAATCATAAAGGTAGGTTTTATGACAGACAACAGGGGCTGTTTATAGAATGATTCCTAGGAAAGTTGAGACTTCCAAGTTGGGTTGAATTTTCTGATCAGGATTGCCTCATAGAAAAAGCAAGGTGAAGTTTCTTCTTCTCAGACCCCTTCCTTGGTCTCCAGGTACTTTAACAGGTGGCTTCCCATGGTGCCCAATCTCCAAGGTCACAGAGGTCTTTATATAAACTCTTACCGCTACTGTCCCTCACTAGAGTTATGGTGACATATCGCTTTGGCATGGGCAGTAGGGATTCTATGAAATGGAGTTGAGGCACAACATTCCCCAGACAAGGAGAGAAGAAAGAACTGCTACTAAACCTAGCAAAGCCCCCATGCAATGTTCATTGATGTGACAGTGTGGAAGGTAATGGGATGGGGACATCAGACTAAAGGGGTAAGACCTGAGCCACTAGCCTAAGACTGGAAGTTAAAACTTACTAATAGATTCTAACACATGTTTACTGAAATGGAACAAACAAAACTAGTACCCTTCACTTGGTGAGACGGCTAAGCCTCCTTCCTGCCTCCTTCAAATGTTATAGGCTTTTTACAACTTCAGTTTTCACACTGAGAACTGGAGATGAGAGCTGGTGACTTGAAGCCTATAGAAAATCTTTCATGCTGTGAAAAATAACTGCTTTGCCGGCCAAGGTTCTATCTTCTGATTTTGCATTCTCCCTCTATGTTAGTTCTCACTGCTGTGACTAGAGATACCTTACAGAAGCACCTCTGTGAATGAAGAGTTCATTTGTCATCAGTTAGAAATTACAGCCTACCATGGTGTGGATAGCATGTAGCTATCCAGTTTGCTTTGGCAGTTGGGAAGAAGAGACATGAGTACTAGAAACTAGGTGGTTTTATCTTCCCTCATTTACTCTAAGAACCCAGCTCAGGTACATTTCCATAGATGTACTCAAAGGAGCGTTTCCATAGTCTTTCTAGATCCTGTGAGGTTAGCAGTGAGGGTTAACTATGGTACCATCTCAGTCACTTTTCTTTCTTCCTCACTTATGCTGGTTTGTTTACTGTGCTGTCAGGCCTGGAGAAGAGTGCAGTCAGAATATGTGTGACACATTCTATGCCTGCTCCAGCAACTGCTTTTATCTATGGAATGCTATAGCTCCTGTTCTTGCTCTCTGCTTGGTCCTGGTGTTCTGGTGTCCTACCTGCCTCTGTACAGGAAAGAAGCCCACTGATTAGTTTCTAAAGTCATCTGTCAAAAATCAAGCTTTTCTCCATCATCGCACAATTAGAAGACAGCATCGTCATTCTATTCTCATAGTTGGAAGCATCAGCTGCTGCCCACTGATACACTAATGGATACTGATTATCTATTGTATATTTTACACTCAACATGTCAGAACAATGCTTCACCACACTCCATACTTGCCAAGCTTTTATATCTTCTTAGTGGTGGCTATTCCCTTTCACCAGTTGCCAACCTCTAAACCTCAGAGTACATCTTGTCTGTTGCCCACTTCCTCTTATGAACCACACAGAATTACTAAGGAAATTATATAGGCTCTACTTTCAACATGTAGCCAGAAGCTTGTCCTGTCTCTTCTCTCCAATGGCTGAAAAAAAGTTCTAGCTTTGGCTTTTATTTCCTGTTTTGCAGATTAGTGTATTGCTGTTTCATGGCCTCTTGTTTCCTGTGCCCTGTTCAACCAGTTGTGTGACTGACATAAAATAGATTGTAGTATCCCTATTAGTGTGTCTCTCAACTCAAAATGAACCCTTGTAAGTGTAAGCAACACAGGTCTTACGTTTCAACCCTCTCACTCACAGCCCCACCAGCTAGAATATGCTGAAGTCCCTCCAGAAGGCCCTAGCTTGCATGTCCTTTCATATGGATCTAGGCCCACCCTGACCACCCTATATAAATGTGTCTCATCTCTTACTACTTTCAACACTAATCTTCAACTTTGTCTTTCCATTTTCTGTTTTTTAGCATTATAGTACTCTAGCGTGCATGGAGTGTCATTTTTCTCAATGTGCTTACATCAGTTACTTTTTTCATTCCTGGACTAAGTACCTAACAGAACTTCAGAAAGCAAAGGTTTATTTTGGCTTGCAATGTGAGGACACTGCTATGGAAGGGAAGGGGGGCATGTGAGGCATCCATTGTCAAGAATCAGAGGTCAATGCTGATATTCAACTCCCTCTCTCTGCTTTATTAATCCCAGGGTCCCAGAGCATGGGATGGTACTACCTACATTTAGGGTGGGTCCTCTCACCTCAATCAACCAGTCTAGAAGCTCCCTCATAGCCATGCCCAAAAGTTTTGTCTGCTGAGAAATTTTAGATCCCCTTGGGTTAACATAGCACATTTGTCGGTTTCTTGCCAGCAAGTCCAGGCAAGAGGAGAGTGGTCCCAGTCTCTCCGGGGCTGGACTGAATGGGATTGTGAGTGTCAAAGGCCCAAAAGAAACACACTGGGCCAGGAGTCTTGTCAAAGAAGGAACTCCACTTTATTGTACCTGCCTCTTGCTTATATAAACACAGAGCATAGGAAGGGAGTTTTTTGGTGGGGTGAGATGACATAGGAGGTGGGGAAGGGTGACAGAGGGTATGGGGTGACTGACAGGGCCAATAGCAAAGCTCTACATTAGCAACTATGGGACAGAGGCAGGGCCAGACAGGTATTGCTGAGTCACCTTGGTATGGAAGTGACTGAGATAGGTCTCAAAACTCAAGCCAGGCTTAAGCTCTCCCACAAGGGTGCATAAACTTGTGCCAGGCTCAGGTTTGACCACAAGGCCTAAACCAGGGCCAAAATAGGGCCCAACACACATTAGCTATCACACTACAAAATACCAAATCTTAATGAACTTAGAACAACAGAGACATTGTTCCCCAAGTTCAGTGGCTAACATTAGAAATCAAGGTGATATTAGGATCATGGTCTTTTCAGAAGTAGTGAGTGGAAATATACACCTTTTGCTTCCTGTTTCTGGTAGTTCTAGACATTCTGTGACTTGCAGAAGTCTAACAATCTTTCCCTCTGTCCTCCTTCATCTTTCTTCTGAGTTTCTATGTGAATCAGGGGATTCCATGTTCTCACTCCCATAATACCTCACTTCAACTTGACTAAATCTACATGGAATGTGTCCAAACGCACTCCAGAGAGAATGTTGTATTTCAATGCATCTATCTATCTATCTATCTATCTATCTATCTATCATTTGTATGTTGTATGTATGAGATTATGTTCTTCTATTTGTGCATTAGTGTTTGTAACTGAGTGTATCCAAACATAGAAGTCAACATAATCTATTGTCATCAATCACACTTAGTATTATCTGGCTTATATAATACCAATTCATCAGGTCATCAAGTCCCAAGAATCCTCCTGTCTCTATATCCTATGTTGGGATTGCAGATGAGCAATGCCAAACCTAGGTTTAGTGTGGATGCTAAAAATTGAAGTTAGTACCTCATATTTATGTATCAAGAATTTCACATACTGAGCAAATGAACTCCCAACATATGAATTTGAGGGTCACACAATTAAATCAATGACATCCAGTTGATAATGTTCAGATCCACTGTTCACACTTGGTTTCAAAAGCAAAGTGGGAATTTTAAAGTCAGAATTTCATTAACATTGTTATGGCTACTATGGTTATGCATGCAGGACTGTGTGGAAAAAAAGGGGGATACTCAGTAGACATTTTGTGAATTGAAAGGAAAAGTCTGAGTAACAGGCTAATTTAAGAATTAATGTGACATGAAATTCTAGATGATGCCTTGGACACTCTGGCTTATATTGTTAAAAACAAAAGGACATTATGATTTAGAAAAACAACAAGCTACTGGCCCTTTTGTTTGGCAAATACTACCTTATTGGATACTTTAGGGATTCATGTTTTGTTTTAATGATCGCCTTTCTCCATTTTACATAAAGCTTAAATCTGAGCAGTAGCCTCTGCCATCTACTGACATATAAGTGATACAGCAACCACACTTACAATATATCTAGGGGCAGTTCATGCAACATTTTAACATGATACTTATAAGAAAAATTTATGTGTATATGTTATGAGGCTTTAAATTCTTGCATTTACCTCTCCAAATAAGGGACAATAACCCAGAATTACAAGTCAAATATTCTCATTTTAGGGAATTTATCACAGTAACAGAAATGAAAGTAGGATGAAATTTTTCTCCATTTTTAGCATAATGAGAAAATTAATATATGGGTTACAGATGTTATTCATAGTGTCCTAATTCTTAATAGATTTTTTAGAAACAATGAAAGAAGTCAAAAAGACTTGAATAATGACTGAAAGTACAACCACAACAAAAGACAAATGAAAACGTTGCCAGAAAAAAAACAACTATATATATATATATATATATATATATATATATATGTATATATATACACATATATATATATACATACATATATATAGCATGTTTAAAAGGGCTCAGTCATACTGAAAATTATTAATACATACTTAAACAGCAATTAAAATTTACTTGATATTTATTACCCCAACAAAAAGGACAGAACTGTGCAAGATTGGGAATAGGTAAGTGCTGGAGTGTCAGCTGGCATAGAGAAGAAGAAATTGAAACTACCTGCCATAGTGAGCAGGGAACCAAGATGATTCTAAAGGAGATTATCATGGGAGCACATTTGGAAATGTTGCATGAAGCTTTTTAGTGAGCTGAGACTTGCATAAATTATAGACAAACACTCTACCTGTGGACAGGCATTGCCCAGTGAAGATCCTGGGGTTAGGAACTGAAATGCAGAAGCTAATGTCTCTCTCACAGGTAATTCACCCTGCCCTTAACTCATTGAAATTTGTCTTATACATTAGATGCAACAGAAGGAACCATAATCCTGTGAAATATGGTTCACAAAATGAGGTTGTAGGGCTGGAGAGATAGCTCATTGTTTAGGAGTACTTACTGTTCATCCAGGAGACTCAAATTGAGTTCCCACCACCCATGCCAGGTAGCTCACAGGTGCCTATAGCACTAGCTCTAGTGTATCTAGTTCCCTCTTCTGTACACCACAGGTACCTAGAGACAGATACACACATACATAAATACACACATACATATAGAGAAACAATATATACACAAAGAGATGGATATAAAGAGACAGGTAGACAAATGCACACAAATGTACAAAAGTACACAGAGAAAGACATGCTCCTTAAAAAAACAAACACACAAAAATAGTGACAGACAGATGGACAAACAGACAGATAGACAGACACACAAACATACACACACACACGCACACACACAGTGAGAGATGTATGTACTTCAAGCACACTGTCTCTCTCTTTCCTTCTCTCTAAAAGTTTTCAAAACTTAATCTCAAAATAAATATCTTAAAATAAATAAAATATCTTAAAATAAATAAAGATAGCCCAAGCTATCTTTTTTTGTGTGCCTGCTTCTCTATAATTTATTTTAAATTTAATTTTTCAGGCTTAAAAATTAGCAATTTGATATATAAAATACATATTGGACTTAGATTATCTTTGTCATTAACAGACAAGAGAATGGAAGTACTATAACAAGAATAAACAATAAAAAGAGGAATATGAAGAAACTAAGCCAAGGGATACACCACAGCATTCAGTTCTATACATAAGTGTAGATTCACTTGCCTGTCAGAGTTGTGTGTGTGTGTGTATGTGTGTTTGTGTGTGTGTCTATGTATATTTTATGTGTATCTACGTGAACATGTGGATGGGTGTCTGTATGTAATTTTTATGTGTTTGTTCATATGTATATTTTATGTATGTGTGTGTATTTGTGTGTTTGCTTAGTGTCTGTTTTGGGTGTGTTTATATGTCCTTGTGTATACATGTGTATGTGTGGTATATGGAAATATGTGTGATAATGCTTGTTCTTGTGACTACACACAGTGACTAGAGAAGGATAGGTCATCAAGTGTCTTGTTCTACCAACCTTTGCCTTAGTCACTTTTACAGACTCTCTCACTAAATAAACAGCTACCAGCAAGTCTCAGAGATCTTTGTGTTTGTTCTTCCCACAGTGCTCAGGCTCCAGGCAGGTATGCAACTTTGTCCTGCTTCTTATATAGGTACTAGGGATTCAAATTCAGGTCCTCATGCTTGTATAGTAAGTGCTCTCACCCACTACGTTAATCTCTTCAGCTCCTGATATAATGATTTTATTAAGAAATGGCACAAATGCTTTAAATCTTATAAGAATCTTTATATCTCTCAAAAAAAATTCAAGACCAAAATATTTACATGAAGTACAGCCAACATTCCAGGTTACCATGAAATGTGGAGCTTTGACAGTTGGCATGTAATATCAGGTTTTTTTCAGTGTTTTAGTGTCCATCCCTTCATAAAGTGAACAAGACACTTCATAAAAATTGCAGCATATTTTTTTTCTTGAGCAAGACATGGTGATTTGGAAAATGCACAAGGCAAGAAAAAAATTGTCAAGCTACATGTAAAATAGCTTGCATTGCTGAAGACACTATGTCTGATAATGAGGTAATGGATATCTGTCTTATGAGAGACTCTGGTGCTTGGTTGTATTCTTAGATGCCACACCACAAAGAATATTGTCTGCCCTTGATTTTGTGTGTGTGTGTGTGTGTGTGTGTGTGTGTGTGTGTGTGTGTTTCAGTTTTCTCTGAAAGTGAATCTGAGCACATATATCTTCTAAAAACCATAGTTATAGGCAGAATGGTTGGTGGAGTGGTCTGTGTAGATGGGAGAAAGCTAGTGTCTCACACTTCAAAGCAGTTAATAAGCATCTATATAATTTCTTTTTGTGTACGCACATACATGTGCAGAAGCATGCCTGTATAAGTACACATTTAAGTGAGTGGGCATATTTACACTCCGTGTAGAGGCACAATGGTCTTCTTCATTCCTCTCAAAGTTCTTTCCTTAGTAAACTCATAAGTTCATGTCCTACACACATACAGATACATATGTTTAATCAAGACTGTAGTATTTGCCTTTCTGCTTCTAGGCTATTGTACTTATCATGATTATTTCCAGTTCCATCCATTTTTATCTCAATCCCATAATTCCACTTTTCTTCACAACTGTCTAGAACTCTGTTGTGTATATAGATCCCATTTTCCATACCCATACTTCTGGTGTTAAACAATTCAAACGGATCCCAAATCTTGCTGATTATAAATAGTACTACATAAATCCAGGCATGCAAGTCCATCTGTAGATGCTGGCTTAGATACCATGAAAATATTTCTGATAGTGTACCTGCATCTTATGTTAGCCCTATTGTTACTTTTACAAGGGACCTCCATGTTGGTTTCTTGAGTGATTATAACTGTCAGTATTCCTGTCAACACTGTGTGAGCAACTTCACCACATTCTCATGAGCACTTCTGTTTTCTTCATGACAACTCTTACTAGGATGATATGGAATTTTAATAAATTTTAATTTGTATTCCTCTGATGACAGAAGGTGATAAACATTTTTTACAGAGTTCATGAGAATTTGTATCATTTTTGATAGCCATTTCTTGATACATTTACTAGTTTCATGATCTAACTTGTGTTTATGCTTAATATTATGAGTCTGTTACACAGTCAGATTTTATGAAAGTGATTTGAGCATGTCATCATTGAGGATTGTAATACAATCACCTTGTGGTTCAGGTTCATTTTTATCTTGAATAGAGTTAAAATCACTAAGGAAACACATCTCTGGATGTCTCTATGAGGATATTTCCAAAAACTTTAACTGAGTTGAGGAGATCCACATTGAGTGAGGCTGGCACTATCCCTAAGGTGGGGCTCTGGACTGAATAAAGAGGAGAAAACTAGCTATATACTGGCATTCTTCTGCCTCTGCTTCCTGACATATCATGTGATAGACTTCCTCACTCTCCTGTCCCCATGTGTCCTCTCCTGAAATGGTCTGTACCAACAACTGAAGCCAAATAAATCTGTTCTTCTGTAAGTTACTTCCTGTTTTGTATCTTGTCACAGCAACAAGAAAAAGAACTAAAACAATAATCTTCTGTTTTAATTTGCTAAAATTATTTGTCAATAATAGATGTTTAGATATTTTATTGGATATATAATTTTTATTTATTAAACTAATAATTATTATTTTCCTCTTTATTTTTAATTTTGTAAATAATAATAATACATAGCATTCTCTATAAAGCCACTTTTATAATGTTGACTGATGCTAAATTCTTTTATGTTTCTTTTCCTTCTCAGAAACAAGTTTATTTATCATACAGTTCTCCTCTAGGCACCTAACATTCTCAGAATATTACATCATTATTGACATAAGCCTATTTGAACTCTTAATTATTTTGGACACTATGTTCATATAATTCATATCACGTCTTATTTTGCTTTTTGTCAAATTTTTGTAGGACACAATATGTGATCTAGCTATTATTGGGCATTATCTATACACACAATAAATTTTTGTCAAAGATGTGAAATTGTAAATGTATCTCTAAACATGCAGTTGTCAGCTGGAAAAAACACACCATGGCTACTTTCAGTCTCTGGTTTACTGAAATAGTTCCGGTCTTTCTCCCCCTGCTTACATTTTTTTTATAATGTTCCTGAGTTATTTCATGTGTGTACAGATAAAAACATGCTTGCTGCTGTATAAGCACATGTGTCTGTCTGAATGTATGTGAACACTGGAGGACCATTTCAAGTGATGTTCCTCTGATGCCATCCACCTTGGGGTGTGGTACAGGATGTCTCAGTTTTACTTTGAACTCAACAATTCATTATGGGTGATCCTTAAAGGACAAATCTCCAAACCCCAGTTCTAAGATTACAGCTACAAAAATAATACAGGTTTTTCCATGTGGGTTCTAGGAAATCAAACTCAGGTACTCATGACTCTGAGGCAGGCACTTTACAGATTTAGCCATCTCTGTCAGCTCCTTACCATACAGTGTCTGGATCCTAAATGGATTGTGACTCATAGGCAAAAAGTATAATTCACCCACTAGCTTTTCTAGTTTTCACTTGATTGACATCTGCATACTGACTATAACTTGAATTTTCTTCAGCCCTTCCCAAACTTTCATAGAGCCTCATCTTTGGCCTCAATATTTTTTAGAATCAATCACAGTATACCAGAGCAATATTGAGTGGTTCCCTTTGCCTTCCATTGCCTGAGTTCCAGAGTTGACTAGAACTGTGTGTAAAGATTTAATCCAGTCATCCATCATTTTCAAAGCTCACTCAAGTATCTCAAAGCAGGTCAGAACTTGGAACAACTTCATTATTTGTAGGTCACTCCATCCTCACAGACTAGAGCACATTTATGTATGGGTAGCACTTATAAAGGAGAAAATAATATTAAAGAACAACAATTTCTAAAGATTACAGAACTCATGTCTGTCTGCCTGGTAACCAGAATGTATTTAACAGCATAGACATTTGAAAAACAAAGCAAAGGATCTTTTACAGAACTCTCACAATGGACTGAATCTTTTATGTGTCATTACATTTAATCTTCTTAGAAGTAGTATGGCTAAGAAAAGCTAATGCCCTCATTTTTGCCATAAAGACGAAAGTTCAGAGAGGTAAATTGATTCCTCAGTAGTCTTTATCCAAAATTTTACTCTTTAACATGACATCAGGCTTCTCTTGGCATCTAGAGCATAGAATAATGTTTATGTCACCTGCTGAGTCCCCACCTTATGCGCTATAGAGACAGGAACCATCAACTGAAGCTGTAAGGGACAAAACCAATGGTGTATCACAGAAAAGATTATGACCAGGCAGATGAGGAATGAGAAGAAAGGAAAAGGAATACTTAACTTGATATAGGGCAGTGCTATGATTTCCTTTCTGTTACTGTGATAAAACACTTGAACAGAAAAACCACTTAAGGAAGTGAGGGTAAGGATTTATCTAGCTCACACTTCCCAGTCAATATCTGTTTCTAAGAGAGGTCAGAGCAGGACCTGAAGCAAAAACAACATGGGAGCATTTGCTGGTTAGCTCCCAGATTTGTGCTCAGCTAGCTTTCTAATATGTCCCATGAACATCTTTCCAGGAATGTGCCACTCACAGTGCTATGTGCTCTCCTACATCAACTAACCATCAAGACAATGCCTCAGACATGCCAGCAAGCCAATCTGATCTAGGCAATCCAGTAGATGATTCTCACCTGACTTGGGCTAAATCAAGTTGACAATTAAATCCACATAAGAAAAGCAGGAATTTTATATACCTCGATGTATTCTCTAATGTCGATAAAAGTACAGAAGGAATATTTCAAGATACATATATAAAATCAAACTCATTTATATATGTATATACATATATATACATCATATATAAATATATGACATGTAAATCAAACTCATAATTCAACTTAGACATAAAAAGCAGCTTAGAATTATATGGCCTTTGTCAGTCAGCATTGCTTTAGGTTTAACTTTACTTTTGCTCAAATTAAGAGCTTCTCTGATTGAAATCTAAGCCAACTATAGATCTCTACATGATCTTATGAGGTGTGTGTTAATGATATGTGTTGTATGGTAAAATACTCTGCTGGTCATTCACATATCTATACAACTCTAAATCTCTAAAGGTATCTAATATCAAAAATAATATTACAACCATTAAGTTTGGTGGGTGCTCAAAGTAAGGTGGTTGCTGCCAAGCCAGACAATGTGAGTTTGACTGCTAAAACTTACTACATGGTAAGAGAGAACTCATTTCTAAAAATTGTACTCTGATGTCAACATGTAAAAATAAACAAATATAATATAATCATTTGAGGATATCTCTAAAGAGGAAAGTGTTCTTTATCATCTCCTCACACTCCTGGGTCCAGACTCAAAATGTTGCCCCTATCTTCCATTCTAAATTGGACATTTCAGGAATCATTCCAAACTATGTAAGAGCTATAATCAGAATAAATTTTGTGAGTGTCAAAGCTCCCTCACCACACACACTTAAGTGAATAGACGTCCATTCAAAATTTCTTGGTTTTTCAACTTTTTTGTTGGCATCATTTCAGTTGTTGAAAGCTGAATCAAACTCGAAGAGGTCAGGTCAGAGCCTGACTCTGAAAAGTCCAGACAGGCCAGAGTCAAGGAAGCATGGAGACATGATCAGCCCAGTAAGTGAAGGCGACAAGCTCAGGGTGCTCATGCAATTTATCAGAGATCATATTGTTTGTTTTTTTTTTTATCCTGGTTAGTTCCCACATAACTGAAACAGAAACTATAAGATTTATACAATAATCTTTATAGCAGAATATCTGAGCAATTACTAATCTCTTATACTACCCTAGGCTAATCTGGCTACCTTTTAGCCAAAATTCCCAAGATACTTTCATTTGATATTGATTTGACTTTCTCTGTTCTAGGTATTTTCTCATGGTGTATTCAGGGACCACTCTTCCTCCTCCTCTCCCCCTCTTCCTCCTCCTTTCCCTCACTTCCTCCCTCCCTCTGTCTCTCCCTCCCTTTTCTCTCTCTTTGCACTCATCCCTGATGACAGAATTATACCCCTATTCTTTATATTGGCTGATCAGCTTATATTGACAAATAAAAGAATAAATGGGAGCAGTGTATATATAAACTTGAGACAGGAGATTCTTAGAAAAGACATAACAAGGCTGCCATCTTTAGACTGCAACTAGATATAAGGGCAGAGAAATCAGCATTTGAATAATACAAACTTTACACCATGCTCTTCACACAGTGCACAATAACACTGTGCCAACATCAGGACTTACTGCATTGTTTTCAAGGATGATTCTCAGAATCCAAAGGAAATTTTAGATCAGTAAATTCAGTAATGCTCACTGAGCAAGCCACACTTTACTGTCCAGGACAGAACATTTCTCATTTCTCAAAGGCCAACACAATCAGCCATGGCCATGGGGAAGGAGTTGTAGTGTAAATTGTTGAATGGTATCTACTTACCACAGATGTGAAACCAAGAGCACACTAAAATGCAATTTCTACCGAAGTTCAACAAAGTAAGCCAATGAGTATATAGGGGTTACTTGCATAGGTGTGGTAAAAGGTACACACAGGAGCAGGATAAGTCAAAAGCAGCTGCCTCACCAGATGCCCATGGCAGCATGTGATGACTTAGGAAGGCAGCAGCACTGAAACTCTATGTACCACTTTCAGGCAGCTCAGCAAGTCTGAGAATCTCCTCTCAGGAAATTTTCTGGGCAATCTCTCCTCCACAGGTGTTAATTGTGTTTCTAACCTGGAAAGGAGCCCTTGAAAATCTTGTTTCAGGTCTCTCAGATATGCGACATCAGTTTATGTCTCAAGTCTCAGAAGCCTCTCCTATCCTTTCATTGCAAGAAAGCAGCTGTACAACATAAATATAAAAGTAACTTGAAAACTTGAGATGCAGTGTGTGGGTGCATGTGTGTGTATGTGTGTGGGTGTGCGTGTGCGTGTGTGTGGTCTAGTGGGGGCACAAATATCTTGAGGGAGCCTTCCTCTTTTCAAACAAGAAAAGGGTACAGTGGGGGAGGATCTGCATAAGGTGGTACATGGAGGAAAGGGGGACTGATATTGGAATGTAAAGTGAATAAATAAATACATTTTATAAAATAATTACATTTTATAAAATAAAAGAAAATAAACAAAAGTAACTTGAAGATAAATTTTCTTTTACTACTGTAGTGTGTCCTGTGGGCTCTGTTATAGGAGAAACTTGAAAAATGAGGCACCAAACTAAGCCAGAAAGGAGACTCCTGTCCTACAAGTAGAGTCCTGAGTTCAGTCACACATTGCTTTGTACCCCTTTAACTTCTGTCTCCTCTATGTGGTTAAGCACAGCTATATAGTAGTTCTGCACATTGGTTGGTTGATTATTAGGATCTGGGAATATACTGGAATTTTCCTTTATTCATAGAATTTGCCACAAATAAATGAAAGAGGATAAAACATATTGAAATACAGTTGGTGAAGATGTGGGCTGCAGCTGACTTGAGACTCATAGGAAGTCGTTGAGGTGATCTCGCTATGTGTCTAATGGAAAATCCTGAAGCTGTGAGCTGGGAGCTACTATTAAGTCCATTGGTCTAGCGTGACCCTTTGGAATCTATTCACACCGCCACAGGTCTCGTGGACTCTGAAGATACTGCTATATCTCATGATGTCTTCCAACCTCTGGACAAAAGTATCCATACAAGGCTTGACTAGAGTCTTATGCTAGAACTCTTTCCCTTGAACCTGTAGCTCCTCCTGGGGAAAAAAGAAAACAAACAAACAAACAATCAGTGTGGTTTAGGTGTACTCCAGTAGTGCAATAGTCCTGAGAAAAGTGTGTGTTGAATTTTTTTTTTATGTTCTCAACATTTCAAGATTGTCCCCAGATTATAAGAACTTGGTTTGCACAAAGTATATGGGTTCTGCTGAGACCAGGTCTCCCTTTGTCATCCAATATGCCATCTGGCTCCATGAATACTGCTATAACACAGCATAGTCCATCCTCTGGCCCAGTGAATTTGCCCAGAGTTTTGACTGCTTTGTTATTAAAACTAATATTTCCATCAATGAAATCTGGGATTTTTCTCTAGCTTAGATACAACTCTAAAACATCACCATAGTAAAGGTTACAAAGACTAAGGGTGATGAATTTGGAACTTAGCTGCAAGCTCTGTCCTATCTCCTTTTCAGTAAAAAAATGACTTCTTACTTGGGGTCCATTTTCAATTTCAAGCCATGTACTTTGGCTGCCAACATGTTGATGTTGTGGAAATTGGGAAAGGGGATGACATCTGAAATGTAAATAAATAAAACAAATTAAAAATAAAATAAAGAAAGAAAAAAATGACTTCTTGAGGACTTGGAGAGGTGGCTCCATGAGCTATAAGCATGAGAGCATGAGTTAGAATCTGTAATATCTACTTCAAAGTGAAGTCAGGCATCATGTGTCTATAACTTCACATTGAGGAGAAGAGAGCCTGGACAATGACCAGGGACCACTGACCTGATCAACAAGGAGAGCCAAAGTAGTGAACTTGGGGTTTAGTGAGAGCTTCTCTCAAAATGAGAAGTTGAGAAACAATTTCAGGAAACCTTCCACCTGTTCCTGTGTGGGTGCACACACCCACATACACCAAACTAGCATGCATACACACATAATAGCAGTAAAAAAAAAAAAGTCTTTTCAGAAGAGACCACCCAGTTTAGAACTACATATAAAATGGAACCAGAGTGCTCTTAAAGAACCACGAATGTCAGTAGTGAGCATTCCTAGGTAATAAATAGCTCTGTCGTGAACGTAAAATACAGAGTTTCAAGCCAACAAGGGGCCTGGTAATACATTAGAAGTGTTATCACTTTACACCTTTCTGACTCGCACGTCTGCACAATTTGCACATCATCTCCTTATTCAGCAGTCCTCACAGTATATTATCATCAAAATGCTGTAGTTATTGTTAACTGAGCCCTTTCTGCAGACAATGTGAATTATAGTGAGAGACCCTATCACAGAAAACAATCTATAAGGTGCAGAGGAAACACAAGGTTATTCTCTGGTCTCTCCATGTGGACAAGAATGCATGTGGCATGCCTATATACACATATACTTCTATGTACATACACAAACAGACCTATACACATGTATACCTTCAGGTACACACAAACACAGGCATACACGTATGTGCACACACCCAGAGAAAGCTGCTCAGTACCTAGATTTTGGTTTCAATTTAAGACTGCTCTCAGCACATCTAAATTCTTCTTGTCATTATTAGTGAAATACTTGGTGATCTTCAGTGTGAAAAGACAGTAAGACATGGACTCTGCATTCAAAAACAGATGCCATAGTGTGATATCAACCAAATAAACATAACATTAATTAGGTCCAATACTGAGGAGTAAAATATAGCTAGAAACTGACAATAAACTGAGAAAGAACAGAGCCAGGATAAAATAACCAATAGTCTGACCATAATGGAATATCCAGAAACAAGAAACTAGAATAATATTTCAAAGGTGTGGGGACTTACAATCACAGTCACATGACATCTTTTATTTCTCTGAATACAAGGCCCATAGTTCTCTCTCTTTGGGCAATTAAGAATATAGCACCCTACCTCATCCTGTGCCTCTCTGCTTGACTGTTTACAGTTAAACACAGATGTGCAGTTTTCAGTCTCTTACTGTGGTAGTTTAAATATGAATGAAATGTCCCCTTTAGGCTCAAGTATTTGGACATTTGGTCCCTGGTTGACAGCACAGTTCCTGAACATTTAGGGGTATAGTCTTATTGTAGGAAGCATATCACTGAGAGTAGGCTTTGAGATCTTAAAGCCTCAAGGCACTCCCAGTTCTCTCTGTCTCTTTCTCTCTCTCTCTCTCTCTCTCTATATATATATATATATATATATATATATATATATAGATAGATAGATAGATAGAGATAGAGATAGAGATAGAGATAGAGATAGAGATAGAGATAGAGATGAAAATATATATTTGTCTGTCTGTCATTTATGTATTTACCTAGTCTATCATCTATTTATCTATCATCTATCTATCTATCTATCTATCTATCTATCTATCTATCTATCTCTCAGTCTCACTATTTCTCTCTTTGCTTCATGTTTGTGGTGTAGATGTGATCTCTCATCTTCCTGCTCCCAAAACCATGCCTAACTGTTGGCATCATAATTTCTCCCCATCATGGATTCACTCATCCTTTTGAAACAAGAAGCTAAAGTAGACTCTGCATTAGTTGGACTTCCTATGGAATTTTACCTCAGCAACATAAAAGTATCTAATAATATTAAACTACATTTTTTTATCTCAATAGAAGATGAGTACTTTATGACTTGGTAGTTGTTAAATATGTGACTATTGGTCCCCTTACTTTTTCTTAATATAAAAATTTCTTCAATTTAGGAACTGATCTATAAATTTCAGAGGACAACAAAGCAAGTCATCAATTTATATAGAATTCTTGGGGCAATCATTCATTATTGTCTACTTATCTGTCTTCCATTTCTAGGTCATATGGTTTGGGTCTAATTTGGCTCATTCTCCTAGTAGACTTTCCATCCAAATGTCAATGTTTTCCTGAGGCTTTGCTGCTTCTCTGTAATCTCTCTGTCTCTTAATAGGAAGCTCAAAAACTTTGTGCTCACTACCCCACCATTATTCTCACAACACTAGCATACACATCTACAACACACACACACACACACACACACACACACACACACACACACCCATACTATACAATTCAAACTAAAGTCATAACAAACTTTCTCTTTTTTTCTTGTTTTTCTTATTCTTTGAAATTTTCACACAAGGATTCAGTGTATCTTGCTCACAACAATGGCTACCTGCCAGGCAAGAGTGGTGAGGATTATAGATGTGACTCATTGGACTTTTTACTGTTTAAACCCTGTTCCACAGGACATAATTTATGGCAGGCACTGCAACCTCACCTGTGGAAGAGTAAGGTCCAAGATCAAACCCAATGAACTTTTTGATAACGGTCACGTCATCACAAACAAAGATTCAGAATTACAAATCAGTGTCTTTCATCTCCAGAACAGTGTCTTCCAGTGTGTATGTGAATATAATAAAGTGTCATTCTATGGGATAGACATTTTATGTGATTCACATGACAACACATAGTCTTCAATCCCATTATTTGCATACAGTTTCATTTGCACACAGGTAAGTGAAACTGCCCTCCCAGACCATAACTCCCTGAAGTTATTGGTATTTGTGTGCTACCTGACTTGGAGACTAGAAACTGAACTAGGCTCCTCTGGAAGAGCAAAACACATTGGTAAATCACTATTCCATCTCTACAGAAACAGGGACAGGGGTGTTAGAGAATAGTGTAAATAAAATTCTATTCCTTCATAGTTTTATTTTTTGTTGTTGTTGTCTGTTTAGAAACAAGCTTCTTTTATTCTCATAAAAATAGCACGCTTTAGCTTATTTGCTAATATGATATACTTTTTACTTTTTTCTTAGCTAAAACCTTAGCAAGTCACCAGTATTTTCATTCATTTCCAACTTATATATTGCTGTCCAGAGTCTTCATAATGTTATCAATGCCGTCAGAGAAATATATTATAAAATATATAATCTGTCTTTTTTGAAAAATGTCTAAAGCTAGGCTTGCAATCTCCACATGAGGAATGATGAGGCTGAAGATTTCCTGTAAAGTACAGACAACTCTGGATGGACTAAGGAGTAAGACCCTAGCCAAAAAAACAAAACAAATCAAATAAACAAAACCTTCCAAAGTAATGTAGGTTCTACTGGCTTCTAATATTCCAATTATTGAATATTTTATTCTGTGAATTCTATAGTATCTATCATGATAAGAAAAGGACCCCAAACTTTCTATCTAATTAATTAAATTGGAGGTTTATTTATAACTCTAATCATTTAGTAGTGTCATAGTTCTGTTTATACAACATCAGAGTATTGCTTTTGGAGGCATGGTCCCCAGGCATCTTTCCAGGCAGACCCAGAACTCCTGACCTCTGAATACTGGGTCTCACTCTCACACTAAATGAAAACAGCATCATCAACAGCATAAGTGATACTTCTGGAAAATGGGATACCATTCTAATCTGTCTGCCTCTCTGATTCAGTGTTTTTCTCTTGTAGATTTTAATATTCTTTGTTGTTGCTGTTGTTGTTTTATAGTATAAAATGTCATGGAGAGGTCCTTTCATGATCAATCCCATTTGAGGTTGAAATGCTTCCTGTGCTTGTGTGACCATTCTAGTGGGAGAGAATTTTGTGCTCGTACTCTACAGAATGTATTTCTATTCTTCTAGTTTTTATTTTATTCCCTTTTGTAACTCCATAGGATCTTAGGTATAGTTTTTTTTACTCTTGTCCTAAAGATCTTTGTTGTTATGCTTAGTCATTTGTTGTTATTCTTGCTCATCTTTATTGATAACAGAATGTAATATTTTGCCAACCTTATTTTCCAACCCTATTAGTCTCCTCTTGGCTTTACCATGTCAACTTGTAATATTTCCCACTGTTTTTCTTTTACAGTTCATTGAGTTTATTTTATGTCAATACATGTTTCTAAGCATACATGTTTGGTTGTTTTTAGAGTCCTCTGTTTCTCTTCTAGGTTGCTGAATTTATCATGCACGTTGTCAGTTGATTTCTTTTCTTTATTCATCTGGTTGTTTGTTTTTTCCATTAAAGTCAGTAGTATATCCAGAAGTAGGCATTTGAATAGCCTTTCTAGTGTCTTTAGATTGTAATAGAAGAAGCATGACACTTTGAGTATGTAATTATACTTTGCATTGTCACATCATGTGTCATTCTGTGTTGAGGTTTGTTCCTGGTTTTTTTGGTTTTTGTTTTGGTTTTTGTTTGTTTGTTTGTTTGTTTGTTTTGTTGTTGTTGTTTTGTTTTGTTTTTGAGAAGCTCTTCTTGTTTTACTTGAAGAGATTCTTGGTATAAGCCTTTTCTTAAGTATTCAATACCAAGTGCTACTCGGAATGGAATATACACTGACAGCAGTACCACCAAATAAAGCAAAATTGAGAAACACACCAAAATAAATTAAAACTGAGAACAGAAAATGTTTAAAATGTATTTACATTGTATTGTGAACTTAATTTCTTGTTTGAGTTAAACAATAAAATAGTAAATTAATAAAATTTAAAAAGTACAAAAAAGGGAAAGCAAAGTAGGAAGTAACAAGATTAAGTAAAAAAGAAGAAAAAAGAACAATGGTTTAAAATTTTTGTAAGAGGGGAGAAAGCAAGAGAAAAATAAAAGTAATTAACGGCCTGATTTTAAAAAAAAAAATGTATAAACAGAGCATTTCATTCTGGGAAGAAAAAAATGTTGATGCAGTTTCTTTATGATTTCTCTGATGTGTGAGTGTGGTTAAGACAAGATATCCCTAGGGTTCATAGACCTGCTTACTTAATCTCTTCCTGAGCCTGGACTGTATGAATATCAGGTGTCCACAGAGCTTCTGTCCTCTTAGTTGCATTACTTCTTTGTGTAACATGGCCTCCTCCTGCGGACACCGAGCTGTACAGCCCCTGAGCTGAACAGGGTCTTTCATTCTCTTCTGCTTCCAAATTGTGCATCCTAGAGCAGCTAAAGGGTGACTCCCATGTAAACTTGGACTGGAAGAAGCAATCAGGACTGAGATGCATACAAGCAGATCAAACATCATGATGGGATGAAGCTGTAGAAGTTAGGCATTTAAATAGATCTTTACAGTAGTCTGTCCTACTATCCATAAGCTGTGTGACAGACAGATGGTTTCAGAAGTTTTAGCACAAGCTGACTTTAGACTAAGAACTATCAAAATCTGAGCTATACATGAGTGATGGGGCCAGCTCCTCTGAATTGAGGGTGAGGTCACCATCCCAGCCAACATAGCCATTATTACCTAAGTTAGACCACCCTAAATTAGTCTGTACTATCCTTGTTGCCAGCATTTAATAAACATGATATTTTTTAGCTGATTACATTTGTCATTTGGCATCCATACACAAGCATGTGTATGCATGCATGCGGGCACACAAACATGGGCCCACACAAACACAACCCCCCCACACACACACACTCCACTGTTTGCTCTCGTCTTTCACTTCTATTTCCCTCTTATTCCTCTCATGCCCTTATTCCCTAGAGATTCATTTTTTTCAATTTGTGTCTTTTTTATTTGTTTTGTGTCCCATTGTTACTAATCAGGACTGCCTGTTTGACCATGAGTTTGAAACTATCCTTTGGAGCCTAGAGGGCTCACAGTTACCTTACATATTTGATGACAATGCTTATTACTCCCCAAGCATTCACCAGTAGCATGAATACATTTTGTCACCTGGAATTCCCTCTTCTCTCCTTCCACAACTAAATACTTCTCATGGCATGTTGATGATAGTATGTTGTTACTAGTTATTGATATTAGCTATTGTTACTACCCCCACCCAGTATGGGTCAGTCTATTTTTTTATTTAAACCAGTTAAGAGTAACTTTATAATTTGCATGCAGAGTTACATGTTTCTTTAAGGTGTTTTTATTGATCATCCCTCCAATGCCTATTGCTCTCCCCTGTCTCCCAGGCACCATCTCCACTTGAACCATAAGATCATCAGTATTACCTCTTCTACTTTCATATCATATATGTTCAACTGTTATCCCTACTTCACATCCACAACAGGTCAGTATTAATGAATAGGATACTTTGCAACTGGTGGCTGACCTCCTCTGTGAGAAACCAAGAGTGGTTGAATGGAACTCTGCTCCACTGATGTCCCATTACAGAAGAGGATTGTGAGGTTGTCATTCTATTTCCAAGGGAGACACCTGACTCACATTTTGGATGAGTCCCCGGCTCCCTGGCTCCCAGCGTTACCACTGCTGCAGAGCAGCATGCTCCCTGTGCTAAGAGTGGGGTGTTGCTGAGTCACACTGTTCTGCATACTTCTCAGGATAGGGTTTGTCACAGCTCTGTGATTTCTGAGTCTGTTCCAATAATTCTCCTTTAGAATAGAGTCTATTCCTTTCAGTTGTGATTCTTTTCACTCCCCAGGTCACACAGACTCAGCCTCTAACCTTACATCTTTGAAAATACACTGAACAAACTTTGCAAGAAACTTGTTCTGAATTCAATCTAACCATTGACAAATAAGATTTTAGGACAGAAATCTAAGACAATAAAGTAAAGTAGTTTGTGGAGAACAAAATATTTATCTTGGAATGGAAACAAAAGTCAACAACCATCAACAGGACTACTAGACATGGCATGACTTTTGCATAAATTATCTCCCTGCAAATGTAGCTAACTACACAAGAACAGTACAAAATTAAGTCAGTGAAAATTTCAGTAAAGCCAGTCTGGAGCTCCCAAGGCTTCACTCCTATTGAAGGAGATACTGACAGTTGCTAGCTCTTAATAGTGGGAGAGTCACTTTCAATTGAGGATTCAGTTTCAGTCTGTTACTCTTGCTTTGCTGATGGCAAATAACCCATGGACACATGGGTGGCACAATTGGACTAGGGTTTATAAATAATATCCAAACACAAAGTGGATATGAACCTGGGAGGTAGTATAAAGAACCACCATTAGAAGGGAGATAGTTGTGGATGGATATGGCAACATACATTGTATAGAACATCCAAAGATAAAATAAGAAAAGATAAAAACAAGCAGAATTAAATCAAAATTGGGCTATGGTGTGTAATGCAATAAGAAGGCAATTTAAGACTGGAATTGTGGTATATTCAGGTACAATCTGAAAAAGTAAGAGCTAACTTCACATAATGTAGTCAGTCCATCAGGCTTAGTTACCACTTTAGTATTGAGGAACAGGTTCAAGACAGACAATGGACAGAGATTCACATTAAGACAATGGGCAGAGATTTACATTGTCCAGGATTGAAAGTTGACAGCAGAAAGAAAGAAAGAAGGAAAGAAAGAAAGAAAGAAAGAGAGAAAGGGAGAGAGAGAGAGAGCCAAGAGAGACAGAGAGCCAAGAGAGAGAGAGAGCCAAGAGAGACAGAGAGAGAGAGCCGAGAGAGAGAGAGAGAGAGAGAGAGAGAGAGAGAGAGAGAGAGAGAGAGAGAGAGCCCAGCCTCTGCATAATGCATAATGCCATAATGCGTAGTGGCCATTTTCAAGTCATCATGGTCATAGCAGTCTTCTCTGTACTGTTCCTACTACTGCTGCATCACTGCTGACCATAGCCCTAGAGATGCATGGCTGATGACACTGATACAAAGTACTGCATCACTGATGACCACAGACAGAACACTGCATCACTTCTAATCAGAGACAGAGAGCTGCATCTCTGCTGACCCCAGATTGAGCACTGCATCACTTCTGACATCAGAGAGGTGCCTTACTGCTGACTCCACATAAAAGTCTGGATCATTGCTGATCCAAGATAGAGAAATGTATCATTGCTGACCACAGCCAGAGCACTGTGTCACAGGTGACCACAGAGAATTGCATCATTGTTGAATCCAAGTAGAAAGCTGCATCACTTCTGACCCTAGAGTGCAGCATCACTGCTCACCCCAGACAGCACTCACTGCACTACTGTTGACTCCAGACAGATACATTACTGCAGGCTCAAGACCTTGTCTCTCAAGCCATGTCCTTTTCAGTTTTACATGCAATTGTTCAGAAGCACAAATTTTCAAGCTTAATTTTTTATTTTTAACAATGATCAATCAGCATTAATGTTAGGAATTGATCCATAGACTTTATGCTGGTCAATCAACTATTTTCTTAGACACATGCCTGCACCCTTTTTAAAAATGAAAGATCTGCTGCTAGTTGACCTCAGGTCCATATCTGAGTCCACTGTAGCAGTCTGGCTCTGACAGCCCAGAGGGTAACACAAAATCACCTGTTCACACGTTGTAGTAATGTGAAGGTGGAGGGCAGACACAGAAAGTGAGGTTCTCTATGATATACTTTTAAAAACTGTTGTCTTTTGGTCTGCTCATGACGAAGCCATTTGTTTTGGATTTTATGGGGGAGAAAGGAGACAGAGTTAAAATTTAAAAGCAAAACCACACTATTTATTCTCATTATTTGCTAAGTGAAATTATAGGTTATAATGGGAAAAATAAATGAAGGCAAAATCCTGAGTTATCATCTCTAAGTACTGATAAAGACATGCTAAAGTATTTATACTTTATATCTTTTAAACAAAGTAAGTCATTATATGTTCTATGCTAAGAAGGATTTTATCTTGCCAACAACTGCAAGTGAATCTTTTATCCCCATATGCAGAAAATTTACTGCAGTAACCAAGATGATACACACAATTTCACTTCAGTACCATTAGTAACTCTATGGGCATTTTAACAATGATGAAGACAAGTACATGTTGGCAACAAAAAATTTTATTTAAATAGTAGAGTCTGAAACATTGAACAGTAACTTCTAAAAAGCAACAAGCAACGCTAATATTGGATTTACCCCCCCCCCCATTCTGTGGGTGCTGCTCCATGCAAAAAAGAAAGAAAGAAAGAAAGAAAGAAAGAAAGAAAGAAAGAAAGAAAGAAAGAAAGAAAGAAAGAAAAAAAGAAAGAAAGGAAGGAAGGAAGGAAGGAAGGAAGGAAGGAAGGAAGGAAGGAAGGAAAGAAACTTGGAATGTGGTGTTCTTCCCTTTGCAATGCGAATCATCAACACGTTTTTGTATTCACATGCAGATACTAAGAAACAGAATAGCTTCCTCCACTTTTCTCTTCTTACCTGTTTGTCCTGCCCGTGCCTGTTCTCTGCTTTAAGAAGGAAGGGTCAGAAATACACAGAAAGAAAAATGCAGTGAAGATGTAAAAGAAACTTTGAGAATGTACTATTATGTGTCAAGTTTTTCCACCATCAAGAAGGTACATTTCGCCAGGCAGTGGTGGCACATGTCTTTAATTCCAGCACTTGAGAGGCAGAGGCAGGTAGATTTCTAAGTTCAAGGCCAGCCTGGTCTACAGAGTGAGTTCCAGGACAGCCAGGGCTACACAAAGAAACCCTGTCTCAGAAAAACAAACAAACAAACAAACAAACAGGTACCTTCCTTTTAGCAATAAGATATATTAAGAAATGTAAGAAATGGTATATTAATTGTCTTAGCTACTTTCTTTGTGTTTCATTTTATAAGCTCATTAAAAGCTCAAAGCAACAACCTCACATGGCCTTGCTTTATCATTGTGAACACCTATGGCTTCATTCTTAAACCTGACCTAGAATAAATGTTTTTCTTTAAAAGGCTGTCCCAAGCCTATTTTTGTTTTAATGTAACTGTGAAGGTCATAATATTCCTTATTATGCAGCCTTGTCTTACTTTTTTTGAGGAGTGTGAATATTCTATTTTGACTCTAACTTTATTACATCTTTCTGGCAAAACAATTAAAACCACCTTCCCAAACCTTCCTAACATTATTTGATTCAAATCAGGAATTCTATGGAATCATTAATTCATCAAATCATCACTAGTTCATGAAAGTTCATCTTCATGTTGAACTGCTGGGAATTTGTAGCAGTTAATAAGGTAGACTGATGTCCAGGAATCATTAGGCTATGTAATAGTGACAGAAAAGGAATATTAGAGGCAAGAGGCAACCCTAGGATGAAGTCTCTAGGACCCTGCATTTGTAGAGCTCACCCATTACAGACAATGCAAAATTATGGGACATCTTCAGAAAATTCATTTGCATGTGTTTAGTCTTTCCTAGATGGCTTCTGACAGAAGAAACCTTATGATATATCTCAAAACAATGCATGGACGTGGATATGAGGAAAACCTGATGTTCACGCCGTATCCTGGTCAGAGGGCTCTATAAGAACAGAGTGTAGAATGTGTGAGTGTATGTGTGTGTGTGTGTGTGTGTGTGTGTGTGTGTGTGTGTGTGTGTGTGTGTGTGTGCGCGCGCACGCGCGCATGTGCATGTGTGTGTATGTAAGTTTGTGTATGTGGGATTTATTAGATTGATTCAAATGTCATCTGTGTGGGCCACAAGAAGAGCTGTTTTCAAATTGATGAAGCTGAGAACAGGTATCAGTTCTGACAGGAAGCACCATCATCTGGAACAGCATGCTAGTGCTTCATCATCCCCCATCTGGCTCAGGAGGCTGGTGCTTCAGCATACCTGATACTGTCCTAACAGCCTGAAGGATTCCTGGTGAACCATTGCCCCTCAGTCCACACTGGATGATTAAAGAAGCTGAATCATGGTATCAGTGACAGATGGCATCAACAGTGTCAGAAACAGCAAAAAAGTAGACAAACTCTTGGCAAGGCAGATGATCCTGTCAATAAGATGCAAAAAACGGTAGGGAAAAAGCCAAGTTATTTTTTGGACCTTACATCTAGGTACAACCAGAAGTGCTGCCTACATTCTGGGTTAGTTTTCCTACTTCACCTAACCTAATTAAAAAAATAAGTGATGCTTATTCCAAGAGATTCCACTCTTAGCAATTCTAGATTCAGTCAAGTTTGCAACTGAGATTAATCACTAAAACTCTTCAAGATATTTGTGTGAACTGGAGAACATCTCTTTCTGTACTATAAAGCTTGGTACTCTTAAGGTTGAGGCAAGAGGATTGCAAGTTGAAGATTATGGGCTACATAGACACCACCTCACAAACAAAAGCTCTCCAGATCAGTATTCTTCATTCTTTTACCTTCTTTAAGTGGACACACACACCATAGACTTTGTGAGAGAGGAGATTCTCAATTTGTGAAAAAGAACCTGGAAAACTGAAGAAGTAGAGAAGTTTAAATTTGAAAGACAATGTGGGAGATTTTCAGAAAATCATAGTAGTAGTTGACCACATGGCATTTCCTTTCCTTTTTTCCAAGACATATTGGGTGTGAAGTCAAACCAACCTCTGCCAGGTCACCCCACTGTGTATTGAGTACACCATGTGATCTCCTGTTCACATTTGTTCATCTTCTTCTCTTCTTCACTTTTCCTGTGTTCTTGACTCACTGTAAGCACAGAAGACCTATGTTTCCACATTTCAGGCATTTTAACAATTTACACATGGACCAAAGAGTTACAATTAAAATGAGAAAAGTGAAGCACAAGGACAATTTTCTATGTCTTGTGTGACTTGAACTAACTCCAGAATTTTTTAAAGAACTACATTCAGTTATATTAGAATACAAAATAGTAATGCATGGGAAAATGAAGATGTGATTTTAGTATAAAACCTGATAACGGCTTGTTGGATGATCACAGCCAGGAGCACAATCCTTATAAGCTTCATCCATCATGCATGGAAAATTCTTTAGAGCCTAATATGGATAGCTGCACTGTGTGTGTGTGTGTGTGTGTGTGTGTGTGTGTGTGTGTGTGTGTTTGTGTTCATGATCTAGTACACATGTAGTGTGCGTGTTTGCTAGTAGATATGTAGTCTGGTGCCTGTCTCTGCCTGTGGATGCCAAATGTCATTTCTCAGGATACTCCATTCCTCTCCATTTCTCTCATTGGACTGAACTAGAGCTCACAAAATAGGTTATTCTTGCTAGCAAGCAAGTCCCAGATAGTTACTTGTCTCTACCTTCCCAGTTCTGGTATTAAAAGAGGACAGTATTGCATCCAGGGTTTAATCTGAGTGGTTGAACTCAGATCCTTATGTCTGCACATCAAGCACTTGGCAAATCATGCTATGCTTCCACTTGTATCTGATGTTTCTTGATGACAAGAGACTCATAAGCCCCCAGAGCTATCAAGCTGCCATTAATGTGACTCTGATGATTTTCTTCTCTAGTTAGGATATGTCTCTGTGTCATCCTTGATGTTTGCATTTGGGAGAAACCTAAAATGTAGTTTACAAGGTAATGTTAAACAAATACTCTTCTTCTTCTCCTTCTTCTTCTTCTTCTTCTTCTTCTTCTTCTTCTTCTTCTTCTTCTTCTTCTTCTTCTTCTTCTTCTTCTTCTTCTTCTTCTTCTTCTCATCCTCCTCCTTTTTCTTCATCTTCTTCTTCTAAAATGAATTTATTCACTTTACAACAAAGTATCAGCTTTTTTTCTCTTTCCAGTACCTCCTCATGAAAGTCTTCTCCCTAACCCCATTCCACCTTCTCCTTCTGGTTTGAAAAAGGTAAGCCCCACTCTGAGTGACACACCCCCTCCCACATACACACAACTAATATATTCCACCCAAACCTGGCCATTGAGCTTCTTGTAGACTAGGTACTTTCACTCCCACTGAGCCTAGACAAGGCTGTCTATTTGAGATCCACAGGCAGGCTGGCAACAGGCTCAGGGACAGCCTCTGCTCCACTTGTTGGGGGAACCTGCATGAAGACCAAGCTGCTTATCTGCTGCTTATGTGCAGGGGACTTAGGTCCAGCCCATGCTCACTCTTTGGTTGGTGATTCAGTCTCTGGTAGACCCCAAGGGTCCAGGTTAGTTGACAGTGTTGGTTTTCCTATGGATTCCCTGCTCTTTTTACATTCCTCAATTTTTCTCCCAACTCTTCCAGAAGATGCCCCAAGCTCCATCTAATATTTGAGTGTTATCTGCATCTCTTTCCATTGGCTGTTAGGTGGAGTCTCTCAGAGAACAGTTATGCTCAGTTACTGTATGCAAGCAGATCAGAGTATCATTAATAGTGTCAGAGATTTGTGCTTGCAAGTGGAATGGGTCTCAATTTGGGCAGTCATTGGATGGCCATTCTTTCAGTCTGTGCTCTATTTTGTTCCTGCATATCTTGTAGGCAGTACACTTTTTGGGTCAAAGGTTTTGTATGTGAGTTGCTGTCCTTATTCTGGGAGTCCTGACTGGCTAGAGGAAGTAGTCATGTCAGGCTCCATATACCTCAATGATAGGAGTCTCAGCTAGGGTGTCCCCCATAGAACCCCATGGGGGCTCCACCTATCCCAGGTCCTAGAGACTATTCCTCTCCAACCATCAATCTGCCTTCTCTCTCTCCTGCTCTTTCTACATATGATATCCTCCAAACAATTCTCCTCCTCATCCCCTCTTTTACCCTCCCATTGACTTCTGATGTCTATTTTGTTACCCTTCTGAAAAAGATTAAGCCATCCTTCTTTGGACCCTTCTTGTTATTTGGTGCTTTGGAATCAGTTTACTACAGCATGGTTATTCTGTATTTTATGGCTAATATTGACTTTTGTTATTCTTTTGTTAAGAACTCTCTGTTTAATTCTATACCCCATTTTTAATTGGGTTATTTAAATTGGTAGTGTCTAACTTCTTGAGTTCTTATATATTTTTAATATTAACCCTCTGTCAGATAGAAATTTAGTAAAGGTCTTTTCCCAGTTTGCAGTCATTGTTTTATCCTGATAACAGTGTACAGAAACTTTTCAGTTTCATTAGGTCTACTTATTAATTGTTGACCTTATTGCCTAAGCCATTGTTGATCTGTTCATAAGTTGTCTCTTGTACTGGTGAGTTCAAAGCTATTCCCTATTTTTTTTCTATTAGACTTAATGATTCTGGTTTTACATTGTGATCTTTGATCCTTATGAATGTATTTGCATTCTTCTACCTGCAGACATCCAATTAAACCAACACCATTTGTTGAAGATGCTCTCCCTTTTCTATTGTATGGTTTTGGCTTCTTTGTCAAAAATCAAATATCTATAGGTATATGGATTTGTTTCCGTTCAATTCCATTGAAACAGTACTCTGTTTTCATATAAACCCCATGCAGTTTTTATCATTATTGCTCAGTAGTATTGCTGGAAGTGAGGAATAGTAATACTTCCAGAATTTCTTTTTTATATAGTTCTGGATTTTAGGTACCCTATGTTTGTTTGTTTGTTTGTTTTCCATATAAAGTTGAGAATTGTTCTTTTAAGATCTTGTAAAGAATTGTGTTGGAATTTTGAGGAAAATGCATTGACTCCATAGATGGCTTTTGGAAAGATTGTTCATTTGCATGATATTAATCCTACTGATCAACCAGCATGGGAGATTTTTTTATTTTCTATTATCTTCCACAATTTCTTCCTTTGGAGACTTGAAGTTCTTGTCATACAGGTCTTTGACTTGCTTTGTTAGAGTTACACAAAGGTATTTTCAATTATTTGTGGCTATTATGAAAGGTTTTGTTTCTAACTTCCTCAGGCCATTTACTGCTTATGTAAAGGAGGACTACTGATTTCTTTAATTTTGTATCTAGCTAGTTTGATGAAAGTGTTTATCAGCTGTAGGAGTTCTCAGGTAGAATTTTGGGGGTTACATGGATATATTATGTATCATCTGTGAATAGCAATACTTTGACTTCCTTTCCTGTTTTTATCCTCTTGATCTCCTTTTGCTGTCTTATTGTTTTAGCTAGAATTTCAAGTACGATTTTGAAGAGATAAGGAGATGTCTTAGTTTGAATTTACTTTTGTGAACAGACACAATAACCGAGGCAACTCTTAGAAAAAAAAACAGACACTATAACCAAGGCAACTCTTAGAAGGAAAACATTTAATTGAAGCTGGCTTATACATTCAGAGGTCAATCAAGGCAGGAGTATAATAGAGTTCACACAGGCTTAATGAAGAAATTTTTGAGAGTTCTACATCTTCATCTGAAGGCTGCTAGCAGATGACTGACTTCAAGGCAGTGAGGACAAGGGTATTAGAGCCCATGGCAATAGTGACACACATCCTCTAACAAGGCCACACCTACTGCAACAATGCCACACCTCCAAAAATGCCACTTCCTGGGCCAAGAATATTAAACCATGACAGGGGAGAATGGATAGATTTGTCATGTCCCTAATTTTAGTGGAAATGTATTAAGTTTCTCTCCATTTAGTTTAAAGATGGCTATTGGCTTGGGTGTATATTGCTTTTATTGTGATTAAGTATCCAACTTGAATCTCTTTTTTCTCCAAAATTTTATCATGAAGAAGTGTTGGACTTTGTCAAATGCCTTTTTGGAACCTATTGAGATGATCCTGTGTGGTTTTTTTCCTTTCAGTTTGTTTATATGGTGGATTACATTGATGAGGTTTTTAATATATTGAACTACTCTTTTATTCCTGGGAGGAGGCCTACCTAATGATGGTGGATGATGTTTTTGTTGTATTCTTAGATTTGGTATGCAAGAATTTTATTGAATATTGTTGCATCAACTTTCATAAGGAAAATTGGTCTGAAATTCTCTTTCTTGGTTGAATACTAGTACAATTAAGAATCTCGTGACTTTTGTGGAATAGTTTGAGGAGTATTAGGCTTAAATGTCTAGTAGAATTCTGCACTAAAACATTGGCCCAGGCCTTTTGTTCCCATTGGGAAACTTTTAATGACTACTACTATTTCTTTAGAAGTGGGTTGTAGAACTATTCAGATAATTTACCTTATTTTGGTTTAGCATTGGTAATTAGTATCTATCTGGAAAATCATCTATTTCCTTTAGAATTTTCAATTTTGTAGTGTACAAGTTTTTCATGTAAGTCCTAATGATCGTTTGAACCCCTGAAGTGTCTCCCTTTTCATTTCTGACTTTGGTAATTTGGGTACTGTCTCTTTGCCTTTCAATTAGTTTGGATAAGGGTTTGTTTATCTTGTTGATTTTCTCAAAGAAACAGCTCTTTGTTTTGGTGATTCTTTGTATTGTTCTCTTTGTTTCTAGTTGATTGATTTCAGCCCTGAGTTTAAAATTTTCCTGGCTTCTACAGTTGTGTTTGCTGCTTCTTCATTTTTTTGCCTAGAGCCATCAGATGTACTTCCACTTCATTATTATGAGAAGTCTACAATTTCTTTATGAGGGAACTCTATGCTATGAATTTTCTTCTTATCACTGCTTTCATTGTGTCCCATAAATTTGGGTGTGTTGTGCCCTCCTTTTCTTTGAATTATAGAAAGTTTTTATTTTCTTTCTTTATTTCTTCATTGATCAAATAATTATGGAGTAGAGAGTTCTTCAATTTCCATTAATATGTAGGCTTTCTGTTGTTTCTGTTGTTGAAGTCCAACTTTAATCCATGGTGATCTGATAAGATGCATGAGGTTGCATCATTATTCTTGTATCTCTATTGACTTGCTTTGTGACTGACTGTATGGCCACTTTTGAAGAACATTCTTTGAGGTGCCAATGAGAAGATATATATTTTTTGTGATTGTATGAAATGTTCTATAGATATCTGTTAGAACCATTTGAATCATAGCCTCTGCTAGTTTTGTTATTTCTTTGTTTATTTTCTGTTTAGATGACCAGCCATTCTTGAGAATGGAGTATTGAGGTCTCCCACTATTAATGTGTGGGATTCACTGTGTGATTTAAGCTTTACTAATATTTCTTCCACTAATGTGGGTACCCTTGCATTTGGGCCATAAATGTTCAAGATTATCATGTCCTCTTACTGGATTGTTTCCTTGGATGGGTATAAAGAGTACTTCCACATCACTTTTTATTAATTTTGGTTAAAAGTTTATTTTATTAGATATTACAATGGCTAGTCCAATGTTCTTCTCAGGTCTGTTTACTTGGAAAATCTTTTTCCAGCCTTTTATGCTGAGATCATGACTATGTTTATGGCTGAAATATGTCTGTTGTATATAGCAGAATGAGGGAGTCTGTTTATGCATCCACTCTGTTAGCCTGTGTCTTTTTACTGGGGAACTGAGTCCACTGCTATTGAGAGTTATCAATTCGCAATGATTATTAGTTCCTGTTATTTTGATTTTAGTGGTAGTTGAATGTGTGTTTTTCACTTCTATTGGTTTTAATAATGGGAAATTATTTATTTCTTGCATTTTCATGAGTGTAGTTTACCTCACTGGGTTGGAGTTTTCCTTTCAGAATACATCGTAGTGCTGGGTTAGTAAAAAGGTAATGTTTCAATGTGGATTTGTCATGGAATATCTTAGTTTCTCCATTTATGATGATTGAATGTTTTAGTGGGCTACATATAGCAGTCTGCGCTGACATGTGTGGTCTCTTAGGATCTGCAAGATAAGGCGCTGCTGGCTTTTAGAGTCTCAGATGAGAAATCAGGTACAATTGTGATAGGTTTGTTCTTGGCCTTTTTTCTTTCTGTTTTAAAATTCCTTCCATCTTCTCTACATTTAGTGTTTTAGTTATAAAGTGGTGGTTATTATTAAGAAAACTTTTGTTTTCTGGTCCAATCTGTTTGGTGTTTTGTAAGTTTCTTGTACCTGGATAGACATCTCTTTCTTTAGGTTAGACATATTTTCTTTTATGATTTTGTTGAAGATATTTTCTAGCCTTTGAGCTGAGAATCTTCTCCTCCTTCTATTCTAATTATTCTTAGGTGTGGTCTTTTCATAATATTCAGAATTCTCTAAATGTTTTGTGTCATAAACATTTTATGTTTTGCATTTTCTTTGAATGATGTATTAATGTCCTCTGTTGAATTTTCTACACCAGAGTTTCTCTCTTCCTTCTGTATTCTGTTGGTGATTTCTAACTTTCCTAGATTTTTCATCTTCAGAATTGCATCAGTTTATGTATTTTTTATTGCTTCTATTTCCCTTTTTTAAGCCTTTGACAGTTTTATTCATGTTCATCTCTTTGATTGTATTTTCCTATATTTTTCTATTTATTTTATTCCTCTTTTAATGCATTTACTTGTTTTAATTTAATTTCCTGTATTTCCTTAAGGGATTTATTCATGTCCTCTTTAAATGCCTTTATTATTTATATAAGATTGGATTTAAGATCCTCTTCTCATACTTCAGTTTCATTAGGATATCCAGGGTTTGTTGTAGCAGGATTGCTGGGCTCTGGTGATGCCATATTGCCGTGTGTCTTGCTGATTGTGTTTTAAGCTGTTCTTTAGGCACTCAGATGTCTTGGTGTAGGCAGAATGATCCTGGTGGCAGCAGGACTTTTCTGGAAGTTGGTGGAAGCCATTGGTCATACAACAGTGGTCAGGGTACCTGACTCTGCTGGCTGTCCCTCAGCCAGACCTCACTCTGCCGGCTGTGTTCCAGTCCCAACTGAGATGGCAGATAAATGTGGCTGGGATGGTGTTGGTGAAGCATGTTTACAAACTGATTAGTCTTGGAGCCCCTGAAGGCTTACAGGGGAAATCAGGACATTCTTGGTGTCCTTCGAGGTTCCTCAAGACATTAAAAGTGAAGTCAGAGCTAGAAAATGGGACTCAGATGGTCTCATGCAATTCACCTCTGCAGGCTGTGTCCCAGGCAGACCAACTGGGATGGCTGGTTGATTAGGCTAGGATGGGATTGATCCGGCAGAGTTCAAAGCTAGTTAGTTTTGGGTCCCCTGAAGGTTTCCACAGGAAGTGACGCTGTTCTTGAGGACAAGGTAGGCTCCTCTGGACAGAAGAGCAAACCTGGAGTTAGATGATGAAGCTTAGAAGGATCACTGGCATCTCATCTCTGCCTAAACAGACCTCTTAACAAACAAAAGTTTAAACCTCATGTTTCTAATTAATTTTCCTGCGATTATCTGAAATAAAGCTTTTTACGATTTGGATAGATAAACAATCGTGATCCTATGGTAATGTTGTTTTCAAATGTGAGATCAGTTCCTTCCAAGAGCCTACATACCAGAAAATTTACCTTGAATGGTACTTTTTAAATCTGTTTTGAATAATGTTTGCTGTGTGTTGTGGAGTCATTTTTCAATGTCTCAGAGACACAGTTGTGTACAAATTTTTTAAATGGGGAAACAATGTTAGTTTTGTGAGATTAACTGATTTTTAGATTCATTGGTCCTTTTTGTTGTCCCAGAGTTCATCATTCACCATCCCACTCTGTCCAAACACTTTTATGTGAGTTCTATTAATCAGTAGATTCACTGCTAAAGACCCACAAAACCATGGACCATCTTATGGAAGATTCAGGAAAAAAAGTATTACTACATCTCATTGATGATTAAGTCCTCTAACCTGTCTTGTGCTGGTATAACAGAACATCTGAGTAAGCGTCACATATAATGAATGTTGTTGGCTGACATCTTTGAAGGATGAGAAGTCCGATGACAGTATGTAGCAAGGCAAATGCTATGAGTCATTATGTGACCAAAGAAAAGAGGATGAGAAACTGTACTTTGAAAATATTTGATCCAATCACAGTGACGCTTTTAAAGATATGACCTCTTAGTTTTGGTGCATGGCAATTAAATTTCAATAATAGTTTTAGTACGAAAAATGTTCAAATTATGTATATGACATATTCTAAACATAAAGACCAAGCCTTTCCATCTGAAACCCAGTGGCTATGGATAAATGTGAACTTGGAGGGACATGTCTCTGCTGTCAAGATTTATATTTGTCCATGACCTCATCTCCTTTACTATTATTAAAGGAGCTTTAGAAAGTGCTTCACCAGGAAAAAGTAGAAAGTTAGTTATTGAAGTTCCTATCCAGCTCAAAATTGTACATCTGAGACTATTCTCTTTTATTTCCTATAAGATAAGTGAGTACATATATATGTAGCACATTTCCCACTTGCTCACACAGAAGTTGTAGTAAGAAATTCAAGATTATACTATTTTGATAGGCACATTTATTACAAAGTGTCTATGAAGCTGAGGATGGGAGAATAAATGAAGCCCTGTAAGAAACTTTCTTCTCATAGACTAAACACTGACATGTTATGAGGCTTTGCCCAAATGCACAAAGCAATTGAAAGGATGGGTAGCTGGATTTTTAACTCAAAGAAATCTGGAGAGTTTTTAGTTATTGTATTTACTAGTGTGGTGAGCTTGAAACCCTTCATCCTTCATTTCTCCATCAATTAAAGGAAATCATATCATGTTTGAGGGTTATGAGAAGTAACTGAAAAGACAAACACTGAAAAATAGTTCCCAACCTTTTTCAGATAATATAGTTAAGAAAAGAGAGTGTGTATATTATAAGTTCACTCTTTTTAAAATATTCTTGCTCATTGATGTGACCTCTTCTGCTCTTACTATCTTTTCAGACAACTGTGATGACCCATTGGCCAACTTCCTCTCACCAATGGCTTTCTCCAGTTCCTCAGATCTCACTGGAAGTTCCAGCTCAGCTCAATTGAACTGGAGAATGGGTAAGTATAGTGATTAAGGATGAAATCTGAGTGTTAAATGAAGACATTGTAAGTTCTCAGGAAAAGGAAGTTCTCTGTTTACATAGGGATTGTATCCAAAGGAAATCTTGGGGGTTAAGTCTAGAGCCAAAATAATTCCCAGCATGTAATAGTCAACATGTTCCGCCAACCCAAAGATCCACTAAGGAATTCTTTGTGTTGTTTTGTTTTTGTTGTTGTTTTTGTTGTTGTTGTTGTTGTTTTTGTTGTTGTTGTTGTTGTTGTTGTTGTTGTTTAAGGTACTGACTCTAGAACTCATGGCTTCATGAATGTTAGGAATGTGCTCGCTCATGTGAGCAAATAGCTGTCCTATAAAATTTCTGGTGTAGTTTTGTATTTGTGCATGAACTTGCTTGTGTACAGACATATGAGTGGATATACATGCTTACATGTATGCAATTGTATGTTGTGGGAAGGGAAGAGTACAACCTTTAATAATATTTCTTAGGTGTGATACACTCTTACAAGGAAGAATGTCTGGGTAGTCTTGAGCTTGAAGGTTAGGCTTCCATGACTCCAGTTTCTGTCTCACAGAGGTGGGATTACAAGCATCCAACACTATGCCTTTTTTGTTTGATTTAATTATTATTATTTTTTTACTAATTTACTGTACATCCCACTTACTAACCTTCTCCTAGTTACCCCCTCCCACAACCCTACCACCATCCCCTCTCTTCTTCTCTGAGTAGATACAGGCTCAGGTACAGACAACCCACAGCTAAACAGTGGATAGAGCTTGGGGACTTTTATGGAAGAATAGAAGGAAGGATTGTGGATCCCAAATGGGATAAGATCTCTACAGGAGAAGCAACAGAGTCAACTAACCTGGATCTGTGGGGCCCTCAGAGGCTGAATCGTGAAACAAAGAAGATACATGGGCTGTACCTAGGCCTCCTCACACATATACAGCAAATGCAGTTGTGCAGCTTTGTCTTCATGTGGGTCTGGAACAACTGGAACAGGGCTTTCCCAAAAGCTGTTGCCTGTCTGTGGGATAAATTCTTCTAGCTGGACTGCCTTGTCTGACTTCAATGGGTGAGGAAGAGCCTAGCTTCACTTATTGTCTTTTTAGCATGGGTTCTGTGATAATCAGGTCCTCATATGTGTATGTAAGTACTCCATCCACAGAATCATCCACAAACTTGTGAATTTCTTTTATGGTCACTCTAAGAAATATTGAAGGAGATTTTTTTTTAATATTTGCTTTATTATGTAAACTTTATGTGTCAGGATAAATAGGTACCAAAGCATGCTTTCTGATTAAAATATTTCAATACATTTAATTTTACTGTAAGATTAATATTACTATTTTAAAGTATATATTAAATATATTTAGTTAAAAGTAAACATAAATAATATGTAGCCTTACCAAATGGTACTTACTATGGTTAAGTACTTGCCCTAGGAAACTAGAATAGTATCATTTGAGAAGTCTCTAATACAAAGTGAACTTAATATAATGTTGGATATTTAACTATATTTTAATCATATTTTGATATTGACTTTTCTGAAAATAGAGATCGATACAGAGATCTAAATTATTTCATTTTTAAAAGACCTTAACTTATAAAATCTGATTAGTATCATAAACTTGTTCTTGATTTTAAAATAGTGGAGTGCCAGGATTAGGCTATCAGAATGGCTCAGGTGGAAAAGTATTTGCATCAGAAACATAAGGGCAGGAGTTCACATCCCTAGAACCCATGTACATGCCAGCAGAGTGTAGCAGCTGTCTGTAGTTCCAGCATTCAAGATGCATAGACAGGCCATGCCTATAGAAAACTGGCTAGCAAGACTAGTCAAATAACAAGTTTCTGGTCTAGAAGAGCACTGGCTCCAACATGTAAGGTAAAGAGCAACTGAGAAATACCAGCTAAAGTTTCCTTTCTGTTCCTTAGATAAAAAACATTATGACCAAAAGCAACTTAGGGAAGGGAGAGTTTATTCAAGCTCCCAGATTCGTTATTGAAGCAAGACTGGGCAGGAATTCAAGCAGAAATCTGAAGGCAGGCTGCTTTCTGTCACATTAACTCTCACCAAAGATCTCACTCACTGCCAAGGAATTATAATAGAAACAACAAAGCAGTAGAATGTTGACTGATGGTGTTGTTATAGCCTTAACAAGCTTTTTAATACAGTCTGGGACCACCTGTCCAAGAGATAATGTTGTCTAGAATGTGCTGGGCTTTCTACATCTATTAACAATAAAAAAAAAAATCCCCTCAGACATGTCCTTAGTCACAATCTACTCAATCACTCAAGAATCTTTTCTTGAGTGATTCACTCAAGTGTCAGATTGATGTTTAAAGCTACCTGGGGCAACACTGATGTCAACTTTGTGCCTCCTTACACATAAACAAGTCCATGAAAGTTTACAAGCATTCACACACACACACACACACACACACACACACACACACATATATATATGTGTACATATATATATGCAAGTACAGTAGTATATCTATTGTCCTTTTCGCATTCATGCCAACTTCTCTCAACTGTACATTATATAGGTGTATTAGGCTATCTTATATTTTTCTATTTTGATTTACTCTTGGGTTCTGAAATGCATTTTAGTCAGTTATTGAATTATTGATACTTTTAACCCTCAAACAGATTTAATTTGTTAACAGTTAATGATTTTGAATATCCATCACTTCTGATTCAAAGATTTGTTCTTACTCTTGTAGTTTATTTTATGCTGTGTGTTAAAAGGTTGCTATTATAATGATATCCATAACAAAAAGTCAGAGTCATAATCTATTTGTAAAGGCCATCTAACAATACAGATGTATTTCCTTATTTATTTGGTATAGGCAAAAGAAAGCTTGCTTATACACAGGACATGATTGCTTTTCTTCTTATTGCTCCAAAATTATACTGTACATCAGTTGTTTATTTAACCTTTACAACATATTAATATGCTGTAGAGAATCACTATTATGTCATTTTATACCAAAAACTTGAATATCTGTGGATACTATGCAGAATATTCTAAAACTGAGCCCTTAAGATGCCAATGTGCAGTACTATTCTAAAATGAAAAAAAATCCCATCATATAACAGTGGAAAGACTATTGATGTAATGTCTAGTATTGGTTTTTGATTAATCTTATAAATTAGTACCTAATTTTATTAATTGTTATATATGTACATATATAAAACACGTATATCATATATCATATAACACACACACACACACTATATATATATATATTAGCCTGTAAAATAACACAGTAAGGTCTGAATTATAACCTTTTCCCACAAAATAGATCTGTGGAATTTGAGAACAATGGCATAGTTTTCTCACCATTATACTGTAAGAAAAGGAAAATACTTGAGTCCTAACCCAACTCAACTGAATTCAGCATTCATGCTCATTGCTTCTATAATTGCTGCTGGATTCCTTAACAAATCTGGGAGAGGGATAGAACAGTAAGAAAATGGTTTAGAAACAAACCAGCCAGAACTGACATGCCAGCTACAGCACTTGATTTATACCTTTGGCATCTCTGGATGATACCTGACTTGCAGTATTACCTAGAAAACCAGAGTAGAAGTCCATGTTGAGAAGAGCTTTGCCACTGTAGAACAGAAAGCTATGAGTCAAATAGAGAGGTCCTATTTTTATTTCAGGAAGAAACACATGTTGAGACATTTTAATATAGCTCAAGATCAGCCTCCCAAGACAATTACTCTCATCTCTATTCAAGTTGTGTGACTATGTCAGAATTTTCTAGGAATTCCTTATCCAACTCTAGAGAAGCTAAGGGTCTAAATTTAGGCCAGTTAGCTCTCTGTTAGATATTGACTGGTGACAGTGTCTCTGTAATGATTAATTATATCCATCTTTTTCTGGCCTGATGGGGAGCCTAGGAACTCTACCTCAGATGAGAGTGTACGAGAGAGAAGACTGACTCTTTTTCTCTCTTAGAGCACAAACTGAGAAGACTGAACAGAAGCTGTAGTCATGAAGCTGGGATGCAGAAACTAGAACTCCCCCTCTGGTCTAGTGTGCAATGAACTGACAGTACTTTCCATTCACAGGGCTTCATCCTTTCTTGGGGAAGAGCAATTCAAGACTCTAGGGCAGTTGGAATCCTGGCTCTCTCTTGTGCTCTTTCTGCATGTCTAAGTCACCTAGGCACCTTTGCCAGGGACATTGCTAAACACATAACTGAGATGTTTTATCTGATGAGTTTACAATGGGTTTCTGGAAGGTTTTAAAAATTAACCAGAGTTGCAAGCTATTAATTTAGAGCAATTAACAAATAATCAATGTTTCTGTTACTATTCAAAAGCACCCCTTATATATTAGGTACTATTCTAGAAACTTTACATGTTATTACTCAAAATACGTATGAATGCTACTTATAGAGAGTTGATGGTATTAACAGATGACTCAGTTGGATAAGTGCTCACTTCACAATCATGATTATCTGAGTCCGTCACCCCTTTAAAAACCTAGGACTTTTAATGTACATAGTAACCCAAGGATTCTGGGAGGGTAAGTGGAATCAGGAGTATCCCTGGCCCATGCTGGCCATATAACCTAACCAGAATCAAACACCTTTTGCCTTAGAGAGTTACAGGCTCAGTTGTTCATTCTCAAGCATCAGCTCGAAAGTTAATCCAACAATTATCATTGTTCTCAGATCTCTGGGATCACAGGGATATACAAGCTTCCCAGGTTCTCTATTTTCTAGAAAGCACATGGGGTCTTCTCACCTACCATGACCACAAGACCAAGTTGCACAATGAGCTGATTCCTGTGTATCTGTATCACCTATTGCATGCTTATTTGTTCATTGTATTTCTTTACATATGCTCATATGCATTTGCAAACATATGTGTATAAATATACATACATAGTTTTCTCTTTAGAAAATTTTAATGAATACATACATTAACTATTTTTGCATTTACTTGCAATTTTCTTATAATAGTTCCATTTCCTTCAGTTCTTTAAGACTTCACACTTCTTAAACAACTTTTCTGCCTTCTTACTTCTCTTCTTAATGAATTGGACGTTCCTTGGTGTGGCTATTCTACATTTTTATGACAGCTGTGACTTTACTTGACCAACTATCATACTCTAACAGATATTTATTGCTTTGCACTTTTATGCCATGTTTCTAGAAATGAAAACTTATGCATTTATCTTAATCCCCAATCTCTAAGAGTTCAAATCCAGTTCAGAGAAGGTAGCTACATTTGAGTGAATGTGTTTATATATATGCATATATCAAATTTGTGCTTAAATATTTAGAGGATGTGGTGATTTTGCAATGAGTAGAAACAGAGAGAAAGGAATGTAGTTAACACCTAAACAGGTTGCTACAATTGTATTCTATTACAGAAAACACTACACTAGAGGGGCTGGGGACACAGCTCAGTTGGTTTAGTGCCTACTTAAGTCTTCAGCCCCACCAGTGTATAATTCATGTATGTCCCTAAAAGCCTGTAATCAGAGAACAGAGGAGTAAGAGGATAAAAGATCAGAAGTGCAGGGTCATCTTCAGCATCAGTGTGAGATACAGGCCAGCCTGAGCTAAAGACCCAGTTGCTGATACAACAAAAGAATGCTGAGGCTCCAGTGCCATACTGTGGTGGCTTATTAAGGGTAACCTGGTACTGTACACTTGAAATCTGACTATGATATAAAATATATACTCACAAACACACACACACTCCAAAGGGAGTTTGTATCAACTAACTTGCTGAACATTTTATGAAGTGGAAATTTCTGGTTTCTTTGGAGATTTAGGTTTTTGTCATGTGATGTTTTTCTGGAAGCTTTCTGATGAGAGGAGGATGTTTTCTAGAAGCAGACATGTGAGAGGATGTTTTCCTAAGGCAGACATGTGAGAGAAAGTTTTGCTGAGGCAGACACTTGAGAGAGAATGTGTTATGTTTGGAAAGAGCTTAAATAGAGAGACAGCTTAAACAGACAGTGAATAACACTCTTGCATTAGTACACCTTGCAATATTTTGATGGTCTTTACTGACAATGCTTTTACATTGTTTTGCCTTGCAAAACATCATTTGCTTGTCATGACTTAGTAAAGAAAAACCTATCAAAGAACTTCTTGAGGTATTGTGGCTGCTTCTTGCCACTTTTATGAACTCATACCAATGCAGCAGAGCCTTTTGGTTTCTTCTAGATCAAGCAGCTAATACTGATTCATGTTTCATGTTTACCAGTTGGATTGGACTGCTGCTTCTGATTCTTGTTTAGTGTTTTGGACTGCATTGCTGATATCCTGATGACTAAGATTGGAATTACTCCCAAAGAACAATTTTTAAAAAGGGCCACATCTCCCTTATGCTATTAACCATCTTTCTCCCCTACCTTTGGTTGGTAGTCTAGAACAGGGGTTGAAACATTTAAGAATTAAAGAAGGTTTTGAAAAATCTAAGCCTATAATTTTTCAATATGATCAGATGTCAAATCATATATATATATATATATATATATATATATATATATATTTAATTTGGTACTTATGCTTCAATAACACTATAGAGAAAATAACAGCTAATAAGAATCATTCATGTTTATTTCTCTGTACATTACTTAAGTTATGAGTATCCTGTGAACATATATCCACACATTCACACATCTGGTGAGTGAATAAAGATGTAGGAGGAGATTTATTGATGAATTTCTGTCATGGCTATGGCATTCTGCCTTGTGCTGACTCTGTCAACTTGAAAATGGGCATGAGGGTAATACATCTGTGGAAGATGCAGGGCTCCATGAGGCACATGGGCTGCCTTATCTACACTTTTTTTCACATTCACTAGTCTTCTGGTGTAATGCACAAGTGAATTGTTTGTACTGAAATCTTTATCTTTTAGTTGATTTTCAGAGGACCTAAAGTAACAGGTACCCAACATGATTCTCCCAATGTTGCTCTGGTGGCAGTGAATAGTCCTTGACTGCAACTGGGTCTGATTCAGACACAAAAGTGTCTTTCCTTTTCATGAGTTTCCTATGATGAATTCCTTTGATTTTCTTTGCAAATTGGTCTTAAACAGCCCTGTTCTAGAGCTTTCTACAATGTGTGTATGTGTGTGTCTGTATGTGTGTATGTGTGTGTGTGTGTCCTTGTCGATGTGCACAGATGCCACTTGTCTGAAGAAGCCACATACCATAGTATATCATGGGATACCATAAAGCTAGATTTACAGATTTTGTAAGTCCTTAAAGTTATACCACCATGTGACACATGAGTGACTGTCAGCTGCAGCATTCTGTCATACTATATATGCACAAGAACTAAGGGTCTCCACGCTCTCAATAATCATTGGCTGATTTGGTCCAAAAGGACAGTGAAAACAGAGACACTGAACAGGGGGTTCAGAAGCCTGATGAGTACATATGGTAAGTGACTACACACAGACTGCTTGTCAATAGGCAGATAATCTTTTCTTAGAGTAAATAGAAGTTTATGAGGTTGAAGGGGACTGAAGGTAGGGACATCCATGATGGAAAAGGTCATTGGCTGGGAAGTTGGGTATCATGGGGAAAGCATTGGGAATCATTTAGAGCATCTCAGGTACTGGGTGAACAGGTTTTGTCAGGAGAAAGGAAATTGATCCTATCCACTGATTGAGGCTACATGACATTCCTCAGGTAGAGGCATACGTATGGGCTTAGAATACCCAGACAACCTCAGAGAAGTAGAAACACTGTTAATGAAGGGAGACCGCCACTAGATGCCAAGTCCCAGAAAGGTTTTCAGTCAATGGTAAAGTTTGGCCTTAATTAGCAGTTTTCCCATAAAGAAGCATGTATATGTATCATCCAATAGTATCCTTGTCTTATGGGTTTTTCCTCAGCCCAAATCCTGTTTCATATGTATGACAGTGCTCAAAAAAGAGGAGCAAATCCTCTGCTGCTATATCTTGCAGGTACCAGCACATATGAGGATTACTCTTAGACATATGATACAGCACTATATTCATTGTAGGGCTTCTCATGTAAGTAATGTATCTGTGTTTATGTATGTGTATGCATATGTGTCAAAGGACAAGCTCACATTCAGACTTAGCCACCACTACCACCACCACTACTGCTACAACTAATTGTTATTATTATTGTTGTTGTTGTCATTATTATTATTATTTATAGAAGTAGGAACTATTATATTATTTTAAAATAATATATAATAACCATTATATGATATCATCATCAACATCATCATTATTTTGGAAACAGGGTTTCTCAATGGCCTGAAATTTCTGAAACTTACCAAGTTTTTTTCACCAGTGAGCCTCAATGATTTATCTCTTTCCTCCTTTCTAGAGCTGGAATTGCAGCTATGCACCACTATGTTCTGCATGTAAATATGGGTACTGGGATTTGAACTCGTGTGTTCTTGTTTGAAAGGCCAGGGCTATACCTAGTCATCTTACTAGCCAGAAGGCTTGTTTACTTATTGCAGTCTTTTGCTCATTCAGTAGATTTGCCCATAAAACAATTTTGAAGATTGGCTTACAGGGTTGCCATGTGCGAAATAGCTGACAGTTTAACACATTCTCCCTGCTAACTCTTCCTTCAGTCATGGAAAAGTGTTTGTTGTTCTTTGGGCTTCTGTGTGATGTATGGGGAGGCACGGGTCTTCGACACCAATTCCTTATAAGATTCATTTTAGAGATTAAAAATTAGTCAAAAGCTGGGGAAGTAACACAGTTTTTAAAGTGCTTATTGTGAAAACATTAAGACTTCTGTTAGGACTCATTGGTACCACCTAAAAGCTAAGGACCAAACATCTGAGTAAGAAATCCCAGCCCTTTGAAGGTGGTAAAAAGTTATACTTGACAGTTATTTGGCCAGGGTAGCTGAATCAGTGAGCCTCGGTGTTTGAGTTTGCTTTCTGCCACTATGACAAATCACCGATAAAAAGCAACTTAAAGGAAGAAAGGTATTTGACTTGCACTTTCAAGTAAATATCTTTGAGGGAAGTCAGGGCAGAAACTCAAGCAGAAACATGGAGGCTGAAAATATGGAGCACCACTCTCTACTAGTTTAATCATAGGCTTCTATTTTGTTAGTATTTATGTAATCACCTGTCCAGGAATGTGTGCTGCACACAGTGGATCTGGGCCTCCCGAAAATTAATAATCAAAACAACTCTACGGGTTTATCTGAGCAGTCTATCAGCTGACTAAAATCCTAGATGGCTCTAGTCTGTACAAAGTTGAAGCTAAATAAGTTATCCAGGTTCAGGGAGAGACCTTGCATCAAAATAATATGGAAAGCAATACTGGAAGACACTAAACACTGGACTTTGTCTTTCACACAGATGTCCACAAGCATCCAAATTACATGTATAAAAGCAAACATTTGAACATATACTTGTGCCATAAACACACAAAATAAAACAATAGAGTAAAATAAGCCCATCTCTGTGTGTGGAATAGTAGATGTAAAAAATAATGTATGTCCTACGTATTTTAGCTGGCCTTGTACTGATGGAGTCTATTTTAGAATGCCTGATATTCAATATCTCTGAAAAGATTTTATTCTATGCCATTTGACATCAATCAAGTATCATTTTCATTTTTGAAATGGAAATGAAAAACAGGTAGAAACAAAGGGAGTTCTAACCTCTCCATGAGTTTTTCTGGTTCAAACTCAGAGTCTACCCCAGTGCTATAGCCTGGCTATTAGCACTGAAGCATAAAAGGCTGAGTTGAGAGATTTAGCATGATGGGAGGGGGACACAATTTCTTTGTCTTAAATAAAGTTTGATTATAGTCCTATAGACAAGCTGTTTATACTTGAATAAGATTTTAGTCACTGTTACAGCCTGAGGCATAAACCTGAAGCCAGAAGGATTGAATTAAAATTTTCAGTTATGTTCTCTAAAAGGGTTTATTCCCTGACACAAGCAAATTAAAATAGTGTTCCTAGGAATTTGGAGATAGCTCAGTGGGTAAAGACACTTGCTGCCAAGCCTGAGAACCAAAGTTCAATCCCCATGATCTACATGATAAAAGAATAGAACTAACTTCCACAAGCTAGCCTCTGACCTACACATGGGCACCATGGGAGAGACCCACCCACTCACATCCACAAATATGCACAGACTAATACCATAAATAATGTTTTCAAATGAAATATAATTACTGGTTTCCCTAAAAATCCAAAGAGACACTGAAGAGAATATGCAGTTGAGTTGTGGCTCTGTTGGGAAAAGAGATGATGAGTGGTACAGCTCTGGTACTGGATTCAGGTTGTCTGGGCTGGGATCCTCTACTTTGTCAATTATATATCACATGAAGTTGAATAAGTTGCCTTACCTCCCTGACACTGGGGCTGAGCATAGTTGAGAGAATGTTCTTTAACCTAACCTTGATAGCAATTGTAGGTAATGAACCTGACCTTTTTTTTTTTCTGTACTAACATCTAGGTGCACATTTTCTGAAGAAAAAATTGAAGTTAGCTGTCTGGAGAGGACATATATTGCTAAATTAGTAATTCATTAATATGCACAAAACCCTGGTTAAATTCCCAACATCATGTAAAGCCAGCCACTGTGGAACTAACCTGTGATCCCAACACTCTGGAGATGTAAGCAGGGAAGTTAGGAGTTCACCATCATCCTCAGCTGCATAAAGAATTTGAGGCCAGCCTGAGCTACATGGGATCTGGTATAAAAGAAAGAAAAATAATATCAATAGCCCAGTATGCTGTTAGTGCAGATTTTCAGGTGTTGGATACAAACCCAGACACAGTCTTAAAATTATTCCTGGTTTTATGTTTTAAAAAGTATTGCTTAATTCTGAATGCTGTACATATCTAAGGTGAGACTTTTTTCCCTAAGCTAAAAGATGGCTCAGCAGGTCAAAGTACTTATCCAAGGCTATTAGCCTTATTTAGGTCCTAGGACCCACATGATAGAAAAAGAAAACCAAATATCCCAAATTTGCTCCTCACCTTTATTTACATGAATGGCTTGGCAAGCAAGCATCTAACATTAGAAAGAAAGACAGACAGACAGACAGACAGACAGACACCCACACTCATGTGCATGCATTCGTGCACGTGCGTGCACACACACACACACACACACACACACACACACACACACTAGATAAATAAAAGTAATAAAATTTAAAATTTTTTTGAAATTGAAATTTCACTTCAATGCTTTTAAGTGTAAACTGTAGGACTGATGAGAGTCCTTTATATTTAGGAAGGATAGAAACACCAGTCAAGGCTGTGGACAACAGTGCCTTGGTTGACACTTTTGACTATATACCTTCTTGTATTTGTGCTTATGGTCACTCAGTTTTTCCGTTATTCAGAAACAGAAGTAGGTGAGCACATGGTTTGTCTTAGTAAGACTATTCATATCTTATCACCCTCATCATTTTCCAAAACACATTTACTATTTGGCTAATAACTAAAAATGTTTGTCATGATAACCACATAAACCGTGAAGGTCTGCCTATTAGCAGCAATGCAGGGGAGGGTGGGATATGTTTAAGATCAGGGAAAGAAGCCTAGGCAATTATCAACTACTGAGTAGCCCTTCATGCTAAGCTTAAACTGAACAACTGTTCAATTCTGGTTCATTTTCAGGAGGGTTGGCTTTTCCTGTCAGCTCCTACTCTAAATAAAAGGGAAATGTGATTTTCTTCAGAGAAGTTTGAAGAAATTAAATCAACTTAAACTAAATATCTCATTGTTTTAGTTTTGCCTCTGTTTCATTTAATAGATTGATTATTTTCACAAAGGGTACATATTTACTGCTACATTTTATTTTTTATGTACATGCACAGTGTGTGTGTGTGTGTGTGTGTGTGTGTGTGTGTGTGTGTACATCTGTGTAGGGAGATGCATGTTCATGTATGTAGGTATGCAGTTGAGGACCAAGCCTCAATAGCTTGTGTTTCATTGTTCTTTGTTTTATTTGGAGGCAGAATCTCTCACTGACCCAAGTGCTCACTGACCCTATTAGTTCAGCTTGCCAGTTTGCATGGAGAGCCCCTTGGCTCTGCTCTCTGGGCACTGAGGTTACAATTATGTCACCACATCTGTCCAGTATTTACATGAGTACTGGGATCCAAATTCAGGTCTTGCATAGCAAGTACTTCACTTGATGTTTAACTCTCACTCTAGAACTGTTTTTTCCTAACTTTTTTTTATGTATATATTTTTAAAAGAGAAAATTTCTAAAGCATGAACAAGAGGTCCAGTTGGAAACTAATGGCAATAAAAACCAAATTATAAAGGTCTGAATTTTTTTATTTCAAAATAATGAACATCATTCAAAAGGACCAGAGTCATGCATTATTATGTCCATAATAAGCATATTATTAACTTTATATAGTTATTTATTATACAGATATACTAAAGGAAAATGCTACATGCAAATATGAGCATACAAATCAACCTGTCTTTAACTACTCAAAAAAAAAAAAATAACATCATACATCCATTTTCTGTCAAGGTTTACAGTTATTGCGGTGAGACTATTTAAAATAATTTTGAATTTTTAATCTCTTAAGAACAGCAAAGTCTCTGAAATGAACAGCAGGAGAGACTAGGCATGATAAACATTTCCAGAATTAGTCTGCACTTCTTAGAAAATAAAATCTGCATCTTTTTATTTCTGATGAGTTAGCAGAGAGGTGAGAGCAGTGGTTGGGACTTTTGAGTGTGGTGAGGAAGATAATAGGAACAGCAGACATGCATTACTGCAGTTGAAATCTCTGGATACTCAAATGCTTTTTTCCATGACTATTATTCTTTATTGAATTTAGTTTTCCCTATTATAGACCAAGAAACACATATATCATATAATGTATTTGATCAAACCTATCACCGCCCCTCCAGTTCCTCTTCTATGGCCCCTAGTACTTAGCACTTCCACCTTTATCTTTTTACATTTTGTGTTGTTGTTGTTATTGTTGTGTGTAATTTTAAATCCACCGAGCTTATTTAGTAATTTAATGTTATCTGCATGAACATGGCCATAAGTTCACCTACTGTGCATGTATAGATTCTCAGGGGCACATCCCTGAAGTAATATGGTGCTTCTTCTCCTAAAAGCCATCAGTTGCACCTGATGACATTCTCTGTCCATGCTGAGATTTTATCTGTCTTGAACTTATAGGTGCTGTGAGTTCATAAGTGAACAGTCATACCTGACAAACACTATTTCACCACAAACATTGACTGTGACATTAAAGCCTCTTTCCACCCTCTTCCTAAATGATGCCAGGGTCAAAGGGAAAGGAAATCTTATACAACTGGACCATTTAGAGCTGAGCACTCCAGATTCTTTGTTCTCTCCATGTAGAACAGTTGTGAGTCTCTGTATTAACTTCCATTTACTGTATTTTTGAAAGCTTTTCTGATAAAGATTTAGAAATGTACTGACTTATGTGATTTGTGGGCATAAGGATAAGATTTTATGGGGCAGTCTATTACTATGTTCACGTAGCAGAATAATAGTATTAGGATCTCCCCTCTGGCCTGCGATCAAGGCAGCCATGGGTTCCTGCCCCAATTAAGAGTGGCAGTCGTGAGTTATATCCTATAGAGCAATATTTAAAGCCTGACCATGAGTTTTGACATAGTTAACAGAACTAGCCTTGGGTTAGGTCTTGTGAAACAAGACTTATGTCCAGTCAGAAAATGGTTTGTTATTCCCATGACATTTATGGCATTACTATAACAGTGGTCATGACTTTCCAAGGCCATGACTGTTGTAGCTTACATGATTCACAGCTAGATATGACTGATGACTACTCCCCCGGCCCCTCGGTAGACTTTATGCCACTTTCCAGCACTATGGATGGATGCTAGTCCATATGGATGAAGCTTCAAAATTAATTCAAGTCTGATTTCCTCATGTCTTGTGACTCAAATATATCGAGTATTCTACAATAGTGTCACCCCTTCAAGATCTGGAAGGCAACAAAGAACAATGTCAACAGCTGTAGTTTTTTTTTTGGGGGGGGGGAGTATGAAATCTCACTGAACAAACTGATTAACAGTTGACATAAAGGTGAACAATGTCCTAGGGCTGATCTTCTTATTTGAGAGTCTATAGTATGCTGAGAAATATTTTCTCCCATTATAGGCTAACTGCAGCAAAACTGATTTTGTATATGTGTATGTATATATTGTAGGAACATCAACAGTAATTTTTTGATATACCATTTCAAAGGTTCATCATGCTTTTTTACATTCCTTACCCTACCTTCCCATCTTCCACCACACTGAAGCCTTCCTGTTCTATTATTTCCAGTTCTTTTTTAATGCCCCCATCATTTTAACTTTGTGAATGTGGGGGAGGAAGTTAGGGGGATGTGGGTGTGGATGTATTCATGGGAAACAACTTAGTAAATTTAGTTCTCAGGATTTAAGTCAGGTGGTCAGGCTTAAGAGCATGCCCTTTTCACACTAAATCATCTCCTCAGCGTGAGATTTTCTGGGATTTAGACACATTATTTTTCTGTTATAAAATAATATTAAAAAATAAGGAGCTGGAAGTCTCTGAATTGTGTTTGAATCCAGGCTGTCTGATTTTTTAAACTCTTCATCTCTTTCTTGACTGTCAGGATTGGATGCTATTTCTTTCATAGGACATTGTAGGAGGAGTAAAGCAGACTGACCACAGTAAATTCCAGTATAAAATATCTGGATCAAGAAAAGTATTGATTCTTATCCCCACTGTTGATTGATTTAGTCTTATAAGTACATGGGAGCATACAATGGTGCAGACCCCCAGCCTCTTTCTCCAAAATTGTTCCAGCATCATCTAGGTCTCATTTACTGTATCTTCTACAGAAAAGGGAAAACTGGAGTCAAGGAGGGTAATTGAAGTCTACTTACAGCTTTTATTCTTGAGAACTTAGTCTTTTGGGCTTAGCCATAATACTATGGAAATCTAATCTACAAAAAAAAAAAGAAAGAAAGAAAAGAAAAGAAAGAAAGAAAAGAAAAGAAATCAGTCACCCCCCCTCTCTCTCTCTTTCTCTTTCTCTCTCTCTCTCTCTCTCTCTCTCTCTCTCTCTCTCTCTCTCTCTCACACACACACACACACACACCTCTTAATATGAGTACTTCCCTGTGCCAGTACTGTAACTTCTATTCTTCTCCTGTGCAGGTTTTTCACATGTTTTCTTTGAACTTTTCTTTCCCTTTCATCCAGAATTCTCCTCATGTAGAACATGGAGAATAATTGTTAAATAAGTAAATGATGCTCAAGAAAGTCTCAATGAATGTCTTTTTTAGCTTTCTATCCACAGTAACATGTAAGTCTCCTAGTAGATTTGTAGTACTGATTTGGGGGGAAAAGGGAAAGAAGAATCAAACAAAAGAAGAATTGAAGAAGGAAGGGGGAAAGAAAGGAGTGGCATCATAAATACAGCACTTTTTTTTTGAGCCTGGTGCCCTGAAATACAAGGCAGAAAATTGGTTCTGAATATACTAGAAATTTAAGTTCAGAGGCAGGAATTGTATCTTAACTGCCCAATGTAGTTTCATTGATCTTTGACATAGGAAATGGTGACTTTCTAAGGCATTATTACAAGTGTCTCTTTCATTCTGTTCCAGGAACTGGTGGTTGGTCCCCAGCAGATTCTAATAACCAACAGTGGCTCCAGATTGACCTAGGAAACAGAGTGGAGATTACAGCTATAGCCACACAGGGAAGATACGGGAGCTCTGACTGGGTGACAAGCTATCGCCTGATGTTTAGTGACACGGGGCACAACTGGCAACAGTACAATCAAGAAGACAGCATCTGGGTAGGAAATACTTTCCTCTTCCAGTGAATAAAGATGAGATGTGTTAATGCTAACCAGTATGTGTCTCTGCCATCTTACAGTACCCAAACTTTGGGGGCTTAATCACTGTCCTGTGTCCATTCAGAAATAATGAGATCACACATAGGCCCTGATTCAAGTATAGTTCTATCCCAAGGGAAATCAGAGTATCAGTGTATTACACCTTTACTAGCAATTTTGATGATTTTAAGACAAAATCTGTTATATCGTCTATATAATTAGAAAACATGGTGACAAAAATCTGATTGTCAATAAGACTGTGTCATTGGCTATCTTACTTTCTTTTGTCCATTACTATGTGGTAAAATTCTGCCAATAAAACAATATAAGTGAGAATTTTCTTATAGTTCAAGGTTATCATCTATCCCAGCAGAAAATTTACAACTGTGGAAGCTTGAGTGGTCTGGTCTCATAGCATCCACAATGAGAAGGAGTAGTGTTATTGTTCTGCCCACTTTCTCTTGGACCTTAACCATGGAATGTTACCACTCACTGTGGGCAGGTGTTCCTATCTCCATTAGGACAATCAAAATACTTCCCTACAGACATGCTCAGATGTTTACCTAGACATGCTCAGATGTTCACCTATCAGCTGACTGTATATTTTGTTATTACCAATTAACATTCACCATCATAATGGCTGAGAATATTTCTGCCAAGATCAGTTTACATAACTTGCTCAAATAACTAAACTATGTCACCTGTCCAACATTGCTAAGTGTCGGATTATTCGAGCGGAATATGTATTCTTCTCTGAGTGTGCTGAATAGCTACCATTCAAGGTTTGAAAAACATTAAAATATAAAAAAATGTCAATGTTTAGACTTATACTGACACTGTCAGTAACTATCAGTTTGGGATTAAGATACATGCTGTAAGTTATAAAATAGGTCTTTCTTTCCCACTGAAATCCCACATTTGTGAACTTCCTATAAGTAAAACTTGTCAGGAAACTATAAGAAAAAAAAAAAAAAAAAGCAGGGACAAGCGGCATATCTACCTGGAGATGTCTCTAGAGGCTGGAGTTTAGGGCTTGGGTACTTGGCTAAGCAAGCACAGTGCTTACAGCCAAAGGGCAAGGATGGAGTTCAGATCACTGGAACTCACAAAAAGGCTATGGAGTTGTGGTGGCATCCATAGGGTCCCCCAGAGCATGCTGGCTATCAAGACTTGACATAAAGACAATAGACACTATGTAAGTAGATAATGAGTGGTATAGACAAAAAGATACCTGAAGACAACCTCATACATCCACACACTAGGACACACCTCTGTGAGCATGCATGCATATGTGAAATTACATGTACATATGAAGAAAGAGAAGCAATGCTTTCAATAAAATATCATAAATAAAGCTATTTTTTTTCATTTAGGAGAAAAAATCACAAATTTCTTCTAAAAGAACATAAAATGTGAACACATGGTGATGTATAACATAGTCTTTCAAAGAAACTTTGGCTGCAGCCTTGACTTCAGTTACTTCATCTTTCAGTATCAGCCCAACCTTATTGTAAAGAACTTGTTTTAGGTTCACTGATATCTGCTGTTGATTCCCTATCTGGGTGTCTAATTGAGACCAGGAATAAGGTAAATATTCTAGTTAGTTAGCAAACATGAACTATTGTCATCTTTATGTGGGTCACTTACAACATTATTCTCACTGGGCATGGCTTTTTGACAAGTCCTGCATGGTCACTGAAGGGATTTTGTGATATAGTTCTGGCCCTTGTAACAGAGCCAGCAGGGTGTGGGTCTCTATGAGTGTCGATGGTTGCTGGACATGAGACTTGTTTGTATTATACATATAAAACTTCATGTTCTTCCTTTGGGAAATATTCTCCCTGCCAAGGTTATCACTGACTATCCTGTCTGCCAGGTTTAATGACTCTATGATAATCAGAAACAGCCAGATTCCAGCAGACAAAGGTATGTCTTAGCAAAACTGGTAAATGCTGTGACCTTCAAAACATTGCTCAAGGATGTGGGAAAGAACTCTGAAAGCATTAGTTCAAAAGTATATAAACAGGATTTCTCAACTATAGAAAATATAAGATACAGTATTAATTATATACAAGGAGCTTCGTGGACATGAAAGAACAGAGACAGCTGCAGTATGAGCCAGCTTGTCAGAAAGATACAAGGCCGGCAGATTCCTGAGTTCAAAGTCAGCCTGGTACAAAGAGAATTTAGGTCCAGATGTGGTCAGAGTGGAGATCTCAGAGCTAGATCTCACCCAGGTATCTTATTGTCTGTGCTTACAAAAGCAGGCAAATTTCTGAGTTCATTTGCAATGTTAAGAAAAATGAGCTTGTTCTCTTTTCCTAGGAGTCAAGGGGCAAATGACAAAATTGCTTACTGGTAGAATAATGAAAGGGAGACTAGGAATGATAATTGAACAGGCTTGTAAATAAAAGATTTGGGGCTTTGTTCTGCAGAGCTGAGCTGTCTGATGGTCTCCAGAGAAAGCTGTGTCAAGCAGAACATAAGCTGTCAGCTTCCACCCAGGCATTTGACTTTTGAGTTGTTTCTTTTGCTGTTCCCAAACACCCCTTTCTCAGAACCCCTTGGCAAGCTGAGGATGGTCCTTGGCATCTTTTCATTTTGAAAATAATCTTAAAATGCTCTTCTGTCTCTTTTCTCAATATTGAAGTCAACATCAATTTTTAGAGATTTGTGCTTGCTTTGCTGTTGAGTTTGGAGTAAGAAATAAGCATTCTTTCTGCCATGGGAGCAATTTTAAATTTTTATGTTAACTTTAGGGGTAAAATTGAATATGGGATCATTTATTTTCTCTGGAGTTTTCCATAAGAACTGGTTGTTTTCAGACAGTGTAGCAGTTTTGAGTGATTTTGTTTCCATGTTTTTAAAAAAAGACCCAAGTTTCTTTTCCTTCAGATCTAAATGCCCTTCTCTCAGCCTCTCTAGCCTGTCTCTGTGTCTGCAGAACAGCTAGCAAAGGACTCGAAGCCTTGCTTGACCTACTGATTCACTTAAGTTTCAAAAGTTTATTTGTTTTTATTTTTCTTTCGAGGCAAGCACCCCACTCTTATACATCTATGGAAAATGAAGCCTTTACAAACTGGACTAATTTTAGGGTGTTTAGAAAAAGAACTACGGAATCGCGAAGTTCTTAGAGCTACAGGTTGCTTGGGAAGACTTCGGCCACCCTGTCCTGCCAACCCTCAACAGTCTTGACAATGACCAGGCCCTGTTAGCACCATTAGTCAAAATTAAGTTTTATTTCTAATTATACTTGCTTTTGAAATTATGATCTGTTTCTCCTTTCTTATTAACTTTTTAAGAAGATTCTCATTGTTTTTTCTTGCTTGAATTGTGAACCTTGTCAGACCTAGTCTGAAAGAATAATATTAAACATTATTGTTTAATTTATATCCTGCTAAAAATTGAAGTAAAAAATTATTAGCTATATCCATGTATTGCAAATACTGTCTAAACTTTGAAATGGCCTAGGAGAGTATGTCAAACTGGTATTTTAAAAATGTTTCACAAAAATACTTCTTTTTACCTAATATTAGAATTTATATCAAAATATGCTGTGGTTGAATACATTGCATTATTTCCTTGGGTATGAGAGATGGCATAGTGCGTGGAACATTTAACATAAAGGCATGAGGATCTGAGTTCCATTCCTTTGTATGTGTATGTATATATGTATGTGTATTCGTATGTGTATGTGTAAACATTTATATATATAGAGAGAGAGAGGAGAAGAAGAGAAGGGAAGAGATGAGAGAAAAGAGAAGAAAAAAGAGAAAAGAAAAGAAAATAAAAGAAAGGAAAAGAAAAATTGGACATAGTGCCACACTTGTAACCCTAACTCTAGAGAGTAGGAAATGGATGATCTCTTGGGCTTGCTGGCTAGCCAGTCTAGCCAAATTAGTGATTTCCAGGTTTAGTTAGACAATATTACTCAAAAAATAAGGTAAATATGATATACTGCTGACCTCTGGCCTCAACATACCAACATAAATATGCATGCAAGCACATACATGTACACACACAATAAATTACCTTAACTTTTCCTTCTGAAATTTTAGTTTAATTTTCTCTGTAGGAGTAAGGTAACAGACTCATGGAATAAAATAGACAAAGAGACAGAGAGATTTTTTATTACAACTATTTGAATGGGTCTTTTTAGTTTTTCATATAACCCTACGACTTAAACACATCAGTATTAAATATCAGCTTCATTAAGGATGCTGGCTGAAAGCAGTAGAGAAATTCTTGAACAGACTTTTCCATGGACTTTTAAGAATAGGTTTAGCTTTTTTTTTTTTGTATGTGTGTGACATATGAGAATATGTGCATATGCTTACTGACATGAATGTGAAATGACACATATACATGTTCAACTTTCCCTTTACATTTTGATGTTTGTCCATGTGTACTATTATGTATGGAATCTTATGGATGATACTGAGAATGTCTTCATTCATGGTTTTCTCCTTTATTTATTTATTTATTTATTTATTTATTTATTTATTTATTTTTTAAGCGAGTTCTCTCACTGAACTCAGAGCTCACTCTTTATATAGAGTAGCTGGCCAGCTTGCTCTAAGGAGCTAAATTCCTGAACAATGGGATAATAGACAGAAACACACACCCACTCAGCTTTTAGTTCTGGGACTTAAAACTGAGGTCTTCATGATTGTGAAACCATCACTCTCCATGCTGAGCCTTCCCTTTAGCATCTTGTTTTAGGTGTAAGTGTGTGCATGTGCATGTGTGTGAGTGCGTGCGTGCATGCGTGTTTGTGTGTGTGTGTGTGTGTGTGTGTGTGTGTGTGTGTGTGTGTTTTGCTGGGGATGAAATTTATGACCTGAGGTGCATGACAGGCAAGTTCTCTCCCAATATTTTTATCATATGGCTCATTTGGTTATTTGTAGCAACCTGAAGTTTGATGTGATTCCATTTATAATAGTTTTTGAAAATAGGTATACCAAATGATATAAACAACACACTTAGTGTGGTGAATCAATTTATTGACACTCGGGTTCACTTCTGAATAATAACCTTTAAAAGACACCTTTGAAATAGACAGGACAAAGTCCCAGTGTGCTACCAATTCAATTTGGAGAATTTCTGACCTGATACTGACTGGGTCATTCATGAATGATCCACTGAGCAGCTACTTAGCAAAACCTCATAATTTCTTAACAAACAGCTCCTGGCCACTAACTGATCAGTGAAGGTATCTCAGGGACAGATTTGGCAACAAATTTTAGAAACCTAATGGATCTAAAGTCTCTCTAAATTGTGGTGTAGACAGGCCAGAGAATATAAAGATTAAAATTCTAACTCTGAGTAGCAGCCTGATCCAGAGAGTTTTGCTTTATGTGAGTTGGTAGCATACATTTGTAAGTTAGATGACAAGCTGCAGACGTCTGTTCTCCTCTTCTGCTCTGTGTTTCCCAGTAATATAGCTCAAGTAATCAGGCTAGAGGACAGAGGATTTACCCACTGAGCCATTTCCTGAGCTCAGTATTTAGGTCTGCAGTGAGGCAGGACAAATTACCTGATTTTCCTGCTTGCTGTTACACATCCATCAAAAGTTACAAAAATTGTTTCTGTGATTCAATCCATGTCTCTCCTACTTGACTTTCAAGTCACTTAAAATCATGGATGACATCAGCACTGTGACGCCTCTTCATTGTATTCATAAAGAAAACAAAACCAGAAGCATAGTTAACTAGTGTGATTCCTGGGATCTAAAATTTCTCTGCCTCCTAATCACGTGTTTTCCCTTTTCAAATCTGCTCCCCACATTATCTTTGTAATAAATTGTTTCAATTGTCTTCTGCAAGGGCACTTCAAGATGCCCATTGCAGGTCCAGATTTCAGACAAATGTTTGCTGCTGGTACATTCTCCTGTTTGGATCATGCAGATATTTAGCTGACCTGCCACTCACATCTTCCTCAACTCTACTCAGTCCACAAAAGAACACCTTGCATTTGATGCAGGTCACTTTTTCTAAGAGTGTACAGCTCTACTCATTCTTTACCTGATAACATGAATACGGTTGGCTGAAGTAGGTGAAGAACATGGACAAGACCCCTGGGGAAAAACAATAACTTGTACAGTCATATCCATAAGGAAACAAAGAAGTTTCCAAGGCAGTATCTATGGACCGATAATCCTAGCATAGCAGACAACTTCCCAAAGTTCAAAGTGATTTCTTTTGCTTATCTGTCCCCTGGGCATTTACTCCTGTGCAGCACGTCTTTAACCAGAGCTATAAGCACAGGGGCATTCTGATAAGATAATGAGCATATTATTTTATCTCTTATTGATGCCTAGTAAGTCTCTTCTATTTCACAGAAGACATTGACATTTCAAAAGTTCAAGAAAGCTGGGCTCTATCACAGTGACAGATCCAGCTTACAAACACAGCTCATTATGTAAATGATATCTAAACACAAGCCAATAGGTAGTATCTTAGCCTAAAAGCACTAGCAGTCAGAAACTGATGCCTTCTGATTAGGGAGATGAAGCAGCCTTCACCAAGATTTCAGAATATAATGTTTAGCTAAATCAAAGCATAAAGTCAAGCCTCCCTGAAAATTCTGCTATAAAGTATTTTGTAGGAAGATGTCATGGACACAGAACTGCTATTCTGTGTTTCTACTCAGCTTGCTGACAACAGCTACAGTGTGATCCCATTCCTGTAGCCATGTACCCATAAGGAATTGTATTCCCTCAAAGTGTTACCCAGAGTGAATGTCTTTCCTTTACATTGCTTCCTGTCAGCTATTTGTTGCAGCAGGCAGAAAAGCCACAGATATATCAGCCTTTCACTCTCCTCTGCGTACCTTGTGTCTCCTTCAGATTCATTTTGCATTTCTTGTTTGTGGGATCATACTCCTTTTTACTAACAAATACTTCAGCATGTGCACTGTGATGCTCTGTGGTTCTGTCACTTTCTGGACTCTGTTTGTACATACAAGACTGCATTGGTTACCCAGCACTTTCTTTCCTCTGAGGTCAACTGAAACAATAGATTACACATTTCAGCCATCAGTTAGTTCCCTAATTTCATCGTTGAGCAGCTCCCAAATTTTCTGGGATATGCTCTTTTATCTTCTTAATTTACACACATTTATTCTGAAAATATTCCCTAGCAATGTCCTGAGAATTGATCACTGTTCAATATACTATTTTAAGCCTACCAATTTCAGAAGATAATTTCAGAGAAATAAGCTCATTTCTATCGACATATATCTTTTAAGCTCTCATTTTATGCCTAGTACCAGGCTGCATGAAGAGAGACTTAAAAACGCACTATCTTCCTCTCTTGTATATTCAGAACCAATAAGAGACTAAGTCATGGCTCTTATGTAACACAGCCTGCATTCTAATTTAGATATATGTATATGCTACACATTTCTGTGCATTCTGAAAATAAAGGCAGATGTTGTGTGTTCTGTTCTGTCACTTTTCTGACATGGGACAGGTCCACTCAGTGAAACTTGAAATAGACTTAAAGCCTGGAAGCCCCAGTGATCCTCCTGCCTCAGTCCCTGATACCCCTGAGTATACAGGTAGGCCCAGGGTCAAACCTAGCTTTTTGTTTATTTAAATTTTTTATGGGAGTTCAAGGGATGCATTCATAGACATAGCCCTTCACATTTGTTTAAAGCATTCTTAGACACTGCTCCATCTTCACAGTTTTTGCCTTAACATCTTTAACATAAAGTAATAAGACTACATAGAACAACATACCGTCAAAGACATTTGCTGTAATTTTTGTTGCCTAGAACACAGTATTTTAGAAGTATACACTATGCTTGTTAATTTTTGAGTTAAACATTAAAGATCAAAGAGGAAGGATAAATAGTACTATGTGTTTTGCAAAAGACTAGGGAATTATATTATTTTATGTTTATTTAATATTACATAAATTACGTTTGTGTATAAAAGCATATATATTAATTAGAGCTATGCTACTTGGAATGACAATATATACCCACTAACAAAATCCATTATCTAACTCAAAAATCTTTGAGTTTAAAAAAACTAATGAGTTGTTGGTCAGAGGAGTCCAGGAGACTCCAAGGAATATAGGTTATCACTGTTGTCCTTGGTACAGAAAAAGAAGGCTCAATTCTTCTGCTGACTGCACCACACTCTCTGGACGTAGGACTTGTAGGGATCAATGTAGCTCAAAGATGCCCTGAGGATTAGTAGAAATCATGTTCAAAAGAGCCATGAAAGCTGCCCCAGAAAAAAGTAGTCAGTATTCCTATCCAGATATAATGCCTATATAACATAACAATGACCGATCTGGCAAGAGATTCCTGAAGGTGCAGGAGTGGTATTTATGTCCTGGGAGTAATTAACTGCAGCGTGGACTTGAACTTAAGGTCTTGTTAGGAGGGAATTCATATCTTGTACTGCATTCCTAGCCAACTACCCAAGGTTGCAGAGGCCATGGGGTCTACAGGAAATCTTCCTGTACCCGTTTTCTTAATCCAGTATAATCTCTGACTGCACTGTGAATACTTATCTTCATACCCACAGATATGCGCAGCTCTTACCCCTCATCGAAGAGGATTCTTTTTTATAGCAGACAGATAACTACAGAAGCCATGAGTGGAGAAAATGCAGGATTAACTGACCATGGGATGCCTCTCCACAACTAATATATTTATAATACAACCTAAAAACACCTAAGGCTCAAGGACTATTACAAATGAGGAGAAATACTGTATGCTCAAGATGACCAGGACATCTGCTGTGAGATAGTCTTCTCTAAAAAGAAAAAGAAAATTAAAAGAAGTAGGGGGTGGGATTTGGGATAAGCATCTGGATTCAAATGGAGAAGTGAGAGGTGAATATAATCAAAACACGTATAAAATTCTCAAAGAATGAATAAACATATGAATACATATATACATATACATGAATTTTTTTTCAATAAAACTCCCAAAGAACTAATACAGGCTGTTTTAAACAGAAATAAATGAAAAACTCTACATTAAGGCTGTCAGCTTAACAGAGAACACCACTGCAAAATTTAGTTGCCACCATGAAGCAGGTTGGTTTCCTGCTGTGCCACTGAATAGAATTGTAACTTAGAATATCTCTGATTCCAGCTGTGGCAGGTGTAGACAGACTTGCTTCCTGACATCCAGCCTTCATTCCTCCACACTTCCTGCTCAGGCAAAGTGGCTTACAGATTACCTTGCTTTGGGTGTTAGGAAGTACCTGGAAATGGAGTCTTATAGTCATGTTGATCCAGCTTTAAATCACAAAGTATAAAATTCTGAAGTTCAGTGTTCTCTTTGAGATGCCCCAGTAGCTGTCTATGGTCTTTGCTGACCTGGGATACCCTTAAGCCTGAAGGAACCCTGCTGAAAAGGGAGAAAGAAACAAGTCTCCCAATGAACAGCTTGTTTTTGCTCCAGACGCAGCAGGCTTCTTTTTAGGCCTCTGGCTTTATACTTAATCTTAAAACTTCCTGACCGATGCCCATCTGTTTTTATTTCTTAATGTGAGAATTAGCTGTGATGTTTCAAGGCAATTCCCAGTGTGGGGTTCAGCCTCTTCAGGAAGCTAATTCTTTCCCGCATTTATTCAGGAGGTAGTTACACACATTCCATGGACAGGGAGTCATTATGCAGTCTTCAAAATTAATATTCATATGGACAGTTTCTATGAAAGGGCAGACAACTGCAATCCCCATCCTGGGTGCATTTATAATGGGATATGATCAAGCAGCTAATATAAAAGGACCGGGACAATCTGCTTAAAATTAATTATTCTAAATCCAGTTATGAAATTAAACTTGTTGCCAATGTATTCCATGTTTCCCAGGAACTTCTGTGTATAATATTATATATATATATATATATATATATATATATATATATATATATATATATCAATTAGGTTCGGAAGAATTTCTCCTTAGAATAGAAGAAATCAGTCTAGATATTTCAATTTTAACATATTTTTTGCTTCTTTAAGTTTACTGAATTGTAAAAGTATGTCTGAGAGAGAGAATTATTTTTAATTGCCTTCTCTTTACTGAGGTGTGTGTGTGTGTGTATGTGTGTGTGTACTGATGTGCACACACATGTGTGTGCTTGCATATGGAAGCCAGACTTAAAATTTAGGTATTCTTCTGCCAGGTATTTATGGAGGCAGCTTTTCTCAGTAGCCTGGATCTCTTGAATTTGGCTTTGCTGGTTGACCACAAGAACCCGGGAATCCACTAGTCTCTTCCTGTCCAGTGCTTGGAATACAAATGCACACTCCCACATCCAACTTTTCACTTGGGTTCAGGGGCTTGGACTTAGATCCTCATTTTGCACATGAAGCACTTTACAAGCCAAGCTGTGTCTACCCCCATTTCTGAGCTTTTTATACTATACATGCAATTAGTGTTTCATCTTTAAGCTGTTGTTTTCTTCTATATTTTGTCTCTGCTTTGAAGTTTAAAATAATCTCTGGCTCTGATAGATAACTAAATCCCTACGAAGCTTAGTTCCCTCCCTTGAAAAACAAGTGTAATTTGGATGCTGTCCTCATATAACCTGCAAAAGGGATTTTCAAAAATGAGCATGCCTCAAAATGTCCCACAGTGCTTGTTAAGGCACAATGTGCTGAGCTCTGCCTGTAGAACATCTGACCTAATAGGTCAAGGTTAGGCTAAAATTTTAAATTTCTAAAAAAATTTCAAGTGATTGTGGGGCAAGTGGTCAGGCCCTCACTTTGTGAAGCTCTGAATAAACCATAAGTGGATTTATATACTTGATGAGTTCGATCAGAGATAAAATGTTGAAAACCACGACCATTATTAAAGCCAGTGTGTGACATCCACTTAGTTCAGGTAACCAGAGGACACCTATTCTCAGTTTCTTTAATTTAAACTTTGTATACAAAAGAAAGAATAAGCCTAAGGTGTCAGCATTTTTTTTTTTTTGCATAAATTGAAAGCTCAATGGGACAGATAATCTCTCCTTGGGTTACAGGCAGAGTTATACAGGCAAGCTCATTAAAGACAATTAGCTCAAGAGGCTTTGCAGCAGACAGAAGAGCTATAGAAAAGCCTTTGGGTCATACAGATGCTTAAAGTAAAGAACTCTAGGCCAAATTCTGAAACCCCAGATATCTGCTAGGTCTATAATCAAAATGAAAGCTTCCAGCCCTGGAAAGAGCTCCTGGAAACAAAGACTCCCTCTGGCTTTAAAAAAAAAAAAAAAAAAAAAAAAAAAAAACAACTCAAAGGAACCTCATCTTCAATAAGATTCTTAAGCACATTATCACAATAGCATCCAGTGCTAAAAAGAGAAGTGTGATATAAAAACCACAAGGCACAATTGCTCTTAAGGAAGTCTTTATTGTTGTTGCCTCAGTGTGAGCTCAAGCAAAGAGGGATAATGCAAAGTTGACAGATGCAAGGTAATAATAAAAATGGACCAACCCCACAAGCAAAATATGGAGTGTGAGCAGTTGATTTCTTTCATGTTTATGCCCAGTTATAATGGTTCACATGGAGAAAATTCTTTCTCTGTCTAACAGTATACAGATACTTTATACACTGTTCTGAAACACAGGAAAATGCCAAATGGGACCACAACATGTACCTGGCATCCCCAAATTGCCTTGAAAATAATTATTATACTCTATAACCTGCAAATAAATATATCAGAAACTGAGCTATAGCCTATAAATAAAGATACTATTGAATTTTCTTTTCTTCAAACATATTACTGAGAACAGGTCCCCAGAGAAGAAGAGAACTCATCAATTAAGAACTCACAGACCTGAGTTTAGTTTGGTTTTCATCATCCATGTATGGATAGTCACAACCACTTGCAACTCCAGCTCCAGTGGATCCAATACCTGTAGCCTCTGGAGGCATTGCACTCATTTACACACACACACACACACACACACACACACACACACTTAAAACTACAACAATGTTTTTAAAGAAGGGGCCCTTAGAACTGTACTGGAGTTATCAAAAAAAAATCCTACATCCCTCATTTCTTGACTTATTTGATTATAATTTAGGCTATCATGTGTGAGGCAGTAGATTAAGTTGATTTTTAAATTTAAGATGGGTCAGTCTTCTGCCATGTGAAGACAAATGCATGGAAGATAACACTGTAAAGATATGCGTGAAGATGAGGAGATACACATATTATGTATGATAATTTTCCCCTAGAGCTTTATAATAATTCAGTTTTGACTTTATAATAATTCAGCTATATTTATGTGTCATCTTTCTTCTTTTATGACAAGCTTCAATGACAGAGGGTCAGGCTTCTATTAAGAGACCGAGAAGCTGAGTATCTCGAAGGGATAAGGACAAAGCAGACTAGTGTACACATACTATCTTGATGATCTAAGTAATCATCTTTGCTGATTGAGGGTTGACCTCAGGTGGACATGGAAATATTGATTGCATACTTTTATGAGCATGGACCTCCCTCAGCCTTCCTCTAAAGTAGCTGCTTCTGGGATGTGGTGTTATTTCAGACACTGCTATGTGAGTGCTATGTTAGTGTGAGAATGGAAGAAGATATATACATAGGGCTCATGTAGCTACATGATGTATAAAAAGTAAAAACATGTGCTGCACCAGTACTAAGGTCTAAGTTCAAATATCATTGCTCATGTAAACTGTTAGGTGTGGCCATACACATTTGTACACCAGATCTGTGCAGGGCAGAGACAGGAGAATCACTGAACTTGCTGGTTGCCAGCTAGCTCATGCTTCAATCAGAAACTGTCCCAATAAAGTAAGTAAGAGAATGACAGAGCAGAATACTTGATATTCTTTTCTGAACCCTGCACACATGCACATAGATGTACTCACACATACATGTGCATACACACTCCCAAACCAAGAAACAAAGAGGTTTGATTTGCACAGTAGAAAAATTGCACCTAGTATAAGAGTTAACCCAAGCCAACTTAGGGAGAGATATCAGGGAATCTGTGTTTAAACAAGCTCTATTTAGAGGCCAGGATCTGGGTGCCCTTTCCATTAAGATGGCTTTTCCCACACTTGGAAACACTAAGGCTGCCTTGCTAGTGTGGATATACACATGCAAGGGACTGCACCTCCAGGGACACCTGGGTGATGCCAAGCAGGTGCAGCACAGCCTCTCCCCCTGACCAGGAAGAGCTTGATCAAAGAGACCCATTGTTATGATATTCTGCTTCTGTTTCCTTGAAAGCCTAGTCACAGCTCAAGGGTCTTCTTTATTCACCTCCTTCATCCCACAAATATGTTAGTTTATCAGTGGTCTCTTTGGAGATAGATTTGTCACTGAATAATTTCTGAAACAATTAGATGGCAAATCAATAAATGGTTTTGTCAGTTCTGCATTATGAATAAAAAATTATCATGGAAGAAAATGCATGATTTTATAGACATTATAGAGAGACTTTAAAAATAGAGTCACAGTATTCAAAATTTAAAGTTGTTTAAAACTTATAAAATCAGTGTGAATGTTTATAAAGAATTTTTCTGGAACCTGAAGACTTCCAGATGGGTTATTTAAATGTATAGATGAATGAAAAAAATGCTGCTTTCAGGATTTGACCCTAGTATCTAAGCAAGAGTTGATATATATGTGTATATACATATACATATATATGTATATACACATATATATATGTATATACATACATATGTATATATATATATACAATATATATATATTGTGTATATATAAGACATATATATGTATGACATATATATGTGAGTATATATGTACACATAGAAATGTACATATTATTATTCAAATACACATTTATTGATATGTATACATTTGAGTTAAATGTATTTGTGTTTTAAAGTTAAGTTTATTTATATGTATTTACTACATTTAAATAAGTATGTTCTATATATACACATAAACTTGAAGCTTAGCATGCTGGATTTTTTTCTGAAGTATATATTTTATTCATCTAATTTTTTAAAATGTGTGATAGTTATTAAAATACTAGAAAATGATGAGTACATATACTTTGTATTAAACATTTAATTTTGCAATGAGGTGTCTTATGTAAAGTGTGCCAAATTAGCGTAAGGTTGTATTAGCAAAAACCAGTATCACTGCAATGGGAAACATCAAAGACACCAAACAGTGGTATATACCTCCCTACATAAGTACCACTGCCCATTAGCAACAGCTCTGAACCCTAATATTAGAAAGCAAAGAGGTAGCTTGTCCCTGACATTGCAGTGGCAGTGACATCAACTTTGTCCTTGGCTTAGTTACTTTTTCAGCTGTGATAAAATAAACTGACGAAAGAACTTATGGGAGAAGGGGCTTATTTTATCTCTGTAGTTCTAGAATGATATAGTTCATCACTGTAAGGAAGACATGATGACAGCACGACAATTGCTCACATCACACCCCCAGTTAGGGAACAGAGGCCAAAGAAGCCAGCTGTAAATCCTCAAGGCTTACCCCCATGAGTACTTCCACCCGTAAGGGTTCATCTCAACCTTCACAAACAGCACCACAAGCTAAGGACCAGGAGTTCAAACACATGATACTATAGAAAACATTTTATATTAAAACTATAGGAATTATATAACAATTGGGCTGGAGAGATGGCTCAGTGGTTAAGACTACTGTCTGCTCTTCTAGAGGTTCTGAGTTCAATTTCTAACAATCACATGGTGGCTCACAAGCATCTGTAATGAGATCAGGTTCACTCTTCTGGTGTGCAGTCATATATGTAAGCAGAACTCTGTATATATAATAAATAAATAAAACTTTAAAAAAAACTATAACAATCAATAAAGTAAGTGGAAAGTTCCTGAATTATCTCTTTTCCAGATGAGACATAAGCTAATAAGTATGTATTCTGACTAGTCTGCCATGAGTCACAGACACTATTTGATGCGGGTTCAAGTGTTTTAGTTTATGTGCCTGTAACTGTGGAGGAATGTCTGAGTGTTGGTGCATGGGTGTGGGTAGAACAGAGGACAATCTCACTATAGTTTTTCAGATATTGTCCATTCTAATTATTTTGAGACAGGGTCTCTCATTGTCCTGGAACTCATCCGTTGGGCCAACTTGAAAGTAAGCCTTAGAAATCTGCCTTTATAGCCATATACCACTATTATCCTGATTTTTAAAAATGGTCCATCCAAGCCCCATGCCTTCCTGAAAAGAAGTCATTCTAGAATTTGCCTATCAGATGTAGTCAGCAAATGTCTTGAAGGGCACAGTGGTCACCATTCTAAGGGGCTTTGTGAGGGTGGGACTTTGAATTCATTTGAAAGGAGGATCTTCATCTACCACACTCCCTGCCATGCACTCCACCCTCTTGATATGTGGTGAGTATGGTCCACAATTAAATTGTAAATGCTTTATGGAAGTGTCAACTTCCATATCATTAAAAAAAACTAAAAAAGAAGGACTCTGGAGACTGAACTCACATCCTTATGCCTGTAAGGAAATAATTTACTAACTTAACTATTAACCCAGCATGCAAGTAGGTTTTGCTTATTTGTTTTTGATTGAGTGTTGCCCCCTCCTCATTTCCCTCCAAGCCCATTACAAGCAAGTGTACTAGAAAATACATAGTAGTTCTTTTTCCTGAGTGACATTTTTTTTGCTGAGTGCTCTTGTAAACTCATCTCAGAGCACAGGAGAGACAGACCATGCCCATGTAGAGATGAACCAATAGAATCTGACTGTAGCTCAGTTGTAGTTGTAGAGAACTTACCTAGGATGTATGAGACTGTGTCCAAATCCTATTATGTCTCAAAAAGAAAGAAAGAAAAGGAGAAATAAGGCAGTAAGTTCCTGGTGTCAGTCACAACCCCAGATCCAGGATGAGTAGCAGGATTGAGACTTAAAGAGGAGAAATCCAATTTCCATACCTTGGCTCTCATACTACACAGGTACATGTAAAACCCAAGCAGTGCCTGCTTGCAATCCAGATGTTCAGTTTCCTTGAATCAGAATCAAATGCAATAATACTAGTTTTTGGAGACTGTCATAACCCTTTCCTGTCTCTAAACTGTCTGACCCTAGGGTCAGGGACATATAAAGTACTTGTCCAAAGTTTGTTCAATGACTTGCTTCCTGATTTATACAAGACAAAGGAAACAGAAAATAAATGAGTGTGTTTTAGAAATAACTAGGCACAACTTATCAGGATGTTTGGCAGAATGGATACTGATAAGGATGGTGGACAGACTCTGAATTCATTGTCTTCCACTTGAGCTGTCTTTGTTTATCCAACAGTAGGTGAAGAGTGTCTGTAACCTGTGTCTGCCCCAGGGATTTAGATAAAATGGGGAGGAGGATTGCTCCCTGAGACTGGAGCAGGATTACACTCTCATTTGCATCATTTTAATTTAGCTGAGCTCTCTTTTGTGCTGAGATTTAGGACATGAGCTCTGGATCCAGGCAAATCGAAGTTTGAACACTGCAATTTGGTAATCCTGGGCAGAAATACATACTCTGGGTGATAGGGCCTGCATCTGCCAACCATTTACAAAATCTACATCAGACTCACTGGGATGTGCTACATAGACTCCCAGCATCCCTTACAAGGAGAAAGTGCTTAAATCAACAATATTTAAGTACTTATATAATAACTTTGTAATCCCCAAAGTCACCTTTCTTCCCTCAAATGAAAATTACTAAGAGTGTCTTGAAAGTCACACTGGTTAACTAGAGTGCTAGTGAAGTCAGTGAAGTGCTGGTTTCGAAACATAAGGATCTCTCCTCTATCCTCAGAAATTATATTAAAAAGGCCATGTGTGGTGGTGCTTCCTGGTAACCATAGCAATGGAGAGAAAGACACCATGGATCCCTGGGGCTCAGTGATGGCCACCTTTGTGAACCCCAGGCCAGTGAGAGTTCTGCTTCAACAAACAAAGTAAATAATGTCTGAGACATTGCAGCTGAAGTTTTTCTTCTCCCTCACAGGCATGCACAAACAAGTATACAACCACGAACACAAGCACCTACATATAAGCATAGACAGACTAATGCTGTTCATATCCCTGGGTATATTTTCAGAGGACAGCAACATTTGCAGATTCTAGAGACCATGAACCCAGTTTGTGGTATGAGAAGGAATGGAGGTCCTATGGCTCTTGGATTGTTGAACAATACCCTGCTCAGATTGCTTCAAGATGGAGGAATCACCTCCTATTGTGCAGGACAGATACAAGTTACTAAGTAATCTGCAAGCAGATGCAAGTGGTTCTGGAAACAAAACAAACCACCTGGTGGGGCAGGAATTTAACAGCAGATTGTAAACTGCTGGCATTTTGTTTAAGTCTTCCTAGGAAAAGCATCCCCAGAGTACTTTTCAAATATCAGCTGGTACTTGGCTGAAGCTAGGCTGTTATGTTTAGCATCTCCCTTGGAGGCCTAGAACCTGAAGAATCACATGTGAGCTTCCCTCCTTGATTCATTAATAACAGATTGTACATTCATTTTTGAGTGGGTTGAGTAGCTGTTCAAAAGTCAAAATGCTCACTTTTGACAGGTTTCCAGTGGCACGAGCTTGTTTTGCAATTTGTTTCACTACTTAGATAAATTCTAAATAAAATAAAATAAAATAAAAAAATAAACTTGGTTCTTATTTCCCAAGTTGGTCTCTAGCTTGCTAAATATGGTCTAAGATGATATTGAAATTCTGATCCTTCCTTTTAGAATGTTGGTATTTTAGGCATGTTCTGTAATGCCATGCTTGTACAGTGCTGGAATTAGCTCAGAGTTTAGCGCATGCTAGCCATTCACTGTTCTCACTGAGCTACACCCCCACTCACCTAATAGAAATTCTCTAAACTCCTCTCAGAAAATGGAGACAGTATCTAGTAGAGAGTTCTCTAAGGAAGTACAATGTTATTATTGCTCGTGTAACACCAGGCACATGGCCAAGACACCAGAGATGGCAAAAAAGGAGGACTCGAGGTCATAACTGACTCGGACCTGGGAGACTGCAAGAATACTGGCTCAACAAGATCTCAGAAGTATGAACTCTTCAAATATAAAATCTCCACTATTATCTGAGACCAGAACCAATCTCTACTGACAGGTAGAAAGAACAATTACTTGGAATTTGAAATAAGAGATCTGTATTCTGTTGTTGACCATGTTCCTTATTGGCATATACATTTTTAAACCCATTTAATCTATTTCAACCTTTCAGGCTGTATCTTAGACAAACAAATGCATCTAATTCAAACACACAGAATTTATGCAATGAATGCTGGCCTTGAAAAATGCATGATATGTGATTTTTCAGTTAGTGGGAGTTAAATATTATGCTAAATCACAGGTTTTAATATTGGCAAATACACGTAACTCCCATTAACTACCTAGAAGTTAACAGAAATGTCATCAGTTTGGTGAAAACAAGGAATTGCTTTAAAGACCTCTGTAATTTGTCTGAATAGCATTACTGATTGGTGATTTTTCTAAATAAGATACCATCAAGGTATCAATTCTTCTGACGTAATTACAAATAGAGAAAAACTTGTCATTGTCATAAAAAATAAAAAATAGCTTAAGGGGATGGCCAGATAGCTGTCAGCAAAGAATTTATCACACAAAATGAGGACCAGAATTTAAATTCCCAGCAGCTAAATTAAAATTCTAGGTCCTGAGACTTGTGCCTGTAATGCAAGCACTGGGGAGGCAGAAACAGGAGAATCCCTAGTGTTTATTTATACGTCAGTCTAGGCAAAACAGTGAGCTCTAGGATCAGAATGACACTCTGTCCCTAAAACTAATGTAGACAACTTCTGAGGAAGATTCCCTCATTAACATTGGCCTATGCATTTGGGCGCGCACACACACACACACACACACACACACACACACACACACGAACACATACATTTATAAGCATAAGCATACAAAGTCTTAATAATAGGTTTTGTGATCAATGCCCTTATAGATGTCATCAAACTACAATGTACAGAGAAGGTAAAATAAGGACAGCACAAGAATGCACATGACTGGAGAAATTTAGATGATATTAGTTGAGCTTAGTTGGTCCTCATCTTTATGATAATTCAAAGGATTATTGCTCAGGTTTCAAAATGTAAACTTTTAATTAATTAAAGTGCTACTCATGGCTAAAACTTTGCTTATGTACTGTCCATGGTGATGTAAGTTTCTGGTCTTTAGGAATTTATTTGATACTAGAGTTAGATATAATGCTATAATGATGGAATCCCTAACTTTTCATTAATTGCCACAAGTGGTTTATAAATATAAGAAAACAGGGTCCTTATTTATCTCAGTATGTATATATTTAAAGACAAAACTATCAAGTAAAGTAAGAATTCACTTAGCTGTAAGAGTATGAGGGAAATGGTATGGGGACATTCAACAGTGTAGGAAAGGTATGTGACACAAAAGTTTGAACAGCTCAATTTAAGACCCAGAACCTAAGTAAATATCTATAATCTTGGCCTCCTGACGACGTGGGCAGATGAACAGGGGTTTTCAGAAGACAGTGGGCCAGTTATCCTGGCATATGCAGGTGGTGACAAGAGGGAGACCCTGTAAGAAACAACATAGAAAGTGAAGGTCAGCACTAACGGATGTGCTCAGATTTTCACATTCATACCATTGCATACACATACAAACAAATTTATGTATGCATACATGTGCACATATACATATAAACACATAAATACACACTTACACACCACACACTCATACTACATACATACAATTGCACACATGCATTCAGACATATACCCCACCACACAATATATGCACACACACACCACATACGCATGCACACACACAGAGACACATAAACATACATGGGGGAAAAGGTAAAAACCCAAAAGAACTGCATTCTTCCACTCAGTGAAAATAGAAGTGAATATCATAAGGTTAAATTATAATTTTGGCTCATTAATAACCTTGTATATAAATAAAGTTATTGCGATGAGCTACAAATTTTCCCCACAAACTCATGTGCACTCAGAATCACAAAATACAATCTGTTTGTAAACAGATTGATTGCTGCTGTATCTAATCTTCATGTGAATTGTCACTAGAATAAAAGAGCCTGTAAATCAGGTTATCAAGATTAGAGGTTGTGTTTGGAGATGCTGTATAGATAAGCGATTGAAGACCCGAGTTCCATCCTCAGAACACAAGTACATGATGCTTTGCTTAGTGCTGTGTCTATATAATCCCAGTGATGGGGATGCAGAAACAGGTGGATCCCTGTAGCTCACTGTCCACCCACCTTAGCCTACACAGTGAATTCCTGACAAAAGAAGAGGCTTTATCTCAAAAAATGTCAAGGTAGACAGTACTTAATGAATCATGGCCAAGATTGATCTCTGACCTCCACACGTGATGCTGTATTGATACTTACCTAGAAGATAGGAAAAGTGTACATGAAGTGAGTCATAGATAAAACAAGTCAGGGCCAGGTCTACTGCATTTACAATCCAAGGAACACTTTACCAGTGGATGGAGCTAAGGCTGGGAGAAAACAAGAAAAAATACTTCTGTGGGAATTTCAGAGAATGTATAGCCCTGCCCCACTTTTATTTGTTCTGATCTCCAAAATTATGAAATATTCTTGGTTTTACAAATCATCTACTAATGAGGAGTTTGCTTTGCCCACCCCTAAAGTCTAATGTACTTTTGAGCCTATATTTTTCTGCTGTAAACCTCATAGAACTTGAACTTCCTATAAAGGAGACAGGTAGGCCATTGTCTGCTGGCCAGCAAGTCTAGCCTACATGGCAAAGTAATGTCAAGTACAACTGTACTCAAGAACAGCATCTGGTCTCTGGCCTGTGGATGCACAGCTTTACATATGCATACACTTGCTTAAACACTTACTTGCCCAACACAAGGACATATCACATGCTCCAGATCAAGAGATGTGAGGCTCCTGCAACATTTCTGGGAATCATGCTTCTACTTGCTTTCAAGAACTCCATAACTGGAATTTACCATCAGCTCCCATGTGCCCCTTCACACTCATCGCCATCACTGGATTGTGATCTTATACATGTGCTCATTTCCTCTAATTCACCTTTTAAGTCTGAAATATTACTTCGGATATTTTTCTGCAATCTTTCCCAATGTTACTGGGTGAGCAGGTCTTGTCCACGAAACTGAAGAAAGTCATTTTGGTAAAGACAGAGCAGCTGGATCTTGGCTCCATGACTCAACTTTGTGTCTCACAAAACAAATGCCTACGAAACATGCATTAAATATTTGCCTTTGCTGCCTCATTCCTCAGAGATATATTTGAAATGTTTTCTAAAATGACTTTGACATCATTATAAATGTGACTTGAAAGCTGTTCAATTGATGCATTTGCTGGGGATTATCTCTGCCCCATAGCTCATTAAGCCTGTCCTCCATACAACAATATTCATAGAAACAGTAAAATATGGTAAGTGACCTAAGTAAATAGCCTGGCATAAAGAAAATACCTTAAGCAATGAAGATCATATGACAGCTCTGCTGGATGGCTACAGATGCGGGGTATGGGTGATGAATGAGCCAGAGTAGTAAAAGCAGCTTCTAGGTGCTGAGGGAGAGAAGAGACGAGCCCTCATTCATTTGTCCCAGCAAACAATTTGCAAGGTTTAACAAAATCATATATGACTTAAAAAATATGCTCTTTAAAATGACCACAAAGACAGGCATGTAAAAGCAGTGTCTTTTTAGATTGGTACATTATTTTTGGGAAGTGATGATTTTGACTGTTCACATCTGTAGGGTACAAAGCTGTACTTGGGCAAAAGCACTGGGTACATACATGAGGGTACTACTTTCAGCCATCGACTCTCTTAGACATAGGGCACCTTTTCTCCTTTCAACACTAAAAGAATATGAAGCATTTTCAAAGCATACAATCATGTTGGAGCAGCTATATATCCTGTGCAGCTATGAAGGTTACACTCTGGTTGTTATGCAAAACTCCAGGATGACATGAGCATGTTAATCTACAGTCACAATGCAAACTTGGAAGGAACCCACTACATGAAATTCAACACTATAGCAAATGAGGAGCATTTGCTATAGTGAGGTGCATAATGAGGTGCATAATGAGGAGCACCTTCCAAGACTCCTACACCCACCTACAAAAACGAGATGTTTCATTAGTGATCATTTGACATTTCAGTAATTTTGGAATCGGTTGCTTTTGTTGCTTTCCTCTTGCTAAGATGAAGGCCCTAACAAGGGTCACTTTTGGGGGAAAATATTTGTCTGCCTTGTAATTACAGGAAGTTGAGGCAGCTAGTCACATTCACAGTCTAGAGCAGAGAGAAAAGAAATGTTCATTTGCTAATACTTAGCTTCCTTTCTCCTTCTCAGTCAATTCAGGGCTCAGCCCATGAAATAGTGCTACCAACATTCATTTTGGATCACTTTGCAATTTACCAGATTAATCAAATTCCCAAACAAGCACACCCATAGGCCAGCATACTCCAAACAATTACTGATTGAGACTCTCTTCTGGACTGTCTAAAGTTGACAACTCTGACTCATCATCACAGTACCACACATGGTCTGCACTCACTGGTAAGTGAATATTAGCCCAAAAGCTCAGAATACACACACTAAAACTCACAGACCATATGAAACTCAAGAAGAAGTAAGACCAATGTGAGGATGCATCAATCCTAGTCCAAAGAGGGAAAAAAATAATCATGGAAGGTAGAGAGAGATGGGGATGTGTGAGGGAGGGAGGAGAGGGAGGGGAAGGGGTGGCAGGAGCAGGTGTGGGAGAAGTACAGAGGTTTGATAAATAAAAAGGTGGCATGTAGCAGTGGGGGATGGGGTACTGGGGGTAGCCACTAGAAAGTCTCAGATGCCAAGAAGTTTCCAGGAGGACATTAGCCTAAATACTCAACAAAGGGAAGAGAGAACTTGTAAATACAATACTGAGTAGATAGGCACAGATAGGCATGGTCCCCAGTTGAGGAATGGGGTCATCCACCCATCTCAAATATATTAATCCAGAATTTCTCCTGTCAAAAAGAAATGAATGGACAAAAGGTGGAGCAGAACTGAAGGAAAGTCCATCCAAAAATGGCCCCACCTAGGAATCTATCCAATTTTCAGACACTAAATCCTGACACTATTGTTGATGCAAAGAAGCTCTTGCTGACAGGAGCTTGGTATAGCTGTCCCCTCAGAGGCTGTGCCTGATGCTGACCAATTCAGATGCAGACGCAGGTAACTGACCATGAGACTATGTGTGGGGACCCCAATGGAGGAATTAGGGGAAGGACTGAGAGAGCTGATCCAACCAGACCCTTCCCCAAAGCTCCCAGGGACTAAACCACCAATTAAAGAGTCCACCTTATCTGGCATCAGTGGGAGGGGAGCTCCATCTGATGCTGATAATAAGTCTATACATCTATATTCATAGGTACACACACACACACTGTGCCAACATCAACTTCTCTGTATAATCTCTTCCATCTTCAGCAGTTAATTGCTATGGAGACTGCACTTTCACAGTTGTCCTCTTTTGTTCTTTGACAGTGCCAAGTCTCAGCTACTTTCCACAACTACTTCATGTCTTCAAAATCAGCACCTTCTGGGTGACTTTCATTCTACCTAGTTTAGATGGCAGCACAAAGTACAAACATGTCAGCTTCTAAACCACGGATTTTTGTGTGATGACCCATAGGAAGCATTTCCATGACTTCACCCCCGTGATGCTAGTCTTCTGTTTGTCACTGTTAATTTTTCAGATACAGCTAAAGAGTTGTCACAGTAATGCAAAGGTTTAACTTCAGTCTCTTGTTAATCATAGTTGATACTTCAGACCCACCTCATCCAAACCACAGTTTTATAATTCAGAATAGAAAACAACCCTAATAGGTACTTTAACAAACTCTCTAAATTCTCTATAAAACCTCACAAGCTAACCTCCATCCACTACATTGTTCCTAACACACTTATCTTCCAGGATCCCATAAAATAGCTTTCTAAGCTTTGAAATTTTAATGGCTAACCTAACTTAAATTCCAAAGTTCTTCTATAATTGTCCTCAAAACACATTGTCAAATTTATCACAGTAATATCCCACTCCTGGTACCAATTCATGTCTAAGGGAGGGTTTCATTGGCTGTGCTGAAATGCCATGACCACAAAACAAACTGAAGCAGGGCAGGAACCAGGAGTCAGGAATGGATGCAGAGGCCTTAGAGAATTGCTGCTTACATGGCTTGCTCAGCCTGCTTTCCTATAGAATCTAGGACTACCTCCCTAGAAATACAGCCACCCAAAATGGGCAGAGCTTTCCCCATCAATCACTAATTTTAAAAATGTCCTACATGCTTGCCTACCGACAGATCTTATGGAAACAATTCTTCAATTGGGGTTCCCTCCTTTTAGATAACTATAGCTTGTATCAAGTTGCCATAAGACTAGGCAGGACATACATTAATGAGAGAAGAGTAGAAAGCAAAATAATAACTGTTGCCAATGTATTTCTCAGTCTCTCTTTAATTACAACTTCTAGCTCTATTCTCAAATTGGATAGACTTTTCAGGTCATTGAAAAAGGACATATATAGATGTTTATGTGTGTGTGTATATGGATTTGAATTAGTTTACCTAATTTGGAAGCAGAGCAACACCTGTACAGTAAAGACTGCCTTGGGTGCCTGAGGATGTTATCTGTATACTTAATAGCACTACAATTTCTTTCTATGCATTTGCTTGTGTTTTCCCTGTGCTCATAGATAGGCACATCTAAATGTGTATATACATCTATGAGGCAGTGTCTGGTATGGTGATACATGAATTTCACTCACTGGGTAGATATGCTTTGCACTAAAAATTTATAGGAAAACCAGGAACATAGAGCTCATATGGGTCCCAGTATCACTGAGATTGTGAGAGTTGAAGTCTAGTTTCAGCAGCCCTCACAATGCAGGAACATACACCTTCTGTATAGGGCAGCTCAACACACAAATTAATAATAAAGAGCAGAAATAATATTTGTTTAATTTTAAAATACTTTATTTACTAGTTTCGGTGTTTAACAATTTTATACATGTTTGAGAGTATTATGGTTGAGTATTATGGTTCTTCTTTCTACACCATCACTTATCTCATCCCTACAAATCCACCATTATCTTTACCACTCCTATGCCAAGTTATAACTTTTGATAATTTTGTGACTCATTTAATTGAACCAGAATTTTTTATGTGATCATTAGATTGGATATGTCCATTGGAGCCCAGTGGGTTCTTTGGTGTGTACACAAATAAATGCAAACATTTTCCACCTCCCTGAATCTGTAAATGGCACATAGTTCCTCGGTGAAGAGTGGGGTCCCATGGTGTTCTTCTCCATGCATACCTGAGTTTTGATTGAACCATACTTTTGAAGACACGGTGCAGCCATTTACACCTAATGAGTTCATGATTACTATTTCTGTGCCTTTACCTAAAGATAACATGTTGCACCCCTCTCTCTGTTGTCTAGTTTTTAATTTCTTTTTGATGTGTTCTTAGAATATTCCTTGCACATTGGAGGGGATGTTGTAAATGCCCTGTGAAGGCCTGCATTGGATGAAGCACTCATCTGTCACCTATCATCAGCACCTTGTCAGGCACAAGTTTCAGCATTCCTTTTCTGTTTACTAAAAGAAGAAAAAATGTATTCAACATTACCTCTCTGGGACATGGATCCTCTTATTGTTTCCCCCAAAATCTATCTTCAGGTTTTGAGTTAGGGTTGAGGATTAAAATAAGGGGAACATTGTATACATAGCTACTCCTGGTCCAAATATGGTCTCCCCTGTCATTGATCCATTTTTGTCTAGTGTAGGGAGCCGCAGAGAACGGTGACAATATTTGCCATTACAAGATGGCACTGGCATCCGGTGCTCCCACAAGTAAACAACTAAACTGCGCAGGTGCAAGAGTCGAAAGCGCGCCAAGTCACTGCCCATCCCGGGGCGTAATATGGGGTGATGAGTGAACAGCCAATCAGAAGTGAACACGCCACTCTAGGGTGCATATAAGCAGTGCCTTTTCCGGGCTTGGGGTCTTCCACTTCAGCTGATACAAGGATAAAGCCTCGTTGTAGTAACTACCCGAACACTGCCTCCCGTGTCTCTCTTGTGGGCAAGGGGACTCGGAAGGGGCATGGAACAGTATAGATATTCAATCTCTCCAGGCCAAGATATAGAATTGTGTGTAATATTTTATTGGAAGATAAGCTCCTTTGTGGCTGGTACTAAAGCTTCAGCCTTTAATCTGTGCCACAATAAAGTTTCAGGGGAAATTCCATTTATTTGGGCTCCATCATTTCAGTAGGCTGATAACCAAAGGGAAGGGCGGGCACAGTGATTCTAGAATACCCTCATTCCTGCAAGGACAAACATATCATGTCACTTTTTAGCTCATCAATGCTTTTCATCTGCTTCTATTAAAGTCCGAGTGAATGGCAGAGCCTTTCTGCACATTGTGATGATAGTGGTTCTGACACCATTGCTTGCTTCATTAATGGGGTCATCATTATTTGTTATGCTCACTGGGTTAAATTGTCACTTGAATATCCCTTCATCCTGAATCAATTACCAACATTCTTTGAAACCAAGAAATTGTCATTGAACAAAACTCTTATCATTATGTCTTCCAGAAAGCATTGTATGAGAAAGAATGTTCCTTCAGGGGCTACAGGCCTGAGAAAGATGACTGAAAATTGGGGAAGAAAAAAAGGCAAGGTTTTGTGATGTTGTCTATGTAACTAGTTCCTAGTAATGGAAGCATTACAAGATACTGGCATCTGTACAAGGTGTGTGTGGCTGTGAAAATAAAATTTGAAAGCAGCGTTGAAAAAATAACAAAATTCTGGTCAGCAAAAACCACCAACAATTTGTTAAATTTAGTCATAATAAAATATTAAGTCCCTGCAAGGGCAGGGTGACCAAAAATAAAGGCATGCAAGGGCGTGCCCAGACAAGTCCAAATAAGCCCAAGTGAGTAATGGGCTATCTGGTATTTACTTCTCTCTCCCTCCCTTTTCTGGGAGGTCCGAGGTTCTGCAAGTTCTGCCAGTTCTGCAAGTTGCTGATGTTTGAAATATCCAATCATGTGTAGCCGCGCGAAAGTGCAACCAATCATATGTAACCACGCCAAATTTTCCCACTCTCCCCAACCCCTACCGATAAATATCCCAAGTTCCCTGGGTCCTGGGTCGGAATCTCTATCTCCTGCGTGAGATATGTTCCGGCCCAAGGGCCCTCGTCATTAAACCTCCTCGGCAATTGCATCAAAATGGTTTCTCGTGTGTCTCTGGGTTCGTGCAGGTCCGGACTTGGGTGAGGGTCCTCGTTTGGGGGTCTTTCATGGCTACTCTGGCTTATCTAAATGTTAGAGAGGTGGTTGGAGTCTGGAACTTGTCTTCTGCTACAGTAGCCCTGGCTAGACTACACACAATTAATGGGCATTCACTTTTACATTTGTACCATAAGAATTATAGGGAAAAAATGTTTCTTTCTGTGAGGTTTCAGGTCAGTGCCACAATGAGACAAACAACCAAACTTCAGGTATGTGCTATGCATCCAGCTTTCTTGCCATTCCTACCACACATATGAATCTGTCTCTGGCCCTCAATCAGGCTCCAATCATTCCTAGATGTATAATTTTGAGCAAGCTGCTTAATCTCTCCTGTAACATTCATGGTTTCCTAAAAAAGCAGAAGTGAGAGAATTGACATCAGCTAACAGATGGATTCTTTGTTGCTGTAATCTAATGAACAAAAAGACTAAAAGGCAGAATAGCAAAGTATAGTCAAACAAAGTTAATTGGCAATTCAGTAGAGCTTTGGTAGAGCTGGGAAGCCCACCAACTTTAATAGGTGATTTTAAAATTTTTGTTTATGATGCCCTACCGTGGGACTCCCAACTTCCTATCTCTGTTGATGTTAAAGTGTCTCTGTACCACTTCTATAGCATAGAATATGTCTCTGTCACTGTTGACAATCATGAATTAACTGATTTGTTGATTGGCTGGAGTAAGAATTGGATCCTCAACTTCCTTTACTCTTTGTGATATATCAGGCACAGAGATACTCACAGAATGTGAAGGGAAATAGTTTATGCTTCAGAGATATGGATATAAAGGCTATTGGGCAAAAAAGACACCAAGAAATGATAACTCACTGACTATTACTGGGTCAGAAAACCTTAAGTTGGGATTATCATATTCCCACTTATCCCATCCTAGGGGGCCACAGCCTCCAAAGGAAAATGTGTTGCAAGAAGGTTTATTAGATTGGTTTTAATTTTAGCAGTTGGATAGTCCAAGAACTGTTTCACACTGGAAAGACAAAGAACCTGCTAAGTGCTTAGTAGTCCCCAAGGTTGGATATCTCAGAAGTCACCCACAGTCTAACATTGAAATCCTGGGACTCTGGGAGAAGTTAAATTTCACCTTCTATTGGAAAAAAAAGAAGAGTTTGGCAACCCTTATAATGATTTATGTATGGCACTGTGATGCATAAAATCTCATTTTCTTTAGTGCATTTGTCAAGAGCTTTCCAGGCATGCACCTCATGTAAAACAAGTTGTTGTCCTTTAGACACCTTAGCAGAAGAGGAGAATTTTTACTGAAACTTTCTTTTGACAGGCGTTGGTCCTGTCATCTTTGACTGATGTTCTGTTCTTTTTTCTTTAACTTCTGCACTGTGAAGTTTATATTCTGTTTTACCCTATTGCATATTAATGCCTGGGTCTTTATGGCCAAATGAAGTCAATCCATAAAACTCTGACCTACCAGTCAATTAGGATGCATCTGACATGCTTGGCTTGGTCTTTATTGTGCACTCCCAGATATGGTGAAGAGGTTGTATCTTCTTCTGTTTTATAAGAAAACACCTTTTTTCCATAGACTAGAAACTGCATTCACTTTCACTGATTTAAGATTTATATGGATTTATTAAACAAGAAATATAGATTCAAGGTTTTTTAACATGCTGTGAAAGCTTTAAAAATATTTACTGTCTTCATTATCATTAGGAACCAGGCATTACCTCATTCATTATCTGATCTCTCTCTCTCTCTCTCTCTCTCTCTCTCTCTCTCTCTCTCTCTCTCTCTCTCTTTCTCTCTCCAGTGTTTTATGATAAAATTCTACTTTAAGATTCATAATTTTAAAATATCATCTGCTCCTGCATGGAAGATGCATGCAGCATGGGAAAGAGTGGGGGGTAGACTAATGCTGTATTAGTTAAGGTTCTCCAGAGGAACAGCACTAGAAAAGTGATTACCTTGGACACAGAGAATTTATTGGATTGCCTCGCCTCATACCAGCTGTGTAATTTAACAATGGCCTCTACAGGATGGAAAGTTAAAAACCAAGTATCTATTCAGTCTGCAAGACTGAATACAAGCCAGTGGTCCTCATTGGAAAGCTGCAGAAGATAGACTTTGGAGTAGGGCAGTAGGCTCAGCAGCATAAGGTGGATGCACTTGCCTGTAAGCAAAAAAATCACTGATGTAGAAGCTGCAGCTTTTCCCTGGGCCTCTTATATTTTGATTTCCATAAAGTTGCTGCATACTAGGGAAAAAGGTCTTGCTTGCCTCCTCAGATGGTCCTTCCAGCAAGCACCTTCACAGACTCACCCAGAGGCATATCTCTTAGCTGCTAGCTAAAAAGAACCACCATATTATCCCAGAAGTATATGTGGAAAGGGGCAAAACTGAATACTCAACAAACTATGGGGAAAGACTGACTAGAATTTACAGTATGGACATTTTAATGCCCAAGACAATCAAATTCTCATGTTTGGGGCCATGGTCTTTAATAACCACTCTAAAGGTAATTATCCTTATAGACAGGAAATCCAGTAAACAGTCTCCTGTGACCAACAATCCCATGAGTGGTGGGAGAATTATTAAAGCTGCCAGGGTTCTGTGGGACACAACCCTTCTGCTTGTATGCCATTTAATTTTGAGTTATAAATATCCACATTGCAAAAGATGGCCAGTTATGTCAGTCTTTAGGGGCTCAGCTTCTATTTCTGTACTCATTTATCAATATGAACTAAATTAGGGGAAAGAATTCTGACATAATAATAAATAAGTAAAATTTATGGCATTCTTCTAGGACAAAGATTTGCATTGTTTATACAGTATGAGTATCCAGGGAAGAATATATATTTTTCTAATATGCAGCTGTGGATAAATATAAAATGTTCTGTATATAAGATTATGTTCACAGCTTGGGAGAATTTGCAGAAAAATGTTCCCGGCAAGCAACCTATTTTCAAGAAGCAAAAGTAGAAAGCCTATGTGCAGTGGGAAAAGAACATAACCCCATTTTTCACACTTTAAAATATGCAGCCTGAATAGATGATTCACACTTGAAGTGAGAGATCTCTCTTGAGGGTTATGAGCTAGTGCAAGTGAAGAGAGAGAGATGCAGCATGAATGAGAACCTGCCATCTGTGCAAATCAGCTCATCAGAGTAGGGTTCCAGCAGTGTGAAACATACTTAGATGGATAAGCTCACAAGCCTTCATGCGGAGCATGGGAGGTGGCTACCACATAAACCTAAGTTCTCTGTCTTTAGACCAGTTATACTGGCAAAGGCAGGGACATGATGGTGCCATCAAACCTGTAACCATCCAAACCTGTTTTGCTTTGAGACAGTCAAGAAAATGGCTCTTGCTTGGAAGAGCATAAAGTTACCTGCATAGTTGGGAATTTGGCTCACCAGGTAAAAGTGTATGTTACACAACTATGTGTTCAAATTGCAGCACTTAAAAAATCTTGACATGCCTATATGCAAGGCTGTTGTGGGTGGAGACAGGAGGATGTCTGGTTCTTGCTTACTGGCATACTGGTCCCAAGTTCAGTGAGAGATTATGTCTTAATGAAATAAGGTATAGAATGATAGAAAAGGACATTTGACATCCTCCTCTTGCCTCCACATACACATGTGCAATAGGGACACACACATACTTATACTACACATAAATGTGTATTTGTGTGATTATATATCCATATAGATATATGCCAATGGTTAAAATTGGTATTTTTCTTTCATAAATCTATATAATATGTTTAGACAATATTTATGCCCCTGTTATCTTTTTGTTTTCCTTCCCCTTCTGCTGATCCTTGTTCATGTCCTAAATGGTCATAGTAAGACTTTTTATGTCCATTACTTTTGAGAGAATGACCCAATGAGCACCATAAAGATTACTTACATGAGCATAAATTAGGGGTTATTACAGAAGCATGGGAAATTTGCCAGTGGCTATTTCACTGAAGAAAATACCTTTCACTTTCCTCCAACTATTAACTTCCTATAGATCCTAGGAGAAGGTGCTGAAGGCTGAGCTCTCCCTCTGTGACAAGATGTTGAGGGCAAAATATTCCATAGACCTTATACAGGTAACCACAGCTGCCATGAATTGAGAAATACAATGGCCATGTTTTTTTTAGATGTTGATATAACATATACTCACCAGCTTTCTTTGGCTCAGACATCCCCTAGGCTTAGGGAATATCCTGGAAGAGGTGGACAGAATCATTAGTATTGTTAAACTCAACTGTTGTGAGAGATTATTATTATTATTATTAATTATTTTCTCCTTCCTAGCAACTGAGACTCACTATGAGTAGAAAGTTTGTATACTTTGAGACTGACCTTTCTTCCTGCTACTGATACAGACACTATAAAATTAAATGCAAGAGATAGTGATTTGTCAATGTGTCTGTGTGTGTTGGCACAAGTAACATATTGTATCTGCCTAGAAAGGCAATGTAGGCTTGCTATACATGTAAAGTATAATAGTGCTTAGCAGAGGCTGGGGAGAATCAGGGTGGGGAGATATTATATGGATCAACTAGTATAAAACTACACCATAAAGAAGTAAGTTTTGGTGATCTAGTGCATTTCAAGGCAATTGAATTTAATAATAATATAAGATACTCCAACGTGTCCAGAACAAAGTTTGTAAATGATCTTACCAGGATTACATGAGGTGACAGGAGTGTCAAGTAGACCCAATTGATTTTTACATAGTACATGCATGCATTCAGTCACCACAATGTTGTAAGTAGTTGGTTATCACATGTCACATAAAGAGATGATATTAATAGGACAATGGGGGTGGTTCTCAAATGGATCTTTACTTCAGATATCTAGCATACACATTAAAACAGGGCATGATTGCATGCATATGTAACCCCTTGTTTAGGAAACAGTGACAAGCAGATTCCTGGAGTTCATTGGCATGCTGTCTAGCATCCAATAAGCTTCATATTCAGTAAGAAACCATGTCCCCAAAATAAAGTGGAGAGCAATCAGTGATAAGGAAACACCTGATGTTGACCTTCAGCCTCCACATAATCATTTACATAGCATACACACACAAACACACTCACATACACATACAAAACACACACATAAATACCATATACACTTGGAAGATGAAACTATAAATGAAGGTCTACATACTATATGCCTATGTATGTAAAATTTGTAAATTATATTTTAAAAAAACTGAAAAAAATTGGCCTTTTCTTCCTGGGTCACAAGTATGCTTTCCTACCATGGAAGTTCAGGACCCAATTAGAGCACATTCTCTATATATTTATCAATGCTCCACTTCCAGTACCTGACTCACATTTCCAACTGTCTCACCTGTTATTTATTTATCCCAAAGGTGCCCTTAATGCTCTTCAGGCTTACTCTCTAGGAGAGGCTCAGAAACAATCATCATACAACACTATAGTCTGGACACTTAAACATGCTTGAGACTCATGCTGCCTTATTTTTTCCTGGGGAAATACAAATATCTATTCAAAGCCTATGAGGAATCAGTTCCAGCAAAGTATGATTCCACCAAAGTTCAATTTGGCTTTGGACTTACTACCAGTTCGTAGGAAAGCAGTTACTTACTGCAGGAAATGATAGCTCGTGCTTGGGCATGGGTTCATTCTGTTGGGCTGAGTTATGAGTCCCTCCTGAGAGAAGCAGAAGCGTATGTGGGATTTTGACTGAGTTGGTTTCTCCTGGCACCAGGATGCTGGGCTGTTCGAAGCAGCAGGGGTACCCCTAGGTGGGGAGAAAACTCAGTCTGAGGTCCCTCAGGGGCAGAGCTCTTGGATGGGGACCCCTGGACAAGAAAGCTTTCAGGGACAGACTGGTCTCATTCTCCTGGCCTCCCAGGCACTGTTGAAAGCCTCAGAAGAGTTGAGACTGGGAGCCTGGGGGTGGATAGTCCCACACACTGAGAGAGGAGAGAGGGAGAGCTCCAACAGTGCCCTGCTGGGTGAGAGACTCTTGGTTACCATATTTGCTTGGCAGGCAGCTAGCTTGGTTGAATCCATTGTTGGAATGCAGAGAAGTCCTCCATGGGATGACAGCTCTATAGTTGAGACCTTCTCCATGGTTCCCCATGGGGGGCCCCCAAAACATGAGGAGGTCCATGGTTTTCATAAGCATTATTGTTCATGATGGATGATAGATGAATCTGGATTAACACACCTCCCCCCTCCCCCATGAAACTCAGGAGAGAACTGAGTTAAATAGGGAGGAAGAAGTGAGAATGGTCTGGGGAAGAATGCTTAATTGGCTACGCCCTCTGGCCTTCAGGTATCTCATTAGTATGAAAATCTCTTGAGGCTGAGACCTGTAGTCATACCCTCTACCTGTACTGAGTGACACAAACCTCTTAAGGAGAGGTCTTATTGACCTACATGACTGAAAACTGTGTGTGGATCAATGGTGTGTCAGGAGCCTGGAGCCTAGGGATATAGCTGAACACCTTCCATTGCCCCTTTGAGGTCCAGGGTTAGAGGCCTGTGCTGTACCAGAAACCAAGTTATCCTTCCACAGCCCCAAAACTTACATGTTCATAGGTGGACCCCGGAGAAAATCATTATTGCAAGCCACTTGTAATCATGGATGATGACCTCCAGGGTGTCACATCATGAAGTCACATGTAATCATGGATGATGATCTCCAGGATGTCACATCGTGAAGTGCACTTTTTAGTTAACCTTTCACTTCTTATATTCTCTAGCATCTCTCAAAATCAACTGGGGAAAGGCAGAGGGAGTTAAACTGGCAAGGAGGGTCTTATGACCCTCATCCTCTCCTTTAATGGGAGTGCCAGTAGATCCACGGCTATAGGACTGGCAATTATATTACATGTTATGAATACATGGCCAAGGAATTGTCTGCTCAAAGACAGTGACCATGTTGAAAACAGAAGAAAAATATCACATGTAATATCTGGGATGTCAAAGTGGAGAGGGTTGCATCAAAGACAGTCACAAGTAGTCTCATCATCTGTCAAGCCCAACATAGTAGGATGTGAGGGAGACAATGGAGAAAAAGTGTATATAACAAGTTCTCTTGGAAACCAAGGGGCCAGAAGAAAGGCCCACAAGCTAAAAGGGATGACTGAAAGGAATAAAATGCAAACCAAGGCTTTGAACCCAAAACTTTATTTTCTTTGCTTTTTCTGTCTAAATTCCTAATGTTTTAAGTGAAAACATTAGATAAATCAAAACGGTGAATACCTGACCTTTTAGGAAATCTTTCTAAAGGTACACAATAAGATATTTGTATAGAAGGTATTGTGCATGTGGGTCTTCTGCTGCCGTCAAGAAGGTCCCTGCAAACTGATCCTAACTTCTTTCTTTATGGTCTCTCAGAATTGGGATGTTGGCATGCTCTAGTCCATTTATCTGCTAGTTGATCTTAAGATAAGACACACGGGGCCCTGCTGATATCCCTACAGATCTCACAGTGACTGACAGGAGCTCTGGGTTGCTCCCCTTAAGTAGGCAGGAAACAGAGGCCAAGAAAAGTATCCCAGAGAAGGGGTTTTCTTGCCCTTCTTCTGAATGCAGAATGAGAATAGAAAAGGAGGTCTCTGTACACTGACCCAGAAAGCAAGTATGAGCTGAACAAAGGGTAGCTCTGGCTGTAAGATATGAAGGTTGCAAAGTTGAACATGACTGGAATATACCTGTTAATTCTATAGACTACCCAAATTGACAATATGCAGTGAAGCAGAATAAAATATTTGTTAAAATACAGATGACAAGAAAAAGTCTTGTTTCATGGTTTCCTATATTTAAATAGGTAAAAAGAGCAAGTCAGAGAGAGGTAAGAACAACAAAAAGAGTTGATTCCATTGGAAATCCAGGCATTGGTCGTGTGTGTGTGTGTGTGTGTGTGTGTGTGTGTGTGTGTAGCATAATATGTGTGTGCATGTGCATAAGCACTTTTACTTGTGTATGGTTGATGTTGCATGTATACATGTAGAACTTTGTGTGTCGTATTTGTCTTCTAGTATGTGTATATGAACATTCACTTGAGTATAGCTGATATTGCATGTCTACACATGAAAGAGAGAGAGAGAGAGATGTAATGTAATATGTGTGTATATATGTGCATATGTGTGTAGTTGGTGTTAAATGCATACATGCAAGGTTGTGTGGGGCAGTTCAAGGCTGACATCAGATGTCTTCTTTTATCACTCTACCTTATACACTGAGGCAGGGTCTCTCTTTATATCCAGAGTTCACCTCTGTAGCTAATTTGATTAACCATCTTGGTGTGGTTATTCTTTGTTTTTGTCACCTATATACTGGAGTTGCAGGTAGCGTCCATATCCATCCTGTTTTTATGTGTGTTCTTTGGATCCAAATTATGATTCACATACATCTATGGCAAGTACTTCACCCAAGGTTTGAAACCTGCCTATCATTGAGGAAACAGTTTTTGCAAACTCAAACCCTGTCTATAGTTGCTTCCAAGGACAGACTAGAAAACAATCACAAGAGTTCTTGTGCTTACAAATGATCTAGAGTTAAAAATAAGCTTCCTTCAAATAGATTCCAAAACCTGGTATTAAATCATCCTATATTGACATTATCGTGACACCACATAAAGATGATAAGTCTCTGACTATGGCTTTTGTCTGTTGTGAGAGATTGCCCAGATGGACATGCTTGTTCTGTATTAATTACTATTTTTGTTACTGCCAGAAAATATTTGACATAAAAAGCTTAGGTAAAAATATTTGATATGGCTTAAGGTTTGTGAGTATAGTTCTTATAATGTGAAATGCATGGAAACAGGATCATGAGGTCACATTGTATCTATGCTCTAGTAGCAGAAAGAGATGAACTCTGCCACGTGATGTCACCCATATTTAGAATGAGGGCTTTCCATTTCAATTAGAACCATCTAGAAACTAGAGAAGGGAGGTGTCATAAAATATTCTAGATCCAGTCAAATCAAAATGACAAGAAGATTAAATATCACATGTCTAGTTTCACATATACCTGGAAACCCTAGCAAGTACATATTGTTTTCTTTTTTTTTAAGTTTTAAAATAGGGGTAAGAATCTTGTTGTTGTGTGTGTGTGTGTGCAGAAGGAAGAAAGGAAACAGAGAGAATACTTCATTCTAGAACTTTAGATTCAAAGTAATGTAACACTAGCTTTACAATTGCACAATGATAAATGGAGGGTCAGTAAATTCAATAGGTTTTAATACAATTTATTGGACATTCTTTGTGTGTTAGTTAATTGCTTCATGTGTCTGTACCTGTTCCCTTGACTGTAAAATTACATAGAGATATATACCTTACAGGAATGTTGGAGTGATTAAATAATGCACTGTATGATGTGAAACAAGATGTACAAACACTTAAGAGACAAGCCTCTGTGAAGGTCTGCAAGAATACTTGAAGACCTGGGTAAATGAAGTACAAAGGACCCCTTCTAAATGTGATTGATACCACCACTAGCTTGGGGTCCTGACTGTACAAAAGTCAGAAAGAAAGATGTCTACCAGGTCTCACCACTCAGTACTTTCTGAGTGACACATTGTGGTCATCTGTTTCATGGCCCTGCTGCCATGCCTTCCACAGCATGATGGACTGTGTTTCCTCAAACTGTAGGCCAAAATAATTTTTTCTTTATTTAAGGAAGTTTTGTCAGGTATTTTGTTACAGCCATAAATATTTCATACATTCATATTGTATGTAAAACTCCTGGAGGGATTTATTGAATAAACACCATGCACTATTTTCCTGTTATGATTAATATTGTTATTATGGTGATGAATTTGGAACATGACAGTAAAGACTGTTCAGTTCTGCTATTATTTCACACATAAACCTAGCTCTTGACTTTGTTCTTGAAAAAGAAGTACTAACAAGGAGTGATAATCCTTTCTGCTATCATACTTACTAGCTTTGTAACCTTAACATAGTCATTTGAACTTTCTAGCAAAAAAAAAAAAACCAACCAAAATCTTGTCATATTAGGTAAGATCTAGTGCTCAATGCAGTCAGAGCAATGCCAGCCACATAGTGAGATATCAGTGAGTATTGACTCTTTAACCTTACTGTCTCACCTATAGTGTTATGGTATTAGAATCTTAATAGATTCTTCTACTTTCCCAGGTTATTTTTATCAAAGGATATAGTGAATGATACAGCAGAAACTTGAAATGAATAAGAAGTGAAGCAAAAACCCTCCACCCTCATTATGTATTTCTTATATTGTCTCATAAGATCAGGTTGCAAACCCTAATACCAAACAGTACATCCTGTTAGTATAACTCTAAATTACTCCATCCTTTTGCTTACACTCATGGTAGAATTTTTTCATTAATTTATATATTTATTCACTTTACATCCCCATTGCAGCCCCCTTCCTTTCTCTCTTCCCACTCTCACCTTCCTATCTCCTTCTCTCATCCACCCTATCCCCTTCTCCTTAGAGAAGGGAGTACCTTCACCTAACACAGATACCAACCACCCTGGCATATCATGTCTTATAAAGAATAAGCAACAATTCTTGGAAACAGATGTAGAAACCTGCGGCCAAATATTTGACAGAGCTCAGGGATTCTTGTTTTAGAGTTGGGGGAAGGAATGAGGGAGCCAGAGGAGTCAAGGAAACCATAAGAAGACCTAGAGAGCCAACTAATTGCCCACAAGAAGTCCTACAGAGCCAACTAACTGGGTCCATGGAGGATCACAGAAACTGAACAACCAACCAAAGACCATGCATAGACTGGACCTAGGCTTTCAATACTTACATAACATATGTGAAGCTTGGTTTTCATGGGAGTCCCCCCAAAATTGGTACAGAGGCTGTCTCTGACTCAGACTCTGTTGCCTATCTTTGGATCCTTTTTCCCTAGCTGGATTTCCTTGTCTGCCTTCAGTGGGAAAGAATACATAAAATAGATTTTTAATTGCGTCTGCGATGTTGTATTCTGTATGTGTATATGGTATGTGTATGCATGTTCATGCATGATTGCATGCATGTGCCTGCCATAGTCCACATGATGAGGCCAGACATAACTTGGGTAGTCATAAGACTCAATCTTTACCTAGCATCTTGTTTTAGATAGTTTCTGGTTGCTCACTACTACCTTATGCTAGGCTAGTTCACTGGTGTACTTCTCAGATTCTCCTGATTACAGGTGCATGCATTACTATGTCAAGCTTCCACCTGTGGGTTCTAGGGATCTGAGCACAGGTAGTCTGAACACAGGTAATCAGGGATGCATGACAGACACTATTACCATCAGTCCATTTCCTCACATCCAGCTTACAGTGGATTTTGTTCACAGGTTTTGTACATTCTCATTTTATATTAGTGTCTATTTGCAAATCATCATCATCTTCTTCCTCTCTGTCTCTGTCTCTGTCTCTGTCTCTCTCTCTCTCTCTCACACACACACACACATGTGCACACATGCACACACATGGGGACATGTGCATATATACACTTGTACTGGCACACCCTCAACACACACACATTTCCATCATGGGTCTAGAATATTCGTTATCTACATGACTCTACCATCTCTTATCCTTGTTTAACTGTCAGTACTTTCTTTCCATCTAACATTACCTATTTCAGTTCCTGACATTACTTTCATTGTCATCCAGTGTAATCCACTACACCTGCTTCCATGACAGCCTTGCTTCTCAACCCACTGCTTGTCTTGAGGTCTGAGAAAAGCTTGGCATCACTGTAATGTTTCTATGATGACGTCAGACAGTAACTGGCTTGGTTTATGAGCTGTTGTTCTACTCTAGCCAGTGTGTCCTAGTATTTCCCCCAATTGTAAATTGTTCATTTAGCTCCAGACAGACACAGCTTGACTCCAGACTTGAAGCCTGTTATTAACTGTTTCTCCAGTGAGTGCTACCAATGTCTTCAGTCTTGCATCTGGGCTGTAGCCTTGTTTTCATGAGAACGACTCATATGAGTCATGGTAACTGCCAGTCTTGCCTGCCAGTGCACTCTGTGCTGTCTGCCAGCAGAAAATATTGGTATGTTCCTGCTGTTGTTCTTTTCACAATTTTCTGTGCTCCACAATTTCTAAAAAATAAGCCTACTATCCTATTCAGAGTCTACTTTACACTGAAATATTCCTGGGAAGAATTTTGTTGTTTTTGCTTTGGTTATTTTATATGGATGATTGTGTGTGTGTGTGTGTGTGTGTGTGCATGCGTGCATGTGTGTGTGTGTGTGTATGTGTGTGTGAATATTCATGCTCCTTCATGCTCATTAAGTTCCTGCACTTTGTTCACAACTGCAGAAGTCAGAGGAAGACATTCGGGTAGTGTTCTATAGCTATTCACCTTATTCCTTTTGTCCAGATCTCTTTACTGAATCTTAATCTCAGAGGGTAGGAAACAAATACTTGTGTGTCTCCTCTTTCTTTCCCCACAAAACACAAGTTTTCAGATGTATAAGTGGCCACAGCCTAAATTTTAAAAGGGAACAGAAAATTTGGATCGAGTTTCTCCTGCTTGCTTAGCAAGAATTGCTTCATGATGTGTTATTTTCCCATTCCTGGGAAATATTTTAAAAGCCACAAAAGCCAAAGGTATATAGAATAACTTATTTAAAAATATTTTTATTGATTCTTTGTAAATTTCACATCATGCACTTCAGTCTCCCTCATCTGCCTGTCCCTTCTTATACGCTGTGTGTTCTTGCAATTTCCCATAGAATAACTTCTTAAATAAAAATTTCTACATGAATTAAAAGTAATGAGTTTGAAACAGAGTATAGCTCTGAAGTTAAAAACTGTAGAGAACATGGAAAATAAAGGAAAAAGCCTAGCACCCCACATTGGACTCCATGTCCATTATACCTGTTATATAATGTGCTTTGAGAACAAAAAACATTTACAGGGAACATTTTATCTCTGTTTTCAACAGATAGTAAGTACTGATAAACTCAGTTTAAAATGTACAGAGTAAACAGTTGGTCAATTTATGTCCCAGCTAGCATTTGTATAAATGTGTGTCTTGATAAAGTATATATGACCCTAAAAACTATATGAATCCATTACAGTTTGTACATGATAAGATGATGGACCCAATTCAAGAGAAGACATTTGTGACCAAGCTTGCAAGATTTTGAGAATTTTCTCAGAATCTGAGCAAAATTATTTTTCAATGATGAAATTTTAATATAAACTGACTCTGGTGTTAAGCATATACTTGTGCTTTCTGCCAAACCCACATCCACTAGAAGGCCATCCTGTAATGGTCTTCTTCTCTGGGATGTGCAACAAAATTGATTTGGGATGTTATTACATTAAAAGAGTAAGAAACAAACAAGGGAATCTCCAGGGGAAAGACAGTGAATTATTGAGCAAACTCAAAGAAATTCTGAGACTGGAGTTCAATTTCTAAAGTACTTGGCTAACATGCAGGAAGCTCTGTGTTTTAGCCCCATCACTATTTACATGATGCAATACTGAAATCTCAATACTCAGAATGTAGAGGCAGAATGATCAGTTCAAGGTCATTCTTGTTTACTGCAGATTTTGATACTGTACCAACCATATGTTCAAACTTACTAAGAAACTAAGAGATAACTTTTAAAAGTCTATTGTTGTTCCTTTATGAATCAAACATGCACACACACACACACACACACACACACACACACACACACACTAGCTCTAATCTAGAGAAAAAGATTATATGCTCTCTGCAGTCAAGAGCTTACGTAGGTCAAGAAGAGTAAACATCAAAAAATTATTGAGTGTAGCACTGAATCTATCACAGGTCTGGCTGCAACACTTTTTGTAGGATTGACATCATCTCAGCACAGGTTAACAGAAGGGGCCACCCTCAAGATGCAGTTCTTCTCTATTCTGAGTGGTTTCTTTAATGCCATGCATTCCTCTCTCCTCCAAGAAGATAAATAATGTTGTCACTATGTTCAACTGCCCATGAGAGTTTGTCTTAGCATGGCATCTGCACCAGATGTGATTATAGCTACAAATGCTGCAAATTCTGAAGGAAATTTTAGGGATGAAATGGCATATTTGACAAATAAAGATGAAGCCAATCATTAAGTTAGACGGGAAAACATCCAAGTTGCCCAAAATATTCAAACTCCTAAAGCAAATAGGCCCAGAGCTACATTTAAGGAAAGATATGGAAAATATCAAGTTTATAATGAGGTACAAACAGATTCTACTCATTTAATAAATTCTACCAAGGGGATCACAATTATGGCAAAATGCTATAAAATGTGATAATTCAATAAAAAGTTAGGTTTTTCCTCCTACAGTAATGAAACCTAAACAGGTTTTGAAAAACATTAACCTATGGCTAATTAGTCATTATAGTCATATTTATAAGAAAATGACAGAATCTTAACAGCTCAGTACCTGATCATGTATTCATATATCTGTCTATAAAAATCAAAAACACTCTAGAGAGTTGATGATGCCCATACTTTCTGTAAATTAGTAGAACTTTGAATAGACAGACCCAATGTCTGAATTTCAATGGTCATTATGTGAGTTTGCCTGAGCAGACATGAACAAATTTATATTTACCCCAGACCAAAGACCATAGGAATGATTCCATCTATGTCTTCCTTGTGGAACCAAACAGTTGACTGAAGCCAGGTGTAGAACAGGGATGATTCAATGGAAACTAAACCATTAGAAAGCCCATCCCACTCTGAGTGGTGACGTACAGACGCTAAAATCCTATAGCTGTTTGCATGACTGGCAGACCTATGGACTGGTCTAAGAATCTTTTTCCTCAGTAACTGTTGCTTTTATAATCATAAGTTATACAAGGGGTCTTGTGGATCCTGTAAATTTCAGGAGCTCCTGAGCCTTGTAGTCTTTACTTATTTCATGAGTCTTGTAAATTTCATATCCTTCCTGAGTCTTGAGGAAACTTTCTCTAGCATGGAATGTTTAAAGTTATAGGTGATAACTAAATAGTGGGTGTGATTTATAGTCCAGCTGTTACATAAGTCCTCTTTTTTTCTCTAACCCTCTCTACGACTGACTGCCCATTGCCTGTTTAGTTCTTAAAAAAAAAAAAAAAAAAAAAAAATTTCCACCACATGTTTTGACACGGAAGTACCATGGATTCCTGTGTGGAATCCATCTCTAGTGTGTTCAAGAAAATAAGAGTTACTAGTTACAGTGTTCTGTCTGCTTTCATTTCATGTAATCAAGAGGTGTTTAGAATTAGGGATCATTGACTTCAAATACCATCCAGACATTATGCTAAGGGTTATGGAAAACCATTTAATGTTTATCAACAGTCTTATCAAGTTAGCATATTACTTCAATTTATATTGAATAAACTTCAATTTATATTGAATAAAAGAGAAATAAACTTCTTATTGCCTTAGTGGAATTGAGTTAGAGAATTATGTATGCAAAATTATTTATAGTATTTTAATGTGTTGTTTATAAATTATAGAGGGCATATTCATAGTTGGCTGTGTATAGGGCAAAGAGAATATGCAAGAACAGAGAATGCTGGATGTTGTGTGGTGTTTCCTGAGAAGATGTGAATAACATTCTTTTTACATCAATTAGAGCACCAGTAACAGATCAAAACAAAAAACCAAAAAACCAAAAACTCTTCTACTAAATTTAAACTTAATAAACCAGTGATATTATTGGTGCTTCTTTCAGATGTATGAATGAAGGGTATTTCAGGAGCCTGGCAAACTCACAAACAGCTGCAACACTGAACAGGCTACCCAGCATGAGTGACAACTCAGAAAAGATGCATACTGATAACTCTTGACTACATAACTCAGTCTTGGAGAGTCTTGTCTCCCTAAGAGTTGTTCCTGTGCATGTAACTTTGAAGAGGGAGGCTTGTGAATCTCAGAAGGTTCCTAAGGCCTTCATGAAAACATTTCGTAAGTTATAGAGAATAATCCATATCCTAATTTTGGGGGACTGGTGTGACTTAACCATACAAGTGGAATATGATGGACTTAGGTACTCACCTACCATTATCTCTTCCCACCTACATGTGCCTCTTTAATTCTTCACTCTAAATAAATATTACTTTTGCTCAACAGATGAAAATGTGTATTAAACATCATCTTATGCTTATAAAGTCCATAGGTGTTTATATATAAATATAAACACCTATGTTTATATATTTATATATAAATACATAGGTATTTATATATAAATATCTATATTTATAGATATTCAAGTGTATAATTTAAACTTACCTATATTTTTACTGTAAATGCCATGTGCGCATATATATATATATATATATATATATATATATATATATATATTATGTTTTTCAAGACCCAATTTTGATCCTACCTGCCCTGTTTCTTTGACATGCCCAAGCCACTGCTTCTTCAGTCACTCTTTGTTGGGAAGTACCCCACGACTCACATGGGTCATTTGTTTAGAGTAAGTTTGCTGAAGTTCAGGTGTTAAGATCGGTCATAGAACCAAAAGGAAAAGAGAATATCACATCCTGGCTGATGTTTCCCTCATGTTCAGATGTTTTTTTTCTGGATATCAGATGGCTTCTCAGAGACTCCAACACTGTGAAAATGCTTTGCATTTGATTCAACTTCCTTCTCTTATTCAGCTCTCAGAATAAATAAATAGGTCATAGGATTAAGGACATGACTCAGTGGTCAAGGGCTTGTCTAGCATGTGTGGACCTTCATATAATCTCAGCATGACAAAGAAGAAGAGGGAGAGGGGGAAAAAGGAGGGTGAGACAAAGTAAAAGACTATGTTCCTTATTTCACAACAATTTTATTATATTCCACATTGGTAAAATATATATTCTTAAAATGATTATGATAATATACTTAGGAGAACTTCAAACTGGAAAAAAGGATGAGAGAGTAATAGGATGAATATGTTTGAAATGCATTATGTGTATTGTGAAAATGTCATATAAAAGTAAATATATATAATTAGTATGAATAGAAGCATTTTTAAAATTTTTAATGCTAAGTATTTAAAATAAATATAGTAATTTCGCATAGTTATTAAATAATTCTTAAGAAGTCAAACAAAAGCTATTTTATCACAGAACAGCTGCTTAATATAAATGAAGACTCTTGCTGTGTCCTGGCCTTTCACTGCCTTTGTCTAGACCTTTCTATGACCATTTTGTAACTTGTCATTAAGCTTTTTCTCTTACTGAAACTCTAGAATAAGGAAATGCTAAAAGCAGCTTTTAGTTCCACAATTTTATTTTAACACCAGAAGTGAAATATATTGGATTAATCACTAAAAGCATAGTTATTGAGCTCCTGTTGAGTTTAGCAGTGTGTGGGGATCACCGGCTCCAAGCAATATAACAAAGGCATCCTTTCAGAGTTTTTAAGTCAGCTGAGGCCAGAAAATTCTTTCAAAGAGGTCAAACAGGGGGAAAGTGAAATTGTGTGGGCTCTCTACCACACCTCCCTCCTTCCCCTCCTCACAGGGCCATGAGCTTAAAGATGAAGAGAAAAAGGTTCATAAAAAGAAACATGTTTCCTTTAAAAAAATTAATTACAGTTAATTCTATGTTTACTTATTTCCTAAATTCTTACCCATCGTGTTTCTACTAACATACAGAATTTTGTCATAAATATCATCCTTAAATACCAGTCTGTGAAATATATTGTTGAACACAGCCAAAGTAATAAGAAACGCTGATCAAAACCAAGTTCTTACATAAAGTTTAAAGCAATTTTGCCTTTAAAGAATGTTTTTTTATGTTGAGACATTTAAAGGACCCTTGCTGGTACATGGCTAGTGTTACTGTGAAAATCTACCCCAAGAAAAGGGCAGCTAATCCAGGATGCTTGGTAAATTCTCATTCTCCTGAGCCTAGTGCCTGGCAGAAACCTGTCATTCATCTGCAGGCAGGTAACATTGGAATACTTTTCCTCTCCTCATCATCCCCAAATGAATCAACTCTCTCCTAGATTTGCATTAATTAGCCTCAACACAGTGTAGGTTCTGAGCTTGTGTATGTCAGATCTTTCTTAAAACTTCTATAAATCACAGAAGTAGACAATTCAAACAAGTCTTGACTTACAATAAGGGCAAAACACATTACTGGTGGCAAATAAAAGATTTAAGATGAGATGAACTTGTGTTTGAATTCCAAATTTTTGGTATAGTAAATGTATACCTTGTATTTAATGTCTAAACATAATAAGCCTTCACATACTCAACTCTAAAATGGGAATAATAGAGGCTCCCACAATTGTGGTGTTCAGTGAACAATGGCCATAAGGATGAAATAAAATGATATCACTACCGAAGTTACCTCCCAACCCCCACTCATCGTTAGAGTCAGCAATCCTGGATAATACTCTGGATATACAAGCAGTTCACAAGAGCTTGAAGGGGCTCAGTGAGTAATGAAGTTGCTATTCCAAGCTCTAGAATCTGAGTTAGATACCCAGAATCTACTTATAAAGTCAGGTGTGTCAGAACACAATAGTAATGCCAGCACTGGGGCGGCAGAGACAGGCTGATCCCAGGGCTTCATTAGTCTACTTGATGAACTAAAGGCTAAGAAAAGACTGTCTCAGTAAATGAGGTGAGTGATTCTTGAGTAAGGACACCTGAGATTATCCTCTGGTATCTCCATGCATGTTCACAAACACATACACACACACACACACACACACACACACACACACACACACCATACATCCATACATATACTCGAGGGCAATATTGTTTACAGTCAGCCTTCTCTGACTGATGCAATCATCTCCAGTTTGAGTATGTAAGCACTGAGCACCTCTCCAGAATTGGTCACAGCTGACATTTTCTGTCTACACATACATTTAGTCAAAATATATCTCCTAAAAGTGTGAAAACTTTCATTCATCGCAACACTGTTGACAGAGCATGTTAAGATGCCTGGTCTACATTTGGCACACAACCGATTCTGATCAATTTGAAGTCCAAGAGACAACTTTGCAAAAATATTTTCCATTTTTGCAGCTAAGAATTCTGAGGCCCTAGACGAACAGTTTCTATGAGGTGGAATAGACAATGAATGACAGAGTGATGGTGGACTCAGGAGCTGATTCCCTAAAGTCAGTACTTTCCACCAAGACCATACCTTCTCATTAGCATCACCTTAGCAAATGAATGAACAGTGATCAGGGGATGTTACAGAAACAGTGACTCCTAGATTGGGTCAAATCCAGGCCTGCCATTGGCTGACATATGCTCCTGTCTGGTCTGCTGCTTTCTGTGAGTACATATGTGTGTGGGTTGGAAGCTTTCCCTCTTCAGCTTTGTTGCTGTTGGTTTTGATTTTTGTTTTGCTTTGCTTGCTTGCTTGTTTGTTTGTTTAGTTTCAATCTTCCACTGTGTCTTTGAGCTCACTAATTAGCTAGACTGGCCTAGGTTCACACATTTCACAGATATATGCACATGAATACACTTGACAGAGGAAAATGTCAGGTGTCATTTTTCACGTGCCATCCTCCCATTTTTTTATTATGAGGATGTCTCACACAAACCAGAAACTCTCCACATAGGTGACACTAGTTGTCCAGATAACTCCACATTCTCAAGAAATGAGATGGAATACATATGATGACTGGCTTATCTATAGCCATGTTAGCCATAGAATAGGCATATGTATTCAGAGTATGGCTGTGATTTTCTTTCCCAACTGAGACTATCACTGATTTTAGATTGATATCCCCAGCTGGAATCTCTTCTTTTATTGCTATTATTCAGATAGTTTTGTAACAACTATGTCAGTACAGCTTCACAAGAGTTTCACAATAAGGATTTTTATAAGCTAGGGTCTTTTTGCTGCTTTTTGTGGCACCCTTAGATTCTGGGACACATGAGGAACTTTTTGTTCATAGTTTTCTTATAAAATGAAAGTAACAGTGTGCTATATAAAACACACACTAAACAGTAGGAGATGGAATTTTGTAGTACTAAAGTAAGCCAGCTTCCATGTGTTAACTGCCTTGGAGCCACCCCTCTGGATTTCCTATACCCAGTTATCCACCTAGTGCAAAGCCCATGTGCAGCTTGTTAAACAAAAGTCACATTTCTAAAACCTCTTGAAATACAATAGAGTTCAATGTCTACTAAATTTCATTTGTTCTGATATCTTTACATTCAGATTGGAAAAAAAAAATTCTGCCTAGAGAGATTGCTTAATTGGTAATAAGGAAACTTGAATTCAATTCCCAGAAACCGTGTTAAAAAGCCAGGATTGCTGAGAAGTAATTCAGCAGTTAAAAACACATACTGTGGAGCTAGGTTCCCAACACTCATGTTGGGAAGCTCATACCTGCCTATAATCCAGAGGAACCAATATTCTCTCCCAGCCCCATGAGTGTCATACATGTCACACACACACACACACACACACACACACACACACATACACACACACCATACACACAAAAAAATAAAAATAAATCTGTTGATTAAACAGATGTCTTCTGTGTATATGTTGTGGCTGTTAGCTTGGTGTTTTTTGTGGGACTCCTAATTTTGGGAGTGGCTATGTTTCTGACTTTTTTTAACCTGCTTTTGGGATGTTTTCCATCTTGTCATGTTGACTTGTTTAGTTTTGGTATGATGGCACTTGCCTGATTGTATTTTGTTTTGTCACTTTTGATAGTTATCTCTGCTATTTTAGATGAGAGATGGGGGAGATATAGATATGGGAAAGAGGAAAGGTAGGGCTGGAACTAGGAGGGGTTGAGGGAGGGGAAACTGGGTCAGGATGTGTTGTATGAGAGAAGAATTGATTTCTAGTTCATATGTATGTTTTAAATTATATGCACATATATATACACATACATACATACATACATACATACATACATACACATACAAAAATACGTGTGTGTGTGTGCAACAAGTAAACTGTCTAGTGAGAAACCTATCTTTCCCTCCACAGGGCTGAGTTCTGGACATTTAATATATATATATATATATATATTTCTTGAGTTCCTGTCTAGTGACGAACACTGTCTCTCAGAAATCTAAGTTGGGTGGTGCCTAAAGAAAGGCATCCAAGGCAGTAATCTAGCCTCCATATTCAAACACATATACATCTGTGCCTATACATACATAAAACACATATATGCAAATATATTATTAATATTTATATTTCAGTGTTGTATTACAGCAATACTTATTATTCAATGATTACACAACAGTTTGCCAGGGTTTCCAATAAAGTTTTAATAACATTATTAAGTTTTGATAGTAACTCTCCAAATTGGTTATTTTTATTTTCATTTTTAAATGTAAAAAAAAGTAATAGCTAGAGAGGTTGCATGATTTCCCGTGAGCTATAAACCTATCTTAGTGGTGATTCTGAGATTCATCTCAGGTTTGGCTGGCTCTTGATCACATTGGCCTTTTATTTAGCTCCATCTCCCTTCTTCCCCACTGAGTCAAGCCTTCTCTGGGACCAGCCGGTTTACTCTGCCCAGTTCTGACTCAGCTTTGAAAGCAGGAACAGCATCACACTTCTGCTGGAGAAATGAGACTCTTAAATTCAATGGTACCTTGAATTACTTGAAAATTTGCACCAATTTACATATGCATAGGATCTGCTGCCAGTCCTTATGGTTCCTTGGTCTGTACTAGGCCCGCCTCAGCTTCTCCGTTTCAGGATGTTTTCCCGTGATTCTGATATGTGAGGAAGCTGACAGCACTGTTTTCAGTGTTCAAGAAAGCCAACAGCACTGTTTAGCCGTAGTACTCGGAGTCTCCTGGGGCTTCCTGACAGAAGTTGGATCAGAGAAAAACTGCAGTTGATGTTCGGCTTCTCTGCTTTTAGAGCCCCTCATGACACTCTGCAGATGTCCCAAGATAAACTCTTTGTGACAAGGCCAGCAAGCTGCCTCTCTTCTCTCAGCTCAGCTTTCTCCTGCTGGCTGCTCTCCCAGAAGAAATCCTACTAGCCAGGGTTTCTAGTATCTTTCTTAATAGATGCTCTTTTATGAGACCCAGCAAGCCATGTGACTACTCGAGTTTTACTCCAAATCCCCTTTAATTGGATGCCACTGGAGCTACATGTTATTAATCCAGGTGACATGTTCAAGGCAAGAGTTTAATGCTGAAGAGACTATTTGACTTTTCCGTGTTGAGGACCAGTCTCAAGGACAGAATCTCAGGGAGGGCATACTGACTCTGAGAGTTAGATTCCTCTTCCCACTTTCTCACCAGGACAGCATCATTTGTCAGACTGCCATGCACACGGAAGACCACAGCACCATTAGGACTGGAAATTCCTGCACCACAATGTGGGCAGTGAAATAGTAGCTTTCTCACTGTTCTTCCTGGCAGGCGCTGCTCTTGTCTCTCTAGAGTAGATGACAAACTAGGCTTAAAGTCATTACCTTTTAACAGCTGCACCCTGTAAGGCAGAATGTAAGGACCAGGTTGGAGGGGGCGGGGTATGGATGAGGGTGACAGGTAATTTGTAGCCTTGAGGCTTAGAAATGTCACAGGTAATTCTTTCTTCTCACCCCATCCCTATCTGGCTTCCTGATCCTTTGCTTGGTCTCTTAGATCATTGTGATGATGAATACCATGCTCATACACTGTTTTTAAATCTGTTTAAAAACCAAAAGAAAACCCTAACAACAAGCATAAGTTAACAATATTTAACTGAACTCACTCTGTGCAGTTAGTGTGTCTGCTCACTGAACCACTTGGAAGTGAGTCTAGGCATCATTTTGTCCCTGTCTTCTGCTTTGTCACACGTTTACAACATATCACTTTCAAGCTAGAACCTGAGATAAATTCTATTTATTAACAATTGTCAAGGCCTCAGCCATTTTCTTCATCTGGTTTGCACATTATATGCTATGCTCACATTTTTTACATCTTTACATGGGTTTTAGTAACACTAATTTGAAAAAAATACTTCAATTTATTTCTGTTTATTTTTGAGATTCTGTTTTAATAACAGCATGTCTCCCTTTCCAGTCCTCCCTCCTTACCCATATACTCCTTCTTACTCTCGTTCAAATTTATGTCCTCATTTTCCACCAATTATTATTGAATATATACATATATATTCCTAAATATAATCTATTATGTCCGTATAATGTTACTTGTATATATGTTTTTAGGGCTGACGGTTTGATACTGAACAACCAATTGGTATGCTCTTCCCTGGGGAGGACCACCACACCTTCTCCTAACTTTATTCATTTGTCTGTAGTTCTTTGGGTAGGATTGAGGCGTTCTAAGTTTGGAAAAGGATATTTTGATTAACAACATTAAAACTTGGTATGCAGTTCAGTAGGTAGAGTATTTACGTAGCCTGAAGTTGTATGTACCATCTCTAGCACCTTATGAATTAGGCAAAATGGCTTATTCCTAATCCCAGCACTTGGGATTATAGAAGCAAGAGAATCAGGAGTCCAGGGTCACAATGAGCTATAGAGCAAATTTGGGGCCAGTTTGGGCATGAGACTGTATCATAAAACAAACAATCTAAAAGAAAGTTAAAACTGTCTCATTTCAGTTCTGTAATACTTTTGTTGGTAAGGTTCGAGGATCCTTGGGGCTTGCAGATAGCATCACTGAATCAATGAACTCCAAGTTCACCAAGAGTCCATGTGTCAATAATTATTATGATGACTCTCTTAATTAGGCTTTCTATAGTTTTGAAGAGACAACATGGCAACTCTTATATAGGCAAGCTTTTAATTGGGTCTAGCTTACAGCTCAGAGATTTTATTCCAAGTAGTTAGAGTGAGAAGCCTGGAGACATGCAGGAAGACATGGTGCCAGAAGGGTAGCTGAAAATACTACATCTGTGACCCTGGGAAATGAGAAAAGTATGAAACACTGGGTCTGGCTTGAACATCTGAATCCTCGAGGCTCAAATCCAGTGACATACTTCCTTTAATAAGGCCACACTAACTCTAACAAGGCTGTATGTCAAATAATGCCATGACCTATGAGTCGATGGGAGTAACTTTTATTCAAACTACCATAGAGACCAATTGAGAAAGACCCTTTGACAATGAACAATGACCTCCATATGTGTGTGTGTTCATGTGCACACGCACACACACTCCTTCTAAACATACATACAAATTTAAACTTAATTTACAAATAAAGAACAAAGTTGTCACTTATGCAAGCCTGATGTCTGCCTTTATTCAATCTTCTGGCTTAAGTCACTGCTCCAGTATAGGAGTTGCCAACCTAAACCTCCTCTGAAATCATTTATTTAGAATTCTGTAACACATTGTCCATCTTTCCTATTCTAGTGTAAATTGTATGGCAATAGTAATTTGTGTCTGCTCCAATAGCATGCCATCAAAGACAGGATGTGCCATAGGAAATAGACATTCAGCAAATATTCCATGAAAAATAAACAAACAAATGATCAATATTAGCCAACCCAGGGGGGAAAAAAAAACCTCTGTTCCAAAAGACTTCTTAGGAACTTCTATTGAATCATAAGTCTTAGAGTTATTCCAATTTAGTTTTCTAGTTCACCATGACCCTTCTTAAGTCTGGCAATACAAGGTCATTGTATTTGGTTAGGAATCTAATGACAGCAATGGTCCATATTATGAAAACAATATTCTCTATTTACATTGTGACAGTTGTTTTGTGTTAGAATTTTTAATATTTCACTCTTTAAACTTATATAGGTTGTATGTTTTCTTTATCATCTTCTGAAAGGCCATTTCACAAAAATTGCATTTTTGCCAGGGAATCAGGATACAGTTAATTGCTTAAAGAGTGATTGTGTTTAATTAAACAGGAAGCCAAAATATTGCTAAAAATAAGATAGAAGAACAAATGTGTAAGAGTTCTTACCTTCTATAAAATAGTTGATAATAGACAAAAAAAAATGTTTTCACATGAACTACAGTAATGACTAGTTACAATAATATGTTTAAAGGCTATGGAAAGCTAGAAGTTTATAAACTTAAACTCATTATTAATCCTTATAATACAAAAACAAAGGACTGTTGAGTGGGCATGCAGTAATAGACACAGTGAGTTCATGTAAGCAAGAGCGATGTTGTCTGTTTTCTTTTTTCTTTTTTCTTAATCATTTTATTCATTTACATTTCAAATGATAACCCCCTGTCTGATTTCCCCTCCACAAACCCTCCATTCCATTCCCTTTCTCCCTCCTCTCTTTTGCCTCTACAAGGGTTTTCCTCCACCTACTCACCCCCCTCCCAACTCACCACCCTAGCATTCTCCTACATTGGGGGACATCAAAACTCCACAGGACCAAGGGCCTCCCCTCCCATTGATGCCAGATAAAGCCATCCTCTGCTACATATGTACCTGGTACCATGGATCCCTCCATGTGTACTCTTTGGTTGGTGATTTATTCCCTGGGAATTCGAGGTGGTCAGGTGAGTTGATATTGTTGTTTCTATGGGTTTACAATCCCCTAAAAATATAATATTCACAGCATAACTTATTTGGTCAATGAGAAACGGAATTTGATTTGTCTCCTCTTCTGTCTAGTTTTTCATGTTGATATTTTAATTTTGTTGACTCATGAATTTTTGTTCATTGTGTTTATAAAACTATATTATTAGAATACTTTTATTGAGTTTCATTCACAAACTTGTAAAAAATGACACAAAAGATAATTAAACATTTTCATTACTAATGGTCAATTTTATTTAGAGCTTCCTGTGTTCTAGACAGTGTCCTAAGTATTTATATACACTTATTCAATTTGTCCAAGTATTTATATACATTTATTCAGTTTATCCAATCCTACAGAGTTTGCCATTATCATCCCCATTTTACAAATGAGAAGAATGAGATGTAGAAATTTTGTGTAATTTCTTTTTTCTTTTTTGTTTTTTTCTTTTATTGGATATTTTTAATTTACATTTCAAATGTTATTCCCTTTCCAAGTTTTCTCTCCAGAAACCCTCTATCACATTCCCCCCTGCTTCTATGATGGTATTCCCCCACCCACCCATTCCTGCCTCCCTCCCTTGGCATTCCTCTACTCTGGGGCATCAAGGCTTCACAGGACCAAGGGCCTCTTCTCTCCCTGATTCTCAACAAGGCCATCCTCTGCTACATATGCGGCTGGAGCTTCATGTATACTTTTTGGTTGGTAGTTTAGTCTCTGGGAGCTCTGGGGGATCTGGTTGTTTGATATTGTTGTTTTTCCTAAAAAGACTGAAGGCTCTGCTCCTTCAGTCCTTTTTCTAACTCCTCCATTGGGGACCCTGTGCTCAGTCCAATGGTTTTCCACCTCTGTATTTGTCAGGCTCTGGAAGAGACTCTCAGGAGACAACTATTTCAGGCTCCTGTCAGCATGCACTTTTTGGCATCACCAATAGTGCCTGGGTTTGTTGTGTGTATATAGGATGGATCCCCAGATGGGGCAGTCTCTGAATGGCCTTTCCTTCAGTCTCTGCTCCACACTTTGTCTCTGTATTTCTTTTAAGAGTCATTTTATTTGAGTCAGGGTTTCTTTCTGTAGCCTTGCCACTAACTCTGTAGATCAGGCTGCCCTCCAACTCACAGAAATTTGCCTGCCTCTGCCTCCTGAATGCCAGCATTAAAGGCCTGTTTCCCCATCACTTGGCAAGAATTGGATTTAAATCTTGACAATCTGTTCCTGAGATAACTTCTATTAGACATACCTGTGAATATAATTTTTTAAAAATCTTTCTTCACTGTAAGATGAAAAGTTTAACCCCCTTCATTAGGATTTACTAGATGGAGGGTAACACTTCTGAACAGTAGTACTAATTAACTATGCAAATTGGCATATAATAAAAAATCCTGCAAGGGTAATCAAGGTACTCTCAAAGATACTGAATAGCCCTTTCTCATTTCTGAGACATTTGAATTTGGGTTTGTTTGAGCTACTGCCTATGACAAGACTTTCGTTGTTTGTTTTGGAGGGTTGACTACATATCACTACTTTCCATTAGGGCTGCTTCCTGTGTATTCTATGTTGTCTTTATGAAACGATTTTGCTGTAGTCACCCATTGCTTCTAGCTCTTAACAATATTTCTCTGATGACTGTGGAGCCCTAGAAGAAATGAGGAGATAAAGTGATATAATTGTTAGATTTAGGGTTGACCATTCCATGTCTTTTAATATATGAACCCTTATCAGTTATGGGTTTCTTTGTTAGTTGCCATCTGCTACAAATAGAAGTTTCTCTAATGAAGACTGAAAGATCTAACTTATGAGTATAAAGAAAAGTCCTTAGTATGAAACTGTATATTGTGCACATTTATTAGACTAAAAGTACTAAGTTTTCTCCTAGTACCTCGGACCTCCCCATACACTCATGAGTGTTTACCCCCATTAACAGTACCAAGTGTGAGTTACACCTTATGGAGAAGACTTAAATCCAATCAGAAAGTGGTTGGTTAGTCTGATTAGAGTCATGACACTATTGAACTAATGGACATAAATTACTAGGTCAGTTGTTATTGTTGTCCAGAGAATTCACATCTGGATAAGACTGTTGATTACTTTTTTTGCTATAAAAGGTCATATTAACACTGTATTCATACTGTTTTAGCCAGCAATAAAGCTTTGGATATGCTCTGCCTGTACATGTAGGATTTTTCTATAAATAATTTTCATGACAAATAGAATTATGAGGAAATTTTTCTTTACTAACATTTTAAAAAAATGCTCTGCGGATTTTTTCAGAAAATATAAGTTTTTAAAGTTCAATTAAAAAATTCTAATTATGCTTCCCTCAGCTTTGTCTTGGAATTCTTGTGTCAAGCAAAGCACCTGATTGAAAAGATACTCATTCTCCCTAAGCATGCCCCTTCTGAAGGGAAACTTCTGACTATGCTCACCTCATGTGCATTCTTCTTGTGTTACAGTCCTTGAATCAAAACGGCTGACAGAATGATATATTCAAACAGCACAGGGATGCTTAGTATTCTTTCCCCAGTTCTTAGAGTTTGGGGGTCCCTTCATCTGCTAGAGGAAAGAAAAATCAGTTTAGTCTACATCCTGACAGTAAGGCTGTTATTAAAGACCCATATACCAAATATACTCTGTACATAAATCTTTTAAATTGGACTTAGGAATGAAACACCACCTTCAGAAAAATGATACTTTGGTGCTAATGTGGCCTGAAAACAGTTTGTGGGGGACTCACTTTCAATTTTCCTGCACAAGTTTTCACCTTGTTTACTGAGGTGACTGTTCTCATTTAATAGCAAGTGGTCTGGCTTTCTCCCAGTCTGTTTTGTTTTTTTTGTTTTTTTTTTGTTTTTTTTTTTTTAATAAAAAATGGGAATTGTCCCATCTGTACTTGCTGGTTTTATGTCAAATTAATGTAAGTGATAGTGGAGGAAAGGGAACCTCAACTGAAAAAAAAGGCTCCATAATCTTGGGCTGTAGGCAAGCCTTTCAAGTAGTTTCACTATTAGTGACTGGTGTGTGAGAGCCCAGCCTATTATGGGTAATATGATGCTTAGCATGTAGGACTTTCCTAGTTCTATAGGAAAGCAGGCTGAGCAAGCCATGAGAGATAAACCAGAAAGCAGCATTCTTCCATTGCTTCTGCATCAGCTCCTGCTTCCAGGTTCCTGCTGTGTTTGAGTTTCTGTCCTTATGTTCTCCAATGATGAACAGAGATATGGAAGTGTAAGCTAAATAAACCCTTTCTTCCCCAAGTTACTTTAGCCTTGGTGTTTCCTCACAGCAATTGTAATCTTGGTAAAGACTCCATCCATAACAAATTTAACAGACATATAAATGTGGTTCTACTTTCTGCTTCTTCCCTCGGGGTGTCCAGGTACGGCTGCACACTGGGCAGGAAAGGATGAAGCAGAGCCTGAAACTGGTGGGTCACCAAAATCTCAGTCCAGCTGTGGGTGTCCCTGAAGGTTGCAGGAAGCTTTCTCCAAGGATTTCAATGTTAAAGCTTTTTTAGATATTATTCAGTGAAATAGTTCTTTTAGACAATATTCAGTAAAATAGTTTGTGTGGTTTTATTAGGGGTTAAAAAGAACTATATAAACATTAGAGGGTAGAGAATAGGAAGGGGTCTTTTTAGGGTTAATGTACATTGTTTGGAGATTAAGGTACAGGAAATGCCTCATTTGCATGAGAAAGCATTCCAAGTGCAACACAGACAGGTTCTTATGGGGGAAACAGATTTGAACCCTTAATTTCCCCAAGGACTACATGTGATTCCTCAGGAGAATGTGGAGGCCTGGCTTCCCAGATAAGGTTAGGTGAAGAGGAAGCCCTACTGAAAAAGAGAGTCCTCCATTTTACCCTGAGCTCAGGATACTATCTGTTCATGGAAGACATGATCTTAGCATTAGGGTTTCCCAACAGTAATGATCATGTAGTGATGGTGTTGAAAGGTAGTTTTAGGAATCTCAGGGTCCTGAATAAAACGCAGTCATGTCTGCCTTTACCACTCACTAGCTATAGGATGTGATGAACCTCAGTTTCTGTATCCCTCAAAGTGACTCTAATTTTCCTTTAATGTGTTTGAATAGAAATAAACCTGTTCATATTGAGCATCACTGATCTGAGAGTGTGCAATGCTCCATTTTGAATACTACCATAAGAACATTCCACATTTGCATTGGGCAGATGGCCCATTCAGTAAAATTCTTGCATTGAAAAGTGTGAGGACCTGAGTTCGAGCCTTAGAAACCATGTTATAAAAATGCAAGCACAGAAGTGCAAGGCCCATGATCCCAGTGTGCAGAAGATAAAGCCAGGAAAACTCCCCAGGGCTTGAAGCCAGCAAACATGCCAGAATCAGCCAGGTCCAGGCCTAGAAATGCAAATAGAGAGTGAAGGGTACAACATATAACATGGCCTCTCACCTCCATATGTGTGTATGCAAACATACATACATACATACATACATATGCATGCACTTGTATATACACACACATACATGAGAGCATGCAAGCACACACACACACACACACACACACACACACACAAGGGAACAAGGGATGGAGGTGGACAGAAGATTCCATACTTAACTCATATGACAGTGAAAATATAAAAACTCTTTACATATTAAGTGGAAATGCCTTCTAATTCTGTATAAAAGCATGAATGGATTTCATATTCAGATGCCATTTTCATTCTCCAAATGCCTCTTTTTGCATATTGAGTGTTCTACAATACAAAAGATTCAATAAATAAAGGTAAAAGAAGAATCCAAAACACTGCTGTTTATTCATTTTGGGTAAGAGATATGCAGATGGTCTTGATGAAGACATTGTCAAAGTACCAGCTTAGGTTCTTCATGTTGGACAACATAAGATCAAAAAAGACAGTTGTAAATGATTGTGAATGGTATATTGATAAACTTTCTGCTTTCTAATATCTTTTGTTCTGATAATTATTTGTGCTTATGTTCATCATTAAAACAATCGATGAGGGATAATAAGGGTTTCCACAGCACTATCAGTGCTCTTAACATTTGGTGGTTTTCTCTTTCCACATTATTGATTCCACAAATATTTTAAAAAATGTAGTCACAGATGTTTACACATGTTTTAAGCTTTATACCAGTCAGTCATAACACAAAAGGCACTTACTCTTATTACAATGAACACTGGCCAGTATTAGTCTGTTAAGTATAAGGAATTACATATATAATTTACATGTGTAAAAGTAATTATACTTTTAATTAAAAAATATAGAGAGCAAATTTTTATAGTTCAGAAGTAGAGATGTAAATTTAGTAGAATCTGTGTCTAGCATACACAGATCCAGAGGTTCAATCCTCAGCATAAAGAAAGCAAAATGGTGGGATGTTCCTACAGTCCCAGTATTTGAGAGCTGGATACAGAAGAATTATGGGTTCAAGGTCACCCCTGGCTATATAGCAAGCTTTGAGGTTAGTCTACAGTAAGTACATAAGAACCTTTCTTAAAAATAATAATAATTTCAAGCATTTGTACTTCTGTAGGCCACAAAAAAAATGCTAGATACATTTTTTTCTGGTCTAGTTTTTAATTGCATGGAATTATGAGTTGGCTTAATTATCATGATGAAAAGAATTGTCATTTCTTCACAAAAAAAAAAAAAAAAAAGACAAGTATGTGCTGTGCTGACCAATGAACACACAAAGACTTCTTGTTCTCCTAAAAATTTAATCTTGTATAAACTGAAATAGTCCTTTCAACTTTTTTTTTTGTTTGTTTTTTGAGACAGGGTTTTTTTGTGTAGCCCTTGCTGTCCTGGAACTCACTCTGTAGACCAGGCTGGCCTTGAACTCAGAAATCAGCCTGCATCTGCCTCCCAAGTGCTGGGATTAAAGGCGTGTGCCACCACCGCCCGGCTTCCTTTCAATTTATAGGCCAAACTTTCCATCACACTATCCTTCTTAGAAAGTAAATAGATATAATGCAACTTGGTCATGATTTTTCTAAGCACACAATTTGTCTCCCTGGAATTCACTTATGCTATCTATGTGTGGGGACTACAACCATGTCAGTCTCTGAAATATTCTTCCATGTAAGCCACATTTTTCAATGTCAAAGTATAGTGACCTGCTTTAAAGCCATTTAAATAGTGATTAAACTAAATATCAGTATTAAAAACAAGACATCTATAAGCTATAGTTGTGAGGATGGTCTCTATGAAAGCCTGTGCATTTTTATTGACCAAACACAACGACAGGTTGGCTAATGTAAGTTATCAATGGAAAGCTACAACCCACTCTCAGGTATGTATCAATGTGAGGAATATACACAGAGCCTGAATAAGTTTTCTTTTAGGGAGATTTACTTAATTTTATCTCAGTACTCAGTTTTAAATTGGGAACATTTCTCAGTATCTTTAAACCTCAAGAAATTAATTCTTTCAAATTAGCCAACAAATGTTGAATCAAAAAAAAGCTGTAGTTTTATATCTTTTACAGAAATTACAATTATTAAAAACTAAAAGCAAAAAATTGAAACAATTTTGACAAAGGCAAGGGGGAATGGAATAAAATTAAAATATGAATACTTAAATATTTCCAAATTTAATTTCAGAAATCTCTGATTGCATACTAGAATCTCTTGTCTTCTGGGAAGAACATTTTGATGCAGCTCCTGTTTCTTAATTATATCAATTCATATTCTGAATCATAAGGGAATGAAATCAGTAAATCCTGTAATTTTGCAGAAATCTAAATTTAATAAAACCTGTAAGCAAATCATAGAGGCAATCTACTTAACAAATCTTATTGTGTAAAAATATTAATCAAAGAGAAAGTGGGACATTGTGAAAAGAGGCAAAAATAGTCCATGTGGAAATAACATGAGCTTAAATGTTTGAAATATAATTATAATAATTCAAGACTGAGGAGTCCTTAATTTTGTATTTTCTCTGAGTTTGCCAGAAATATTTTTTTGCATCCTGATCACTGCCTTTCTCCCAGGCACTCCCTTCCACAATCCTTCCCCCATACCTCCCTGAGGTATCCTCTGAGCAGGTGCCCCTCCACTTGGCACTTAAGTTTCTTCGAGGCTAGACATTTCCTCTCCCACTGAGGTCAAAGATGTATGCCCAGCTAGAAGAACATATACCACATACAGGCAACAACTTTTGGCATAGCCCCCATTTCTATTGTTTGATTCAAGCTGCATATCTGCTACATCTGTGTCAGGAGTCCTAGGTCCAGCCCATGTATGGTTTTGGTTGGTGGTTTATACTCTGAGAGCCCCAAGTATCCAGGTTAGTTGACTCTGTTGGTCTTCCTGTGGAGTTCCTGTTCTCTTTGCTATCTACAATCCTTCCTTCTATTCTTCCATAACAATCCCCAAGCTCCATCCACTGTTTTGGCCAGAAATCTTAATAGCTTAAAAAAGTATGCTCTAATCAGTGAACAATTTCAAGTTGTATGAACCACAAAAATTATGGAGTTCACCTCTGTAGAAAACTATTCACAATTTTTAAAATACAGCAATGATATCTGGCAGAACTAACACTGATTAACATAATTATTAGGTAAGATGAATAATAAAATAAATAAGATTGCTTATTTTTTAATATTAAAATATTCTGTAGTTCTTAAAAGAATTACTATGTTAGGCCAGTGAGTGACCCAGGAGGTATAGCCACTTGTTGCCAAGCTTAATGACCAGAATTCAATTTCTGGAATACACAACAAATAAAAAAAAAAAAAAAGAACCAACTTTTGCAAGTTGTCATGTACAACATCCCTTCTTCTCCACATATATAAATAAATAAATATATCATGTCTCTCTGTCTCTGTCTCTGTCTCTGTCTCTGTCTCTGTCTCTGTCTCTCTCTCTCTCTCTCTCTCTCTCTCTCTCTCTTTCTCTGTGTGTGTGTGTGTGTATGTGTGTGTGTTTGTGTGTGTAATTTACTTTTCAAAAATTTTTTTTGAAAGTGCTGGTTAATTGTTATAATCCAATTGTGATAATGTGTTATGCTCCTCACAAACCCACTTGTAAAACTCAAAGTTCCTATCTAGTGGTACTATTTTGAGAGGAGGTAAAAACTTTATAAGGCAGGACATTTCCAGAAGAAAACAGATCATAAAACATATGCCTTTGAGTGTTGTGTCCTTCCTTCCCTCTGTTTCTTATCTGCTTTATTGAGGGGAATAGCCTCCTGCACAAGTGCTTGTGCACCAGTATATTCAACTTAAACTCAGGCTCAAGGAAATGGAGCCAGCCAAACACTGACAGAGACATCTCAAACCACAAGCTGCAATGAATAATTCCTCTTGCTCTCTTGAACATTTTGATGATGGCTAAAGAACTATAACTAACTCAATTCAGTGTGTGTGTGTGTGTGTGTGTGTGTGTGTGTGTTTGTGTGTGTGTGTGTTCACACGTTCTGTGAGTGGAATGTGTAAAGAGGCATGAGAGTATGGAATAATATATTCATTTCAGAAGTTCATGTAGAATGTCTGCATCAGTCACTCTCCATCTTACCTCTGAGACAGGATTTCCCATTGAGCAGGAATTATTGACTCTACTAGATTTGCTAGCCAGAGAGCCACAGGCACCCTTATCTCTCTGATGTCCCAGACTGAGATAAAAGGTGAATGCAGAGGTACACAGAATTTTCCCCAAGTCCCAGTTTCTGGATCAAACTCAGGTCATTGTGCTTCAGCAGCAATCTCTTCTCCATCTGAGCCATCACCCAACTCCTTCTGAAAAATAATTTCATCATTAATATTGATACCATTTCTCTTTAAAAACACATTAAAATAAAGTCAGTTTCTCACTTAGCAAGTAAACAATTTTTAAAACTATTGGCTGTGCTAATGATGCTTATAGTCTCAATATTCAATAAGATACAGCAGGGGAATCTCATGTTTCAGGCCAACATATATCTATTTTAAAATTTCTTATGCATAGAAATAATGTTACTCTCCTCATGGGGCCCTTCATCTCCTTCAGTCTTCTTTCTAACTCCTCCATCAAGAACCCCATGATCAGATCAATGGTTAGCTGGGAGCATCCACCTCTGTATATGTCAGGCTCTGGCAGACCTCTAAAGAGACAGCTATATCAGGCTCCTGTCAGCATGTACTTCCTGACATCTACATCAGTGTCTGCCTTTGGTGACTTGCACATGAGATAGATACTCAGGTTAAGCAGTCTGTGGACAGCTCTTCTTCAGTTTCTGTACCACATTTTGTCTCCATATTTGCTCCCATGAGTACTTTGTTACTCCTAAGAAGGACTGAAGCACCCACACTTTGGTCTTCCTTCTTCATAAGCTTCATGTGGTCTGTATCTTGTATATTGTGAGCTTTGGGGCTAATATCCACTTATCAGTAAGTGAATACAATGTGTGTTCTTTTGTGATTGGGTTGCCTCACTCAGGATAATATTTTCTAGTTCCATCAATTTGCTAAAGAATTTCATGAATTCAATGTTTTTAATATCTGAGTAATACTCCATTGTGTAAATGGAGTATTTTCTGCATCCATCCCTTTGTTGAAGGACATATGGGTTCTTTCCAGCTTTTTGCTGTTATAAATAAGGCTGCTATGAACATAATGGAGCATATGTCCTTGTTATATGTTGGAGCATCTTCTGCGTATATGCCCAGGAGTGGTATAGCTCAGTCCTCAGGTAATGCTATGTCCAATTTTCTGAGGAACCACCAGACTAATTTCCAGAGTGGTTTGTATGAGCTTGCAATCCCACCAACAATGGAGGAGTGTTCCTCTTTCTACACATCCTTGCCAGCATCTATCACCTGAGTTTTTGATCTTAGCCATTCTTATAGGTATGAGGTAGAATTTCAGGGTTGTTTTGATTTGCATTTTACCTAATGACTAAGGATGTTGAACATTTCTTTAGATGCTTTTCGGCCATTTTCGTTTCCTCAGTTGAGAATTCTTTGTTTAGCCCTGTAACCCATTTTTAATAGGGTTATTTGGTTGTCTGGCACATCCTCATAGAAGCAGGAGGAAGGGGAATGGGATAGGGGGGTTTCTGGGGGGGGGGATGGGGAAAGAGGATAACATCTGAAGTGTAAATAAAATGTTCAGTAAAAAAAAAGAAAGAAAGAATCTTACAAAAGAAGAGTTTTTACCTTCTCCCACCCCACATTCCATGGACAGCATATAAGACTTTGCTCATCTCTTAAACAATACTTGCTGCTAACTGTATCCCTGTCTGTTTGCTATCCTAGTATTTTGTTATCTACAGCAAATCCAAGTACAGGAGGAGCTTCTAAATTTTATATTTTAAAAAATACAAATTACTCTGAAGTCTTTTGAAAGAACATTTTGAATATATCTGGGAATAATCATAACAAAAACTTAATACATAGTTTAGAAAAACTAGTAGGCTTCAAATAACTGAAAGAATAGAAGCAATAGGCATTGTGGGAAGATAATGTTCAGCAAATCATCTGAAGGGTACCTTTGAAAATTATTGAAGAATAATTCTCTTTCTGTTGAATCAATTATATTTTAAATCTAAAGCAGATCTTGGATCATTGCTATTTCTGAGGCTTTGTGCTAATGGTATATCTTCAAAGTAAAGAGGACATAGATGAACATTGTGTGTGTGTGTGTGTGTGTGTGTGTGTGTGTGTAACCATTGTTCTCATGAAGCTCATATTGGCAGTGGACACAGAAATCATTCTGCCTGCTGAAGAGTAGGGGTGGAACTCTCACACTCTGGATGAAAATCCCTGAGATCGGACACTAGAGATAATGCAGAAAGGAAGAATAGCTTGACAGCAGTGATGAGAGAAAGGATATATATTGTCTGGGCACATAGCTATAGTCTTCAGATGAGTAAGAGGATGGGGCAACTGAGAGACAATGTGATACTCACTGTAAGATGCAAGGGGTTATGTGAACAAATAAGACAGGGTAAACGTAGTGTCTGATAGTAAAGTAGGTCAGGCCAGGACTGAGGAGGGCCCTTATAACATAAGCTGCTTGCCAAGAAAGCATTAGAAACCAAGTTTGATCTCCAGCACCCAAGAAAGGGACATAGAGAGCCAAAAGCTTATAAGTTTTGAACATATTTGAAGCTAATTGCTTTGGGCAGCTCTTAGATATTTCAGCAGTGTACTAAAATAATTGGAAAAGTCTATTTATTTTCTTATAATGAACCAATAAATTCATTCTTCCTATCATTCCAATGTGGACTATGAAGCATCTATGTTTAAAACATGAAGGAACATCCCGTGAATATAATGTAACATTTGTAAATACTCTATAATATTTCATAGAACTAGAGACTACAGCATGAGATGATATGGGCAGGTTCTCTCTCTCTTTCTCTCTCACTTTCTCTCTCATTCTTTCTTGCTCTCTCTCATCCCCCCCCCTTCTCTTAACTAGCACACCCCTTTAAGTTACTTGTATACATGTGTGCATTGCAAATTTAGAATCTTCAGGTTTCATTATTTAGGCACCTACCTTGCTGAGAACAGCTCTTAGACATTTTTAGAGTGAATTAAAATAATTCAATGTCTATTTTATTTATTTTTTATAATGAAGCAATAATTTCTCTCTTAGTAGCACTCCAATATGGAACTAGATGCCTCCTTGTTCAAAACATGATGAACATCCCCTGTCTTTTCAGACCTCTCACTGTCCGGGAGCTTTCCATGTCTATTGTGGTGGATGGTCAGCGTGTGTCAGTGTCACCTTTCTCTGATTCTTCACTATGGAGCACAAGTACACTTCACCATGACTAACTTTTTTACATGGTTTATGAAATCCATCACACATCTTCATGTGCATACAAGAACTTTAGTGACTATGTCATTTCCTCAACCTCCAAATTATTTTGTTGTTGATGAAGACATCTTATTTCTCAGATTTCAAATGGATAGCAGGGGGTGGGTGAGTCCCTTATGTGGGGTGGACAGTGGGTGGTCAGTGGCACAGAGCTCAAGGCCCCTGTGTGGAGAAATCGGTTCCAGCCTTATGAGTTTAATTATATAAAAAAATCACATTGTTATTACAGTAATCAGTTCATTTTCTCTCTAACAATCCAAAATCATTATGTTATTATTTGATTTTTCTTTCAGCCTTTTCCTGATGGTGACCAACTATAAGAAATAAGCGAATGAGAGGTGTTTATAGTCAAATACAAACAAACAGAATTTTTAAATAATAGATCATGTTTCATATTATGTTCCTATATTGAAAACATATTTCTTGAGTATATGTGGGTGCAGCACAGCCTTGGAGCTGGAGCTTGCTGTGTGTGAATTCAGAAATTAAACAAAAAGTCTTAAGAGCTGATCCACACTGACCAGTTCCTTCTCTTCTTTTACTGGGCCATCCACAATTGTTATTCCATACATGTGCTTGTCTAGCTCTTTCCATGTCATATAAAATGCTATTTGATGCATTAGAATGTTAATGCTGTTTTACTTTTCTTGAAGTTGATCAAGGTAGTCAACATTATCTAGTCACAATGGAAAAATATTCTTGAGAGGCTATGGAGATGGTTTTTATGGGAAAAGCATTTGTCAAGTACATGGGAAAATATACATTTGAACCCCCAGAACTCATATAAAAGTCATGTGGAAACATGTATCCTCTTGTAATATCATCTTGTAGGAGACAGAGACTAGGAAACACTTCAGAAGGCTGGTTAGCATTACTAGCTACAATGGCAAATTTATGGTTTTTCTGCCTTAATAAATAAAATGAAAATCCATTGAAGAAAACACCCTATAATTTACCTCTACATACACCAGACCCCTAATAGACACAAACAGATGTACAAAAATTAAGGAAAACAAAAATAGTACAAAAGAAAAATACCCTGGAAACACTGGTGACTTTAATGCATAATTTTTTAAATCAAATTCACTAAGATATAATGGGGATTAGAATATCATCTACCCTGACACGGAGAAGAATCAAATACAGCCCTGCAATAGTGGGAAAAATAGATTCAAAATGGAGGACATACCTGTTCTCCACTGCTCAAGAATCATGTAAGAGGCAGATTCAAAAAGGACAGCCACCCCATCAGCTTCTTTTCTGTTCCTAAGGACAATGCAGGATACATAGTAGTAGGGAACACTGCTTTTGCCACTCTTACCATTCTGTCACCAAATATCTACCCTGTTCCCATGCACATGTATTATCACTTGCTGTTGCCTTTCTGTTACCACCACATCCTATGGAATTGTCATCCATTTTTTTTGAAGACACTCTGAAGTCTCATCATTACCACATTTAATTCTAAGACCAGGTGCATGGTAGCCTTTCCAGAAACTGCATGAATGAAAAATATTGAACTTATAAGTAAGTAAATAATAAAACTGATATCATCTCTCCTTCTCAATTCCATATGTATATATACATTTATATCCAAAACACAAAGGTGAAACATGAACAACAGAGCTAATAGAGACACTGTGTCCATCCCATAAAGGAGAGGCTATGTAACAAGCTGGTACTACTTGCTACAGCTTGCTTTGTTTGTTTGTTTGTTTTGTTTTGTTTTACTGTTATTACAGGTGGTATTACTTGGAGGTAGACACAGAGACACAGAGACTCCTGACTCTGATGATCTTCTGTTTCCACATCTCCCACCTATACCACACCCTGTTATTCACTCAAACGTGAATAACTTCTGTGCAAAATGGATAAGATAAGATTGAAATTCAATTGGGACTTTAAGCTGAGTGGCTTTCTCTAACTGTGGTTTTTTTTTTTTTTTTTTTTTTTTTTTTTTTCTGAGCTGAGGGTACTACTCCAAAGTTTTGTAAACCCAACTTATTTTGTACAATTACAGAAAATTCTCATTTACACAAACAAGACACACCACACTCCCCCCCAAAAAACACATTACTTCTCTCAATTTTTCTTTATATGGTCTGACTTCTCTAGTTCTTCACTTAAGTGATTTGTTCACTAAACTTTTATGTAAGTATTTTCTACCAGTATTCTGTACTGGTGAATATAGGTCCCCATCTTCCCAACTTCTAATATCCAACTCCTCCCACCCATTCAAGAAGCATTATTCCAAGCTAACCACACATAATTACCTATATATCTATCTATTCTTTTCTTCATATAGTAGCAGCTCACTTTGTGATACCAGTTCTAATTAGTTTAAATATTCAGCAAAAATTGTTCATGCTACAACATAAATCTAAGATCTGTTTCTTAGAGTACAGTTGAAGTATATAATATTTGTTAAACTATTGTCCTATGAGGCAGAGTATCTTAGTGACTGTCTCAGTGTAATGCAAATACCTGACCATACCAAAAAAGGAATGAAGAGCTTATTTTCAGTTCCAGCTTATAGACCACTATGGCATGAAAAGCATGACTGCAGGAGCATGAGAGAGCTGGTCACATGACATCAGATCAGGAAGCAGAGAGTGGATCCTGGTACCCATCTCGCTTTATGATTTTTATTTATTTTAAGACAAGAGCTAATGGAAAGGTATTTCTCACAGTCAGCATGAAATTTCACAATCCCGACCTATATGAGTCTGGAAATTGAAGGATGTACAGAATGTCTGGGAAGATGAAGACTCTGTGACACACTGGTACTAGGCCTTTTTTTCTTTGTAAAATCATGTTCAGAGCAATGATTTAAGAATAATTCTGTCTTCCCCTCACAAGTGAGACAGCTAAGCCTTGACACATTTCAATTTTGTGTATGAAAAAAAATGGCAATAAGCACACACTTGGCCTCTACACCATTGGCACCACCCACTATCAAGGAGTATAAATATTCCAGCTATCAGGAAAACATGAAATAGGAAAAAGGAAAAATAAAACTGATGAACAACGATGGACACTGAGGAAGTGCCTAAGAGGGTGGTCATTCCAAGTCTACTGTGCAGTAAGGATCTCAAAGGAAGCTGGAAGAGACCTGAAGATAAGAGAAGAGGGATGTGGCTAGGTATCAGGGCTCTCTTTTCAGCTGAGTGTGCTCTGAAACTTTCATATCTGTGGAAGATGTGACCAGCATCTGTTCATCTTAGTAAAGTAATGAGTTTATTGGGTTTCCTTATTTTTCTGGTTTGGTATCTGTATTTTTAATAAACACTATGAGCATAACCAATGTGACAAGGAAAAAGAATTAGTTTCTTTCTACAGTAACTCAGGGTCAGAGCTTGAAGAAACTTTGGAGAATACTCCTCACTAGTTTGCCGATGCTGATTCATGATCAGATTACTTTCTTCTATAACCTAGAACCATCCGTCCATGTGTGATACCATCTACAGTGGGCTATGTTCTCCTTCAGACAAATTAGATCCAGGTAATCTCTCAATTGAGATTCCTTCTTTTATTGTCAACTTGGTTATGTGAAATTGACAATAAAAATAAGCCAGTACAAATAATAGGTGAGAGATTACTCAAAGGGATGTGAGCAACCCAAAAGTAGCCATGCTGAAGAGTCTTTACCCAGCGTGCATACTCCTTTTCTCACAGCTACAAGGATGAAGCCTCTATTTTTTTTTTATTATACCTTGTGTGTATTCTAGTCCTACCTATCTAAAATGCATTTAGAGCAATTTTTTTTTCTACAAATGGGTGAGTGTAGTGAAGCTATACTCTGACAAGAGTCCAGTGACTTTCCTTTCACCTCCTTGGAGAGAATGTGAATAGACCCCACAGTGATTCACTCTTAACAGTACTCATACTGATTTTATGAAGATGGTGGTCTTTCTAGGTTTAAGGCACCCCTTTCAAAGAAATGAAGAAATACACAAATAGTAAAGCTATGAGGGCTTTTGTTCAGAAGCAAAGGTGTAAGACATAGTGTGGATTTTCTGCAAACAACAGCAGTGCCTGAATGAGATTGGTTCAAGGTTCATGGTTATAGTCTATGTCTTTGTTTTTTGGGTACATCAGCAGGAGCTAGATACTAGGGTGTTGGGGATTGAGGGTCGTTTTCTGTCTGGATTGATAGACTGGGTTATAGAAACCTTTGTCACTGTAAATGTCACTTCTTGGAATATATCTGATTTTAATCATGCATGTGCTGTCTTAATTTCTTTTCCTGTTGCTGTGATAAAATTCTCTGACAAAGAAAACTTAAGGGAAAAAAGCTTATTCTAATTCAGAATCAAGGGTATGATCCATCATGGCAGAGAAATCAAGGTATAAACTTAAAACAGCTGCTCATATTATATCTATAAGCAGAAAACAAGTACAATGTATACACACCAATGCCCAGTTCCTTTTTCCCAATTACAGAGTCCTGTTCTCAGGTAAGAAATGGCTCTACCCACACTGGACAGGTTCCCCTCCCCCCACTTCAGTTGATACAATCAAGATATCTTCCGAGGAGGGCTTAGAGGTCCATCTCCCAGGTGATTCTAGATTATGTCAAATTGGCAACACTGACTATTGAACATCTCAATCATGTATGAACATAAAATGTCAAAAGAGTGACTCAGATACCTTCTTTTCTGTATTAAATATGTACCTAATAGTCAAGTCAGAATTGATACACTAAATCTGAGATAAGGTTCATGATACAACTAACAAATAGAGAGTTACTAAGGATGGCTGGGAGCCTGTAAGTCACAATCACCAGTTGTTTCATTTGGAGAAGCTCAGGGAAGTTGAATGTGTCACACTGAGTGATGGACCAGCCTAAGTAAATAGCTCATGAAGAATGGGTTTCCATGATGCTGTCATCTTTAAATTGTCTGCCTCTTGACTTAACAGCAAAACTCATCAGGCTTAGGGAAGAAGTGTAGTTTAGGAGCAACAAAACAGCTACTAGACCTAGGGGCAGCTGAATCCTGGTGCTGGGGAAGAAGGTCATGAAAGCTGCAGGCTAGATGAAAGGGTAAATGGGGATTGGTGAAATAGCCACATTCAGAAATTTATAGGTAACTTGCAAACATTCATTATTGCATTCTAACAGTCCTTCTGCAGCCTTCAGGACTTGGATGCATGCTTTGCCTTTTGTAAAACTGGTTTCATAGCAGGTTTTTAAGCTGGCTCTCTAAAAAGGACTGCTGAGCTAAAGACAGTGACTACACTTTCAAATTCTGGGAGCTGTGCTTCCCTACTTAAAACCTCCTAGCACTCAGTCCACCTGTCATGGTGGAGAAGGGACATGAGGGTTTCCATTTTTCTTATTTAAAATAGGTAAGTACTATATACTGGCTTGAAGAGGGAGAGAGGGAGGGAAGGAGAGATGGGGAGAGAGACAGACAGAGACAGAGACAGAGACAGAGACAGAGACAGAGAGGGGTTTTCTTCAGTGTTGAGATTACTGGAAAATGTGGATATCCTTGTGTAAACAGCTCTAGTATCTGCTTCTGACTAGACATGCTATGTCTAGAGGGATATGAAAGCATTAGGGGGACTAGTTGGAAAGTAGAAAGGTGTTAAAGAGATTAGCAGGGTGTAAAGTGAACATAAATGCATTATTCATGCATGAAAATGTACTGAAACCTATTCTGTATGAAAAGAGTATGCTAATTAAAAGTAAAAGACAAAACATTATACCAAAAAAAAAAAAAAAAAAAAAAAATGGGTTGTCGAGATGGATCAATGGGTAAAGGCACTTGTTGCCAAGACTGATAACCTAAATTTGATCTCTGGGACCAAAATGATAGAAAAAGAAAAACTGTTTCTGCACGTTCTCCTCTGACCTCTACACACACACACACACACACACACACACACACACACATTCACACACACACGCACACACACTGTATGTGTTCCACTTCTACACTAAATAACTAAAAAAATATAGTTAAAATATTTTAAATATTTAAAAAACAAAAGGCATAAGTTGCTTTTGATTTTATATGCACTCTTTGAATAACATATTAGTACGTAGAAGAACCCCCTTGTTTCCAGTTCAATTTGTACCTTAGTCATTAAGTGACTGGGCATCAAGCTTTACAAGCACAACTCTTTTTCTTGGAAAATGCACTACATGATGCTTGCACTTGATATTCAGTGAATCTCTATTTTCTTTGCAGAGGCAGTATATAATCTCGAAAAATTGGACAGCTTTATTTGCTAAATGAAGTGTAGTATTGACCAACCTCTTAAACTATTGCACCCTTTTCAATCTGTTACCTAATATTGTTTTATCCATTCAGTTCTTTCCCATTGCAACCGCGATCCCACAGACGATCCCCTAATGAAGTCTTTATGCCTAGTGTGCTTTTATTGACTCTCCTACTGACATTAAATCTTTATATTATTAGAAAAAATTGTCTTTACTTTATTATACACATTGATTTTTTACACTATGCAAATCAACTGGTTTACTGTTCTTTATTCTTTCTTTTACTACCTTTTACACCATTGTTAATAAGAAGGTAGGACATACATTCAATATCCTGTCATGATAAGCATTTTGTAAACATTTCTGAGAAGCTTCCACAAAAGCATATTTTATCTCTTTCATATCTTAGTATCATATAATCCCTATGTGGTCTTGGTCTGTCTGTCTGTCTGTGTGTCTGTCTCTCTCTCTCTCTCTCTCTCTCTCTCTCTCTCTCTCTCTCTCTCTCTGTGTGTGTGTGTGTCTGTTTCTGTCTCTGTCTCTCTGTCTCTGGCTGCTGTGTGTATTATAAGTTTGTATGTACCAATGAGTACATGCATTTGTGTATACATCCGTGAGGAGTCCAGAGGCTGTGTCTGGTGGCACTCTTCAATTAAGCGCCACCTTACTTCTGAGATGTGGTCTTTTACTTAATATAAAACTTGTTGATTCAACCAGACTAGTTAATAAACAGTTGCAGACACCTTGCTTTCTTCTTCCCAATGCTGCCATTACAGGAATGTGAGACTTACTTTCCTCCTAGTCCCTTGAGGAGAGTTTCACTAGGGGGAGTGGAGCAAAAGTGGATAGGATGCAGACATAATTGAATACTGCAGATTAACTTCTTGGATTGGTTTCAGAGAGATAGCCCACTTTTATTGGAGGTATACAAGGGCTATATAGATCTCGGGGAATGGGTAGGTGTTTCCAGAGTGGATATATATTATTCGCTAGGACATGAATGCTTCGTTTGCATAAGGAGGAATTCTAAGAGTCAGCCAGGCAGGTTCTTAAAGGGAGAGAGTATGTTGAACATGTAATCTAGCCATAGGCTATATGACTCTGCTCAGTGGGCTTTCGGGGGTGGGGGTGGGGGACTTTAGGTGGCAAAGTCTGATTGGTCATAGCATATTACCTAATTATCATATAGTGGGTAGAGCTGTGCAGGACTTGTATCATGCAGTTCTTTCAAGAAGCTTTGTTCAAGGTCATCTTCTACATAAGGTCAGGCATCTGTACTTAGTGACACTCTCCAGATAAGATCAGGAAGAGAAGAGGGAGTCCTGCTGAGAAAGTAAGTACTCCATTTTGTGCTGAGCTTGGAGAGCTTATTCAGATATGATGTACTGTGACCTTAAGAACAGGATCTTCCAGCACAGGAATATTCCACTATGCTTGGCTTTTTACATACATGAAGGGGATAGAACTCAGGTCTTCTTGCTAAAGAACTTTACTGATTCATCTATCTGCCTGGCCTCAGAGACTTCTAATACCACTTGAAATTTTGTCATGATACTCCAGGTGACTAAAAGGTGGATACATCTTAAAGTTCCACTTCAGGGTATAAAGGGAAAGATTTCCACCACATGTAACACTTTAAGGGATAATTAAACTAATGTTGATGCTATGTACTAATTGTGCACCCTGTAAATCACATTTACATATTAATGTTCTCACTCTCAATGTGACTATATTTGGAAACAGGTCCTTTAAGCTTAAAGATAGTTGTTGAATAAAGATATAACTAAGCACAGAGGACAAAACGTAAGGAAGAATTAATTATAAGGAAAGATGAATCAATATAGGTTTAGTCATTGAAACCTTGTCCCTCAATTCCCACCTCTAGAAATGCAAGGATATGTCTATGGATTAAGCCATTCAGTCTGTGGTGTTTTGTTATGGCATCTTAAGTAAGTAATGCATGGAATATTTACTATTTTGAATAAATGAATAAATGAATGAATGATGATAAAACAGTGGACTAAGTACTTGTTCCACAAGTATGAGGACCCAGGTTTGTCTTCCTAGTTTCCATTGAAAACGAGAGTGGCAATGGTTACCTGCAACCACAGCCTTGAGGAGAGGCAGATAAGAAGACCTTGGAGTCTGTCTAGCCAGCCAGCCTACCTGAATTATTAAGATCCAGAGGAAGAAACTGTCTCAAATATTAAGGTGGAAAGCAACAGAAGATGACAGATAAAGTTGACCTCTGGCATCCTTCCACATATGCACACGAATTCGTGAGTGAATAAATGTCTCTTGCCCTTTTGATCTGTTTTATGCAAAATTCCTGTTTTCTATCTTTGTAGAACCTTCATTGTTTACCTGATTCTAGATCTAAATGATATAGGAGAAACTTGAAGTAATAAAATTGCTGCTATGAAGGACTTACTAACTCACTTAGTAAATATTAACTTATACAAAGTAGAATTTATCTAAAGGAGAGCTACCTTTAATGAACCTGGCAGGAGTACACTAATCAGACTTAGTAGGAACTGCAGTAATGGGAACTTTGTGGCATAATTGAAGTTTACAGTTGCTGACAACTTTTCTGCTAATGCTTATTCAACCAAGATTGACCTTCAGTTAGGCTCCAACCCCATAGTAAGAGAAAACCTTGACTTAAAACCTGCCCTTAAGCCCATGCCCATATTAAAGAATATCCCTCGTAGGGACAGCTCAAGCAGGCAGCATTAGGTCACCATCACCATTAACTCCTCTGTACTTGTATCAGTAAAAGCATAATTCTGCCAGGGGGGCAAGATAACCCCTGTAACAACTCTTTGAAAAGAACTACTTTGGTGTGCTTAAGAAGCAATTCTGGAAACATTTTTGCTATGTAAATGCCTCAGCTACCCAAGTGGCTGAAATTGCAGACTCTTGTCATTGTTTAAATTGCTCCAAGTGTAACCTGCGGCTGGAACCTGAGAGAGATTTAAGGATGACAGCATATGTGGAATTCACAAGCCTAAGTTGTATATAAGTTAGCAAAATTTTCTTTTATGGCTGATCTTTCTTGGGCATTAGCCAGAGCCAGACCCATACTAAAAGAGCCATTCCCTTTATTAATCTCTAACTCTGCACTTACTTTTTCATTGGGAAGGCATAGAATTCCTATAACATAAGTAAACGAAACCTTATGAGTGTGACCTAATTTCCAAGCCTCTTAACTTGTATACTTGGTGAAATGCACCCTGTCTCTGAATTGCTGGAATGACTCTCATCTTTCCATAATTCAGCTTGTCTTCCCTGCAATTGAATTCTGGGTTTGCTCTTAGCCTTCTTACTAAACACATGTGGTCTTTGCCTTCTTAAAAGGGCAAGTCCCCACCTACTGGTTGTTCCTTCCCAAGCTAACCTGCTTGATATTATACTAAAAGTAGCATGAATTGTTGTCTCTCAGCAGTTGTATGGTGCTTTTTCTTCATGTTATATCAAGAGGCTGTCTTGGATAGCGTACCAAGCAGCTATGGAAACTAGAATTGAAAAATACAGGGGAATCTAGGTCTATGGTGATGGTAATGGCACTATTGGCACTCTCTAGTAAATAAGGATCATCAGACCCTTACCTGACATTATAGCCTTTATTTCTATACCTGCATCCTCAGATACAAGTGATGTTTGGAGAATAAAAGAAAGTCGATGGTGAAGGTAGCATTCAGTTGCTGCTTCCATGAGGTCATCATCCATGATAGAGTAGGACTTTGCAGTGATGCAGCTGTTTTAAGGTTTCCTATGCTCCTATAAGTAATCTCTCTTGAATGATCTTTGAACAAGTCTGATAAACTCATTGGTTTCACCAAGTTGGATTTTAGTACAAATATATTGTAGTCTGTTATTGCTAGCTATTTAGTAAGAGGAGGAGTTTGTTTTTCCCTGGGAAAATGTGACAAAACTCCAGCTTCTTCTGTGCCTTGGAAGTTCCCCTACTCCTGTTCATGAATAGATAGATCTATTTTTGTTATTGTCCATAAAAGTCATTAGATCACTTACTTGTCTGTGGAAAAAAGGGAGAGAAAAGCTGAGTAACACTTTCTAGAACCAACTTAAGTTGTATAGGAGTTATGTCCATGTGGAGTCAGATTCTCTGAGGACAAGTGCACATAAATCTGTGTATTTGGGCATAAAAAAATTTCAGATGGTGATTTTTTCAAACACAGATGGATCCACCTTGCAAACTCTTGTGGGGATGCTTTCAACAGATAAGGAGGCTGATTTTGAATTGTAGCAGCCATTTAAAGTCTAACACACCCTCTGAAATTGTTATACAGCTTCAGACTATGGGACACTGAGGGCAAATGTTATGTATTTTTACTCAGAATTCTGTGCTGCACAAAGAGTGAATTAACAATTAATGGTGGTTTGAGAATTGAATGAATAACGAGTGAATGAATGACCTAGATCATCTTCGAAGAAATACTTAGCCACGAGAGGTCTTTTGTCCTAGGTGATATGAGTTCCTACCAAGTTGACAATCAATATTAATCCTGGTCACCTGTTTACAGTTTGTTCTGGAACTATAGTATAAATCTTATTTCCAGAATGGGAACTGGTCTCCACATCTCTCCTTAAGACGAGCCTTCTATCCTTTTAGACCACCTGATAATGGGATGGGGAACTTGAGTCTCTTCTAATGGGCAGTTTTTGGATCCGAGTTTGATTATAGCCTGTTTTCTCTTGTTCTACTTATCATTTTCCCTCTTTTTCATTTTTTTCTATGCCAGATTTCAACATAATGTCATCATTTTGAGGAAACTGTTCTTGAACCTCCAGTCCGGGTCAGTTGCTAAAAATTCAAGCATTCCATTAACAAAATATTTCTCTTTTTATCATGTTAATTATAATTACTTATGATTCTGATGACGTGCTCAATTTTCTTGATTATTCTCACTTATATAACATGCAGTTTGTAAAAAATCAGAGTCCTTGTCTATCTTGATCACAGAGCATCCTTCTGGCAGAAGTAGAATGTGTTTTGATGAAGAGGAGGACAGAGATGATAACCCAGGTTTATATTGGTCTTTGAGCCCATATAAAACTGATGCCTCATGAGTTATTCTAAACTATTTTTATTGGATATTTTATTTATTTACATTTCAGATGTCATTCTTTTCCCCATTTTTCCTCCCTAGAAATCCCTATCCCATTCCCTCTCCTCCTTTTTGCTTTTATACCATTTTAATTACATGCATATATTAAGATCAGTTCTTGTTGAGAACTGCTCTGGCCCACGTTTGGGGGCCAAAATGTCAAGGACCGCTCTGTCAATGTTGGACCTGCACTGCCAAAGCCTTTGGGGGCTAAGTTGTACTGCCCCAAGCTGCTCTGGTCCACAGGTCGGGGGTTCAGCAAGAGAGAGAGTGAGGACGGACTCGAGGAATGGAGACCAGACAGAGTGTGATTCAATCCTGTTTATTCTTCAGTCTCTCTTCTTCTCTCTAAGTTCTTAGTCTTGAGTTCCTAGTCCCTAGTTCCTAGTCCCTAGTGCCTCCAAGTTCCAAGTTACTTCTTCCAAGTACTAAGTGCCTAATGTCTAATTCTTCCAAGTTCTTCCTCCAAGTGCCAAGTGCCTAATACCTAATAATAGTTATTCTTCCAAGTTCTCTAGTCCAAGTGTCTTCTTCCTCAATGCCTAATTCCTAGTTCCAAGTTGTACTGTGTCCAAGTTCTTCCTCCAAGTTGTACTGAACTCTTCTGTCTGCCTCTCGCCTTTTATATGTCTCTAAGCCTATATTTCTAAGCCACACCTCTAAGTCACACCTTTAAGTCATGCCCTTAGGCCTTGTCTCTAAAGCTGATCTCTAAGTTATGCCCTTAAGTCTCGGCTCTAAATAACAGCTTTAAGTCTCACACACCCAAGGGAAGATCCTGGGTATCTAAAGCAAGATGCTATCAGAGTGTGCTCAGATGTTGTAGGCTGATGTAATCAAGTCTTTTGTCAGGGTATACGGCTCAAGATGGCTGCAAGGATGATAGTCGCCTTCTGTTGGCTCCCCACAAGTTCTAGGTTAAGGGTCTAGCAATACAATAGATGTAAATAGTCAAGAAACAAGCAAGACAATAAACATAAATAATCAAAGAAAAAGCAAGGCATTAAACACAATTTCGTGAACACTCCTGTGATCACTGTTTCCAAGGGCTTAAAGGTGACCAAAATATTTGAGCCAACTTCCCTGTCTTAGCCAAAGGTCATTTTCATGTTTGAAACCTACTTCCTTGTTCTAGCATAAAATTTAGATTTCTGTCTGAAATTATTTCTCTATTCTAGTCTAAGATTTAGATTCCTGCCTGAAATTACTTCTTTGTTCTAGCCTAATGTCAGATTCTTGCCTGAAGCCTACTTCCTTATCCTTGGCCAACGTCATATTCCTACCAAGCAGTCTAATTTTTTTTTTTTTTTTTTAACAATTCTTGTCTTTTCATCACATATAAGTGAAAAGTGTAATGTAATATATTAATCTTCTATATAAACAGACAATAGTAAAAGTGCTCAATTATCTCAATTATGTTTTTTTTGGATTTTGGATTGTGTGTGTGTGTGTGTATGTGTGTGTGTGTGTGTGTGTGTTTCTAAATGGAGCACCTTAATACTTTAAGAGCGTATGATCTTCTAAAAGCTATGAAACTCAAATAAAATAGTTACTTGGTGTCCTGATTAGCTTTAGCTCTCAAACGACACAAACTAGGATCACCCAATAAGAGAGTTCCAGTTGATGAGTTTTACAGATTGAGTCAAACCTGTGGTATATCTAGAGGAAACTATCTTGATTTTTTATTGAATAAGAGAGTTCAGACCATTGTGGGTGGCACTATACCTAGGCAAATGGTTCTGACTTGTATAAGAAAACTAGACTGTGAGACAACCAGGACAGGGAGAAAGGGAAAATCAAAGGACAACAGGGGTAGAATAAAAAGGAAGGTGAGCACAAATATGTCTTTGGAAGTACCACTAGAAAACTAACTTATTTTGTGACTTAGTTGACTTAATCTAACCCCAATTGCCACACGTCTCCCATCTCCACTTATTACAGCAATGGGAGTTTAGTGGTCCCATACATGAGTTTTATGGGGAATCTTAGCTCCAGTCCAAACAAAACTCTACATACTGAAAATCACCCTCATTACTACATGAGAATTCATGTTGTTAATAAAGGTGGAAATCAGAGTCTGCAGAGCTGCCTATGAGAATGCAGATACCCCAGAATAAAGCACTGTGGTAGAAATCGAGGGTATGTTAAGAAATTATTTCCTGAATGGAATTGGGCCAGAGAGTTGGGAAAGCTTGAAGCCTGACTGCTGCTGGGTCACAAGAGTCCTGTTCCCTGATGAGTCATTTACACAACATCCAAGGTCTTTTGCATTAGATACCCAAGTTTTGCTTACTCAGGCTCTGCTCTTTATTATAGTACTAGGCCTAATGTTTCAGTCTTTCTGTTCTTGGTTCCTTTCACATGTTACTGTCACTGCCTTTCACACCCTACTCTTCCACCCAGCAAGGAATTTTTTTACTTTTAGTTTTTTACATTGTACTTGAAATGTGTAGTCTCACTGGTATTGGGTTTTAGCTCAGGCTGTTGCTTGCCTATTATTAGTTTCAAATTGTTGTAATGCAAGGTTCTTGGTCATTCTGGGGAGAATGTCTATGGCCTTTTTCTATTAGAAACTTCTTGGGTTTTGGACTGGAAAGGCAAAGATCAAAGAAAGCTAACTGCTTTCTTTGTGGGCTGAAGACAGTGAACCATCAGGTGTTGTTGTTCCAGTCTTTATCAAAGAATTGGAGAAAATAGAGGGAAACAAAGCATATGAGTCTTCAGCATTCAGATGGTGTGGCCCTTGGTGCTTACTGCTTTCCTAGTTCTCTATCACTTTGGCACTGTCATCAGTAATTTAGCTAGGATCTAGTCTCATCTAGACCCACTGATTCTGAGCATACCACCAATTGGTAACCAGCCAAGCAATGTATAAGAAGTGTTCATTTTATAACAATTTGTGTCACTATATATAGTGCTTCAGAGTCCAAAAAGGACAGTGAGCACACTCCACAGTGCACAGCTCTTCAGCAATCTACTGCACAAGCCCGTTCATTTCAAGGGAGAGAGGCAAGGCTTACCTGAACTTCTCTTTTACACATGAAGGGTCTCCTCTTTGTGTCAAGCTAAAAGATGAAGATGAAGCCGTATGTGTGTGTATGTGTGTGTGTGTGTGTATGTGTGTGTAAGAGAGAGAGAGAGACAGAGACAGAGAGAGACAGAGAGACAGAGATAGAATGTGTGCAACTGCATGCTGTAGTGTGGGTATAGACCTGAGAAAGTACATTTGGGGATTCTTTTATGTGGGTTCAGAGGATAGAACTTGTATCTTCAGATTCACTCAACTAGCACTTTATTCTCTGAGCTATCTCACCTGTCTTCTACTCTGATTTCTAACATGATTATTACCTGCCAACCTAACAGCTGGAAATTACTCAGTTTCCATTTCATTTGGCACATATAAGCAGTCCCTATACTGCAAATTCAAATCAAAGCAGATGTGCTGAGACTTTTATGGACTATTTTATGTAACAAGCTGAATTACCAGAAGGCTCAAACAAAATTAATCGAAAATTACAGCATAAGAAATTTAAGCCACCCACTACTTAAATGGGCTTAAGAGGTTACTGGAAGAAAAAAACCAGGATCACTCTGAGTTATAAAAAAAAGAAACTAAGCTGAATTGAGGCAGTAAATGCTGGCCCTTGACCTGCAGTTTGTTTTCTAAATGAAGTATCAGCTGCATAACTTCTTTGGGGATTAAAAACTCACTTGTGTATAAATTGAAAGGGCAGCATAACTCCCATTTATAATCCATTTAAGAACCAGGTCTGATTTTTTTAAAAGTCCATAAGCCACAAGCTTTAAGAATAGACCATAAGTCCTAGAAACTAAGTCATAAAACCCCAGATCTAGAAAGAGACCATAAAATCCTCAACAAATAATAAAACCTTCTCCCAAAGAAACAGCCTTGGGATAATCACAATAATGGGGAAATACCCTATCTCAGAATAGGCCATCTGTGCTGGAAAGCCTATTTCATCACATGGTTGAAAGTTTATGACATACGAATGCAGACCACTGAACATCTGTGATTCCCTATCACCACCAATGACATTTTTGATTACCTAATCCTTCTAGAGAGTTCCCCTGGTTCCCTATAAGAAGGCCTGTGTGCCTTCGTCTAGTGTCTCTATTTTAGAAAATCGTTGACCCCCATATGCCGGCTGTTTCTGCAGAATAATTGCTCTTTGTTTCTGCATACTATCTAAGTTTGGGCTCTTCCTTCAGTGATTTTTGGACCCTTACAAAATATAAAACTGAAGCATGACTATAAGGAAAAACTCTCATGTAGACTTGGAAAATAGGAATTGTAAAAGAGGAAAGAGAATCAGCCTTGGCTCAGACAGATTGGCTTCATGTCCCAATGACCATGTTTAAGAGCTCAGCTTCTTAGACTTCTGTGTTAGCCTTTTTATTTGTACACAGAGTAGGAACATAACTGATTAAGTTTGGTGATGCTGAGTAAATTGGTTTGATTATGTAGAGAGCCTAGCTTCTGCTACAGATACTCAGTAGAAGTAGATTAGTCCCTTAAGGAGAAAATGATGACTGAAGAGATACAGCAGGAGTCAGAGCCTGGTGATGTTGAAAAACATCTGCCAAGTCCATTTTAGCCGACTAGAAGAAGCCGTCTCTACATTCATATTTGAACTTCACAGGGTCCTTTGAAATAGAATGGGAAAGATAAATAGTTTTCCAATAAATGAATAGGGAATGCTATGAGAAAAGTTGTTAAGTAACAACTGAAGGCCTTTATGGTGTACAGTGCAGCGTCCTAAAGCAAGAGTCTGTGTCTCATCATGCCTCCCAAGTCTAAATACTCCGTAACGTAACTAATATACATTATACCTGAGATGTATGGCCCTGCTTCTTGAAAACAAATTTCCCACTGGGACAAATCAGATATAAAAGACAAGAGATGGAGATTCAAAAGAAGACCCATCCCTAAAGGAAGAGGTCTGGTCTTTCTCAAGCATAGATCTGATGCCCCTGGGACAAAAAAAAAAAATCTGCAGAATGAAGACATTGGGGATATTCCTCTGTATTAATCAAACTTTCTCCCTTTCCCCTTCTCCCTCTTCCCTTCCCTCTCCCTCCCTCCCTCTTACATGGCAAAGTATGTGTGTTGAAATTCAGGAATTGGTTCTTTCCTTCCACCATAAAATTCCAGGAACAAATTCATGCTGTCAGTTATGTAATATGTCAGCTATTGCATTCTGAGCCACCTTGTAGTAGTTGCAGTTAATTTTTTTTTAATAAAGAATCTCTCCTTGAACACAAACCTCATCATTTCAATAAGGATGGGTGACTAGTGAGCTTTTGGTAATTTCCTGTATCTATTCCTACTACTAAGCCTATAAGCTTTAGTGCCAACCATGCCTTTTGAAAAAAGAGATGGTGTTATGTTCATTTTCCTCTCTATACTTGGTACTTGGCGCACTGCCTAACTCCATCAGCTTCAGTTTGTTGAGTGAATGGCAAGACACGTAATGGCTTCCTTGCCCGGTTATTATATTTCCTAAAATTTTAATACTTTTTCTTATTGGTGGACATACTTAACAATTAGTAATCTCAAAACATATGGCTATTCTTTGCTTTAGGGATTTCTAGAGCATTGAAAAGGCAAATGGCAAAAATGTGTACAAACAACTAATTTTCTTCACAGAAATGAAAGAATGACTAGTTTCTCCATTCGAAGTTAAAATTATCAAACCCCTTTCTCCTCACCATCCTACTACATGAAGAAAGCAAAGGGCTGAGGTTGTAGCTCAGCTGGTATAGTGTTTGCCTGGCACTCAGGATAAATCTCCAATATTGCTTAGCACTCTGGCATGGTAGCTTACAGTTGTAATGCCATCACTGAGGGGGAAAGGCAGGACGATAAGAAACATAAAGTTATCTCAAGTTCCATAGAGTTTTGGAAGCTAGCCTGAGTTATCTGATATTCTACCATACTGTCTGGGGAAAAATATGAAAAGTCTGACCATAACAATTCAAAGTAGGTATGCAATCTCATGTTTTAGCTTACTTTAAAAGCTCCATCAAATGCTTGCCTAGACAAATGCCTCCCGCACCCCAGGAGAGTGATTAAAGTTTCCTTTGTATTGTACTTCCTTTAAATGTCTATGAGGATTGGACTTCTGGCAAAGTTTTTCTTCAGTGAAATGTAAATTAGAAGCTACAGTGGGCTTGTCATAAGAAAACGTATCTCTGAGAGAATGAGGATTCATCTCTGATAGATAAAACAAATATTTCCATAGGAAGAGCATAAGAACAATACTAGAGAAGGTTAAAGAAGGAGCCCTATCAACTGGATAAGGTAAGGATTAAAAATATCATAGAAAGGGAGGGGGAGATGGTTCAGTGGTTAAGACCACTTGTTGTTTTTGCAGGGGAACCAGGCTTGGTGCTCACAACGATCAGTAACTTCAGTTCTAGGGAAGTAAGTCCCACATCTTCTATCCTCCAAGAGCACCAGTCATATACATGATATACTTCTAAAATGCTGGTAAAACATTCATAGACACAAATAAATAAATCTTTAAAACAAAAGTTTAAAAATGTCAAAAGACACATGAGTGTTATTATGTACATCTATAATCTCAGTATTATGGGGTGTGTGTGTGGGGGGTGCAGTAGGATATCAAATTTGAGGCCAGCTTGTGTCATACAAAGAAACTCTGTCTCAAAATGAAAAAGGTATTTGGGAATGTGTTTATGTGAATTAAGCACTTGTCGAAAAGTTTAAAAACCATAGTTAGAATCCCCAGAAGGCAAGTAAAGGTAAAGCATTAGTACATCTATAATCCTAGCACTCAACAGGGAGACTGAGGGTAGAGACTGGAGACTCTCACAAAGAAAGGAGGCCAGATAGCCTGGTGATCTCGTAGGTAAACAACATGAAACCCTGTCCCAGACAAGGAGAAAAGTAAGGGCTGACTCTGAGGTTGATCTCTGAATTCCACACAGATGCTAGAATGGCAAAGACCTGTACACACATACACACACACACACACACACACACACACACACACTCATATACATACACACACACAAGCATGCAGGTGCACACACCAGTATATACATACACAGAAAAAAAAAAAAAAAAAAAGAACAACTTTGAAAAAATACTAGTTGACACCACATTTAGGAGTCAAAATGCTCACTGGGAAATAAGTAGGAAAATTTACCTGGGCAGGTTAACTGAAGAGAAGTATCTGAGTGTGAGAAGCTATCATGAGTAGATAAGTGAGTAGAACTCCTAGGATTTGTGTTTAAAGAGACAACCCTATTTGACAGGAACTTGGTTTCCTGTCTCTTGTGCTTTTATACTGGGTTTCACTATATAAATCAAACCTGATATTAACCTGACTAATTTGCCAAGTATTGAGATACATACACCACCATGTTCACACTTGTGGCCTAGGATACTTGCAGAAGTATAGGTTTAGATGGAATAAGAAATGGCCTGTCTCACAGCCAGGAACTGCTGTTCAAAGTATACAGTAAAAGTGTTTATCTAATTAGAACATATAACTAGGCCCTGGACCCTGTCTTCAATATGCAGATTACAAAAGCTAAACTAAAAAGCTAAACTAAAGGAAGGGGGCTCAACGTGGCCACACTGAGAAGAAAGACAAAGACTCTACTGAAGCCTTTAAGTCCCCTTTCAAGGATATAAGGTAATATTTACATATAAATAGAGGGCCAAGTCTAATCACAGATACCATTGGCCCACAATTGTCTGGGCTCCAGTCTCATTCTATTACATGGTAATTAAAACAGTATAAACACTCTAGAAGACAGGTTCTCCTGTGGGATAAAAATTCTCTTTTCCAAACCTGAGACTGCTGTGGGGTAATTCCTATTTCTTTGTGATCCTTGTGATTTAACAGGCTAACAGTAAGATTGAGAAGCTCTGTGTCTCTTTTAGAATATCTTTATTTCTACTAGGACAGTTATATCTGAAAAGTTTCAATACAGAATATACACTATAAGATGGAGACACAGTAAGTTCCCAAAGAATAACACCCCAAGAAGAAATAGGGTTATTATTTGAATTGCCCTTTCCTGTGTAGGACACTTGTATGAGGTTGTATTTGAACAGGTGAAAGGGACCAGCTCATTATCTTGTGGGACATATTACTATGTTTTTAACATTTATTAATTTTTTAAAATTATGTGTGTGGGGTATAAACATATGAGTGTAGATATTCACAGAGCCCAAAAGAAAGTATTTTACATCTTGGAAGTGGAGGCAGTTGTGAGCTCCACAATGTGTGTTGTAAACTGAGATCAGGTCACCTGAAAGAAGAGCATGCCCTCTCAACTCTGAGCCATTTTAAAATAGTCTTAAGAGATATGCTGCAAGCCAGTGAATAAACCTGATCCCAGTTCTGTATAGAGAAGCTAATTTAGAATAGCGAAGTGTTTCCTCTATATGGATTTGAAATGACTCCTGATCACTTCTACCTCAAATCCACCTTAGAAATTTGCTATCACTGGGTGCATCAAAATGAGAATGTTTGTGGCTGCAAAGATGGCTCCTGCATTGAACTTCAGGAATTACAAGCATCAAAACTGGATCTCTAGCATCTACATAAAAAAAGTTGGGTACAGTCACTTAATTTTTGACAAAGAAGCCAAAACTATACAGTGGAACAGGGAGAACATCTTCACCAGGTAGTACTGGTCTAACAGGATATCTGCATGTAGAAGAATGCAAATTGATCCATATTTATTACCCTATTCAAAACTAAAGTCAAAATGAATCAAAAACTTCAATGTAAATCCAGATATACTGAATCTAATAGAAGAAAACATGGGAAACAGGCTTAAATGTGTTGGCACAGAAGAACATTTTCTGAACAGAACACCAAGGCTCTTGCACTAAGGCCAAGAATTAATAAATGGGACCTCATATAACTAAAAACTTCTGTAAGGCACAGGACAGTGTCAATTTGACAAAACAGAAGCCTAAGGTTGGGAAAAGATTTTCACTAACTCTTCATCTGACAGAGAGTTAGTATCCAAAATATATAAAGAACTCAAGAAGATAGACACCCCCCCCCCAAAAATGCAATAAAAAATGGAGTAGAAAACTAAACAGAGAATTCTCAACAGAGGAATCTTGAATGGTCAAGAAGCACTTAAATGTTCAGCATCCTTAGTGATCAGGGAAATGCAAATCAAAATGACCTTGAGATTCCATCTTACACCAATCAGATGACTAAGATAAAAAAAACTGAAGCAATAGCAGTAGGGCATGCTGGTGAGGATGTCATGAAAGAGGAACACTCATCCATTGCTGGTGAGATTGCAAACTTATAAAACTACTCTGGAAATCAATCTGGCGGTATCTCAGAAAATTGGAAATAGTTCTACCTTAAGATCCAGCTATACCACTACTGGACACATACCCAAAAGATACTCTACCATACCCCCCAAAAATATGCTCCATTATGCTCATAGAAGTACATAGCCAGAAACTGGAAGCAACCCAGATGTCCCTCAACCAAAGAATAGATACAGAAAATGTAGTACATTTACACATGGAATACTACTCAGCTATTAAAAACAAAGACATCATGAATTTTGCAGGCAAATGGATGGAACTACAAAGTATCATTCTGAGTGAGGTAACACAGTCCCAAAAAGACATGTATATTATGTACTCACTGATAAGTGTATATTAGCTAAAAAGTTCAGAATACCCATGATACACCCCACAGACCCAAAGACATTAAACAAGAAAAAAAGGTACAAGGTAGGATGCTTAAATCCAGCTTCAAAGGGGAAACAAAATAGTTATGGGAGGCAGATGGAGGGTGGGACCTTGGTGGATGATGGAGGGTTAGAGGAATGGGGGGGGCGGGTTAGGATTAGGTGCGGGGAAAGTCAAGATTCTCAGAAGGCCAGGAAGATAAATGGAAATATGCAGCTGCCAGTGGTCAAGGCTAGGGGGATGCTCTAGGAAGTCCCAGAGACCCTAGAGGAGGGAGGCTCCCAGGACTCAATGCAGGTAACCTTAGCAGAAATGTCCAACAGTTGGGATACAGAACCTGAAGAGACTACCTCCAATAGCCAGATAGGACCCCTGGTGGAGGGATGAGAACACCAACATACCTACAAAAGTTTTGACTACAAATTTGTCCTATCTAAAAGAAATGCAAGGACAAAGATGGAGCAGACTGATGGAATGGCTGATCAGTGACTGGTCAATTTTGAGATACATTCCATGAGCAAGTACCAATCCCTCCCATGACTAATGTGTGCTTGCAGACAGGAGCCCAGCATAGCCTTCTTCTGAGAGGCTCTACCAAGCAACTAAGTTAGATGCAAATACCCACAGACAAACATTGAAGGAGGTTGGGGACCACTGTGGAAGAGTTAAAGGATTGAAGACCCTCCAGGAGATGGCATCCCCACAGAAAGAGCAACAGTATCAACTAACCTGGACCCCTGGGAGCTCCTGGAGACTGAGCCACCCACCAAAAAGCATGCATGGCTTGTCCAAGGTTTTTGACACATATTAGCAGAGGGCTGCCATGTCTGGCCTTAATGGGAAAAGATGTTCTCAGTCCTTCAGAGACTTGATGTACCAGGATGGGTGTTCCACGCACCTCTCGTGTCCCCTTCACCCGCGAAAAAGGACACGGAGGCAGTGATCGGGTATTACTTCAAACGAGGCTTTACTTGTAACAGCAGAAGCAGAAAGACGAAAAGACAGGAAGAGGCACAGCTTAAATACACCCTAGAGTGACGTATTCACTTCTGATTGGCTGTTCACTCATCATCCCATATTACGCCCCGGGATGGGCAGTGACTTTTGCACCTGCGCAGTCAATTGTTTACTAGTGGGAGGACAGGATGCTCACACCATCTTGGAATGGCGAATGCTGACACACTCACTGCATCTCCCAACATCTCCCCCTATCTATATATTTAAGATAGAACAGCCTATTGCCTACCAAGCACGGCACCAACTCAGTGAGGGAAAGCAGAGGCCTGATCCCCTGTGCAAAATGAGATATTGTAATGGGTTTACTTCCCATACCCATCTCGATGCCTTTTGATGGGGAAAGGGAGCCTCCACCCTGGGGCACTACTAGGGGAGGTTTCTTGGCATCAAACCTTTGTGCAATCAGGCATACTTTCGGGAAATCTATCCACACTCATGGAACATTCCCTGTCGAGTACCCACTTGCAAACACCTCTAAATATTCAGGTACCAGTTCTTCAGGCAAGGGCTGGCTGGACTTAGACCTCTCATTGACCCAGTGCAATGGGATGAACCCTTGGGGTGCATCGACTGAGGGTCTCAGTCATCAGCTACTTTCTTGGCCTAGATAGCCAAATTTCAGGGGGAGATGCTTGCTCCAAGGCTATGGAGTGCTTGGGGGATGGTGGCCTTGTCACGTTTTTGCTGGGCTCTGAGCTTACAGACCAACCATTGTGAACACCAATCCACAACATAGGGCTGCACCAAGCAGGCCTATCCCCACCCTTTAAGAAAGAAAAAGGCAGAAGAAATTCAAGAAGTAAAATTGCCAAGGGAAACAGGGTCCATCTGCGCTCCATCAAGGCTTAAGATCCGGATCTGCAATTGCTGTTGCACCTGGTCCAACTCCCCAGTCCAATTCTCTTTTAAATAAGCAGAGAGATTATGGCTTTGAATAAATGTATCATTCACAAATCTCAGAGGTGTAATACCTGGATGTGGGGTTGCTGACACGCAGCTTATTTGAACCACATCCGTGAGCTGCTGCACATGGGCTTGGAGAAAATCAACTCTCTGATTGACCAACAGGATGTCTGATATGCATCCACTTTCTGTAAAATGGTCAAAGCCTTAGAGGTCTTTTCTGAAATATGATTAACAACAGTAGCTGCTGTAACTTGATTAACCATGGCTAGGTCTAGTGATCCATTCCAGCATTGTGCCAAAAGGCATGTAACATTCTTACAATCCAAGATATCAGAATTATTCTGAAAGTTGGATAACATAAAGAAAAATGGGGGGTCCACACACACCGACACCGGTTGTGCAGATGCATTCCTAAACACCTTATTAATTCTAATGTTATCCAAATGGCTAGAGATATTAGATCGTGTAGCTGAAACATTTTGCACTTCATGAAAGATATCATTCAACAAGACAAAGGCAGATACACCTTTTTAAACATTCTAAACAGTGGGCTATAACGCATAATTTAATTGTGTTGAAGCAGGATAAACTCAAGAAAATATACATATGATTTAATTTAGGACTTGCATCCCTTTGAAAACATCAAACAGAGGTTTAAATCCTCCTATGGTAAGCTTAAGATGAGGTTTTAGCCAAATAATATCTCTTAACAACTTTTAAAAATCACTAAGAGCAAATCAAGATTAAAAGTAAACCATTTTCTTTTTGCATGTACACTCACAAGCCAGAAGATGGCGTTAGATCCCCACCACAAATTGTTGTGAGCCACCATGTGGTTGCTGGGAGTTCAGCTTTTATAATTTAAATTAAGTCCAGCCTTTAATGGCTGAGCCATCTCTCTAGCCCCATCTGATTAGGATATAACTGAGGTCTCAAATATTGACAGACACTGTCTTTGAATCCTTTTTTGGAGTAACAAGTACTCTAAAAATTTTTAAAGCTCGTTATATTGGAGCAATGGCTTGCAGAAAAAAAACTTCTTTAGAGAAATCCACTAATGAAGTATCACACAATGAATAATACACACCAAAAGATTTAACCTCTTAACTTTTTGTATTAAAGCAACAACAATATATATATAAAATGTAAAACAATTAACCATTTTTTGAAGCAATTATTTCTAACAAATATCGCTTCATGGGCTCTTAAAAATTATGAATAAATTTACTAACTGTAAACCTTTCACCTTTACCAGAAATGTAAAGGGATGGTATAAAACATCTTTTATATAAGCATTTACTGAAATGGCAGCTGGAGTAGGCAAGTTAGGCTGTATAAATCTTAAATTTGAACTTTATTTTGGATTAATTTAATAACCAATCTTTTTTAGTCCAATGAATATATCGGATAAAAGCCAACCTTATTCTCTAATAATTGTTACATATATTAGAGGAATCTAAAGCATCTCATTTTTAACAACTTTGAATATAAAGGAATTAAAATAATTTGAACAGTATTTTATCAGCAGGTACAGTTATACTCATGGAGGGAAGTAGACATAATTTTAATTTCTCCAGCATAATCATAACTTTTAGCCCACAGACTATTGTAAAGTCTTTGGGTCTTAGATTTATCCCTCTTCTCACAAGAAACAATGAAGACAAGAGACGAATTCCGGTAAGCACATTTCTAGGACCCGTTTTAAAGACTCAGGACAAAAGGAGCTTTTAGCACCTGAGCTTCTGCAGCTCAGTCTGCATTGTCTCAATTCAAATGTAAATGTAACCTCCCTCCGGCCTGTTCTCTGAGGCTAGGCCAAATTGTGCATTTTGGCTTTAACTTTCAATCTTAAATTTAAACTGTAAACCTTAAAAGACACGTGTTGTATCTTTTCTCTATCTGAAATCAACACCAAGTAGATTACCTTTATGCTGTAAAGTTTTGCTGCCACAAAACAAAGTGTAAAATTTAATGGAAAACTTGTAGCATTATATAACTCAGGCTGCTGGAGGGTGCGCCTGAGGCTGGGGCAACCAAGTAACACTCAATAGCTGTAAACAATGGCAGCGCTGCAGCATTTGAATATACTGGCAAGGGAACAGGCCAAGATCTAACTATGTCCCATAGTGGTATACTTATGGCCAAATTGAACATCAGTGTCAGGAGAATCAGGGTCGTCATCTTGCAATCTGGCTTCCTTCTTCACAATCTAAACCAGCCTCGTAGGGACCCAAATTGAATTGTTTTCACCTGTGGAATAAGCACAAACATCTCCCCACCCCGGGCCACAACAGGCCCTCAGCCAATCTTGTAGCCTCCTGTTCCTACGAGGGACAATGGCTGCACAGCATTCAGCTGTGGCATTTTCAAAGATCATCTGTTCTATCCCTGGCATTGTTTGCTCTGGTTCCCCAAAGATTCTGCCATAAAGGAGGGTCCTTTCGTACTCCACTCTCTCTCCACCAGCAGCTGAAGGGTCCTTAAGCTTAACGAGCTCTGCAGTAGCCCTTGTTCCTTTTGAGTACTCTGTCTCTCCAGGCTCTCTGGCCTTATCTGTTTCTCCAGGCCCTTTGGCCTGATCCCCAGGCCCTTTGGCCTGATGCCGGCTAACACGCTCTGGTTCTGATAGCCTGGAGCGGACCAGTCTTGAAACCTCTTGACTTGCCCTAATAGCTGTGCTGCCAGCTGAATCCTCACAACACAAATAAGCTAACAGCGAAAACACAAGCAAGAGGCCAACTACTGCAGCAGAGGCAATGGGTGAATATCTACCAGCAACAAAAGCTTCCACACCAGGCATACCTTCCAGAGGTGTACCTCGATCCTGTAGTCTTTTAACCCGCCCCAAAACTTGGGGGGTCTTCCGCGGCGCCTTGAAATTCCCGGGTTTTCGGCACCAGACGTTCCGCGTGCCTCTCGTGTCCCCTCGCCTGCGAAAAAGGACACGGAGGCAGTGATCGGTATTACTACAAACAAGGCTTTATTTGTAACAGCAGAAGTGGGAAAATGAAAAGACAGGAATAGGCACAGCTTAAATACACCCGAGAGTGACGTATTCACTTCTGATTGGCTGTTCACTCATCACCCCATATTACGCCCCAGGATGGGAAGTGACTTTGGCGCGCTTTCTGCCTTTTGCATCTGCGAAGTCAATTGTTTACCAGTGGGAGGACAGGATGCCCACGCCATCTTGGAATGGCGAATGCTAACACGATCACTGCGGCTCTCAACAGATGGGGGAATATGGGGGTGGATGCTGTCCTCTTAGAGTCAAAGGGGATAGGGATGGGGAGAGAAAGTCTGTGAGGGGGGACCACAAGCAGACAATATTTGGGATGTGAAAGAAAAAAGAAAGAAAGAAAGAAAGAGAGAGAGAGAGAGAGAGAGAGAGAGAGAGGAGAGGAGAGGAGAGGAGAGGGAGGAAGGGAGGGAGGGAGGAACTTAGGCATGGTGGCACATACTTGGAATTCCTGTGCTTAGTAAACAAAGATCAGTAAATTTCTGGGACTTGTGACCAAACCAGCCTAGCATACTTAATGAGTTCCAGGACAAGGAGAGACCTTGTCTCAATATAGATAGATGATAGATAGATAGATATGGTTTGGGAGGGTCCACGCCTCAGGGCTAGGGTCAATCAGGGAGGCAGGCCTGGGAAGTTTGACTGCATTTACCCCACACTAGCACCAGGAGGCTGACACCACTCCTTGGGGTTGGGAAGCACAGTCTGAGGTCCCTGGGGACAGCCAGAACTGACTTTGTGGTCCTCGGTCCTTCAGGGAGGCCAGGGCCATCTGGTTCTCAGGCTCTTGGGCACCCAGGCACTTCTGGAAACCTAGAAAGACCTGAGAACAGATTGGGGGCCAAAGGGGAAAAGGGGGAAGCTCTGTCTGGATCCCATCGTGATAGGAGTCCTGGCTTGTTTGCCGAAGGCCAGCTTGGCTTGGAGGTCATGGCTAGGAGTGCTGAGAGTCCTTCTGAAGGAGATTAAGTGGCCACCTCTTTAGGTGAAGGCCTTCTTCATTACTCTCACAGTAGAGCCTAATGAAAAGAGACAATCCATGATTTTATGGCATTTACTGTCATGGTGGAGAGTGGATGAATAAAACCATACCCCAGTTTTTCAGGATGGGCCTGAGGTTAAATACCTTTTGCAGGGAGGGGTGTTTAGGAAGGAAAGCTCAAGTGGCTAAGCCCTTTATGCCTTTAGATACCTCATTAAAGTGGTGATCTGTCTTGAGGCTATGTGACCACAGGTCATGTCCTCTAACTTCGGATGAGCCTGAGGCTTTGCCCTTATGTGATTGATAGCCACAAATCTACGGAGGGCTGTGGCCTCATGTCAGGAACCTAGTGTTCGGGAACCAAGCAAAATGCCTGCCATCACTTAGGGTCACCTGAGTTTCCAACCTTAGCTCAACCAGGAACAAGGCTGTCTTTCACTGTCCTACAGATAGATAGATAGATAGATAGATAGATAGATAGATAGATAGATAGATAGATAGATACAAAATAAGCAAGTAAACCTATCTCAAGGTGGATGGTGCCAGATAAATAATAGCTAAGGTACCTCTCTGGCCTCCAACATATACCCATGTATGTATCTTACACATCCAACACTTTATTGAAAAAACAGTCCTAGAAAACTATTAGTTTCAAATCAATTCATTAGAGAGAGAATTTTAACTAACTTAGAAAAGCTTACCATTAGCAGAAACTTTCCACTTTCAGGCTACAACTGCATGTGATGCCAAAGTATTAATATATCTGAGATTGTGTTTTAATATATATATATATATATCTTCAGTAATTTATCATAATACTTTAATGCTATTTGGAAATAATTCTTTTTATGATGGGCAGGTCTTTCTCATTCACACTCATAAAACATTCTATTTCTTTACAATTCATTTATATATTTGTTTGGTGATACTGCTTTGTCTAACCCTTTAAGAACAGCTTTGGTGTCTATAGTCTGTGAAGAGCTGTAACTCCAGCAGCTTTCAGAAAGGGAATCTGAATTATTGTGTGCTAGCTTGCTTTATTGATGATGCCTTTCTTTCTGAGATGGGATCTTACTATGTAATTTAGGTTGCACTTGAAATCAGTATCCTCATGTGTCAGTAACTAGAGTGCTAAGACTATAGGCATGCGATACCTCATCCTGTGTTGCTATGTATGATTTATACATTGAACAATTATTTACACACACATATACACACACACACTTTTGTATTTCCCTATTCAAACACAGATATGTAATTATTAAATTACAGGAGCCAAATACATATATCATGAAATCTGGGCTTTCCTAAAATAACCAGGGTTGGATGACAGCCCCTCTCACTCAAGGATTTATTCAAAAATTTATGTGATACTTTAAAAACGCTGAGTTTATGTCTCATCACAGAAGCTACAGCTCTGCCTAGCACTATATGGATTTTATTTCAACTTCCCACATCCCTGACTATGACTGACACTCATTTATACTGACTATGTCTTCTCAGACATCATTTTGTGTACAAGAGATAAATTGTCTGACTGTTGTATTGTCTAGAAAAGAAAAGAAATTTTGAGCATTCATTTGAAATTCATTCCTTAGGGTGGGGCTAATACATGCACAAATGATACAGAAAAGGTGCTTTCTGTGCTAAAGGTGTTCTTTCCGTTATTTTAATCTTTCAATTCTTAGTTATTTGTTGGTGTGTATATGTGTGTGTATGTGTTCATGTGTGCAAGTGTCTGTGTGTCTGTGTGTCTATGTGAGAAAGAGACAGAGAGAAAGAAAGACAGAGATAGAGACACAGATAGTAATACAGAGAGAGGGAGAGAAAGAGACAGAGAAGAGAAACAATGACAAAACTTCCACAACGTGTGTGTGTAGAGGTCAAAGTTCAGCTTTGTAGAATCGTTTTTCTCTTTTCACCTTTACATGTCTTTGGAGATTATTTTAGTTGGCTACAATAGTTAACTTGGTTTAGCCTAGAGTCATCTGAAAAGAGAATCTCAACTGAGGGACTGTCGGATAGAATGGCCTATTAGGACATCCGTGGAGCATTTCCTTGATTGTTAATTGAACCAACATAAAAGCTCTGTGGACATAGTAGCCACAGAAACAGAGGATTCCTGGATCCCTGGATCTAGCTGGCTATCTTTGAAAACCATAATGTTAAAAATTAGGATCATCTGAGAGATACTGCCTTGATGAATAATTCCGGGAAACAATAGAAGAAGATTTCTAATGTGAAGCCTTGTCCTCCACATTCATATACATGCCCTCTCCTCCCTCTCCCTCTCCCTCCTCCCTCCTCCCTCTCTCCCTCTCTCCCTCTCTCCCTCTCTCCCTCTCCCCTCTCTCCCTCTCCCCTCTCTCCCTCTCTCCCTCTCTCCCTCTCTCCCTCTCTCCCTCTCTCTCTCCCTTTCTCCCTCTCTCTCTCTCTCCCCTCTTTTCCCTCTCTCCCCTCTTTCCCTCTTTCTCCCCTCTCTTCCCTCTCTCTCCCCTCTCTCCCCTCTCTCCCCTCTCTCCCCTCTCTCCCCTCTCTCCCCTCTCTCCCCTCTCTCCCTCTCTCCCTCTCTCCCTCTCTCCCTCTCTCCCTCTCTCCCTCTCTCCCTCCCTCCCTCCCTCCCTCCCTCCCTCTCTCCCCCTCTCCCCCTCTCCCCCTCTCCCCCTCTCCCCCTCTCCCCCTCTCCCCCTCTCCCCCTCTCCCCCTCTCCCCCTCTCCCCCTCTCCCCCTCTCCCCCTCTCCCTCTCCCTCTCCCTCTCCCTCTCCTCCCTCTCCTCCCTCTCCTCCCTCTCCTCCCTCTCCTCCCTCTCCTCCCTCTCCTCCCTCTCCTCCCTCTCCTCCCTCTCCTCCCTCTCCTCCCTCTCTCCTCCCTCTCCTCCCTCTCCTCCCTCTCCTCCCTCTCCTCCCTCTCCTCCCTCTCCTCCCTCTCCTCCCTCTCCTCCCTCTCCCTCTCCCTCTCCCTCTCCCTCTCCCTCTCCCTCTCCCTCTCCTCCCTCCCCCTCCTCTCCCCTCCCCCTCTCCATCTCCCTCTCCCTCTCCCTGTCCTCCCTCCCCCTCCTCTCCCCCTCCCCCTCCCCCTCTCCCTCTCTCCCTCTCCGTCTTCCTCTCCCTCTCCCTCTCTCTTTCTCTTTCTCTCTTGATTAAAAACAATCATCAAAGAATGAAGAAAGATGTTTCAAGGAAGTGTTAAAAGTCTCATACCTGACTTTCCCAAAGTCCAACTTCATACCTAGTCTTTAAAATAGCATATTAGCCTTTCATCTGGGAAATGCTGAAATTCACAGTAGTTAAGTAGCTCAGTGGTTTGAGAAGGTAACACCCTGGGATCATCTATGAAGGAAAAACTGCTACCCAGGACCAGAAACAGAGGTCTTAATATAGACCTTGGCTTAGTTCTCAAAGTTTAGATATCTGCCATTGACCACTGGTGGAGGTTAAGGAAGATATGTCATCTATCTGGACTCTTTCTTCTGCTCTGTGCAGTAGGAACACTGATCTAGAAGAATGCAATAACAACAAAATCTTTTCTTTACTTTTCCATCTTCAGTGGTAATCACATTTTAAAATAGAGGTTTAGGCTTCGGGGTTTGAACATAGATAAAATAAGATGTGATGAAAGAAATTGATATTGTTTGCAGTTCTGAATAGAGGCAGCAGGAAAATTGAAAACCACAAATCCTAGAATTGACCCTTGCAATGGCATAAATTATTGATAAAGTTATTAAATTCATAAAATATTTGAGTAAAGTGCTTGATCATTTCCATAAAGGATGATGCTATATAGTGCCAGGGCCTCAAGTCTCAGTAAAAGTGAGACAAATATTGAGAAAAAGAGGTTGGAATTTATATTGGAACTTCCGCAGGGCCTCAGTACTGAGGTGGCCAAAGGAAGCCAGTTGAATGGAATCAGAGCAAAGAGAAAAACTTAAAGACTGGTGCAGTCAGTCTGAAAACAGAGGACAGAGAAGGCCCCTCTCCAATGTGAACTGATGCTTGTTGCAGCCATTGCATTGGCATCAGAAGTTCTCCTTTATGATGTTGAGGTGAGTCCAAGTTCCATCTTTCCTAACTTTCAAAGTAAACAGTAACAAATACAGGTGTTAATAGTAACCAGCGAAACAACTCAGCATATCTAAGTACTTGTTTTGGCTTCTGGTCATTTTCAGAAGAGCGCAGAACAGAAGCAGTACTGTATGTACAAGCTTAAAAGAAGAAAATGAATCAAGAAATGAAATATTCTTCACATGCTAAATCCATGTTGTTGTGCAAGTTATTCTTGCACAACAACATGGATTTAGATATAAACAATGATCAACTTCCCCTGAAAAGAGCGATTGTAGCATACTGAGCTTTACTCGGGTTGCTTACAAGAAAACAGGTAGCTAAAAGGTAGCTTTATCTCCAAAGAGTCCATGTATAAGAACTGTATGTATCAGAATGTATAAGAACTCCCTAAAGCTGCATATCTGGAATGCTCTGCATGATTTTCCAGCAGCTTGACAAACCAAGGAATTTGTAATAGCAAGTGTTATTGTTTATAAAACTTCAAGGAGGAACTCTATGAATCTTGTAAGTTTCAGAGTTTCCTAAGACTTATGAATTGAACCTAATAGGTTTAATTTATCTACTGTATCTTAAGGGATCTTTCTACAATATGAACCTTTTCAATTCAGAGGAAATAGCTATGCCACATATGGCCACTTTTAAGGCACTTGCAGAGAAAAAGATGTGTTTTGACATCCAGGAAACTAAGGAAAATGACAGGCCAAAACCCACCACAATACAATGAATTTGCAGACACAATGCATATACAGGGCAACTAAGGTTGATTTTAAAAACAATTTTAAATAGTTTGTTTTTTTTATTACTTGATTTGCTATACCTGTTAACCTTGGATTTTTTACTTTGATAAATCTGAAGAAAAGTTACTGATTATGAAGTATTATTCTGGATGTCTTTTAGTTTCTTTCCAGAGAATAGGTAATTATGCACTAGATTATTGAGATATGAAAGTGTCTTACCTTTGTCCCTCAAGAACAAGGAGACATAGAGCAAAGCAACAACCTTTACATAGAGGAAAGAGAAGGTGGTGAAAACTAACATTTCCCAGTCAAGAGGAGCACTCTCTGGAGAGCTACAGTTAAAAATTAGGGTGATGTTTTAGTTGTCCTGACTGTAGTGACCAAATAGCAGACAGAAACAATATACAGTGGTTCATGATTTACAGATATTCAATAAGTTATGGGAAGAATTAGCATAATGGCAGAAGAGCCAGGCTGCTGGTCACATGCAGCCAGTCAGGAAGCAAGAGGAGATGGTGCTGGTGCTCAGCTCACTTTGTCTTTCACTTATTTCTGGCTGCCAGTCCATGGTAGTATGCTACCAACAACATCAGTGTGGCTATTCCTATCTCAACTAACAGAACCTAGAAACTCCCTTACTCACCTGCCCAGAGGTTTGTCACATAGGTAACCTTAAATCTTACCAAGTTAGTAATCTAAACTAAATACCACAGGAAAGAATCCTAGAAACATGGAATCATTTGTTCTGGTCTGTATCATAAGAAGATTCATTCAATCTCTAATTGCTGTAGGAAAGTAAAAATCTCCTACTTCTACTTTCAGGACTGAGAGTTAAGGCCCTGCAGTGAAGTACAGGTTTTACAACTAGAGTCAGTTTTGGGATTTTTCAAGTCTAGATTTCTAAATACAGAAGAATGCATAGAATGCATTGGTTGTCTATAATTGGCATCTAGTGGAGTTAAGAAACATTACTTACAGCAGAGAGATAGGGCACATGCCTGTGGATGGAAAGGCTGATTCTGAGAGCTCTGGTTAGTCTTGTAGAATAGTATCTAGAATTAGCATCAACAGATGTAATTCTGGATCACACATCTGTCAATGAAATACAAGTAGCTGTGCATTTCCCTCCTCGACTTTATAATTCTGTGGATGTTAAGAATGGCTGAGAGTAAACAATATTACAGATGAAACATCATTAGACCAATTTTTGTTTTTCTAAGTTGTCATCAGTCATGCACTATGACCAAATAACAGAGTCAAAATTGTCTCATCATTTGAAATTGTCCTTTGTCTAACCTTTATAAACTTAAAATCAAATGGCTATCTTAGTGGATGTAAATGCGGTGATTATCATCAGTGCCATTAAAGTATGTATGTATATTCTCAATGATTGTTGCACTGTAGAAAATGTAGAAAAATACATTTTGATAGATGTTGATCCATGAAATTCCAACACCTTGAATAAGCTACCTGTGAATGGAATTAAGATGTGTCTTACTGAATACTAAGGGATTCCAAAATCTAGACCCTTTGCTTTTGTCTTGTCACGCACTGCCTAAATAGTCTTGCCAAATTTAATTTTATTCAGAACACAGGCTTCTGCTCTGATTTTCTTTGCGTGTGTGTGTGTGTGTGTGTGTGTGTGTGTGTTATAAGTATTTATGTGTATGTTGTATGCTGTAAAGGTGTGTCATTGGCTATATTCTTCTATAGCTTTTGGAGACATAATCTCTCACTGAACTTGGAGTTCTCCAGTTGTCTGGGAGACTTTTGATTCTCTTGACTTCTCTTTTTGGTGGTGGGAATACAGGCTCTGCCCCCACATCCAGCATTGTAAGTGAGTTACGAGGATCCAAACGCAGACTTTGTGCTTGCTCAGCAAGTATTTCATCTACTTAGCTCCTCTCTTCTGATTTTCTTAACCATTTCTTACAAACAAAGCTTTTCTATATCAATAAGCTTCTCTCCAATAGATAACAGTGAATAGAGTAAGAAAAGGAAATTCGCCTACTGGGCATGCAGGAAGAAACGCAGGAACATCTCCAGAAGAGTTCTATGATCACAGTGCTTTCAACCTGAATTTTCTGAGCTGTAAAGGACCCTGAGAGTAAATTTCTTTTATCTACTCAACTCAGCCTCTGAATCAGTGCACAGGCTACTATTTAATGATGGCCATTACTTTGTGAACATTGTTCTGTGGCCATACCACATTCTCACACAGCAGTCACATCATTCTGGTTTTTGTGCATAGTCTATTGTTGTTCCAGAAATATTTGTTACAACAATTGTTATGATCCAGTTTCTTCTAATAGGTCAAGACAAAAGAAAAAATGATCCAAAGATGTGACTTAAGATAAATAGAGAAGATAGATGTTAAGCCAATACTAAAGTAACTCATATGGATGTCAGAAAAGCAAAATGTTCAAACTTCTCTTATTAACTGCCCTGTAGCTGGTTTCTAAGCAGGGCACAGCTCATCCTAATTACACACACACACACACACACACACACACACACACACACACACACACACAATCTTATTTGGCCCCTTCATACTTCAGTGCCACTGTAGATATCTCATTGTTTTGGTTTCCTTTCAACCCAGTTGTAGACCCCAGACACATTTGCTCATATGTTGACTCCGGAATCTCACTTATATCACCTACTCTTATTCCTAAATGCCCAAGTTCAGTGCCTTGTAATGCACTGTAAGGATATACATCATGTGTTTTATTATTTCTATGTCATTTGTAACTATGATAGTGATACAAACTCAACTTACGTGAAATAATAAATTGATTTTTTCCCCAAACATGTGCTACACTTAGCCTTGGAAATTTCAGAGCATGGTAGTTCAATTATTTCTGATATAACCTCATTCTTTTCTTCCTTCTTATATTTATAAACACCCACAAGCTTCAATGTGAAAAATATTTGCAGAATTAGCTAAGGAAAAAACACTAAGTTCTAGAGAGCCACTGTACAATATACTGCATACTATACTTAGTGATATTGTGGTGCTAATTAATATTAATTGTCAAATTGGTAGGATGTAGAATTACTTTGGAGACAAGCCCCTTGGCGCTCCTACAAACAAGATTTAGATTAGGTCAATTGACGTGGGAACAGCTACCTCAACTATGGGTAATGCTAACCCATAGGCTGGTATCTGGGCTGAATTAAACAAAGAAAGCAAGTGGAGAATGATCATCCATCTCCTCCTTTATGACAATTGATTCAATGTGTCTAGTTACCTCAAGCTTCTGCCACCTTATTCTTCTAGCCATGCTGGACTGTACCCTCAAACTGTGAGCTCAATTTAGCCTCTCTTTCTTTCCAAGTTGTGATTCTGACAGCAGGGATGAAAGTAGCTAATACAACTATATTGTGCACTTAAAACTGTTGAGCTAAGTCATATGTTCAATGCAGTTATTAACAAAAAAATTAGAAAACAAAAAGGCAAAGCAAAACCAAAAATCTTCAAACTATTAAAAAGAATATGTGAAAGTATTTTAAATTGATAGATGTGGCCACTAAGTTACTTAAAGAGAAAGTAGTATGATATATGCATGTATCTAAACCTATCACTTCATGTAATCATATACCATCAACTATGTATCACTGAGTATATATATATATATATACACATATGTATATATGTATAACAGAGAGAGAGGGAGAGGGAGAGGGAGAGGGAGGAGAGGGAGGGGGAGGAGAGGGAGGGGGAGGAGAGGGAGGGGGAGGAGAGGGAGGGGGAGGAGAGGGAGGGAGAGAGGGAGGGGGAGAGGGAAAGAGGGAGAGAGGGAGAGAGAGAGAGAGGGAGAGAGGGAGGGGGAGGAAGTGAGAGGAAATACTAGGAGTTTTCTTGAGTGCAACCCTCCTCCAAGCTCTGATCATTTTCACTCTAAGAGTATTTTGGCTTAAGCTCATGTTTTCTTGGATGGATGCAATGTCAACCCAGAAGCCAGAAACATCTATATAAAGTTTAAATCAGACAATGGCTATGTGCCATTGGCAGCATCTCCAAACATGTCAAAGTACAAAGTTCTTTGTGTGACCAGGATTTCCAGAGGTTTCTCATTTATCTCTCACTACGCTGTCCATTTGTCCAACCTCATTGCAGTAATTATTCCCACAAAAGAGCCAGCCAAAGGAGGATGGGGAGCATCTTCTCAGCTGACATCAGAGTCATCCCTAGTATCTCATCTTATTTTCTGGGAATCTCTGGGACTAGACGATCCCTTTAGTGCTCTGTGTAGGTTGAAAAAGTATTACTGCTCTTATTTTGGCCTCTTCTAACAGAAGCCACTCTTGATTTCAGGCACTTGGTGGAAGACTGACAGTCAAGAAGAATCTCAATGCTAAGTCTAAGTGTGGTCCTCAGCTCAGTATTGCCAGCTGCTAATACCCTATTGGCAATACAAATGAAAGTTGCCGATCTTAAAGGAATCTAGGCCATGCAACTTGGCACTTAACATGGCAGACATTATCTCTGAAACTTCATCCTGTCTAAGCACATGCTTGATGCTAAATCAAAGAAGAAATGGAGGCACAAGGAATGGCTCAGTGGGTGAAAAGATTGGTATGCAAAAGTGAAACCTGAGCTCATAGGACATTGCACATGAAAAAGAGATGAATTCAGCAGGACATATCTGTAATGCTACTGGAATTTTTGTTTGGAAGAATGTATCTTGCTTTTTTTTCACTTCCTTTTAGAAAATGTATTCTTTTAAATTTTCATATGTAATTTTTCTCTTTATTTCATTTGCACCCCTTATTCTCTGCAATTCTAGTATTCCCATGTTCCTCAACTACCTCTCAATCTCATTAACTCCTCTTCTTTTATTATTAATATGTAATAATATTGCTATGACATGTGTGTGTGTATGCAATCTGGTGAATTCATTTAGTGTTGCTCATATGAATATGAGTGTTTCATTCTGGCCCCTTTGAATTGACTAACCTCTCAAGTGGCTTATACCTGGGGAAGACTTTCTTTCCTTCTCTTAGCTTTGCATCTAGGGGTGAGGCCTTGTAGAGTTTCTCTTATCCACAATGACATGCCAACTAGTGCTGTCACTACTCAGGTCTTGTTTATGCATTGATATTATTGAGATGTCATTGGTGAATTTTCTCTGTCATATACAGAAAATGCATGTGTAGAAGATCCTCTCTCAAAATAGATATCCTGATCCTCTGGCTCTTAAAATCTTTCTGCACCCTCTTACACAATGTTCCCAGAACCTTAGGTATGGAGATGGTATTTTAGAAAAAAAACATATGGAATGGTGCTGCTACCTAATTGTTTATATGTTTTCTGTATTTTCACAAGTTGTGGATTTCTATTATGGTCATTATGTAATACAGAAATAGGTATCTTGGATGAAAGGTCAGAACTATATTTACTTGTGCTTATAAGAATAAAAATTTAGACTGTAGTTGAAAATTATTCTTGTTTAGGAATGTGGCAGTAGTAAGTTTGTTTTTTTTTTCTCATGTCTGTGACCTCAGTCACATGTAATTGGCTAGGTTTTAGTATTAGATATGGATTCCTTTTTATTGAAAGTCTTATCTCCAATTCGGTGGATGATAGTTACCCATGAAATATAAGTGCCACTGTGCATAGCCTTGAATATATGTTACTGTACTGCTCATTCTGTTTCAGAGACTTTAAAAATGAGTAGGTCTTTTCATTGTTTTTCCCCTTTTGCAGCTTGCCTAACAACTTTGGAAGTATTGGGATCTCATTCACAGAAAGACAGCTTCCAGGTTAGGTCTAGCTTTAATCCTTCAAGTCCTGTATTTAAAGCAGGCAGTATCTTCAGCAACCCCAGCATTCTTATGGTAAAACAATGCCTCAGAAGCTCATGGGTCAGCTATCCTGTGGCACACAGAGACCTATCTCATACAAGGTGGAGGGTGAGGACAAACATCTGAGATTGTCCTCTTCCACAGATTTGTTGTAGCATCTCTGTGTCTGAATGTGTATGTGTATGAAGGCACTTATGCGCATGCATGTATGCTTGCATGCACATACACTCATACACACCACAAAATGATTTTTCAAAAGAAAATAACGAAAATGAAAAGAAGTACTTTTTAGTTCACAGTGTCCCTTTAGTGAATACTTAATTCTTAAGATAATGATTAGTTTCTATTTGAGATTGTTATGCCATACTTGAACATTTGAATTGATGAATGCAGAGAGGGGGAACCTTTATACTCTGGTAGAAGCCCTTGACTTTATCTCTAGATATTGCAGACTATGATGTGACTGTTTGCAATGTATAGCCCTGCTGGCCTTTACTACATATCTAGAAGCTATAAATTGCCACGAATTGATTTCTGAGAAGGTGTGGGGTTTAATTGTATTTAATCAGAACTACAAAAAGGATATGGCTCTCTCATGTGAAGGAATATTATAAAACTCATGAAACCTTCTAAAATGTTAACTCATTTATTAAAGCTGTTTGATGGCTTTCATTTGAAGAGCAATTACTTAGGGAGAGAAATCAATTCTTGGAAGGGGACTGGCAGATAATTTCTTAATATATTTGCTGTGTAGTACTGTGTTTGTGCAGATATTTACTTTCCATGAAACGTGAAGTGTGAAGTACCCTATGAGCAAAATGCAGAGAGCATGGAGCTGAAGTGCCACATGAAGTACGCTGATAATTAATTTGCATGGAATGATGGCATTGTCCTCTGTGTGAATGGCAAGGCAATTATTGGATGGATTCCTACTCTATCTCATATACTAGCATTTTAGTGCAGAAAGAAATAATCACAGTGATTAATGACAAGTTTGATAACTGTGGTAATGAGCATCAATATAAAATGAAAAGAAGAAGTTAGGGAAATACCTCTGTCAGTAAACTGCTTGCCTGGCAGTGTTGGGCCCCAAGTTCAATTCTTGGGACTGAGAAAATCAGGAAGATGTTTTATTCTTGTAATATTAGTACTGAGGAGATGGAGCTAGGTAAATAGATCCTTAGGTCTCAAGCTCACCCATTGTCGCTTAATTAATGAGCTACAAGCCAATGAAGGAGGCTGTTTCATCAAATCATGTTAGGTGCCCCTGAGAAACTGTGCCAGAGGTTGTTTGCTTCCCATGCACTCATTTGCACATTTGTACTCTCTCTGTCTCCATCTCTTTCTTACTCCCCGTCTCTCTTCCTCCCACTCCTTCCCTCCAACTCTCTTAGTATACACATGGAGAGCATAAAAATATAGCACTATTCATCAATATATAAAATGATTTTCAACAAAAGACAAAATAAAAAAAGTCACTGCAAGTCATTTTTGTCCAGCTGGAATGATCATCGAATCATTCTTATTTGTGGTATATTGTGAGCTTCATCCTCAGATATGCTGTGTAGACATTGATTTGACAATACCCTCCAAACTTACAAAGATGCATCTTCTGGCTCAGGAACATTACTTCTGCAAATGTATCTCTGAAACATACTTTATGTGCAGATTGTGGAATAAATTTGTGGATAATCTTGAGTGTGATAATCAAATATCTGAAGGAAACCAAACATTTTAGGGAGAAGGGTATATTTTTGAAGTGATATAAGAAAAGATAGAGGAGTAGCTTACTTAAAAATAAAAGACCAAGAAGCAAAATATTTACATTCTATAATATAACTATTCTTTGCTTGGATTTAAGGAGGAAATTCAATATTTTACAAGGGGAAAACATGCCTGGTACTAAAAACCTACCAACAACATAGATTGCTTTCCAGTTAATGATGTTCTGAATCTTAGAGGACAATCTACAATTGCCACTTTGATAAACCAGCATAATCCCTATTTACATGGTAAATATTTGTTTTTATATTCATTGATAAGTATATTCCTCATACTTAATAAAGAAAACTTCTCTTTGTAACATTCCATTACTGAAAACCATAGTCAATCAAAATTCAGAGGTGTAGAGCCCAATCCTATTAGATACATCTGCAACTGAACTTCTATCTGTAAGGGTAAGGGAACATTGCCCAAGCATAAACAAAAGAACTATAAGATTCAGAGGAACACAGAATTGAATATGAGAGTGTGTCTCCTTGAGATTGCAAAAGATACACTCTATATAAAATCTTACCAACATAATTGTCTAAACTTGCTAAAATGAATGGAGGAAAGTTCATGAGCCCTCAACTCTACACAAAGAATGAGCAACTAAAGGATGCTGAGAGTGGGAGAAATAGTTTTTCTCAGGAAAGAGCTCATCAGTTGGCGAGGCAAACAAATGGTCAGTCCAAAAAACACATATACAAGTATATAGACTGATCATGTTTTATTTATGTATCTAAGTATATGTATATGTATGAAGTATATGTTCATGTATGTGTGTTTGTGTATGTTTGTATGTGTAACAAATTTATGAAAAAGAGGCCATAAATTTATGAGAGCATGGAAGGTGATGAAGGAACCTGTCCCTCAATGTTATCTTGGAGAGTTGAATTAAAAATTCATATTAAGTAAAGTCATTTATTCTTAGAGCCTTTGATATTACAACAGCCATGTAGACCAATATGGAAATGAAAAAAAAAGCTGCCTGATTATGTCAGAATAAAATAAACAGAATAAAATAAAACACAATAAAATAAAGCACATGATTGACAACTGCCATTCACTTAACATAATTGAGCTCTAATTGTTGGAAATAAATAATGAAGCAAAAGTAGTTTTTTATGTTATTTCCAAAAACAGATATAGGAACAGGAATAGAAATTATGATAACATAAATTTGGGTGAGCATAAGTAATGTGTGATGTACTGGCTCTTAGTTAGATAAAGGTAATCAAAGGAAAGTACAGATCCCTTTGAGTTGAAAAAATACTTAATGTATTTTATAGGAAGTATGTGTGCCTGTGTGTGTTGTATACAGAATATGTCTTAGGTATGTGAAGTATGTCTTATTGTCTGAGGTAAATAAGGGGTATATGGTATGTGGGTGCATGTGTTTGTATATTATGTCTGGTATGGTATTTGTAGGATACGGGTTTGCTATGTTCATATGTGTAATCCTATGTGTTAACAAGTGCATGTGCACATGTGATAGCATGTGTATGAAACCCAAAGGTTGACACTGCATGTGTACTTCAGTGGCTTTCCATCTTATTTCTAGAATCCATACTTTACTGTACCTGGGGCTCACTGATTGGACCCTAGGCTGCAGGGATCCATCTCTCTTTGCTTCCTTACTACCACCTTTTTTATGTGGATGTTGGTAATTTCAATTCATGTCCTCATTTTGTATGGCATGCATTTTACCAGTTAAATCATCTCCCTTGGCTTCGGTAAGAGTGTTTCAGCATCTTTGGAGCTGCATATAAATTAACATATGGAAATATGTTAACCTTACTGCATGTACTTGGTGTGAAGATGTATTGGCAATATGACTGTTGGAAAAGTGTAAGGGGTGACAGTTTATGGTTGAATAAATTCCTTTTAATGAAAATGCTTTACATGTTAATATTCAGTTCCTTCTATCTGTAACATGGTCCTCACTTTCATGTGAACATCCACAAAGGCCTGCATTGCCAGATTCTTCCTCTTACGCTTAAGAAGGCAGTAGAAATGACTTCAGGGTGCTTCCTTGAGTCAGGCTTCCCTTTCCCAAGAAGGGGTGGTGAAGGAGCTACGTATTAATCTTCTTCTATATCCTCTATTTGAATAGAAATATTGACACCTATATACAGGTCTTTCCTGAGATTTGGGGAAGAGGTGATAGTGAGTCTTACATCTGCTTTAAATTGTGAAGCATTAAGGTAAGAAGTATGCAAGATTAAAATAAATGTCTACTGATAGAAAACCTTGGGGAAAGACAGATTTGTTAAAAGCCTAATGGCTACCTCAGTAGGATTTTAAAAGCAAATTATGTATTAATATTTTCGCATGTATTTTTAAATTTCTGTTCCCATGTCTTTTCCAGTTTTTCTTAGATGCCTATAGTTCTTTGTGTAGAGTCAAAGACTCATTGGGTTTCCATATCCACTTTGATATATCCATTGATACTGTCCTCATTTAGCTCACGTTTGGGCAGTTATGTTGGTGAGACTCTGTTTAGCTTCTGACATTACTAGGATAGTCAATCTCACAGCAAACTCCCTGATTTCCTGGCTTTTATACTCTTTATACTTTGTCATGTGCAATGTTCCCTATACCTTAAGAAGGAAGGAGAAAGAGAGAGAAAGAGAGAGAGAGAGAGAGAGACAGAGACAGAGAGAGACAGAGACAGAGAGACAGAGAGACAGAGAGACAGAGAGACAGAGAGACAGAGAGACAGAGAGAGAAGAGAAAGTTTTGTATTTTGTGGACATATCCATTGGGATTAGGATCCTCAATTTATCATTTTGATTGGCCATGGTTTCTTCTGCTGCAAACAAAAGTTTCCTTGATGAGGGGTGAATACTACACTTATTTATGGGTATAAGAACAAATATTTATGGATTTTTTATTAAGAATTTTGCTGGTTTTTATTGTTGTAGATTCTCCTTCAATAACCATGACTGCACTAACACTGAATCAGTTCATTATACAAGTTTCTAGTATGGAACATGGTCTCCCTCCTCTTGAGCTGCTTTTTAGTCTAATTATACAGTTGTTGGTTACAGACCATGTAAATATGCCCTTCGGAGTTATTGTATCATGCTGGTCTTTTTTGTGGTTCATAGGCACCATGCTTTATAAGACTGTTGGTAATTTACCCCCCCCCAAAGTTTCCATGGTGCCTCCCCCTTTCTGAAGTGTGTAACCACCTTCTATCTCTGGGGACAGTCAAGGGAAACAACAGCATAGCTGTAGGTTTTAGGAGTCTCTTGGACTGTCCCAGTCAACAACTGAAAAGAGAGCTTCTTATTTCTTGTCAGGATAACATACTGTAATTTATGTGTTCATCTATAGGAGAATAGATGTTCATCTATAGGAGAATAGAATCTTTTTTCCTTAGTATAGAGATGACTATGCAAAAATCTGCTATAAATGTATATTGCCTTTCCTGTGAAGAAATAAATTTTCACCCAATTCTTTTGAGCTATTGCTAATTTATTATTTACTGGTGTGTAACCTAATTTTTTTTTTTTACCTCTGGCAACATACTAATACTTGGTGCCAAGTGAATGCTTACAAGAATTTCCTCCATGCCGTGCTGGAAATCTGTTCATTTGAACTGCAGGTCTCTAAGAAGTGTCTATGCTGTAACTGTGGGATATCCAGCCATAGATGAAGGCTAAGGACATTATTATTTAAACACCTTTCTTTGCCTTCATTATACAAACTCCTTTGCTTAGGACCAAATATAAATCAGATCTTTAGCTAGAAATTTGACCACCATGTTTGTTTTTATTTTTCAGATATTTTCTACCATTCTATATGGTCTGCAGGCTGCAGGATAGCCCCTGATCTATATGGTCTGCAGGCTTCAGGATAGCCCCGGATCTCCTTCCCTACTGCTTAATACTGACTGTCTTAGTAGACATTGTGTATAAAATTTTTATCCAAATATACCCATCTAGATATAATTAACTAGTTTACAAACAAGAACTCTTGTGCTTTGAATGTAAATTAGCCATTGCCACATGTGTTTTAGGACTTGGTCTATTTGGGAAGGATATGGAACCTTGAGGAGGTAGGGCTTTGGTAGAAAATTCCCACTTTTTTTTTTTTTTTTTTTTTTTTTTTGCTTTCTGCTTCATGGGTGTTCATACAATGTGGCCAACTATAATTTTTTTTAAAGTGGTGCTGCATCTTCCCCTACCGTGATTAACAATATCCTTTTGGAACTGTTGGCCACAATAAACACTTCTCCTTTCATCTGTGGTATCAGGGTACTTAATCACAGCAACAGAAAATATTTCCATGTAGTGCTGTATTACTCAGGGATTTCTAAAGAAACAGAATTGATAGAACACACACATACATATATTTATATATCAATATTTACATATGATTTGTTTGAGTGTCTTACAGGCTATGGTTCAGTAGTACAGCAATGACTGTCTTAGAACCAAAAGGCCAAGAATCTGATAGTTGTTCCATCTACAAGATTGATGTGTCAGCATTTCCAATCTGGTACTGTAAACCCAGAAGATTCTTAAAGAAATGCTCATCTTCAGTTTACAGTGGAATCTCGAAGATGAAAGTTCTTAGACCACCAATGCAATGTCTCTCCAGCAGGACAAAGTGTCAACTTGTGCAAAATAATTCACAGATGTCTGGAATGTATAGTGTTATGCTGGTTATTATTCACACCTGAATGAAATCAAATGCCCTTCCAGCCTGTCTAAATCTCTACTGTTCTCTCTATGTGTACACTTGCCTCTGGTCATCACATGTATTAGTCTTTTGTTTGTTCCCATACACACATAGCCATGTTCTATATCAGTTTCTTTACACTCAAGTTCATTTTGGGTAAAACTCACATCCCCAGATCACTTCTCAGAACTATTTGCTCTGAACCATCCAGGCTCAGCTCAAACGTTACCTTCTAAAAACTCCAGTCTCTAGGTCTTTAGGGAAATGCCATATCCTTTATACTTCATAGAGCAATAAGAAACTGTTATGTACAACACATATTATTATTTAAGATTGTTGTTCCTTTAGAGAATATGTGTTTTCTCTTTTTCTCCTCAGTGGAGAACAACTTTCCTGAAGGCACAGGCTGTTTTGCTGGCTGTTCTCTCCCTTGGGTCTAAGACATTGCCTTGAACTCAGCACAACCCAAGAGAATACTGACTGGCTAACTCTTGCTTGAAAAGTAGCATCTAGAGTATTGACATTTTTCAATTCAATCTTTATTGCAAGTTTGCAAAGAGATAGAAGAAACCCATGGGAAGAAAACAAGGAGCTGTGCAGAGTACATAATTTAGTTCTGAGGAACACAAAATATATAATAAGTATTGCTTGTTTGCTAGAAACTAAAAAAACAACAAACATAGGCTCTATAAGCAACCAGAAAAGACTAAGTCTAAGCTCTTTTGACTAGCATAGAATTTTAGCCATTGTCTGTCTCTCTCCAAACCATAGAGGCATTCCACAGTATTCTTCAGTGCAAATTCAATGAATACTGGTCAGTGTGGTGAAAATCTGGGTTTAACAAGAAGAAAAACTTGATAGTTCACAGTTGAGTGTCTGAATTACTGAAACTGTGAAAAGTTGGGCATAGAAGCATGTGAGTGTGTAAGCCCAAAATTTCTACTGGAAGATGAGGGACACAGATAGAAGTATCTCTAGAGGCATATGGGATCAGCTAGCCTGGCAAGAGCAGTGGAAACAAATGATTTTCATTAAAAAAAAAACTGAAAAGCAAAAACTGAAATCCAGGTAGGTCTCTGGTCTGGGCACATAGTATATGTAATGTGTATGAGCTCTTATGCGCTCTCTCTCTCTCTCTCTCTCTCTCTCTCTCTCTCTCTCTCTCTGTATGTACGTATACGTATGTGTAACTCCCTCTCTCTGTCATATATTCACACACACATACAAACACACACACACACACACACACACACACACACACACACACATACATACACCCATGCATGCACACCATGTAGTGCAAAGGAAAAAGTAATAATGCTTAGATGAAGCTCAAGGAAAGATTCCCTGGGCATGGGAGAAAAGTAGGCATGGGATGCTCCTGTACTGATTATTTTTAATTTTCCTGACATAAACCTAAGCATGCATGGAAAGTGGAAATTTTAACAGAGAAAATGCTTATATAAGAATGCTCATAAGCAAGTCTATGGAGTATTGTCTTCATCAATATTTGATGTGTGAAGGCTTAGATCGCTGTGGGTGGTACCATCTCAGACTGCTCCTGGGTTGTATAAGAAAGCAGGCTAAGCCCTGGGGAGCAAGTGAGTAAGCAGAGTGCCTCCATGATTTCTGTTCAATTCATGCCTCAGCCTTGAGTGTGTCACCAGAGTCCTTATTTCCTCCAGTGATAGACTGATGTGGAAGTGTAGGTCAAAAGAACACTTTCTTCCATAAATTGTTTTTAGTCACATGTTTTATTACTGCAATATAAAAGTAACTAAGACAAACACCTAGAATTGACTTATGAAAAAAATACTTCTGCCATAGAGTCTCATGCTGAGCTGACCTGTGCTAAGCAATGATGGAATAGTATAAAGGCATGGTAAAAGGTACAAAAATTGGAATCACCTATTTGATAGAGAGAAAATCAGCAGATTCACTAGAAGGTATGATTGGCAGGCAGATATGGATATTATTGAACATATTGGTTACAGTCTTGGCTTTAACAAGACATGCTATGAAACGAGCTCTTCTGAATCATGAAGATACTGGGCAGGAGACACAGCAAAAGGAGCCACAGAACCCAGATGGTAAAGGAGACAGTGAAGACCAGAAAAAAGGCTAGTGCAGAGAATGTGAATTACAGTGAAAAAACAGAGGTCCAAATAGGACAGCAGAGCCAAGTCAGGTTTGCTGTTCTGGTGGCTTGCTTTCTATGTGGTATTTGTTTTGTAGGTGATAATTTTTATAGCATACTGTGTTCAAATTAGTCACACAGGAGGCAAAGGAGTCTTGAGAGGAAAGCTACCACTGCAAAGTCAAAGTAGGCAGAAGGGTAAGACAGGGAGAAAGAGGAGCTTATACTACAGCTAGAGAGAACTCATGGCATTGTCATTTACATTAGAGATGGAGCCCAAGCAACAGGTATGAGGTAAGAGGTAAAAACGTTCTGCTCTGGTGCTTGCAAGGTCAAAAGATTTGAAGGAGTCATCCTCTGAGTGTGGAACTGAGTGAGAACAGGGAAAGCAGACATGCCAGACTAGAAAAGGCAGATCTGAACATAAGAAGTCATATTGAAGTAGAAGTTTGTCTGGGAAAACTACTATATGGTTTAAATCCTAAGATATTTGAGTGAGTCTTAGCTCTTTTTTCCTACCTTGATGTATATGCATGTGTGTGTATCTGTGTGTGTATAAATGTATGAAGAGATGTTATGTATATAAAATATTACTTAATCCTATATATGTATATATATATATATCTGTATATATTAAAAAACATAATCTAGTTTTTTTAACCAATGCAAATTTAAAAATGTAAATATTCTCACTATTTAAGTATAAGGAGATGATAACTTAGATGGTGACACCTTTGCCTTGTGAGCATAAAGACCTGACTTAGAACTCAGGAAACCACATAAAAAGCCAGGCATGATGACGTGTACTTGCTATCTTACTGTCTGGTAGGTGAAGACAGGAGAATCCCTAGTGTTCACTGGTTAGTTAGTCTTGCTTTCTACATGGTGAATTTTCAGCCAATGAGTAATTTTGTTCCAGAAAAATAAATAAGCTCAACAGGTATGGTTGACTCAGGTCTTCACACACACATGTACACAACTGCTCATACATTCATGCATATATTTGAATGTCTTCTAACACATACAGATTCCCAAATCACATTGAGTTCCTTGTATTCCAGCCCTTTGATAACAGATAAAATTCTATTCATGATGTGATTTAATCTAATCTATAAAATATTGTGACATGTACTTGAGAAGCTGTTTCAAAAAGATGTGTGTGGCAGTGCCTGGGGAAGAAGGAAAAGGGAGAGAGGTACCAAGTAAGGAGAAAGGAAGAAAGGGAGTTAGGGAGGGAGGGAATAAAAGAGAAAAGGACATATTTTAGAAGCTACGTCCACATTACCCTTATACTCACTTTACCACAAATATCAGTGACTTTGTCTATGGCTCAACTGATTCTTTTGGTTCATTCTTAATATTTATACCTAAAGTCTAAAGATTGAATCTGTACTTTCTTTAAAGCAAAACAAAATATTTAACTGGGAAAAACTTGCCACCTCAAAACATTCTTAATATTTTTCAGAATTTGGCAATTTCTTGAAGTAAAATTAGTTGTATATATGGAAATGTCAGGTTTTCTAATGTGCACCCATCAAGTCACTGCCATAGCTTTGAAGCTTTCTCCATATGTGCCTTACTTCTCACTGCAGACCCACAGGCCCACGCCAAAGATCACAATGGCCCTATGCATTCTCAGGCCAACCTTCTCAGGAGAGCTGTAAACACTTGGAAAAACATTATCTCTGGAGAAATGAGAGCAGTTCTTTTGTGGAGCCTATGGTAGGCTTTTAAGTGACCTAAATTCCTCACCTGTTTCTATTCTGAAGTGAATCTTAACATCAGATTTGGAGAGAAACAAATCAATGTCTTGAAAGTCTATAGATCTATTCAGATCATTATTTTAACCTAGCCTAACCTTTATCTTTCTTAATTCTAAACATACTGGCAGCTGTAGAGACCCAGTTGACCCTCTCTGCTCTGTGAAGGCTTCCCTGGCATCCATATTCCTTATTATGCTACTCCCTACCCACAGGGACACCCCCATGGACTTAGGCACTACAGTTGAGAGAACAGTGTAATATGATAAACACAAAATAATGTGTATGAGAGATGTGGAAGGGTTCAGCTGGAAAGTGTCTGCTTTACAAACACAAAGACCTGAGTTTGATCCCCAACACTCCTGTAAAATATGCCTGGTCAAGATGCTTTCTATGGGTGCTAGATAAATAATGCTCTGGTTAACAACACATACTGATCTTGCAAAGGCTGAGAATTCAGTTCTCAGAATCCAGCTCACCATTGCTAACATCTCCAGTTCCAAGAGCTTCCAGAACATTTGACCTCTGTGGGAACCTGTGTGTACACACATACTCACATTCAGATATATACACATATAAATAATTAAAAAGAAAGTATATTTAAATGAAAAAATAGTGTTGTGTTTGATGAAAGGCACTTGTCAACTTGGTTTTGGAGACCCAAAAATTGGTTCCTGAGGATGGCTGACAAGCTAGCCTAACCTACTTGATGAGTCAGGTGAGTAATACGAAATACACACACATGTACATGCACATACATACCTATACACATGTGCACATAAACAAAATGAAACGATAATAATTTTTTTAAAAATAAGAAAATAAACTTAACTACAAATTGACCACAGCATTTATTATAAAATATTTGAATCCCAGTACATTCATTTACATACTTGAACAAATTGTCAGCTCCTATGATATGAAGGTAGTTTAATGTACAGTATCTCACTGTATCTTCTACCATCATTGTAACTCATGGGATAGAATCAAAATACATCTTAGCTCAGTTGGTTGGGAACTCACCATGTAGTCCAAGCTGGCCTCAAACTCATAGAAATACATCTGCATCTGCATACACAATTCTGAAATTAAGGTTAGAGTCACTAGATTTACTTTTTCTATTTGATGACATGTATGTGCCTGTATGTAGGTAGGTATGTGCACATAAGTACTGTGCCAACTGAAGCCAAGCACTGTGTCCTCTAGAGCTATAGTGTTAGGCTGTTATAAGTTTCCCTGATGTGAATGCTGGGAATTGAACTTGATTCTTTTGCAAGAGCTAACTATTCCACTTTACATAATGTGTAAGTGTAGAGAAGTATCTGGAAGACTATCTGTACTGTTTGGAGACATTAATTTTTATCGTCAAAGTAGACTTGATAAAGAGAAATTGTGTAAATTTTGAGCACTGAAAGAAAAGTTGTTGGTAAATAGGTGAGTGAATGTGTGCGTGTGTGCATGCATGTGCATGCGTGCATGTCTGTGTGTATGTGTGTGTGTGTGTGTGTGTGTGTGTGTGTGTGTGTGTGTGTGTGTGTGTGTTTGTGTCTGTGTGTGTGTGCGTGGACACACGCACACACCTGCCTTCCTCTATGGTGTCTTAGTCTCTATTTTAAGTAGAGGCAATATGTTAGTTATTTTTCTTACTGCTATAATCAAATATAAAACTGAAAACAAATAAGAAAACAAACACACCTCAAAGATATATATGATACAGTCCATTATGGTGAGGAAGGCATACCAAAAGGGAGGTTGAAGTTGGTCACATTTTATGCATAGTTTGGAAGCAGAAAGAGATTAAGATTAGTTTTTATCCCCTCTCCTTTGTATTAAATCAGATAGCCCAGTCCATGGGCATGGAGATTTCCACAGTTAGGGCAAATTTTTCTTTCTCACTTAAACCTTCCTAGAAACTCTCATGAATATATCCATAGGTGTGTTTCCATGGTGATTCTAAATCCCATTAAGTTGACAATTTGGATTAACCACCACATGCAGTATCTTTAACCACAACGTACCTGAGATGATAAAAAGATAAGCACATTTCCTAAATTCAAAATTGATTTGATTACAGCCTTAGAATTCTAATCTAAATACATATAAAACTAGCACACATGTCCTTCTGATGATATAAAAAATGAATATATAAGTTCATACAAAATAAACCCTGTGTTTCTTGTTCTTCAGTTTTGTTGTTCCTCTGCTATTTAACTTTCTTAGTCATGTGTGGCAGAGATTACCATAGTGTCAGGTACACCAACAGTCCTTTTATATCCCCTGCTTGCCTGCCTTGCCCTTTCTGCAGCTCCACTTCTGACAGGTGAGTATCAGACAAAATGAAGAACCCAGAAGATGACAGGGATGCCATATGGACTCAAGGATGAGACAAATGTCTAACTGGCTTAAGTGGTTCCAAAAGCAGCTGGTACTTGGCATATGATTAAAGGTCACTCTTCGATTCAGGCATCAAGGAGGCAGTCTTGCTACACCTTGAGTTTTGTCAACAGTTTTATCATTTCAACTTCAATGAAAAAAATATATTACTCTTTGATTCTGAATTTGGATGGAAGGTGATGTGCCACTGATGAAAAGCTCGTGTTGCAAGTCTTGAAAGTATACAAATCTCTGCTGTTGCACACACACACACACACACACACACACACACACACACACAAACTCCACACTATAGAAGAGAAATTTAAGCAGTATTACCCAGTATCCCCCAATATGCTGAGCTATTTCAGGAAGATATTACAGAAATATAGGGGTCTGGCTGCAGTAGAGCATGTGTAAGAGAAGGACAATGTCACCCACCACTCCATAGGCAGTATGAGTTTAGTATTCAAAGTCCACCGAACACATCTCCCCTGCTTTACTTACTCTAGGCACTTCAGTTAGGCACTGATTCACCCGGTCCATTCAATAAACTTCAGTGTAAATCTAGAGCACAAAGGAGCCCAGGTAAGACAATCAAGAAAGCAAGACCTAGCAATTGATGAAGATTATGTTTCTGCTTGCTCTAATAACAGAAGAACTAAAAGGGGAGCAGTAGATGCCACCTCAGTGAACACAGAATAAGCAGTGAATACTCAGCTACCATTTGCTGTACCACACAGGGCACTCAGAAGGTTACATATAACATTCCTTGTACCCCACTTCAATACAGTGAGCATGACATCATTCACGTCTGTGATGGACAAACTAGTACTGCCATTAATCTCACTTACTGCATTGGTGCAATGTAACCATGTGTGCAGGTTAGTTTGAATTTTCAGCTTGCCAAAATTTAGTCATCTGAGAAGCACGTCTAAGTGAAAGATCCTTTAAATTAAGCTAGCCTTTGAGCATGTCTGTGGGAATTTTCCTGATAATGTAATTGATGTAAACAGACCCATCTACTCTTGGTATTAGGGGATCTCAAACTATAAAGTGGAGAGATGGGCTGAGCATAAACAGGTTCACATGTATTCACATCTTTCTGTTCAGTAACAAGTATGACTTGCTGTTTTAAATATCTACCTTGATGACTTCCTCATAATGGTGGACTATGACTTTGAAATATGAACAAAAATTATACCATTTCTCCTCTAAAGTGCATTTTAGGGTATTTTATTACAGTCATTAATTAATGCATTATACAAGGAAATTACTTTGTAACTGAAGACATTCCTTTTTTTCTTACACAGCTATTTCTTCTGGGTCAGGATATATGTTTTCATTTCACAACGTCATTTTTTTGTGTCTTACTTGACACAACTAAATAAGCAATCATAATAGACATTTCTGGTTGCCTGGAACTATATTTATATGGATTTTAGTAGCAAGGAAAGGGGATAACATGAATAATTCCTGGCCAGCCTGAACATCTTCAGCTTTATAATAAGTATATTGTGGTTCCTTCTTCAATAAGAACAACCACTTATGGAAAGGTTAATCTGCTTACTGTACTCTCTGCAGACCTCAGCACAGATGGGATACAGTGCCCCATTTTTACTCCTTTCTCTATTTTTATTTATCATGCTGTAGTCTTCCTTTTCTCTTGCTTGCCTTTTGGCTATGGAATCCTACCGAGCTCATCATTCATTGTGCAACTTTGTAGTAACCCATAACTAGACTTCACTGATACATATTGGATGAATAAGTGACTCAATGAATAAGTGAACTGCCTGGGGTGAGTGTACCAACGGATATGTGCTCAGTTGACCTTGAACACAGGATTATATTTCCTATAGAATGATGGATGATTGCATCCCTTTCTCTCTTTCACATGTTTTACTGCAACCAAACCTCAGTATTTCTGTAACATCTGCTCAGAATTTCCTTGGAGTTTTAACACATTGCTTAAATTTCTTCTCCACTGTGTTAAAACCTTGCAAAGCAAGCAGCAGAGGCCTAACTTTGATTGAAAATCCAGACTCAAAATCTGTAACTTTGGCGATCACCCAATCCAGTTCTCATCCTCGGAAGAATCCCCCCTATGACAAAGGTGTATAATGTGTGCATGGTGATGGTGCTACATCATCTAATATCTGCTATTGTTATGCAGCCTTTCTCTCAAGAACATGCTTTCATTGTTTTAAACTGAATCCTCCCTATAATAGGATTTTCCACTCTAGTCCACTTTGAAACCTTACACTTAAAATGTAAATCAAATTTTTATTCAATAGGATCTTCGCAAACAAGTTTCTATTACTATAAAAAATAAACCTAACATAATTAACTTAAAAACCATGAATTTATTCTGACTCACATTTTAAGACATTGACAGTCCATGGCTTATTAATCCCATCACTTCAGGCTTATGGATATCAGGAGCACATGCCACATAAAGAAAAGGGAGACAGAGGGAGACGGTTGTCCCAACATCCTCTTTATGGGCACATTCAAGTGTTTCAGCATCCTTCCTTCATATTCTGTCTTATATATTCTATCACCTCTTGATCGTATGAGGACAAAGATGAAGTCTTTAATGCATGGACAGGTCTCTGGTGATATTATCAGTCCAAAGAGCAACACTGTTGAGATGTAAATTGTAGGTACTCTTTCACCTTTTCTTCCACCCTATACTTTGTATCATTATCTTAATCTCACTGCAAATGGCATCCTCTTATAGCACCCTCTTCTATCAAGCTCTCTAAATATCTTCCTTAAAAAATACATTTTTTCTTTTTAGATCAATGTTTGTGTGCATTACAAACTCAAGTATCAAAGCCCTCATCCTGATATGGCATTTGGAGATGAGACCTTGGAAACTGATCCAATTATCATGATTCGGTTAGTCCTATCAATGTGATGTCTATGGATATATCAGAATACATGAAGCCAAGTAAATTCAGTAGAAAAGAGGTATATATTGGCCATGTTTCTGTAGGCTTGGAAGTTCAAGATCAGGTACCCATACTTCCTTAACTCAAGTCAGAAAGTAGAAGAGTAGGCTGGGTTGTGTGAAGTTGTCAAAGCCTGATGGTCAGGGTCTCACAGCCACATGCCAGACACAGAGCCTACTAACTTTCACTAGACTGTACTAACCTCCAAGGAGGTATCTCCCTTCCTGACTTAAGTATCTCCTACAAGGATCATGCACATGTTTCACTTTTCTCTAAGGTAATTGCATGATTATCATCTCTGAGTGGAAAATTCTAACGTGCCCCCCTGAGCCTTGCATCCGTGGGAGAGAAAGCACGAGACACAGAGATCGGGTAGTTACTGCAAAACGAGGCTTTTAATCTGTCTCACACACGTGGGAAAACGCGGAGAGGCGCAGAAGGGCAGAGCTGAGGAAGGGGTCCGGCTTAAGTACAGTCTAGAGTGACGTATTCATTTCTGATTGGCTGTTCGCTCACCACCCAATATTATGCCTCGGGATTGGCAGTGACTTTGGCACGCCTATCAGCATAGCAACTGCGCAGATAATTGTTTACATCTGGAGAAGACACGCGGCCAGCGCCATCTTGGAAATGCAAATGTATAGCCACTGCTAACAGCGGCTTCCTACAGAAAATACCTTTGCCCTGTAGCCATTAGAACTTACTGTGGAAAACATACAGTGTTGTTTCATTTATGTTAATGGTGTATGATCCAAAGCTTAAAACCTTCCAGTTCCCAATCATCACTTTAGCTGGGATTCAGAAAGGTGAGCATCAGGGCAATTCTCCTGCTGGGAACAGTAAGACCATGAAGAAGCAGCTTAGGCCTCTAAGAGACTCGGGTGATTTTACTAGGATCTATAATTTTAGATAAAAGATTTTGTTTTAATCACTGAGATTTTTCCCTGACATCCAATCTCCAGTTCCACATACAGCCCTCATAACTTTAGCCAAACCTTTCTCACAGTAGAGTCTGCTATGGATATTTCTAAAAGGAAGGCCATCCCAGAAAATTAAGCTAAGAATGAAAAAGGAGGCAAAGGGTGTGGTGTCAAGCTGGCTGCCTCTTCTCTAATGATTAAGAGAGACTGTGTGAAACTACTAGATTTTCTAGTAGCTTTTGAGAGATGGAAGAGTAAGAACCACTCCTCCCTCTCTTAAGCAAGGGCTCATGTAGCCTAGACTCCTCTCAAACTCACTGTGTAACTGAGATTAGCCTTAAACTCCTGATCTTTCTGATTCCACCTTCTGAATGCTGGAATTAGACATTCAATCCAATATCTGGTTAACATGGTGGCAGAGATTGAGCTCAATGCTTTTTGCATGCTAGGCAAGGACTTAACCAGCTAATTCTGTTCCAGGGAAAGAATTTATTATTCTACTCTCAACACTCTCAGTGAAGACTCTGATCATAGATCAAACCCTGAAAAATCATAACTCAAGGTTTGGGGTCAGATGTTTGGTTTTATCCTGATTCACAGTTCTATCATGTTGTTATCTGGCAGAATGCAGGGCTAGGGGACAGATACCATAGAGGGATCCCAAGTCTATGAAGGACAGATTGTGCAAGTACTACAAAGTTCTGCAGCAGGTCCTCAAGGAGGAGCCTCTGAATGCAGCTCAAACACCTCCTAAAGGCCATGCTCCCTACCCCCACCCTGTGTGTGTGTGCATGTATGTGTATGTGTGTGTATGTATATACATTTCTATATGTATGAGTGTGTATATATGTATGCATGTTTGTCAAGATCGTAGGCTACAAGGCCCATTGATTAACACTCTGACTCAGCTAGGATAGCTGGTTATGTATGCCTTGCCTAGCCAGTGCTAGGACTACAAGCATACCTTATTTAATTTTTTCTTGGATATTATATTTACATTTCTGATTTTATCCCTTTACCCCATTTCCCCAACCACCCAGGAACCCCCTATCCCATCCCTCCTTTTCCTGTTTCCCTACCTACCCCCCCACCTCCCCACCCTCAAATTCCCCACCACACTCAGTGTTCAGCCTTCATAGGACCAAGGATCTCCTCTCCCACCTATGCCCAACAAGGATATTCTCCCCTAGATACACAGATTGAGTCATGGGTCCCTCCCTATATGCTCCCAGGCTGGTGGTTTAGACCCTGGGGAGCTCTGGTTGGTTGGTATTGTTCAAGTATACATTATTGTGCCCAGATTTTAAATGGATTATGAAGGTCAATCTCATATCCTATGTATGTATAATGATTTTCTTTACTTAATAATCATTCCAGCCTGGGCTGTGTTCTTTCTGTCTTTAAGGAAAGCTTGTGTTTTTAAAGAGCGTAGGAAACTGGCCTTGAGCACATGCATTCATTCATTGGGAGGTTATTCCTCCAGATAGAGGACTGTAGGCTTATAAAGAATGTGTATGACTATCTTCTTGGTTCTTTACAATCATATGTTCACCTGTGGTTACTTGATACCATCTATTGCAGCTTGACTTCAGGCTCTGAACATGGACCACATGTCAAATGCATTTGCTGATATCCCAGGCCACATAGAACCTCAGTTTCAGGGAAGGTACTAAGCTCTATCCATTCTGAAGTAGCTTCTTTTCATCACTGCAAGGCTACTAGCCACAGGAGTCCATACATATACTATATATTATATATATAATGTATAATGCCGTGTTTATGTAGTAGAATCTACAAGTGGTCCTTGCTAGTCCATGCCAGGCATCTCATAGGCTTGAAAAAAAATAGCCACATTTCCCAGAATCCCTGCATCTTAAGTCCCACAAAGGGCATTCCTCTCCTTCTTTTACCATCGCAGGTTAGAACAATGTTCAAGAGTATCAGGTTAAAGATGACCTCCTTGTTGTCCAGCTTGAAAATGGTTAGAGGAATGACCTCTCATGGCTAGTCAGGTCTGAGGAGCTCTTCTGAAGTAGGATTTTTGGAATGTCTGCCTGAAGCCCACTGTTATACCCTTTTCACATTTGATAAAAAAGAAAAACAACAAAAACAAAACAAAAAACCTCCTTCTGCTAAAGACAGCTTGTGTAAAGTCTAAACTGTCAGAAATCATCCCTCTCTCTTAAGCCACAGATGCCCTAATATCTGGCGCATATATATATATATATATATATATATATATATATATATATATACCGTTACACACAATTTGAAGAAAAGAATGTGTGCTAGAAAAGAAACATAATTTTATGTCTTTTTTTCCAGATCCATATTTGTATCCCTTTTAGTTTTCTAGTGCTGGTTATTTAGGAATAGGTAAGCAGAAAAAAAGTTAATTATTTAATTGGCTACACTGGATAAAGACCAGGGAGGTCTGATGTCTGCCCCACCTCCAAGTCTATCTTCAGTGTGCTGATGTGACACTCCAGTCTAAATACAGACAAGAAGTACTTATTTTATGCTCATTTGACTTGTGTCCCATTCACTGTCTTCAACATGGTAAACTATTTTTCCATTCTTATCAAGTAGAGCCAGCCACCTTAGCTTTGTCTTAAGAAAGGCATCCATATATATTTAACAAGTACGTCAATTCCTCACAATGGAGATTCTGTCTCAGTTACTTTGAAACATGATACAAAGCATCTCTGCCCTCAACAAGCTGATATAAAAAAAAAAAAAAAAACAAAAACAAAAACAAACAAACAAACAAAAAAAAACAAACAAAGGAGTACCTCTATGCTAGAATGTTCTAAAACAAAATAACAAACAAAAAAAAAACAGTGATCAGAAGAAAGAAGAAAGCCGGGCGGTGGTGGTGCATGCCTTTAATCCCAGCACTTGGGAGGCAGAGGCAGGCGGATTTCTGAGTTCGAGGCCAGCCTGGTCTACAGAGTGAGTTCCAGGACAGCCAGGGCTACACAGAGAAACCCTGTCTTGAAAAACCAAAAAAAAAAAAAAAAAAAAAAAAAAAAAAAATGAAAAAAAAAAGAAAGAAGAAAAATATTTTAGTTGTTTGCAGAGGATAAGGTCAACCTAAAGTCTCTTTAAACTCAAATGGTATTTAGCCACTCAAAATCCACCTCTGCTCCCTCCTTATGTTTTTAGTGATTTCATTTTTTTCTGCCTTTTTTTATTGACTTCTCCTTTTTCTTCTTTCCACTAAATAGTGTAAAGGTTAACTCTGGTAAGTGAATGTAAACACTCTGACAGGAATGAAGATATTCTACAACGACACTTGTGCCTCTCCATTTGTTTCAGAATATAAAACTATGGAATCCAAGAAATTAGAATTTCCCAGGAATTTCCTCCTTAGGTGAAAGTAAAATGGTGAAGCCTGGTGCCAACGAATGTGGGATCTGTCTTTTGAAAAAAACATTTCACACACTTCTGACAACCTATTTTTTTACCCCAGACAGATAAGTTAATGTGGGGCAAGACCATGCCTTGGTGGGAACTGCTTAGCTGTGAAGAATTCTTGTCTGTCTTCAGACCTGAACTTCACAACAGGACACTGAAGATAGACTTGGAGGTGGGGCAATTATTAGACCTTCCAGCTACTTTTCCTAATATAGCAAACTAAATAAATCACCTTTTTCTGCTTTACACTATTAATGTATGCCTTTAATTGACAGGTGTCTGGCCCTGTCAGCTTCTGTAATATGATATGCTAACTCTTCTGGTGGGGTCAAAACATTCTCTTATGGCATGAAGGGTAACTATCCACCATAGAATTATCTGTGAAAACAACACCATAGCCTCCTGTTCTTGTTCACATCACTGGCCTACCATGATGGCCCTAGATACATTAAAAAGAAGTTATAAAAAGAAAATACTGCAGTGTGTGGCAGCAGAGTATGATAGGAGGTCTTTACTAAAGACGAATAAGACACCCAGGAAATAACAGTTTCTCTTAGTAACTGAGGCAAACTGTCAAGGTGCAGCAATACATACCCTCAACTGTATCAGCAGAAACATGTCTTCAATTTTTTAAGACTAAGCTAGTGGTTTCTTTTATGACTAAACACACACACACACACATACACACACAGTATTCTCCCCCTCTTTTTAGTGCCAGAATAATGTTTTATTAGATACATAAATGACATGATATAAAAGCACAAAATGAGAACCAGCAATATTTTTTGAGGAATACTAGGAAGGGTAAAACCATCAACAAAATCATAAGACTGAAACCAAGTACCTCTGTGGCAATATGCCTGAAAGGATGATTAAATGCTCTATATGGTAGATATCAGTTCAGAGTACATGGTTCTAATAAAATTCTGTAAACATCAGTAGAGAATTTAAATTTTGGATATCACGCATCATCTCACTAAAATTATGGCTATGCATATTTATAAAGATGTTTTTATTGCAACAGAAAATAGGCTTCTGCATAAAAGATACCAAAACTTATCAGAAAGAATGTTTAGAGAGACAAGATAGATAGAAGACGTTAACCTATTAAGATAGGGTGATTCAAATGAAAAATGCAGGTAACAAGAAATGAGAAGGAGATACAATCTGTTCAAGTCTGGAAAGGATAAAGCTCAGTCTGTCATACTCTGTGAGGCTTCTCTTTAATTCTAATCCTGACAAAACCTACAATCACCTCAGAATAGAGAGATTGACTACACTGGGTTCTCCTAGGCAGGTCTGGGAGGGATTATCTTAAATCAAATATTTGATGTAAAAAGACAGTGCTATCACCATTTCCTAGAGAAGGGCTCTTGAGTTGTGTAAATGTGGAGAGAAATCAAGAGGAGCACAAGCTATTAGGCAAGTGAGCAGGCATGTATGGGTTCATTTCTTTATCCTTTTATCTGTGGATATGTTGTGCCTGGATGTTTCAGGTCCCTGGTACCTTAACTTCCATGCAATGATGGACTTTAAACCAGAATTATGAGCTAAAAGAAATCTTTCCTCCACTAAGTTTGGTTTTTTTTTTTTTGGGGGGGGGTATTTTGTCACAGCAACAGAAATCAAACTAGGACACACTCCTTCCACCAGCCTTTACCTGGGATAACCAGATATTTGAAGGACCTTCCTTTAGAGAACAGGCAGGAAGTTGCAGAGGTTGTCTTCTTAGCTCAAAGCTCTTCTATTCTTAGCAGAATGTGAGAAGGTGAAACCAGGTACTAGGGACATGAGCAAGAGATAAGAGTAATCAAATGTTGCTGAGACCAAGGTATATATAAACCGAACATGAGTACAGATGAAGGACAGGACAAAGTGACTGTGCCCATCACTGCTCCGTGCCCAGAAAATTTAAATTGAGGCATAAAGATATTTATCGTGAGAACCTTTTAAAGGTCCAATTAGCATTTACTATACGCCAAGATTGCTTACTGCAAAGAAATATTTGAAGGAAAGAACTGTAAAAGCTGACAAGGAAAGGTCAGGTAATGCAAACAGGATGAAACGATATGTGCTCAACAATTAGCCCTGGTGATGGGAAGAAATGGTCTTGACTGTCTTTGGAAAGAAAAGGACTGTTAATAGAGGGGTAGTCCTTTAAACCAGTTGTCTCTACAAATCTCTACAAATATACTGGATAAATGAAACCTCTAAATAACTCAGCCAGCCAGCTCACAAAACCCAAAGCTGCTTTACTGGAATCAGAGCTCTAATGCATTTTGATAGCCTCACTGGAAATTAAGGCTGAGATCATATCACCAAGAGGTAATGTCTGTACTGAAATTTATTCACTCAATTCTGTCACCGATCAGTGGATCAGTGCTCCTCACTCTGGCTCTGAATAATTAGTTTGGCTACATTTCCTAAATGTGGTGTGCTAATAAATCTGACCAGTGATGGTGATTTGCATTTTGTTATTCTTTGCCAAAAGAGGAAGTGGGACATAGGAAGAAAAAGAGGAAGGGAGTGGATGGGAAACTATAACAAGAGGCTTCATCAAGTTTGCTTTGGCTCTGTGGGTCTCATGGTAACGGAATCACATGGAAGCAATTTGGCCACAATGCCTGTCAAACCTCTGAATTTATTCTATTTTATGTCAACAATTCATTCCACTGGGGATATATTCCAAGACACTCCTGAAACTGAGCAGCTTTTACATTTACTATGTAAACCTTCCCCACACATTGCTTTATCTTTTATTACTTTTCTGTTCTGTAACAGGTGTGAGAATAAAAAGACATGATTAAGTGATTACAAATTGTAGTAGATTCAAATTGTACAGATTTATGACAGTCTGTTGTAGAAGAATGAATTGTGAAGCACTGTGTAATATAGTGTACACAGTGTCTTCAGACACCATACGACCCTCTGATTTGCAAAAGATCATAAGCCAAGTTTTCATTCTTTGTAACTGCAGAATCAGAAAGAAGGAAGTTACATAATCCTCCTCTGCCAGGCAAAGCATTAATGTAGGATATGGAAACAAGGGGAATGCCAGGGAATAAGAAGGAAAATTGCAGTGTACAAATGTTATATAGTGGATACTACACTCATTTTTTGTGTTCATGTAAGTCAAGGTGACTACATGGCATGATACACATGTGGACGTCAGTTCATCGGGATAGCTGGCCCAGGAGCTTCCACCTATCACTTCACTATGGGAACTGTTGGGCCTTGGACGAGGTAACTCCATTTAATCTGTTACCTTTGGTCACGTAGGACAGGTAGAGTGTGTGACTAACAAGTCTCCACCTCCAGAGATTTAAATATTAATGAATTATCAAAAGGCCAGGGGCGTAGCTAATTAAGTTATTCCCTCCCCTTTCTCTCTTCCCTATAAGACTGGTCTTCCCTGGCCTTTGAGGGGGGAAGCACACAGCACCTGCATCCATTCACCATGTCATGAACAATAAAAGCTTTGGAAAACCGGACTCCACGTGTCCATGGTCTCTCCGCCTGATTCCCAGCTTTTGGAACCCTGGAACCTTGCCGATGCAGCTGCCGGCCAGCCCACCGACAGCTGTGTGAATGTGAGATCCTCCGCTGGTGGCGCGGGAAACTCCGGTGCCGGACCGCCGTGAGACTCTGTCGCCGGACTCTGTCCCTTCCCCCCACCCGCGAGATTTCTGCCCCACAGGGAACAATCAAACCACAGATGTATACTAGCATATCTCAGTTTTGCAATGGTTCTAAGAATTTGAACTCAGGTTTTCTTCCCTCTGACTCATCTCCCTAATCATGATTATTGCATTGAAATTGTTCAGAGTACATCAGCTGCCGGGTGTCCCCCTGCCCCACCTACTGCATGACACTTGCTTGTTATTTAACTATACTTTTGCAATACCTTGAAACAGACATGAGCACCTTAATCTGGAGTGCATACTTTTTGTTTATTTTGGAGGCAGTGCAGTAGGAACAATGTGCAGTTACCCCACCCAAGCTGAGGACACTTGAACACATCCCTAAGGGTACACTTGCCTTTGTCTCAGGGTTAACTTTATAGGATGAAGCTACGACTGTGAGTAGGCTTACCAGAAGATTGTGGTTTTCGTCATTCACAAAACAAATATGTGATTTCTTCATGTGTCAGAACAAAAGGTACTCTCAGCTTCAAGTTCTCAGCTATTGCAGGTTTACAAATGCTCAGGGTACCCTGGAGTTATACAACTTTGTCTTCATCTATATGCACTAATATGTATATACATGTATGTGTTTATGTGTGTATTATGTATATATATATATCTATATATCTATATATCTATATATATAGATATATAGATATATATATATATATATGCATGCATGTGTGTGTATTCCTAGTATTATACTGCACATTTACTGTAGATTTTAGTACTCTCAAAGAGAATTATGTCAAGATATATAGGCAGTATAAGCAGATGTATATTTAGTAAGTTAAGCAAAACAAAAACTTGAAAGAGATTGTGTGGGCTGCCTCAAGATAGAAAATGATTTAGTGTGTACTATGTTGTGAATTTTAAAGATGTTTTTTGGAAATATTTATGCAGTATTTTGAGGTATACATATTCATGTAATAAGTTGACCCATTCTCAGCACCAAAATCATGATAGGTCTTCCTTTTAAGATAGTGCTTTCCATAATCCTCACAAAAAAGGAAGGTTGTCAAAATCATGGCTAAGCAAGCCATAAGGAGCAAGTCCGTGAGCAGTATTCATCCATGGTCTCTGCTTCAGTTTCTGCCTAGAGTTTCTGATCTTACTTCCCTTTATGATGAACTCTAAACTATGAACTTACTCCAAACTTTCTATTTGTCAATATTTTAAAACAGCAAGAGAAAAACAAACAAAACACCTAGAAACTATACACTGAGAAGTTGGAGACAGAATTCTGTGCCTCACTGACCAGCCAGCCTAGTGGGCTCAGTAAGCTCCAGTTTATTAAGAGACAAGAGTGACCCTATAGGAAGATCAGCAGTCACAACTAACCAGGACCTTCAAGATCACTCAGACACTGAGCCACAAACCAGGCAGCATACACCAGCTAATATGAGGCCCCCAACACATATACAGCAGAGGACTGCTGGGTCTTGACTCAATGAGAGAGGATGCACCTAACAGTCAAGAGACTTGAGGCCCCAGGGAATGAAGAGGTCTGGTGGGCTAGGGATTAGGGGTTGGGGACATCCTCTTAGAGACAGGGGACAGGGAGGAGGGAGAAAAGGAGGTATAGGATGTAGAACTGTCAGAGAGTGGACTAGGAAGAGGATAAAGACTGGACTGTAAAAAAAGATTAAAGAATAAAAAAAAACTCATTAACATCATGATCCTAAAAAATATGTGGAAAGGGACTGAGGAAAATATCCAGCATTGTCTTCTGGCCTCTATAGGTGCTATGCACACACACACACACACACACACACACACACACACACACATAGCTGCACACACACACACACAGCTGCACACACACATACAACCACATACCTCAAAAACAAAAACAAAAAAACAGAAACAAAAAAAGAGGAAAAACAAGATGTCACTTGCCACACTCATGGACTGGTGGATATGGAATACCTGTTATTTGCTAGAAAAACTTCTTAACTGAGAAATAAGGCCATGTATAGAATTATCACTCAGAATTGTTTGTTGAAGCTTGGAAAAGAGGTGAAGTTTGGACAGAACCTGGGTGTTTCTCACCTTCAGTGCAGTTTGGTGTTAACACCTTTATCCAGTAGTAATCCTCTGCATTGTAGCACAGCCTCCTGAGTCCCCTGAGTATGTACAGAGCAGCAGCAGAGAGCATAATTAATGCTGGGAGTAGAAGCACTGTTGCAAGCAACTGAAAAAGTCTGATCAATTCTCAGTTCTAGGGTACCTTTTTAATCTTATTTTTGTGTTGTTTTATTATTTTAAAAATTTAACAACTATAACTTTGTTTTAAGTAACAAATGAAATTCAGAATATAATAAGCAATAATTTCAACCCTCCAAAAAATTCTGAATTTAAAAATAGCTTGCTATTTTAAATCTAGTGTCAGATTCTTATTATCACTTTTATGCTGTTCTAAATGAATAGCTTCCTGTAGATGCTCCAAAAAGATATGGAAATGAAAAAAAATATCATTTCTTTTCTTAGCTGAGTAAACTCACTATCTTTTTTTATGGTTGAATTTAGATAATTTGCCAACAAAAGCAGAAACAGTGGGGGCCATATTCCATACAGCTGTGAGTAAAATTGCAGTCTTGGGCATCTTATTTTTCTTCAGGTTATGTGGACTCTATAATAGTGACAGAGAATCCAGCTTCTGCTACTGAGGAAGAGTTAACACTGGGCAGCATAAAGTCTTTTGATTCTGAAACCAGTGGTGTAGGACATTTTGAATTTGTGATGTTGGAGGCCCTTAGGCATTTTAGGATATTGGAATAGACCCTCATATAGCCCAAGTTGACCTCAAATTCATTTGTATAGACCAAGTTGACACTGACCTTCTTATACTCCTAAGCCTTTTCCTCCTCTCACTATGAGTGCCGGAGGAAATTCTAATTTCTTAGGGACCATTGTTTTAACAGAGAGTCACAAAATTAATCCCAGCACAATGGGAAACCTCCAAAAAACTAATTTCCCAATGCTCACTAATTCCATGATGCTGGGTGCTACAGTTTCATTGTATTGACTTTTAGGAACACATAAATACACCATGATTAATTTTCCCCACATCATATTTTGGTATCAGGAATTAAGAATAATAGTATTTGATATGGTCATCACTTCTACATTTCCCCCTCCTCAACTTCTCCTTCTGCTTTCCTCCTTCTTTTCTTCCTCTACTCTTCTTGAGGTAGGGGTTTTCCATCTTGCTATTCTCACACTCAGTTTCTATCTGAGACTAATCTGGAACATTCTCTTCCCTTAGCCTCTCCAATGCTAGACTGCATTTGTACAAATCTTACCAGAGTTCCGTTGCTCATTCAAGCAGGAATCTTTAACTCTAATCAATAAGTAAGATGATAGAGATTAGAAAAAAATTCTGAAAGGAAATGTGTAAGACCTGAGGTTGTACATGAAAAAAACAGTCATAGGCAATTTTTAGTAACACTTTCCCTTCAAAGTCTAGTGGCTTCATGCTTCATTATGACAACAAAAATGCAGTGACATTACATAGGAGTTTGCTAGCAAAAGAAAGGTAATTGAAAGTTAAAATAGAATCTTGGTAGACATATTGGTAAAGCAGCAAAATCTGCCTTCATGTGTATGTGTGTATATGTGGATCCAAAGAAATAGCTCTGTGATATTAGCTACTCATTCATACCAAAGGCTTATATTTCTCTCAATAATTAGAATGACAGTTTTTCTCCTTCCTTCCTTCCTTCCTTCCTTCCTTCTTTCCTTCCTTCCTTCCTTCCTTCCTTCCTTCCTTCCTTCCTTCCTTCCTTCTTTCCTTCCTTCTTCCTTCCCTCTCTCTCTCATACTCTCTCTCTCTCTCTCTCTCTCTCTCTCTCTCGTGTGTGTGTGTGTGTGTGTGTGTGTGTGTGTGTTGGCCATATGTTTGTGACTACATGACTGCACATATAAAAGTATGTGTGTGCCCTGGTTATAGGATCCCACTAGATATGACCACTGAGACACAGTTTATAGACAGTTGTAAATCTTTATTTCAGCTGGCTGGGAGTAAATGCAGTATTTTGGCCTAAGCTACATACCCCAAAGCATTTAGAACAAGGCACTTTTAAAGGAAAAAAAAAACATATCTAGGTATTTCTGTCTGCAGCTGCATGTAAGGAACTGGGGAGATTTTTGCACAGGTTTCACTAGCAGGCAGTTTAAGAGAAACTAGGATAGTTTATCTGGGACATTTTGCCCTCAGGTTACTAGAATAGATGTTGGTAATTTTCCATGGGGTTCTCTGTCAAGGGGATCCAATTCTTGTTAAGTCTGAAATGGTCTTAGCAAGAATACATGATGGAAGAACCTCAGCACTCTTGACCTGCCTGCTGCACGTGCAGAGGCCAGAGGTGGATATCAGCTGTTTCTCACTGAATCCATACCTCACTTCCTCAACTAGGCTGGCTGACTAGCAAGATCATCCTGATTCTGTCCCCAGCACTGGAATATGTATGCACTTGGGCCCAACTTTTTCTGTGGGTCTTGAGAATGGAATGTAGGTCCTCATGCTTGTACAGCAACCATTGCTGGCTGAGACATCTCCCCAACCCAGTAAGTGTTCATTGCTACTATCAAATGCACATTAGCAGGTATTTTATTTCATTTTTATTCACTCTGAGACAGACCTCAAAGATTGCAAGAAACAGCCAGGGATTTTTGATAGACATCTGTGAGTGGCTTAGAACAGACCACCTCAGACCAAACGGTGTCCAGTGGGGTTTATTCAGGAGATAGGGCAAAAATGGGGAGGGGGAAAGAAGAGGAAGAAGAAGGAAGAAGAGAAGGAAGAAGAGAGAGGAAGAAGAGACAGGGAGAGGTAGGGGGTTTCTGCCTTTTTTTTATGGGAGGTTACATAGCCTCTCCCAGGTAAAGGTGAGGTAACTAAGTGGATTCTGGGAATGTATGGCGGCTGCCTTGGCAACGATGTGGGGATTGCCTAGATGTGATGTCACTGAGTTCGGAGCCTGATACCAACAGTTTTGGTCTGAATTTACCAGAAAAGTTGACAGCAGAAATTACTTCCTTTAGTGTGGAAAATATTTTCTGCCTCCTTTCTTTTTCTTCTTTTCTGTCCTCCTCACCCCCATCATATTCCATGAATCACATTCAAAACTATGAATACTGTTGCCCCCGCCCCATATGGGGGAATCAGTACTTGAACACCTTGTAATTTTTTAGATCCTCCTGCTTAATAGAAACAAGTAAGAGTGAAATAAAAATAAGAGTAGCAGAGAGATTTTGATAAGCTTGGTCTGTTACATGGTTTTACCAATGGCTGACACCAAACTTACATAGCCTCTGCTGAGATCCAAATCTCAGGACATCGAAAGAAAAAAGACATGCACTATCAGCTTTACTACTACTTTCCAATTGAGTTTGTTATCTCCACCGAAATTCTCAGTTGTGGGAATTAGGTGAGTTTGGAAGGAAACTGCTTACCTAGCTGACAAGTTGCAGCTTATCTACTGGCGCACACACTTATATATGGACATGAGCCTAAAGAATTCTGAAAGGAAATGCTATAAAACATAGCCAAAGCAACTTTCTGGTCATTATGTGGCCCTCATAAAAGCAGCACCAAGTATACTCTGCTCTTGGCTAATTTCAACTGGAAAAGACTAGGAAAGCACTCTAAAGTCATATGTAGTGGAGGAGTCAGCAAGCCAACCATCACCATCAGAGACACCATCAAGGAAGAAACAGCAAGTACCAGCCAGCAACAACTTGTGATTCTTTCTTTACCCTCTTGATCGGCTGCTAGCACAGAGCTGCAGATTCCTCCTTACTGACACTTTCTTTGCTCCTCTGAAACATTCAAATTGGAAAATTAAGAGCCCTGAGGTCAGCTATGGGAGTGGAAGAAACTGTATGTTGCAATCACATTCCAGTAGCCCTTAGTATTGAATCAGGTTTAAGAGTGTGTCTTAGAACTCCTGTCCCTTGGAGTCCCATTGAAAACAGTGAGCAATACTTTCAGATCTCATATACTTTTAATTGTGGCATTTTTCTCTGAAGGTAGAAGCAGAGGATATTGAGAGTCTGTGGTCAAACTAGCTACAGTGGGCTTCAGGCAGGAATCTGACATCAGGTTAGAACAAAGAAGTAATTTCAGGCAGGAATGTAACTCTTAAGCTAGAACAAGAAGTAGTCTTCAGACATGAAAATGACTTTGGGTTTTGGTCATCCTGATAAGCCCTTAGAAACATCGATCACATGAGTGTTCATAGAATTTTGTTTATTTCCTTGCTTATTCCTTGACAATTTGCATCTATGGCATTGCTAGTTTCTCAACCTAGAACTGACCTTAGTACTTGCATGTAGTTAAAATGGTATAAAAGCAAAAAGGAAAAGGGGGATGACATGGGGGGAGGGTTCTAAGGAGTCGAAATGGAGAAAGGCAATGACATCTGCAATGTAAATAAGTAAAATATTAGAAAAAAATTGTTTCCTAAAGCCAGCAAATGATTTAAAATTCTGTAAATGAGTTCCCACGTTGTGACAGTGTTCACATTTTTTTGGTACAATAATTTTATAAGGTGCTCCATGAGAAAAGTAGCAGGTCAAAATCTTAGAAAACAAATGCAGAATATTATTCAGAAGGTATTTATTGTGACTCTAAGAAAATTTGTCTCCTGCATCTTGCAGTGCATTGGCAGGAAGACGCACAATAATTGAGAGAAGATAAACATGAGATAGATGACAGATTTCAAATCTTATACATATATATTCATATCTAGTATTTTATATTGTCAAGTGGCAATAACATCAGCATATGATTATGCTTGTGAATGTAGTTAGCAGGATCACATTATAGAGTCATTGCCATTTCTATGTACATTTGAATTAGTTAACAATAATATCAAGTCTTCTATGTTGGTTTCATTACTTACTTTGACCTGGAGATTTTCTTTAGACTCATAAGTCAGATCTCCTAGTTCTGATCCTAGACCTTATAAAAATTTCAAATCTTACCTTAGATCTAACAACAATAGACCAAGCCCTGCTGTCAACCTTTATACAGTAGCTCTCTGCTTCATAGGGAAATAATTTTTTTTATCTGTTTCTCAGAAAGGCAAGGCATTCTATTTCTTTAGCAGAGTGTAGAAAAATGAATTTTGTTAAGTAGGTATTTCAGTCTTCCCAAGTATACAGCACATAGCAGAGCTGCATACATGTTGATGTTACAACATCAGTGTAGATATGGAAACAAACCTGGGACATGTTTCTCAATAGTCAATTCATCATCCTTTATCCATCACATAGGAGGAGCTGCAAAAACATAAAAATAATGGACAGTTTTGTATTCAATAATTTAATGTCTATTTGCCTTTATCATTTAGAAATAAATGATAATTTAGTTGATTACATCATTCAAGTCAATATGTCTATTTGGCCATTGGTTGATGGTTTTGAATGCAGAACATCCCACCATAAGCTTAGTTGTTTAAATACTTGGTTCTCTGTTGGCCTGTGTGTCTGCCTGAAACTAAAGGTGTTACAGGGTTCTGGCCTGGCTGAAATGGCCAAAGTGTTACAGCTCTCTGAGGGGAAACCTGGGCAGGGCAGGCAGCCAGATCTCTTTCACTATCATCACTAGCGCTATTGGCAACAGTAGTGACAAGCTGCAGCAGGCAGCCATAAGCCAGAGCCAGAGCCAGAGCTGGAGCTACAATTTACAGTGAATAGCAGCTGTTTGCTAAAGGTAGAGTGAGGAGCCTGGCCTGCTGGGCAGAATTGAGCTCCAGAAATGAATGCTTCAGGGAAGAAAACTCTTCCCTGGAGGGTTACAGCTCAATAAAACAGCCACCCTCAGATAGTTCTTGGTGAAATAACTTGTGCACTTTATTGCATGTGAATAGAAACCTTATAAACATTTGAAGGGTAGGGTGCGATCTAGGGGTAGATGCTTGCCATTGGCTCAGTCTGAGATGTTGGAAATGCTTTATTTGTATAGGAAAGGAACTTAGGTGTTGTCCCTACCTGACTGGTTGTCATGCCCCTCTCAATAGGGTGTTGTGGTTACTTATTCTAAAACAGGTAGAGCCTGGCCAGGAACTGGTACCAAAATCTGGCTTTCCGAATTATGAAATTCCTAGATTTTGGAATCTGTTTCAACCTTACCAGTCCTGTCTGGTAGCACAGTCCACTTACCCACCATTTACAACTTGCTGCACAGATGGAACAGGTTGTGGAACCTTTAGAAGCTATTACCTCACTGGAGAGAGTAGACTACTGGCTGGATGGGGACTTGGAGTCATGATAGTCTTATCCCAGTTACTGATCACTCTCTGCTTCCTGACTCTGTATTCAATGTGATCAGCAGGTCTTTGTTCCTGCAGCCTGGTCTTCCCCAAGATAATGGACTCTTATCTCCTCCAACTCAGCATGAAAATGAACTCTTTCCCCTTAAGTTGCTTTTGTATTTTCTCAAGGCAGTGAGTGAAGGAACTAACATTTTTGACATACGTGATTCTTTAGTTTCTAGCAATAATTAAACCTCACATTTACACTTGTTTTCATAAGGAAGCTACTCTACTGTTTGCACAGCTGGAAAAGTTCTTATTGGGATCAGAAGATGTTGGATCTACCTATTAAAGAATCTTTCTTCTAAATCAAAAAAAGAAATATTGGTTCTTAATGTAGTCATGGGCACGACAAGGTGATTTGAGACATCTTTCACTTGTACTTCAAAATCACCTTTTAAAATATACCTTTGAGTTGTTTACAACTCTAAAAGTTCAAAGATATTGATTAAAAAATAAAAATTATTGTTGAAGTAATTATTTAAAAAAATGGCCACTGGTCAAGCCGACTGTTGAGGCTGCAGCGGCTCTGCCTAGTTCAGAGCCCACATGTGAGCCACAGCTAGAAACAGCCAGCCAGAAACACCAGCCTTGCCACCCACGAGACACCAGCATGGGAGATGGCTCTGCCAATCTTCCATGCTGTCTCTGCAAGCCTGGGCATTGCCCAGACCATCCCACCAACCACGTGGCCCCAGTAAGAAAATGAGACTCTAATGTTTAAATTATCTAAAGGCTTATATATTTAGTAATGCTCAATAACAAGATGCCCTTATAATCAGAAGTGTAACCCAATACCCAACCTAGATATAGCAACTACCTTTGACTGCTACAGACAAGCGAATATCACCCTCTATGTCTGTCCCCTTCTCTCATTCTCCATCTCTCCCTTAGTTCCTCTTCTTTCTTCTCCTCCTCTTTTTACCCCTTCTCTTCCTCTCCTTCCTCCTCTTCTTTCTCTCCTTACTCCTCCTACCTTAGCTTCTCCTACAAATTATAGGGAATGATATTGGTTCATCATACTAGACAAATGATAAGAAAACATCATAAAGAATAATCACTTGTAGTTTTTGTGTATATGTGGGGATGGTTTGTATGTGTATATGTATGTGTTGTATGTCCAGGTACACATGTCAGAAACATATGCGGAGTGAGTACCTTCAGTTGCCTCCTGCTATCTTGCAAGATCTAGGGATTAAACTCAGGTCTTGAAGAATGAGCATGGGGCTTTGTCCACTGAACCATTTTACCATCTCTACATATTATGTTTTGAGAAAGAGCTTTATGCATGCCAATGAAATTTAAATGGGCTCCTGATGAGTAAACTTCAGGGATCCTTTCACCATCTCCCTAGTGCTATGATTATACATTTGTATTTCTGTGCTTAGCTTTTAACATGGGCTTGAGAAATTGGCCTCATTTTCTCATGCTTGTCTGATAATCACTTTCCTGATTGAGCCACTTCCTAGCCCCTAGAATGAGTTACATTGAGATATAGACTTAAGGCCGGGATCTAAAAGTGTCATGATCATGTGCTCCTATATATCTAGGGAAAGTTTGTAGCTTTCAGTGTTTTTTTCTGGGTCTTAGTGTTGTTCTTATAACTGCACCTTTAGTAAATGAAGACTTAATTAAAAGATTACTCACAATCTTTATAGGGTAGGTTGGAATTTCCAAAAGGCTTGTAACATCTTGTCACTGGGAATTTAAAGGGACCTGTGTTAGTGAAGATGCAGTTCTAGTTGGTGTTTCTGAGATATTGTATATGATAAGATTTTTATGCAAAGTAACCTTAATATAGGCAAATTAACAACAACATGGACAATATTCAGACTTCCATTTGGATTTCATTTTTTGAAATTGCCAGGAGTTTGATGAATGATGGTTAAGGTCACAAAACTAAAGAAGAGAAGCAAGTTGCCCAGGCGGTCTTTTACTGTGCAAGAGCATGAATGTCAGAGGTTGGACCAGACACGGGTAGTACTGAGAAAACATCAGATACCCTGGAGAGAATTTTAGGGAGAGAGGCAGTGGAGTGAGCACAGTGTCATTGTGGTACAGTTACCCTATCTGAATAGTCAGATGGGTAGGTTGATTCCTAGGGATAAAAGATGAGCATGAGTGCATTATTGTTTCCATATGATTCAGCATCAGTGTCATTAACACATTCCCTGACGTCATTAACAGAACACCTGATAACTGTCTACATATCCTTCATAAGTTTACATTCTGATAAAACCACTGTACATTATAAATGAATTCAACATTCCATACCTGTTGCAACCATCTCTGCTCTACCTGGCTTGAGACAAAAGACTTAACTATGCCTGAATAGTTACTATGTTGCAGCCTGCTCCGCTCTGCCTGGCTTGGCCTTTCAAAGGCTGTGATTAAAGGCCTACACCACCACTACCTGGCTTCAAACTGCAGCTCAGGTCTTCGGGTCAGGGTCTAGAGAGAGAGAGAGTGGGGATAGGGAGAAGAGACGCAAGGAATGGAGACAAGACAGAGGTTCTGATCAAGTCTCAAGTCTTTTTTATTGAAGGGAAATCTGGGGTATTTATACGCTTTTGCCACGCCCCTTGTAGGCAAGTGGATATGACATAAGCCTTGGAGGCGTGGCTAGCATGTGGATAGCTGCTTTCTAGCCACTTTCTGCTAAAAGTCGGCTCCCAACACATACCTAGCTCCGCAAAAATGTGTCAGTAGTTTTTCTTTGTAGCTGTTAGCAGTGGTAGCTTACTCATATTGTTCAATGTACCAGGACCACACGGCTCATCATCACTGAATATATAGATTTCATTAAGTCAGTAACACTTTTATACCTTCTCTAAATTGAATCATATTGATGTATAGCAGTGACAGTCAAGACAAATAAGATGTACTGTTTTCTGAAACTCCTCTCATTATTCCTTACTATGGAGGCTGAAATCAGACAAAAGAGACAGAATGTGTGTTTGGGGGTGGGGGTGGTGGGGGTGCTACGTAACAAAACTTTTCCTGGAGAGATTCAACACATTTCTATTTACTTTAGATAAGGAATAAACTGATCAGTATCAGCCCAGAACCCCAAAGATCAAGTTCAGCACAAAGGACGTTTATTTGCTCCAGAGGGACAGAGATAGATAATAAGAAACACAGAGAGGATGTAGAGGATGAAGAACAAGAGGAAGAGAATGACAGGGGAGAAGTGTGTGTGTCCCAGAGGACAAAGGACTGCCTGTAGATAGAGAGGAGACAGATGTGCCCATAGGAAACAGTAGTTTATAAAGGTAAAGGGGAAACTGCATGTTAGGATGAGTGTTAAATTTTAATAGGGCATGTTAATTAGGTGAGCCAAAAGGGCTTTTGATGAATGGACATCAATACTTTTGATAGCTGGACTTAGAGTAGTAACTCTAAGAGAAGAAAGATGCCAAATAAGGGAAGAGTCTTTGGGGGCTAGTTTTAGGAACGTAATTTAGAAAGAGGGAATGGGAAAAAATGGCAAGGCCTGTGAGAGCCATGTTTGTCATGCACTGGCTAGCTAGAGTCCTTTTAGAGAACCCACATCAGACCAAAGTGAGTTTTATTGGAGTTACCTTCAAAATATGGGTAAAATGTTACTTACAGGAGCAGAAATGACTCAAAGGTAGCTACATCATCAATGCTTATGCCAGCATGGGTGACACCTCATGGGTGAAAGTTGGAAAACCTGGAGAACACTGTAAAGTCTATGGACATGACGACAGTTTGGACAGTGTCCTTTTCACATTCTTTAGTTTGTCTAAACCTCTTTCAAGCAATCTAGTTTCTGTTTCTTCCAGGCAGCGGGTCTGACAAAACAGTTTTCTTTGCTGCTTGTCTCTGCTCTTCTGAGAGTGACTCTCAGCTGTTATTGTTTACTCTGGCACGGAGTATCCTAATGAATTTAATTAGTTTCAGGGACTTCCTAAAGCTATTTTGAAGTATTTTTTTTCCTTCCTGCTTAAAGAGCTTCCTGCCAGATAGAATGCTTTAACCACCCGCCCCCACCACCAAATATCATGCTCAACAAAGAGTAAACTATAACTATGATCAACTAAAGGACATATCCTTTAACTAATCACAAAGCTACAACTAAGTACCTCACAGTCATCATATCAGCCACTAATTTCAGCCAAAATTACTGACAGCCTTCTGAAACATTTAAGACTTTTCTCTGCCCTTAAAATGACAAAACAGACACTCATCACTAACAAAAACAAAAAGCTAGAACTCAAAGGAGAGTTCCATGTTTTTATTTTCCCTTTTTCACTCCTAAAATATAATGTTTTATATTCCTTGTCAGTCATCAATAGCAGCCCAATTCCTTGCATATAATTTCTTCACTTCCATTATCTGAGAGTCTGATAGAAATCCTTTTTATCATGTTCCCCAGAAGAACAGTTGGAAACTTGGAGCTGGAGTGGGTTTATTCATGTCAGCTTAAACTCGCGTTTTGCATGTTAATTACTCTATGCCTTTCTAAATGTGTCCTCTCAAAAAGGAGAAAATGTCTTTACGATTCGCTCTGAGTTTCCAGTATTTGCTTCCCTTACGTTTGCCTGCTTCGGGAGACAAGCCTGTAGGCTTATATTTTTAAAAACCTGTTTTAATAAGGGTTTTTAAATGCTTTAACCTCCCTTCTAACCCATCACCCACCTGATGTAGTGGAACGGAAAGGTTAATACGGCAATAGAGGAAATGGACCTATTTAGAAATAGTTCTTTGGGACAATCTCAATCTTCATTGTCAAGACAGTAGAAACTTAGTTCACAAGAATCAACAATGGTTGCTCGATCTACTCACAAACACCATTACCTTGATGTATTTCTCTCATGCCATCATGATATGAAGACCAGCAAAGAATGGCAAAATGAACTGATACCACCCAGTGCTGCCCCCTGTCTTTTGGGTTATATTTATACCCTTTCCCGACATCGTGTGTTTTCTCAAGTGTCTGCTCTAGCAAAGCATCCCATAACCTTTTCATGGCAGCTTCCACAAAAACACCATGTGTATGTTATCAGCAAAGCATCCTACCCTGTCTTTGATTCAGCAAGAATATCCTCTTATAAGACAGTTTCCAGAAAAATGTCACATGATACAACTAAGTTTCCAAAAATCCAAAAATTTCTACTTTAGAGGCCTTTAGATGGCATTTTAAAAATGTTGATTTTCAAGTAACTTGCATGAGGCTTCAGGGACTCAATAAGTCTCTATTTTAGAATACAGAATAGACTTTTACACAATGGTATTTTCACAAATATATCCTTTAGGAATTTTTCCCTGTCTCTCTGTCCCTGTCCTTATCTCTGTCTCTATCCTCCATATTTCTGTTTCTCTGTCTCTCTGTCTGTCTCTGTTTCTCTGTCTCTGTCTCTCTCTCCTTGTGTGTGTTTGTGTATGTTTCTCTCTGTGTCATAAAAATCTTTTTTTCTTTATGTTCACTTTGACCATTAGAGTGGAATCAGGTCTGTACTGTTTGCTGTCACTGCACATGATCAGAAAATCTACCTTTAGATTACTGAAACTGAGAAGGACAATCACAACTTAGTGAAACACATACCTCTGAGTAATAGTTGACAGCCTGTTGTTAGGATATAGACAACACTCTAGGCAACCTCAATTGTAGCAGTTGTGCAATATGAGCACACTGACACTGAATTATGTACTTTAAAAAGGCTTAAATACTGAATTTTATTGTGGATATTTAATTCTGATATTTCTAAGAGCTTAGGTTTAGATCCCCTCTGTAGAAAAATAATAATTCTAAAATAATCAGCCAGGACAATCTCTTATCCTGTATAAAGGATGTGAGACATAATGCAAGTGAACCAAACACTTATGTCTATGTGTATGTTTGTAAAACATGTTCAGTCTGTACAATGTTACCTGTATGTATCTTATTTCTGGGTGACCATTTGATAGTGTATAATTAACTGAGGGGTACTTCCCAGCAGAAGACTACTTCTGCTCTCAGCACTCTTTAGTTGCCTGTAGTTCTTTGTCCAGGGTTGAAGCCTTGTGAACTTCTTCTTCTTTTTTTCTCTCTGCATTAACATGTCTAATGGCATTGCCCTTGTTTGAGTCTTGTTTAGGCAGCCATGTGGGTGAGACTACCTGGTTGTAACTCCCCTGCCATTATTGGGACTCTCAACCTCACAGAAAACATTCTGTTCTTCTGATCTTACAATCTCTCCTCCAACTCTTCCATATTGGTCCCCAAGGCTTAGGTTCTAGAAATGTGTTGCAGATGTATGTATCAGTTGGGACTAGGCATCTTACAGTTACTTGTTCTCTACGTTTTAATCAGTTGTGGGTTTCTGTGATGTCATCTCTATTTCTAGAAAAATATTCCTTGGTGAGGGGTGAGAACTTGGTTTATCTGTGCATATAAGGGTAAATATTTAGACTGGAGTTAGAGATTATGCTGCTTTAGTAAAGTTGTAGATTTATCTTCTCCACAATCCCTGACCACACTAGTCCTGGGTAGTGGGAAAGGCAGTAAATATTCTTTTTTTTTATTAATTTTTTAAAATATAGATAAACCCTTAGCCAGACTAATCAAAGGGCACAGAGACAGTATCCACATTAATAAAATCAGAACTGAAAAGGAAGACATAACAATAGAAACTGAGGATATTAAAAAAGTCATCAGATCCTACTACAAAGGCCTATACTCAACAAAATTGGAAAATCTGGATGAAATGGACAATTTTCTGGACAGATACCAGGTACCAAAGTTAAACGAGGAGCAGATAAACCATCTAAACAGTACCATAACCCCTAAAGAAATAGAAGCAGTCATTAAAAGTCCCCCCACCAAAAAAAAGTCTGGGACCAGACAGTTTCAGTGCAGAATTCTATCAGACCTTCAAGGAAGACCTAATACCAAATCTCTTCAAACTATTCCACAGAATAAAAACAGAAGGAACACTACCCAATTTGTTCTATGAAGCTACAATTACGCTCATACCTAAACCTCACAAAGACCCAATAAAGAAAGAGAACTACAGACCAATCTCACTTATGAATATTGATGCAAAAATACTCAATAAAATTCTTGCAAACTGAATCCAAGAACACATCAAAACAATCATCCATCATGATCAAGTAGGCTTTATCTTAGGAATGCAGGGATAGTTCACTATTCGGAAATCCATCAATGTAATCCACTACATAAATAAACTCAAAGAGAAAAACCACATGGTCATCTCACTAGACGCTGAGAAAGCATTTGACAAAATTCAACATCCCTTCATGTTAAAAGTCTTGGAAAGATCAGGAATACAAGGCCCATACCTAAACATAGTAAAAGCAATATACAGCAAGCCAGTAGCCAACATCAAACTAAATGGAGAGAAACTTGAAGCAATCCCACTAAGATCAAGGACTAGACAAGGCTGTCCACTCTCCCCCTACCTATTCAATATAGTACTGGAAGTCCTAGCAAGAGCAATTAGACAACAAAAGGAAGTCAAAGGGATACAAATAGGAAAAGAAGAAGGCAGTAAACATTAGTAACCACTGAACCAACTCTTCAGACTATGTGCAATTTTTTTCAAATAAACATCAATCACAAATGAAGAGAAAAATGAACTACGTATATAGTTAGACTGTGATGATTCCTTCCTGTAAAACCTGAGGATTGCAGAGAAAATAGAAACTACAAAAACAAACATAGACAGTCTTAGAACTAAACTTCAGGCTAATTTCTAACTCCTGAATGACTGGATGATTTAAAGATTTATTTTCTTATGTTTTCCCTTCACTCAGGAATTTTTGTTTGTTGTCTTTTGTTGATGTTTCATTTTTCAAATGGTGGTGATGATGTTATGTGCTTAGTTAATAACTGGACTCAATTAATGTTGACAACTACTTTAGTAAAGCACTTTTCCTTCCAAGAGGGGATTGTTCAGTTATCTGATAGTTCACAGTGAGCATAGACATGTAGGGAACTGGAACTTCATGTTATTATTAACTTTTAAAACTTCAGGTGTCATACCTAGAAGCTTTCTTTCTTCATAAAATTTACCTAGGTACTATGGTAGGGAGAGGAACATCCTAAAGAATAGTATTTGATACTTATGAAAACTGTATGGCCTAGGTCAGGACCATTACCACTAGATTAATATCAGAGAAACTAGGTTTTTGTTTTATTTCCTTGTTATTATTGACATTTCCCGAAAGCCTGATTGCGGAAGCATGCATGCTTCTGTTGACATGGCTTGGTACTATAGAATTCACTGAATTTCCTTCTTTCTTCAGACATTTGTAGGAAACACGAATGCCGACAGTGTGGTTCACCACAAACTGCTGCACCCTGTGAGATCCCGCTTTGTTCGATTTGTGCCCTTGGAATGGAATCCAAATGGAAAGATTGGCATGAGAGTGGGAGTCTATGGCTGTTCCTACAGTAAGTATCCACATGTACCAAGTCACACAGCATAAGATAGCTATGAAATACCAGATTATTCATATTGAAAATTAAAATTTGTGTGTGTGTTTGCATATGTACATGTGCATGGGTACAAAAACAGGTAGACAGAAACCTCCAATGTTTCTGAAGAACACAGTCCATCATTTGACCCAATATTTTTTCCTTGGTTAAGAATATGCAGATGAGCCTATGCTGGCTGACCCATAAAGGTGCTGTCATCTTTATTTCCTCACAGCTGGGTTTACTAGTGTGTACTATCATATCCAACTTGGTTTGGGCTCTAGGAATAGAATTCAGGTCTTCATGCTTGCAAAGTAAGCACTTTAGAATCATAGATATTTCCCCAGACTGTAGTTATCTTATTTTGTTCTAGACACCATATATATATATTGTCTAGATATATATAGTGCCTCAGGAAAGAAGTAGATATGTTCTTATACTCTATAGGGCTTTCTATAAGGATGAAGCAATAAGGTAATAAAGTTTCAACAAAAAGTTCAAAGCAAAGAGCCCATGGGGCTTGGATAACTATTTGCCACTTGCAATTAGAAATAGCAATGCTTAGCTTTTCTTTGGAAGTGCTCTGAGATACTGTAATGTTCTTTCTCTACTCAAGAACCATGAAAGGAGAATTATCTCCTTCTTCATATTCTAGAAAAAAAAATTCCACCCAGGGAAATTCTCTTCTTCTGGAGTCATGGTATTCATGTGATATTTTGAGAGTTACTAAGAGTAAATTTGTAGTAGTGATTTATGTTGAACAAAAAGACGCTGTAGAATTGAAGCCATTTTTAAAACAATGGTTCTCAATTCTCCTAATGCTGTATTCCTTCAATACTGTTTCTCATGTTGCAGTGACCTCCAACCATAAGGCTGTTTCTATTGCTACTTTGTAACTGTAATTCTGCTACTACTATGTACCATAATGTAAATATCTCATATGCAGGATAGCTGGTATGTGACCTCTATGAAAGGATCATTTGAGCCCCCAAAGTGTCATATCCCACAGGTGAGGAACCATTATTATGGAAGAAAGGAATCATTTATCAAGATTGCTATTTTAATTCTCTCTTGAAGGCATAATGCTGAACATGCAAACTGTGTCACTATGAACTGATTTTCTTCTTTTAATCAGTGGCATTCACCTGCTGATTTATAACAATATCCAGTGTCACCTAAGGAGTTAATGTACTTAGTCAACACACTTAAAAACATAGTTATCTGAGCTGTTACCAACTACTGAGATAAAATACTTTGGAAACCATTTTAAGGGAGAAAGATGTTAATTATTTCAGCTCACAATCTTAGGTTACAATCCATGATGGCTGGGCAATCAAGGTAGCAGAAAGTTGAGGCTAGTCACATCACATCAACAATTAAGAACAGACAGAGATGAATGCACACCCACAGGCTAGTGCTCAACTTGTTTCATCACCCCTGTCAATCCAGGATGCCATGCTCAGGCAGAGCTACAATAGTGTGGGTGCATCTTCACACTATTCAAGGAAATTCTCCCATAGATATGGCCACAACCAAATGAATCTAGACAATCACTTACTGAGGCTCCCTTCAGGGGTGATTCTGTGCATTTATATTGGCCATTAAAATTATCACAGCAGTTCAGTAAATTAAGGTGTTGGGTCATGGAGGGAATGCACACGTACCTAATGTTGTTCATTAAAGCCAGAGCAAAATAACACTTGCCTCAGAAGCATTAGAAGTACTCCATAAAAATGTATTTGGTTCTCTGATGTCATATGCACTGTATTAAGATTTCTGGACATTAAAAACACAAAACTATGACATGTGGATGGCTCCTTGGGTAAACTATTGGTTAAAGTGGCTCTGGCAGAGAAATGAAGTGTTAAGGGAGAGGATTTGCTGGAGAAAGGACTGTCTTCAACAAGTAGTAGAAAGAGAATGATCTACAGGGGAAGCAACAACAGCCTATCCAAGTAGGGACTTTTCCACCTGCAAGTCTCAGCCCTTTAATGCCCCCAGTACCTCACTCCTCAGTGAGGACCATTTTTCACTGCTGGGTGCCTTCTTTGGTTCCCGTTGTCCATTTTTGCTTACAGATTTGTTAAGAATATCCTTTATGATGGAAAAATACTGAAAACATTTCTATATGTTATTTATAAGGCCATCTCTTTGGGGCTAATAATTTCAACTACATTTTAGTGTGTGTGTGTGTGTGTGTGTGTGTGTGTGTGTTTTAGGAGTATGTTCTCTCATTCAATCATGTAGATCCTGAGGATTGAGTTCAGGTCATAACACTTGGCAGCAAACACATTTACCCACTGGGGAGCCATTTGATAGGCCTGGTAAACAGAAATTTTTGGTCTTTCAAATGTCTTCATCCATTAGTTTTTCCTAGAATGATATTTCTCAATACTTTTAAAATATCTTTTGTTCACTTACCTTGTATGCCAAGCCCAAAGGACCATACTTTCACTTATCTCATACATCTGTTATTTTATACATATACATGTTTGTGTGTGTGTGCTGGTTCACATCTGTGCAAAATTGGCAGTATATATGTAGGCATGTGTATAGAGTTCAGAGGTTGTCAACTTTCCCTATTCGGCCATAGGTACTGGCCACCTTGCTTTCATGAAAAAACGCCTGTTGCTGGACTGTAGCCTGACAAGTGAGCCAGTCTGGTTGGCCAGTGAACTTGTTTCTCCCTCCACAGTGTTGAGCTCATAAGAACTTACTACTACCCTTAGTCTTCCCTCACAGGATCTGGAAAGCAAACTGATACCCTTGTGTTTTCAAAGCAAAGACTTTCCCCTCAGAGCTATCTCCCAGCCTATAAGCCATCATCAGGTTGAAAGGTATCTTTGAATAGCATTTGAGATTTATACAATGAAGAACTTAGTTCATAATCTATACCAGCACATTACCTGCTCCACAGAAAATATATGCATTTTTGTTAAGTAGAAATATTCCCACAGATCTGCTAAAGCCTAGCTCTGTTTCAATCCAGGGTACTTCTGACTTTAACGGGAACTCAAGTTATTCTGCTCCCATTGCAGACACTTCTATATTTCCTGAATTATTTAAGGGATATAATTGTTTCAGTAAGACTGGCCAGCAATGGGATTTAGTACCTTGGGAATGATTTAAGGCCAAATGTGTTTCCTAGCTGTTTATTTGTAGCTTGCATTGCTTTCCCATGATCTTATCCGTATGTCTTCCTATATAAAAACCCAACACATCACCATGGTTTCTTGTTGCAGTGTGTTGTAGTTTGTTACTCTATTGCTATGCTAAAAATGACCAAATCAAGTTGGGGTAGCAAAGGGATTATTTGGTTTGAAGGTTTATATCCTTGAGGACAGCCAAAGAAAGAGCTCATGATAGGAACATGGAAGCAGGGTCTGAAGCAGAATCTATGGAGGAATTATACATCCTGATTAACTCCCTGACTAATATTCACTTGTCTTTCTTAGATAGTCCTGACACACCAGCCCAAAGACAGCACTGTTCATAGTGGGAGGAGGCTTCTTTCATGAAAATGCCCCTTGAATATGCTCATAGGCAGACTTCATGAAGGCCTCTCCTCTCTTCCATGTTAAGTTGACGACCAAAGTTAGTCATCACAGGCACAACATTCTACCATCTCTATATCCACTTTTACTAATAGACTGTTGCCATTAATATAAAACTCTGTCCTATATGTCACCAACAACCTTAAAGAAAGATCTTGTGGTCCTATTTAGTATTTCTCGCCCCTTCAATTTTTTCCATTCTACACAATGCTTTTTCTAAAATCTCTCTTTAGTTACTGTCTCTGCCTACGTCTCTTTGCATAGGTACTCATCAGAGTCTTTGCACATCTGAGTGCTAGCCTGAAGGCTTAATTTGGCACTACCATATGCTTATTCAAGTTTCACTGAGATGTTTAGGTTAGGTCTGTAATCAGTTGATTTTGCTTATTTGCATTAAATTTTAAAATTTAAATTTATGTGTATAGATGTTCTACCTCCAGGTATGTATATACCTTGTAAATGCCATGCCCAAAGAAGCCAGAACAAAGCATTTGATCAGTTATGAGCCATGGTGTAGGCAATAAAACTTAAGCCCTGGTCCTATGGGAAAGCCACCAGTGCTCATTCCCTCTGCATCATCTCTCCAGCCATGTAATCAGCTGAATTTTAAGTAAAAAAGATAATGTACAATAGTTTGGGAAGAATTATCCAAGAGCACAACTGAGGGTTCCTGATGAAGAAGGCCGTCTACATTGGACAGCACTTTCAGTCGTTGGCAGTTTGAAACCCCATCAGTGGGTGGTTTGCTCTATGAAATGACAGTCTCAATTCTCTGGATATATGTCTAAGCAATCTGCTCTCTCTTTCTTTTGGGGTATTTTAACCTATGCAGAATGCTCCATAGAAACTATTCTCTTAAAGACTTGCCATTGGTCTCCACATAGCCAAATATCTTCCATAGTCATTATTTCAAAACAACAATTTGACTTATTTTTAAAGAGCATATTTGAGGCTGGAGAGATGCCTTAGTAAATAAAGTCATTTTCGGTGAGCACAGTAACCTAAAGTGATCCTCCTGAACAGTAGTTTAAAACAAATAGAGTTGAACCTGGCAGCATGTACCTGTGATGTCAGTGCTGAAGATGCAAATAGAGGGTCTCTGACAGTTGATGCCCAGATAAGAAAGCTGCAGGTTTAGTGAGAGACCCTGCTTCAAAAAATAAAGAGAATAATTGTAGAAATATCAAATATCTACTTTCCTCTATTCTTTCAAAATTAGCCACATGCGTGTATGCATATGAGAGTGCACATGTTCACACATGTACCAAGGGAAAGGGAGAGAGAGAGAGAAAACACAGAAGAGAGGGAGAAAGAGAGAGAGAGAGAGAGTATTTGAGCCCAGTGTACTCATCTGTAATCTTAGAACCCACCAGATAAATAAACAGGGATATCATGAGTTTGAATTTGAAGGCAGTCTGGAGTGTTTAATGAGATTCTGAGAAACAAAATCAGAAGATAACATTTAATAGCACCCTCCCAATCTTTTAGCCCTCAGAATCTTTTTGCCACCTCCTCTAGGAAGTTACCTGAACCTTGGAAGTATGGATGGTTTGCCATGTCCATATGTGCATCATTAATTGGACTCTATACATTTATAAGAGCAGGAAAGTAGGAAGAGTGATATGCTCGGGGGGCAGGAGGAATTGAAGAGGAGATGATGAATCTATAAAATTTTCAAATAATAAATAAAAATTTTTAGCCCTTTCTCTCAGAGTTTAGCTTCAGGTCTGTTAATTTTTCTCTCTGACACTCTAACCTATGGAAATATTAATACACAATAGCCTACATTTTGCTTCCACAAGAAAATGTTCAATTTAATATAGACAAAAATGTCTTGGCTACCCAGAGCCCCTGACTCTCCTCTTCACCATTCCATCTGTCTCAGTCATTGGCGCCTACCCCCTGCCTCTTGGTGTGTGATACTGAAAAGGAGTTTAGCACCTTTCTTCCTTCTAATGTCTTTTCTAGTAATCCAGCCTAAACTCAGTATAACCCTCCCAGCTCTTTTCTCTAGAAAACACCTGAACCTACATCCTCCACTTTGAGGGAAGGATTCTGTGCTCAACTGTGGTATTTCAGTAGTTTCTACTCTTATTCTTATCAAGCAATACTATGATTCATAAATACAAAAGTTATCACTACAAATAAGAATCACATATTTCCCTGGCCACCTGATTCACTAACATAATTGAGTCTCCACAGCTAAAATTCCTAGCAAACCTTGCTGTTATAACTCCCTTTTCTCTTCTCCTCTTCCCCTGCCTTTCCTCCTCATCCATTCTGTCCTGTTTCCTTTCATCTCTACCCATTTTTTCCTCGATCCATTTTGTCTTTTTTTCCTGTGTTCTCTCATTCAACAGACCACTATGTAAACCTTTGGACAAATAATATTTCTTTAACCTATAAATTAATATGATTCTCAGCTGACCTGTGACATTCTCAAAGGTGTATACTCCAAATATCCCATAATGCTTTCCTTACTCCTATATATCTATTATTAATATATTATTCCTAGGTATGACTTCATTTACTATTTTGTGTCACAAACAATACCCATAGCAACAACTGTTTGTTGATGCAAAGTTGATGTCTCTTTTTATCTCCAGTTCCATGCATATCCAGATAAGTTAAAGACCAAGACACAACGTACATTCACTATGAAGTGCCTACTCTTCAAACTATTTTTTTCTGTTAAGAGATATACATATGTTTGGGGGCAGTCTCATTGTCTCAGCTTAGCCCAGCTGATTCTTATAGAATTAATATTACTAATAATATCAGTCTTTTGTTAATAAAATCATTTCAGTAGTTTAAGGGAATTACATTTGTTTCTGTGGGGCTGTAAATCTCAATATCTGCCACTGTATATTGATTAAAATTGGCAGAAATTTATAAATTTAGGATATACTTCAGTTGGGAGTCTGCATGCATACATGTGAGTTTGATTCGCAGCACCACCCCCTTAGCCTAGCATGTTTCCTCATGCCTGTAAACCCACCTCAGTGTGGTTAATACAAGAAGTTGAGAAGGTCATGTTCATTCTCATTTCCTTAGCAAGTTTTTCTGTCCTGTCCAGAGAATGAACTACTATCATCATACTTTGGGTTAGAATGAGTAAGCTTATTAAGTGTACAGCAAGCTAAAGTGAAAGAATAAATAGCAGATGGACAGACAGAGTGTAGTTAGATAAATACATATATAAATAGCAAAACATTACCAGATTGGGCATACATATATTTAGCAGAAATTGAACGTGAAATCCTTACTGGGGGTGAAGTTTTTAATAAAGAGTGTTTCTAGCAGAGCTGACTGCTTCTAAGTAAAACAACAAATAACAACAGATGGAGATAGCATCGTCTATCTTTCTGTCATCTATTTTTCTATTATTTATCATATTTTATGTAATTGTTTATTATCTATTTTTTGTCATCTATCCATCAGTTTTAAATGACTGTTTAATAATGTATAAACTCATTTCATTGCAATTTATCTGTATCACCTATCAATTTAAAAGCTTCATGCAGCCAAGAAACTTACGTCCTTAGGTCCCCAGTACTCTGTTCAGAAAAGACCAAGTTGGCTCAAAAGTAATTGAACTTTTAAGGGATAGTGACAATAAATCTATAAGCGACTGAAGCTAGTGGGGTTTGAACAAAGTTTGCTCTCTTCTTCCCTTGTGGTCTTACATATATATCTTATATTCAATCGTGTGGCATAAAAACGTTTCCTTGGAAGAAAAAGATCATAATCAATCTCCTGATGCTCAGTTTAGTTTTTCAATGCCAAAGTCAAAATGAACATCCTACTATTTTCAAACATATATTTAAGAGGCTCCAGGGACAAAGTTGAATTGTTGCCAGGAGCAACAGCTCCTACACACTCCACTCCTGTGTCCCTCACCTGAACCTTTATACTTAATTTTGCATAAGAGTCACTTATTTCCATTGGTTTCTAAATTAGTCCTTAGAGCACAGAATGTAGCTCTGCTAGCAGAATACCTGCTGAGCATCCTCAAAGCTGAGATTCAGTCAAGCTACAACATAAACCTGGCTTAGTATGCCTGCCTGTAATCCTAGCATTTACTCAGGAGGTGGAGGCAGAATCATCACATGTTCAAGGTCAGCCTCAGGTACATAGCCAGTTCAAAGCTAGCATGAGCCAAAGCCCCTATCTCAAAAGAAAACAGCATAAAATACATACTTTGGACACAAGTGAGTTTATTAGTAGTTGTGATAAAGCGCTAGAATTTAAGCCCATTGTCTCAAACTCCATTTCTTATGTAACTATAGTTTTTTGTAGTCAATTCTTTCTTAGTTTGCACTATGTTTTTTTTTTTTTAATAAGTGTCTGTAGATCTTTAGAATCTTAGAGAAGGGCCTGTAAAATGACAGAATGGATGAAGACTCTGCCATCGAAGCCTGATACCCTGTGTTGGATGGATCCCTCAGACCCAAGAGATGGAAGGAGACATCTAACTCCCAATGTTGTCCCCTGGTATACATTCACTCTCCCACGTAGTAATGTTGAGAAATTAGGCTCAGCCTAGAAATTCTAGGTCGTATGTCCACCAATTGCCAGGAATGTACCTGCCTCTGCCTCCCCTGTGTTAGGATTACAGATACCACCACACCTGTCCTTTTTCAGAGTATCTTAGTATCAGATTTACACACTTTTGTGGCAAAGACTTTACCAACTGAAATATCTTTACAGCCTCCTTAAAAGCTTTCTAAAGTCGTGTATGGCCAAATGCAACACATGGACTGGGCTTAACACACCAAAGATAGCAACTTGACTTTAACAAGAACTCCTCCAGTAACCTTGGGTAAACTTAAATCCTCTATAAAAATGGAAATAATAACTGTGGTTGTTTTAACCCTGCAATTCCTTGAAGTACTGTTTGACATGTGATTACTCCTCAAATAATCTCTGTTTCTCAGATACATAGGTCACATGTTCCCCATTCTTTCTATTCAGGTGCATATCTTGTTGGTACTTTAGAAAAAGCTGGTTGGGTTTTTACATTCCTGATCCTAAAGGATTTTGATACCTTTCATCAAAACCATCTGGAGATTTTAAGCTACATTAAATTTTCTCTGGGGCTTCTATTTGAATTTCTTTATGTATGGGAAGCTAATTAATTTTAAAAGCATTATAAATTCTGATAATGCATAATGATGTGCCAGACTCCCCAGGCTCATTAAGAATTATAACCCTCTTTTTATACCCCAGTTTCCTCCCTCTACACAAGACCTTGCTCCTATCTGGGTAATTACTGCCAAGTGCTATCATCTAAAATTCATCACCTTCTGAGCCAAAGTCATGTCCTCTTTCCCCAAACAAATCCTTTATTATCATCATCTCTGCTTCAGCTGCCTTCTTTGCTATTGTTCTCATCATCCAGAGTCACAGCAGTAGAAGTTGCAAAGTTTTAAATTTTATCTTTGGGGTGCTAACATCAGTATAGTCTTACCATAGGAATACTGGGAGGCCTTGTGCACAGCCAGGTCAGCCTTGGAGGTGTGGAGGACAGAATGACAATGGTCAGATGTCAGACTTGCATCTCCAGATCTCACCTTGTAAATATGGCACTTAGTAGCCAGAGCTGAACAGTCTCACAAGACCATTATGATTGCTTCACTCAGCAAATGAGAAGTATCCTGATATTAAGGAGATAAATATTGAGGAACAATATCCAAAGTTATATCCTCTACTCTCTACATACACTGTGCACATACATGCTCCTTCATGTACCTAAAATGTACACAAACCCACACACATACACACATACCCCACACACTGACACACTCACAAATATACACATACATATGTAAGCAAACATACATTCACATATATACACATATACATATCTAAAACCAAAAACAAACACTGTTTATAACTGTGGAGTCTGAAGGAACCAAGACTATGTAGGTAAAGCACAGGAAGGAGAGGATTATCCACAGTAGAAAGTCTGTTGAATTAGTGCCTCATGGAGAGGCTGCCTGCAGGGCTATGAAGACCTGCTTGCTTTATGCTAATTATGGAATTTAAAAGATAACCTGTCCTCATAGTGGAACTAGGGTCTATGCAGCCAGTCTCTACACAAAGGACAGAGCCTTGCCTGACAGTTTGTTTTACTTTTAGTATCTGTAGAAGTAGTCAGTTCAATGATTTATGTATTCACCTACTGGCTACACCATTAAGCAGCCAAGGAGAGTAATAGAGAAGACAACAGAATCTATCCAAAACATGAAATCAAGGAAATGTTTTGTGTGTGTGTGTGTGCGTGTGTGTGTGTTCTCTTATGTATATATGGTATACATATGTATGAATACATGTGTGTGTACATATGAAGCCCACAGGTGGACATTTTATTTTTATTGAAACAGGTCTCCAGGTCTCTCACTGAACCTGGCATCCACTGAACCTGGCATTCTCTTGGTACCAGAACAAGTCCTCAGATACTGGATACTTCTGCCTTCACATCTACAGCTGTGAAAATATGAGTTACATAGTCTCACCTAGCTTTCTATTTCTTGGCTCTGTGTGTGTGTATGTATGCATGTGCATGTACGTGTGTGTGTGTGTGTGTGTGTGTGTGTGTGTGTGTGGTGTAGTACCACATAGTATGGGGGACTACATGTTCCCTTATGAGGATGGAAGACAGAGAAAAACATCAAGCATCTTGTTCCATCACTGTCTTGCTGTCCTGAGAAAAGGTCTCTTACTGAGTATGGCACTAGGCTAGCTTCCAATAACCAATCCTTCATGATCCTCCTATCTCTGACCTTCCCAGCACTGTAATAACAGACATGCAAATGGATACACTCCCTCTTATTTACATAGTTTCTGGAGACTTAGAACATTTTGCTGGTGAAGTAAATACTCTTATTTATTGAGTTATCTCTAGCCCTGAAATTGCGTTTTCAGATGAGAATGGGAGAACTGAACTCATGTCCTCATACTTTCGGAACAAAGACTGTACTGAGTCCACCATCTCTCCAGGCCCATGGCAAATGTTTATATAGAAAATTGTACCTACTGTCACAGAAGGGAAAACTAGCAGCCTTCTGCTCTAATCTTAAGACTTCTGTTTAAATATCAAGTTTGTGGCCTTTCTGGAGCATCTGAATATTCCATCTGAGAAGATTACTGAGAATGGTGTAAACCAGAGATGCAGCTGTATGATGTTATTTCACAAGGGCTGCTTTCCTACTGTCACCCTTTGCCATAATCGTCCCTTTCCTTCCAATGACTCATGAAAAATAATTATAAAACTTTGCCCTCTTGATCAAACCTTTATTCATGCCTAACATTCTGGCTACCTCTCATGACTAGCTACATTGTTCTTTTCATTTGAAGTCATGCCTGCCAGTTTGCTCGACATTGTCCTACTCCATTTTTCTTGTCTATGCCTAGTTATTTATATCATATTGTTTTACTTCCACCAGACCCGTTGGAGAAATGAATTGTAGGAAGCATATTAACACTATTCTTTATTATATACCTTTCCATCACAGTGATTCATTTATGTCCACAATGTTGTGCGTGTTTCCCCAGATGGCTTGACCTATCATCTTCATCTTACTACAACAGAAAGACAAGGGACCAAAATGAATTCAGAATATTTCCAATGTGGGACTGAGGAGATGGTTTAGTTGTTAATGAGCTTGAAATGCAAGTATAAGAACCCATGTTGGGTACCTAGAACCCAAGTAGGATGAAACACTGGACTCAAATAAGCTGATTGTGATGGTATACAATATGGGAGACAGAGACAGGAAGGTCCCTGGGGCATGCCAGACTATTGGTACAGTAGATTACTTCTGCTAAACAACATTTCAGGCTGTCCTCTGGCATACAAATGTTTTTATGAACATATACTCATGACCATACACACATCAAATGCACACAAGCACACACACACACACACACACACACACACACAAAACACACACACACACACACACACACACACACAGAGGGAGATGGAGAGGGACAGGGAGAACAAGCCCAGTACCTATGTGAATTCAGGTATAAAGAAAAAGAAAAATCTACTATGGAAGCTAACACAATTTTGATATGATTTTTGTGATTTGTGTACAGTCTAATTACACTATAAAGTTTAAGTGTATTCCCGGATCTATGCAGAAAAATATGCAGAAAACTCTCATAAAAGAGACTAGTTTGGCCTTCCTAGCAAGATGAGTCCCAGTATTGAATCCTCAAATGGTATAATCCAGGCTTGGTGATACACATCTGGAGTCCCTACACTCAGAAACTGGAAACAAGACAATTAGAAGTTCAAGGATGTTCCCAGCTACACAGATTTCGAGGCCAAACTGGTCTCCTGGAGCCTTTTTTCAGAAATTAAAAAGAAAAAAGACAGGAAGAATGAAAAAAAGAAAGGAAGAAAGAAAGGAAGGAAGAAAGAAAGAAGAGGAGAAGAGAAGAGAAGAGAAGAGAAGAGAAGAGAAGAGAAGAGAAGAGAAGAGAAGAGAAGAAAAGAAAAGAAAAGAAAAGAAAAGAAAAATAGAGGTTTGACCAAAATGAAAATGGAAATACTGAGCTCAGGCCGTGGATAATTTTATCAGCATTATCTGCAGCATCAAAGGTCAACAGAGCAGCATTTTAAAATTTATAATCTCACTATGCAAAGTTAACACACCCAGAGAGGTGTTAGGATTATGCCAAGTATCCTACAGGTGTCTTTAAACTTTTTTTCTAATTATAATGACAATCTTTGTGAATTTCAAAAGTAACACTACTCCAATGATATTTGTCATGACACTTGGAATGGCTCCTAACTCTTGAACCCTGAACCTCCTTTAGATAATTTGAATGGGTTATAGAGCATCATTCATTGTTCCAGATACCTATATAAATCCTTTTGTATACTCAATACATTAGTAACATTTTTTTTGCTAGATGGCTAACAAAAATAGTTGTCTTAACTCCTTGTGTCAACACTATTGCATAAGCAGTGGTGCTAGCAATTAATGGAATTAAAGCTGTTATACCAGCAATAATCAAGCCTGCTATCCTCTTGCTTCTGCTAAAAGCCTAACTCACTTCCAGCACTTTCAAGCTTTTTTAAGAGAATCAAGGTTTTCTAATACTCAGGGCCGTGAGCTGAAAGCTGGCTGATAGACCCCCATAACAGACATGCCAGGTTTCAACACACTAACATAATTGGAAATTATACAGTCAATGCAACTTACAATATATACTGTAGGAGAAATAAAACCAATTTTAGCTTGACAATTAAGAGCCTTAAAACATGCAGTAACCCTTGTTTGAAATCCAGATCCTGCCCCAACTTTATGTCTTGCTATCCTAACATCATAGTGAGCTACAGCTAGCTTCCAAATATGTCTCTGACACAGTCCAGATCCAGACTTCCCAAAGTAGACTGTTATTTCCCATGTTGGATTGATTTCTAGACCAGTACATGATTGAGTCCTAATAGCTGGTCACCTTTAAGAAGAATATAAGAGACACGATTTCTCTTTTTGATTCTCTATCCCACAAGGTCTAAAAACTTGAGGCAAGGCAGATTGTCCCATCTGGGATATAGTCAAGCAAAGGTAAGTCAGGAACATATGTCCAATACAGTTCCCCAGTCACCCTTGTCAGGGCACTCAGCAAGCTCACATGTCAGCATCATTCTTGGTCTCAGCAACAGTATGTCTCACCATTTTTTTTTTAAAGTTCCATGGGCCTCTTCTACAATACCTTGTCTTTGAGGATTATACAAAATCCCCATAATAAATTGTTGATAAAAGTCTAGACTGCTCAACTACAATTGCCAGACTGATTTTTTTATTGGACATTTTGTTTATTAACCTTTCAAAGTTATCTTCTCTCCCATTTCCCCTCAAAACCTCCTTATCCCTCCTCTTCCTATTTCTATGCAGGTGTGCTCCCACCATCCTCCCTTCTCTCAAATTCTCCAACACTAGGGAATACAAACTTTCAGGGACCAAGGCCCTCCACTTCCACTGATGCCTAACAAGGTCACCCTCAACTACCTATACAGGTGGAGCCATGAGTCCCTTCCTTTGTGTTCTCAGGCTGGAGGTTTAGACCTTGGGAGTTCTGGTTGAGTATTTTGATACTCCTTCTAGGAAGGACTAAAGCATTCACATTTTGGTCTTCCTTCTTCTTCTTGAGTTTCATGTGGTTTATGCATTGTATCTTAGGTATTGGGAACTTTTGGGCTAATATCAACTTATCAGTGAATGCATACCATGTGTGTTCTTTTGTGACTGGGTTACCTCACTCAGGATGATATTTTCTAGTTTCATCCATTTGCCTAAGAATTTCATGAACTCATTGTTTTTAATAGCTGAGTAGTATTCCACTGTGTAAATGTACCACATTTTCTGTATCTATTCCTCTGTTGAAGGACATCTGAGTTCTTTCCAGCTTCTGTCTAGTATAAATAAGGCTGTTATGAACATAGTGGAGCATGTGTCCCTGTTGTATGTGAAAACATCTTTTTAGTATATGCCCAGGAGTGGTATATCTGGGTCCTCAGGTAACACTATGTTCAATTCTCTGAGGTACCGCCAGACTGCTTTTCATAGTGGTTGTACCAGCTTACAATCCCACCAACAATGGAGGAGTGTTCCTCTTTCTCCATAGCCTCACCAACATCTGCTGTCACTTGTGTTTTCGATCTTTACCATTCTGACTGGTGTAAGGTGGAATCTCAGGATTGTTTTGTTGTGCATTTCCCTGATGACTAAGGATGTTGAACACTATTTTGGGTTCTTCTCAACCATTTGAGTTTCCTCATTTGAGAGTTCTTGGTTTAGCTCTGTTTAAACCCCATTTTTTAATAGGGTTATTTGATTGTCTAAAGTCTAACTTCTTCAGTTCTTTGTATACCATGGATATTAGCCTTCTATCAGATGTATGATTGGTAAAGATCTTTTCCCAATCTGTTGGTTGCCACTTTGTCCTATTGACAGTGTACTTTGCTTTACAGAAGATTTGCAATTTTATGAGGTCCCATTTGTCAATTCTTGATCTTAGATCATAAGCCATTGGTGTTCTGTTCAGGAACGTCTCCCCTGTGTCCATGTGTTTGAGGCTTTCCCCCATGTTCTCTTCTATTAGTTTCAGTGTAGCTGGTTTTATGTGGAGGTCCTTGATCCACTTGGACTAGAGCTTATGGTATATATAGCTAGATTAAGCTAGCCCTTCTTGTCCTGGGAATACTTTTATTTTTGCCCATCATGTTAAAGCCTATCTTTAACAACATCAACATGTTGGCAGCCAAAGTAAATGGCTTAAACCTGAAAATGGACACCTAGGCAGAGTTATTAAATTAACACGCTGGCAAGCCAAGGACGAGTAATATTCTGCACAGAGCCTTACCAACCTAAGATAGAAATACATTGCTTTTGATAATGCATATTTCATGATGGGTAGGGAAGGCATTCTTGTCAAAACAACCTAAGACAGGCTAAGTCTTGGTAACAAAATAAAAAAGAGGGAGAGGTGGAGAACATTTGGGGCTCCTTGGCAAGAAGCTGATATAGGCCAAAGACAAGAAAATGGGCTGCTTGGCAGGAATATGACATTGGCCAAGGACAAGGAAGTAGGCTTCAAGCAAGAATGTGACATTAGACTAGAACAAAGAACTAAGTCCAGGTAGGAATCTAAATTGTAGGCTACAACAAAGAAGTAATGTCAGGCAGGAATTTAAATATTAGGTTAGAACAAAGAAGTAATTTCAAACAGGAATCTAAATTTTAGGCTAGCAAAAGGAAGTAGGCTTCAGACATGAAAATGACCTTGGGCTAGGATAGGGAAGTAGGCTCAGATACTTTGTTCATCCTGATAAGCCTTTAGAAACAATGATCACAGGAGTCTTCATGTAACCTGGTTTAATGCCTTGCTTCTTATTTGACCATTTGTGTTTATTGTATTGCTTGTTCTTCAACTATCTGCATCTATTGTATTGTTAGACTCTCATCCTAGAACTGACCTTAATACATACATGTAATCATTGGTATAAAAGCATAAAGGAAGAGGTAGTATAAGATAGGGGGCTCTAGGGAGGGGAAATGGGGAAAGGGGATTACATCTGTATTGTAAATAAATAAAATACCCAATAAAAAAGAAAGAAAAGGCTAAATTCAAAGCAAAAAAAAAAAAAAAAAAAAAAAAAAAAAAGGAAGAGAGGAGAAATGCAGCCACTATAAACTCACAGTAGCTGGGCACACTGGTGCTGCGTCCACAGAAGTCAGACCCTCATAACGTCATCTCTTCAAGGGGAAGAGATGCACATGGTTGTAGACATATTACAGTTGTGTTAGCAGCAGATTCTGGGAAAGTCAATTCCGTACCTACCAGCCACTGATAGGTCCAAACTCTGAATCACACAGACAGCTCTGATTAATCTCTGTTGGAAACTAAACAAAACCAAAACTGGTAAATAGATACAAGAAGCTTACAGAGAAGAGAGCAGAGGCTAGAAGGAGAGAGGAAAATGGGAGAGAACTGAGGGAGGTGGACCCAACTATATAATATACATGCTTAAAAGAACAAAATTTATTAATAAAGAAAAAATACCTTGAATCTCAAAAAAAAAGAGAAAAGAAAGGAATAGAAAAACAAAAGAAAGAAATAGGAAAGAAGGGAGAGAATGAAGGAGAGGGGGAGGAAGGGATGGAAGGATGCAGGATGACTGGAAAGATAAGTGGGTAGGTTAGTAGATGATGGATAGATAGATGGATGGATAAACAGGTGAACTGATGGCAATAAGAGCCTAAAGCACATGCAGACTGGAATCTGAGTTTTGGCCTCTTCCTGTTTCTCTCACATGTTCATATAACTGAAGAATATCTGAAATTTTGGTAGAAGAGCTGTCCTTAAGCTTTGGCAGTTTATTTAGGAAATTACCTTTGTGTTTGATGGATTGTCTCTGGTAATGAGAGTTGCTGACAAAGCCACATAATGAGCAGGGGGTTGGCGAAAATTTAAGCTGACTGTGGAAACCTTTGTGGTTTGTGGATTACAAGCCAATGCTCCCAGGTCTTTGGCACAAGCACATGTTCTTAATATAATACTAATTTTCAAGTAATATATCATGAAATAAGCTTCAAAATATATTTGTACTGAAAATCTTTTTTTCTTTTCTTTTTTTTTTTCTTTACTCTGAGTAGCTAAAGTGTTCAAGTGGGACTGATTGTCTCAGTATGAGTCAGTAGTTTCTCCTGTCAGCCTTGACCTTCAGCTTTCTGATTCTGAGACACAAAATCCTCCAAGGAGTTGTGCTTCAGCCCACTTGGGAATTCAAGATTGGACTGTTTTAGTCAGAAAATCTGTTTCTTAGCTGGTTTGTTGACAGGCTTCCAAAACCCATCAAATATGCCAGAATTTGCCCCAAGAACTTCGTCTTTCTCAGAAAATAAGCTTGAAAGCTGGATCAGCAATTAATGGGCCAGTAGGAACTCAGGCCTCATTGGCATTCTGGAGCTACTTAGAAAAGTAAGGTGGCTAGGCAGGATTTTCACTGTACAATGTCTGACAAGGATTATTTGCCTCTCCTCCCATCTGCTGCCAGAGGAAGCCTCTCTAATGATGACAAAGAAAAATGAATCTATGAAAATAGCAGAATATTATTAGGAATAATTTCATTGATTTTGTTTTTTAGACAAATCGTGTTTGGCATTACCCTGCATCTCTGGGCTATCTAGTCTCTGGTTCATGGCTCTCCAAGCAGTGTAGGGCATGGGCTTCCTTTCATGGAATAGATCTCAAGTTAAATCAAATATTGCTTGGTTACCTCTACAAGTTGTATACCATGGTTACTTCAGCCTATCTTGCAAGGAGGACATATTTATTGTAGGTCATAAACTTTGTGCTTGGGTGGATGTCCATGGTTTTTGTTAAGTAGCCTACAGAGAACATTCTCACACAAAAGAGATTAGAATATAAGGGTGAAGGCCTCATATAGGCACCAGCTTAATTTCTCTACCTTCAATGAGTTGTACAGATACATTCCTCAGCAATGAGGCTTTGGTGTTAGTTTGAAGATAGCAAGTCTCTGTCTATGAGCATCAAATTGTGTGGTTTTTGTTTTGTTTTTGTTTTTGATCTCCATAAGACCCTCCTGACCACAACTCAGCCAAATACATCCCAGTCCTGCCACTGGGATCCTTGCCTGATCACAAGAGAGGCCAGTTCAGACTCTCTGTCATTATTAGAAGTACTCACTAGGAACACCCTTACAGATTCCAGGAAGTTTCCACTGCAATAAATTTCCATAGCTACCCATATGTTCCTTAATTCCAGGTGTGTCTCCCTGTAAGCTCTCCCTCCATCACCCCAGCCTGATACCTCCTCTTTCCATTCCCACCTTTCAGCAGTTCATCTTCCCTGGGAGAGACACTTCACCTGGCCGATCTGAGTCTATTCACTGTGGTTTGTCTATCATTTATTTAATAGCTAAAATCCACTTTTTTTGCTCACTTGGATTTATACTGTGCATGTTTTCTTCAAACTAAACAAAGGTCTTTACATCTCACAAAATTCTGGAAGCATCTCAGTATTTAATGATGCAAAACTTGTCTTCAATGTCAAACAACTCATTACCTTGTACATGCTTTTGAACAGGTGCACGATCTTCTGAGTCTTGATTTTATCATTTTTTCTAAAGGAAGAAAGTCTAGATAATGCATGACTGTTAACCTTATTAAATAAAGCAAGTATATGTTAGCAATTACCCAAGAATAATTAACCCAGGGCACATGCAACATCTCCATTAACCATTGAAAATTGTGAGAGAATGTAGAAGGTATATTTAGTTGCTGGTTATTTGGGTGTCCTTAAAAAGTAGTAATCCTCATAGTGATGAGATAGTTCAGTGGGTTAAAGTGTTTGCTATCCAATCAAGATGACTTGAATTTGAACCCATGTAAAAGCCAAAGGTAGGGGGCATAGATCTGTAATGCCAGCAAGCCTACAGAAAAGTTGGAAACAGGGAGCATAATTAACTGTAAGCTCATGAGCTACCTCACTTGTAGTATACATTGTGGAGGTAGAAACAATAACAAAAGAAGACACCTGAATAAAATAGAAGATGAAAGGAGAGAACTGAATCCTGAAAGCTGTTTTCTGATCTTCTGAACCCAAAGCACATGCATACTAGTCAGTACCACACATAGACACACACACACACACACACACACGCACACGCACATGCACACGCACACACACAGAAAGTTTAATAAAGAATAAAATGCAACAATAACTGTTAAAAATAAGAGCTCATCTCTAACTTGGATGCCTCTTATGATATAACATGTATTTTCTTTCATTGTCTAATGGTTTTAAAGAGAATCTGGCAATATTCTTATACAATCAGTAAAGGTTTTAATGTCCACAACTGGGCACTGTCTGCAAATTAAATTCCAAATAAGGCAATCATTACAGAGGCATAATAACATCCAATGATGAAAATATAATGTATGTTGTATTTCATTTTTTAATGACAATAGTTGTGGGAAGCGGCTTTGCTCTTGCCATTACAAGGTGGCGCTTGGCATAGGCACTGCTTGAGAGAAAAGACAACTCCATATATGGAGTTGTATGCGCTGAGAGGTGTGGTTACCCAATCACCCCACCTCGCATCATTGAGAATGGCCAATCACCAGTGACTTCATGGCAGTTGCTGATAGGATGAATGCAATGCTTATAAGGGGCTGCGGGAGATAGAAAAAGAGACAAGAGAAGAGAAGAGAGAGAGAGGAAGCATGCTGTACAGGGATAGCTGAATAAACCACTTGAAGAAGAACATGGTTGCCATTGCCTTATTCCGTGGGTCAGACGTGGGTAGTGACAAATAGTAAAAATTATGAGTTGTTAATGCTGTTTTAAATCTGCTTCTCTAAATCATGTTGGAGATGCTAAGCATCTCCTTAGCATCTAGAGAAGGGATTAAGTATTCACTGGGTACATGTAATCCTTCTTCAGAACTTCTGTGAGCTTCTGCTTCTCCATCTGTGAAACAGTTGTGACAATTCATGTGTTACCTAATTAATATTGCAAATGTCCAGGGCATTTGGCTGAGTTCCCTCAGATGAGCAAAATGTTTCTGTTGATAAGTGTTAGTGGTATTTGGAGAAAAGCCTGTGTCAATCTACCAGGTTGAGTCTGTGATCAATGAAAGGAACTGCTGTGAGACTCAACAAGTATAAATGATACAACAGCCTCCACAGGACAAGTGCCAAACAGGGAAAGCATGAGCAGTGGTTCTCAACCTTCCTATCATTGTGACCCTTTAATGCAGTTCCTCATGTTGTGGAAATTATTTCTTTTTTTTTTTTTTGTTGTTACTACATAATTGTAATTTTGCTATTGCTACAAATCATAATATAAACGTAAATATCTTACATACAGGATGTCTGATATAAGACCCTGATATGAAAGGCTCATTCAATACCTAAATGGGTCACAAACCACATACAAAGAACCCATGCTCTAGAGAGAAGTAGCCATTTTAATGTGAATGGATAGCTAGCACCTAAACTTGGGGCTGTTAATGTGGCATGTCATCAAATAATCATATCACTGTGATCAAGAATTATTACCTTGGATCAGTACTTGTTGTATGACTTTTCCTAGGGAGGTACAAATATATATTCACCATAGGGCATTGAGAGCCATCCAAAAACAGATCTCCTGAAGCCCAATTTGAAAAACCCATGAGTTTATCAGGATTACTTGTGAACCGTTGGTGAGGAATTAATTAAAGGAGCAAGGAGGACTCATCACCAAAATTCCATCCCAGCATAGGTGGCAAATCACCAAATCTATATGCCTAGAGCTCACTGCACAACTTGTAGGCATCTGGATAGATAAGATAATCATCTCTCCCCAGCAGCCACTATTGCTTATATAATCTTGGAGAAGGCCTTTATGAATCTTACATGTTTTAGGAACACCCTGAGAGTTATGAGTTGTTTACTTTTTCAGTCTTAGTGATACTTCTTCCAGGATGAAGACTAGTATCTCATGTTTTATTTGTTTAAGACAAATAAAAATATAATCCTTTGAATCCAGTTCATACATTCTTCAGCTTTCTTTCATGGCACTCCCACTATGCATGCATGTCCCCTGAGCCATGGGTATTGGGAAAAAGGTTGATACTGATGTTCCTTATACAACTGAATACTCATCCATAGTCTCAGCACTTTGAAAAAGTCATTAAAGCTTCCCCACTCCAAATTCCCCAGTAAGTTATTAATACAAATCTTTATACCACTTCATCTCTCACTCAAAATCTTTTCAACTGGAAAGCTCCTCTGGATTAATAATGAGGTGAGATGATACTAAATATGTATTCATATGTCAGTACCTATAATTCTATACTTCTCATTGACTTTGCAAGTTAGGCTTTTGTAGGCCTCCTCCTCAAATGATCAATAGAAATGTAACCTGTGAATAGTCAGAATTTTGCCTCCATGGATCATCTAACAAGATGCAGAACAAGAATGAAACATTTATACCTGCTTCTCCATTACCTGAAGCTCCAATTTCTTAGCAGACAGACCTGTTTCCTTGGAGCACATGAATGTAGCTGACATTTCATCTAATCAATAAAGCATTTAGACTATCCAGAAACCTCAAGAAATACAATGGAGACCATCATAGATATGGTAGTAATCAAGGGGAGGTCATGAAACTACTGGTGAAAAAAAAAGTTCTAGAACATAGAAGTTGACAGAGGAATTTAGGGCTTCAAAAGATTCTGGTGGCCCATGATACCCCAATGTAAGGTCATGAAAGAAAATCAGAAGTGCAAGACAATAGCAAAATTATGTGTGTTAAACATTTAGATTTTTATCAAGTATATCACTATGTGTAATTATACAAAGAAGGAGCACTTACGGTTTCTATGTTTCACCTACTTAAGAATTCAGCTATCTCCTAGTATTTTTCTATGGCTTCCTAAAGACAAAATCACACTTGTTCATCTTTATTTTCTCATGAGAAACACAGAGCATAGCCTGACCAGTGGCAGACTCTAGTAAAATATGTAATGCCCAAGTTTCCAGTATAGAACTGTGGCAAGAGAATAGACAGTGGAGACAGCAGCATCAATGTTATTGTATGATTGAAGCCAGTTGGCAGAGGAGGTCTAGAGTCCCTTCCTTGCCATCAGACACGTCAATTGTATGTGAGAAAAGCTCATGCCATATAAAGGAGTAAGAAGCAGGCACTATAGAGTTATCCTATAAAGAGGCATGTGGCCCCTGACCCAGGCCTGTTGAACATACACTTTGTTCTCTGTTCATCATACTTGTCCACTCTCATCCTCAGAGTGCTTCTCCTTTCTCAGTAAACTGGTCCTACTTAAAACTATTTGTCCCTTGTACAAGCCTTTGTCCTAGGACACAAAAGCTTGTAATCAAGAGTCTTCAGAATGTAGATTATCAGTTACTGTTTAAGTGTCACACTCTGCATTGTTTTTCTCTGTATGTAGGAAGTAAGCATTCTGGAAAGTAGAGTTCTTGTTGTTCATCACCAGATCTTATGACTGAAGCTCATGCGTTCTTTTGCCTTTTACCCTCTACCCCAACCCTACGACACTAGGTTCATCTCTTTCTAAGTGCTTCATTCAGTATCAGCATTACCGATGCTTTTTCCTTTGTGTATCTGGGACATCCTCTCCTCTTTGGACTGTTCAGTCTCCTTACGTATATATTCATATTGCATTCCTCTTTCTAAGTACTGATGGGTACTCTGTGGTTGTTCTGTGCATTGCTGAGCAATAAAGCTTCAACTGTTGTCATAGTGGCAGAGTGACAGTAATCAGAAGAAAGAAGAAACCCAGATTGTGTATAGCTGCACAGGTGGAACATTTCCACAGCCCCGGTGAAAGCTGATGGAAACAAGACTCTGTAGGAAGCTGGGCTCAGCCTGGCACACACTGGGCAAGAAAACCAAACACCAGAATCAAACAGTACCATTTGTGTGAAGGTTTGGGGCCATCTAATGTATCATCAGTTCATGATCCCCAGATCCTTCTAGTCAACACAGTCACAACCAGCAATATATTTCATACTGACTTAAAACAAACAGTATGTATGATAAGATGGTATATATTTTATTGTTTATGAAGTGACTTGTATTAATACATTTAATTATTGGATTATCCATTTATTTATTTTCTTGTTTATTCATTCTCTGATGATTTTATACATGTATACATGGTAATGTATAATATGATGATAATTGCCTCCCTCCATGTCTTTTCTTCCAATAAGTCTGGAATCTTCCATTTTACTTATGCTTTTGTGTGTGTGTGCACAGGCCCACATGAGTATGCATATATATTAAAGTGGATATTGGATGTATTCCTCAGTTTCTGACCACTATATTTAATATTTGTTTTATTTTTATTTTAACTGTGAGTATATATTTAGGGGTGTGATTGCAAGAGCCTGTAGGGTCCAGAAGGCATTAAGTGGCCAGAATCAAAAGTAATACTCTGAAGTGAACCACCCATGTAAGTGCTGGGAACTGAAAGAATACTCCTACTCCTAACCACTAGGCCTTCTCGCCAGCCACATCAAGACCTTAATTTTGAGAACAGGTCTCTCATTGAATCTGGACCTTGCCTTTTCATGTAGACTTGCTAGTCAGCTAGTTCCCTGCATCTTCCTGTTTTTATCTCTATAGATCTGGGATCATAGGTACTTCTGATTGTCTTAAAGGAATGCTAGAGTCTAAGCTCATCCGGTTCTCATTGATACACAGCAAACATTAGTCACTGAGTTATATTCCTGTCCAGTCCAGCTGGACAATCAAGTGGGACCCTTCTACCCTGTGGAGAGGACTGAAATGCATGAGAAAATAAGGAAACACAGCAAGTCAAGAAGTCTGATGAAGCTGGCAAAATTTTTATTGTTCACACAGGTTATATACTCTGAAAACTGGATATGGGGAGGCGTAAGAAAGGAATAAGACTTCGTAGGTGGAGGAAGCTAGCTGCAGCTGTGGGGTCTAACTAAGTTATTCTCACAAAGCCTTACCTTTACCAGAGGTTCTAAAAACACCTCTCTAGCAGGATGTTGCTAGGTCTAGAGATCAGGAGGAAGGGTTACTAAGGTGGGTTGCTGTGAGGCCTTGTTTGAAGTTCTGAGAACTGGCAAGTGAATCATGGAAGGTAAGCAGAAAGAAGCATAGTAGATAGGAGAGCCAAGGGTGAGTGTTGTCCAAGAGTAAGGCCTTGTCATGGCTTCCCACATATTCCCAGTCTTGAGGCTTTGTTTTTTCTTAAAGAACATGTTTTATGTGTGTTTAATGTATTTATCTTCTATATGAATTTAAGTATTAGAGAGATAAAGTCGGAAAGGAGATCCAGCTGGCAAGCTATAGCTTTGATGTTCTCTCTAGCCATGGATCTAATTACCTAAGACAGGGCAACCTGGCTAACAGCTCCATAGGCTCAGCTTGAAGTTCAGTGAGTACAGTATTCATAAATGTAGTGATAGCATTGAATGAGAAGGTTGTGAAACACACAGGAGATTGTTTAAAACCTTCCCGCACCTGACCAGTTGCTTTTTACAGTCTGGAGACTTCAAGGACATTGTTGTTAACTGCAAATATTTAGACTAAATTATAGAATTTTATTTTCAAGGTAATTACAGAAAATCATGATTTTTCTTCCTTTCAAAAATTGTTTATTAAGGATAATTCTATATCCTTGAAGAAGAAAAATAACTAAGTTGTCATTATGAATACCGAGTCTAAGAATTTTCTAATTCCTGGTAGATCCTGAAAAACTGAATTTTACTGGCTTCTGGATTTCAAATAAAAATAATTGTATCCTGTCCACAAAGCCCTTCACCTCAGTTTCACCCTGCGAATATGTCATATGATGAATCCCTTCCAAGTTTTAATTAAGTAGTCTTACATTTTTTGTATCATAGAAGTAATAACATTTTACAGTATAATTTTTGTAATAAAAATAGAGAAAGAATATACAAGTAACCTATAATAATTCTTCCAAGGAGCTATGAAAATTGCTCAGTGCTTCTTGTACAAGCATGGCAATATTAATTCAGCACACATTTAAAAAGCTTGGCTGAGTGACACACTTCTGTAATCTCAGCCTTGGGATAGAATGAGATTCCTGGAGCTCACTGGCCATCCAGTCTGCTTAGTTGTTCAGAACCATTCTCCATGAAAAATGAGAGTTGGGGAGCCAAGTCAACTGGTAGAGAGAGTATGTTCCATGCATAAGGCCTTGAGTTGTCCTCATCACTGCATAAAACCAGGCACGTGGTATACTCTTGTAATCCTAGTACTTAAATCATAGAGACAGGAAGATGAGAAGTTCAAAGTCATTCTCAGTAATATTGCGAATTCAAGAACAACCTGGGCTATATGAGCCTAGAATCTGAGTGAGGAAGACACCCAGTGTCAATTTAACATCCACATGCAGCATGGGCAAACCTGTACATGTGCATAAATGTTTACATACACACACACACACACACACACAAACAAACATACAATAAAATAATTTTTTCCACTAAATATCTTGATAGACACTTGTCAGTTTGTGTATTGCATACACTTCAAAAATTTGTTTAGATCAAAATTTCTTGACTTTCACTATCTGGCTTCCATATGAACAGAACTCGAGGACAATATGCTAAATGAAATTCATCTGGAATATAATGTCAATTGCTATGTTATATCACCCATGGAATTTGGCCAAGCTCATCTCAAGAAAACTGAGAGTAAAGAACTGGGATTTAAAGGGTGGTAGTAGGAAGAAAAGATTGGTAAAGAACAAAATACAACCAAGTTGAAGTTGAATTAAATAAAGTTCTGATGTTTATTTTTGGTAATAGTGTGAAGGAAAAATCATAGTTACAATTTGAAATTCTCAGGTTAACTTTCCCTGGGAAGATGTGAACAGATGTCTATTCACCCCAGATAGTGTATAGAAGATAGAGCAAAGTCAGGATACCACCAAAGCCCACTTTGACACACAAAAAGTTTATCATTCTTACATAGAATTGATAAAAAGTTATCTAAAGGAGCATCAGTGGTGATAGTACAACGGCTGCTCCATGACAACGTTCCTCCCTGCTGTGGATGGGACCACAACCTCATGAAAGCTGTGCAGTGTCCCTCTTCTGTAACCTCAAATCCCTATGTGCTGGAATCTCACAAGATCAATCCCTGCTGGGGAAGACAGAAAGGAATAATGGCTTGAGTTCTAGATAAAGGTCCTGTGATCCCCCCCACCCCCCCCCCACACACACACCTCCTGTCACTAAGCAGGGTCAATAGCTCCATTCATATTATAATAAACCTAGCTACCTCAATATGGTCAACTCTTACCACAGCTATGAGCCTGAGCTAATTTCTACTCTAACATCATAATGGGTGAGTAGGTTATGTGCAGAGAAAACAGGCAATACTGCCCAACGAAATAGCATATGTTTCTAAAACTAGATGAACAGAATGGCAGTGCCGTAGGGACCTGCATTAGATTTTTAATAAACAACATTTATTTAATAATTCTAAGTTGACATTAAGCTACATATGTACATATTGACATACTCCATGTTATCATATATATTTGCTTAAGATTTATGTTTCAACTGAAACACTATCACAGATAAGAATAAATGCCAAAATGTAAAAATAGTAACTGAATGTTTTACATAAAATCTTAATAGTACATTAACAGTCCAGAATAAGTCATATACCATATACTATATACCATATACCATATATCATATTACCACTTTGTTCATACTGGCTATTCTTTCCCACTAAACCGCAAAGACTCTTCAGAATTCTCAAGACTGAATTCTAGAAAAGAGTGAATTAATCACTGAGAGATTTCATAATAAAGGATATCTTCTTTTCAACCCCAGCCTGGAGCTTAGGATAAAGAGATCAAATGATCAAATGTCAGAATCAAATTAGAAAGAAGGATAAGTCATGAGAGGTTATTACAAACCAGGCACTGGTCCCAGAAAAGCCTAATGCAGGTGCCTGTGGCATTGCTAACCTGTCTTTTTATGCATAGGCTGACACAACAGTTAGAACATGAACCTGCACCTTTATGTCAGATCACATAGCCCTATCAGGCCACAGTTTCCTGCAACTTTCACTGGGGCAGCATTTAAGAAGCAGGCTGTCTACCACCCCTAAATTATAAAATTTACAAATTTTATTATATATATATAAAATATATATATATATATATATATATATATATTATAAAATAGCAGATATTTTATTTGTTCCAAGGGACCAAGCATCCTCAGAGGGATTTCTTCACAGAAGCTGTAAAGCTGCTATCTGAGGAGGCTCCTCTTGCCTGTCTCAGTATCCCTTGCATAGCAGCTATATATTTTTCTCACTCTTCCTGTATTCCCTTTATTCTTAATATTATGAAGCTCCTCTCCAGGCTTTAAAGCAAGCTTCTCCTGACTTCTAGGGATCCATCATCTCTAGATCTCCAGATATTGTATTGTAAAAATTGAAGAATTATTGAAAAAAGAACACAGACTTGATAATATGCAAAGACAAAGAGCATTTATTCTGAAAAAAAAAAAAAAAAAAAAAAAAAAAAAAAAAAAAAAAAAAAAAAGCCAGTATTTCCAGTATTTAGGGATCAATCATTGAAGCAAAATGGTGACCACAAAGGAAGCTTACAGGCCCCTTTTAAAGCCTGTTATGGTTTTTCCAGTTTTGGTTGGGTAACCTTCACCAGGATTTGCTGAGCTTTTGTTATGTGATATTTGTACACTGCTGATTGGTTCATACCTCCAGGGAGGGAGAAAGGGTTGCCTTATAAGGACTTTTTGGTATCCATTGTAAGCTCCTGGCCAGATGTCATGGAAGTTGTTGATTGGCTGCCCCTTTGATGTGTCTTTTCCGAGAAGCCTTGGCTGTCCTTCTGAAAATTGAATCTAAGGCCTAACATGGCTGCCTGTTCTAATATGGAGTGAGTTAGGTCCTCTCATTAATTTTGTCTAATGCTGTCCCTCTTATGTCACAGCTCCCTTTCTGGACATGCTGCTGTTCTTGTTTTGTTTTGTTCAGCAATCACTAACAGGCGTTTCTACTTCAGTCTGGTGTGTATGCTCCTCCTACAAAAGAATGATTCCTGGGATTCTACTTAGGTTGGTTCTATTCCATGTGCCTCCTTGTAAGAGAGCTCTTACAGATTTTAGGAACATTTCTGTGAACTGATCAGCATCAAAGATGAGAAGCAAAAATAGCTGCCATGAGAAAAAACTGATGGTTCTTTCTCTCCTCTCTCTGCTCTCAGGATCGGACGTAGCTGACTTTGATGGCCGGAGCTCACTTTTATACAGGTTCAATCAGAAGACAATGAGCACCCTCAAAGATGTGATCTCCCTGAAGTTCAAGACCATGCAAGGAGATGGAGTTCTGTTTCATGGAGAAGGACAACGTGGAGACCACATCACCCTGGAACTCCAGAAGGGCAGGCTAGCTCTATACCTGAACCTGGGTAAGCTCATTCCTATGCATATGTTGTGTATATGACTGACTGTTGAGGACAGAGGGGAAGCTAGGGTATCCTCCTCAATCACTAGCCCCCTTTTTGTGTCAGTCTCTCACTGAATTGTACCTTACTGATTTGGCCAGGATGACTGACAAACAAACCCAAGGGATTTTCCTGTCCCTATTTCCCCTTCCTGCTCCCAGCCCATGCTGGGATTTGAAGCACAATTGCTGCAGCTGGCTTTTTACCTGAGTTCTGGGTGTTGAACTCAAATCTTCATGCTTGTGCTACCTTGTCACTTATTGGTATCTGCTCTTGAAACAAGAAAATGTTGATCTGATGGAAGATAATCTTCATATTTAGGTTAACACTGTTAGGAATAAAAGCACAGGGATAAAGTTTTTAGGTAGTTTTTGATAACCCATCTTTGAATTATTTGTGGTTACATTTGGTTTCCTTCTTCCTAATTTTTTTATACATAGTTTCAGTGTAGAAGGGAGATGTTTCCAAAATGATGGGTTGGTTTAGAGATGAGCTTACAGGGAAAATCAGTTCTAAACATCATGGTCTCTTTAACTGGCTCTCTCTCTCTCTCTCTCTCTCTCTCTCTCTCTCTCTCTCTCTCTCTCTCTGTGTGTGTGTGTGTGTGTGTGTGTGTATGTGTGTTTTTGTTGTAAGAACATTAGTATACATAGATGTACATAGATATATGTGCACAAACATATGGAGAACTGAGCAAGACTATAGTATCTTGCTGTCTTTGTGTAATATTGCCTTGAGACAAAATCTCTTACTGACTCAGAAACTTGTATTTGGGTCTAGGCTGTGATGTTAGCAAGCACTTAAGATCCACCTATTTCTGTCACTGAGTGCTGCTGGGGTTATAGACACTCATGGCCATTCAACCATGTCAGAGGATAGCTTGTAGGGGTTGGGTCTCACTTTTTTGGTGTGGTTTCCTAGGATCCAACTCAGGTTATCAGACTCAATGGCACATGCCTTTACTCTTCTGAACTATCTTTCTGGGCCCCAGAGTGATACTCACTCCTTATTTCTCCCTTAATATGTATTCATATGAAGGAGAGGAAGCACATTGTCCTTAGTATTTATAACATACTTGGGAGCATCTTCTCACACATCAGATGGAGTCACTGGAATACTATTTAATGATCTCTTTTATTTGTCTTTATGGAAGTAGAACTGTAAGATTTCAGGCCTTCACTGCCCTGGATACTTTCCTGGAGGAGTACATTATCCCTGAGTCAGAGGACACTTGCTAGATTAACATTCCTCAAGCCTCAGGGAAAAGAACCCACCTGTGGGTGGGGAAGGCCCAAAGCAGGAAGACACATTCCTGACCACAAAGAAAGATGCAAGTCATCTGGGTGGTTCCAAGAACTAGCTAACTTTCCATTGTTCTTGGTTACCCCTCCCCCCTCCCACCCTCAGGTCTTCCCAGTGTTACAGCCTGCTGATGTTCAAAATTTGTAAAGCAACCAATCTTGTGTAACCACGAGAAAATTTCTCCCTTTCCCCACCCATGCTATAAAAAGCCCCCCAGCTTGCTGGTCTTTTGTCAAAATTCTGCTTCTGTGTGGGCAAGCAGTTTTGACCTTGGCTGCCAACTCTCTCTAATAAACCTCTGCTGATTGCAACCAGGTATGGTGTCTTGTGATTTTTGGGTGGGTGTGATTTTCATTTTTTTCTGACAGAGATATCATTCTGTGATACAAGACAATATTTCTATGTACAGGAAGCTACAACATATATATTACTTATATACTTAAAATAAATTTTTTAGAACTCAACTCTAAAGTAATTTAAAAAATTTTAATATGCTCTTATTATATAGAGCTTCACTAAGTACATAACAACACAAAACAAAAAACTGAACCAAACAAACAAACAAAAACACCTGAATGTCAGGAGAAAACTCTTGTTTTGATCTTCTTAGTGAGAGGTACTATGCACATATGCATCCTGCCATAGAACAGTAGCAGAGCTATGTGTCCTTTGGGGGCCAGGTTCAGAGCTCAGAGGCTAAAGCCATAGACTGTATGACAACTTAACAACATAATGGCAAATTTCTTCAACTCAGAAGGAACCGGTGACCATATATTTTATAGTTCCTTTGAGTATTATTAAGTCAACTAACTGTATACATAGAATAATTATCAATATTCCAAAAGGCATTTTCTACTTTTCAAGAGTCTGCATTCAGTGAATTTTATATGCATATGTATATTTCATTTAAGGCATATGACAATCCTAGGCAGTTTTTTCTTTTTGTTTTGTTTTACTGGGACACAGAGGCTCACGTACCCCAAGCTGGCTTTAACTTTGCTGTATAGCTGAGAAGAAACTGGAACTTCAAGTCCTCCTGCCTCCACCTCTGGACTTCTGAGAGTACAGGCACCACATACCACCCAATTTATGCAGTGCTGGGCATAAAACCCAGGATCTCCTGGATATTACGCAAGTACTCTAACAGTTGAACCACACCTCCAATCTGTATATATGTTATTTCTAATCACATTCCATGATGACTGTTAATTATGTAAGATCTTATTACTGCCTACCTACAGAACATGGATCTAAAGATTCTTTGGATCCTACCTAGTGTCCTGACACTATAAGCCCTATCAATTTATGTGCTTATCAAACAGTAAAGTACCAAGTACCAGGTGGCTAACATTCATGTGTTAAAGTGTAAGGGTGAATGTTCAACATGATCTTAAGTTATATAGAACTGATTGTGAAGGAAGAAGACAGATATTTTGGACAACGTGAACAAGTTTGAAGTGCTCTTTATAAATTCTGTAATTTATGAAATAAGTATATGTTGAACTAAATATTCATTACCTGTTGCTGTGTCAAAATATCAAGCATGTTAAGAATGGAAGGACTTTTTATACCTCTCTAGTCCATCATTGTAGACATGGCCAAGGATGTTTATGGCCACTGTTCACATTACATCTGCAGTCAGGAAGCAGAGAGAGAGAGAGAGAGAGAGAGAGAGAGAGAGAGAGAGAGAGAGAGAGAGAGAGAGAGAGAGAGAGAGAGAGAGAGAAGAAATGCTCAGCTCACTTTCTCTTCCCTACACACTCCTGGTCCCCAGCCCATTTATTCTTACTGCCTACACTGAAGTTGGGTCTTCCTATCTCAACCCTGTCTAGAAACTTTCTTACAGACATGTCCAAACATTTGACTCCTAGGTGATTCAAGATCCTGCAAAGCTGGTAGTAAAATGATGTAGAGGTGTCTCAGCAGCTAAAAGCACCTTTGCTTTTACAGAGGGACTGAGTTCAATTCCTAGGACTCAGATGGCAGCACACAACCTTGGTTTATAGTTCCAGTTCCAAGGAACTCAGTGTCCTCTTCTAACCTCTAAAGGCACCAGGCAGATATATGGTGTACAAATATACAGCCAAACAAAACATTCTTGTATATGAAATGAATTGTAAAAAGCTAAAAGTAATAAATCTTTTAAAAGCTCAACCTCCCCCCTTTCCTATATTCATTACAATAAGACTAAGGAAGTACTTCTGTCATGTTCAAACTAAATGGTTAAAAAGTTCCATTTAATTAGAAATAAAGTTCTTTTTTGTTTCTGTCCCCAAAGCCAACTTCTTTCTTCCAATGTCATTTGTATTATTCTCAGCTGTTCATGGAGAGTTTTATCTTGTCTTAATAAATTGAAAATCTGTTAAAACAGGGTAATTGAACACAAAGAGCAACTGGGATAAAACTAGAAACAGGTGTCCTGAGATAAAAACTTTGCTCGTATGCTGAGAATTGTATTTTTTATGGTTTCTATGACAACAGTCTAGATTTCTAGGGAAGGTTTCATTAGATGATTGTTGATCTTCCTTCATCAATATAATTGTAAGCTTCTGATCCTCAAATAGCAGAACGTTATTTTCTACATTTTTTTGGTCAAACAACTTCTCACTACCTTCCATGTAAAATGATTGAGTTTTAGTAAAAAGTAACTAAAAAAGCAATGAATAGAATGTATTTATATGTTTCTCTTTTGGAGACAATTAGGAAATAACTATGTGGGCTGCTATGATGACTTAGTGGGTAACGGTGTTTTGTGCCAAGAATTAAAACCTGAATTTAACGCCTAAGACACAGGAGGTAGAAAGAGAGAACATGCACATTCCCACCATCTCACGTAAATAAATGAATACTTGTAATATAATTTGAGTCTGTGAGTATGAACATAATTCAGTGTTAGATCACATCAAGAACTCACCCACCATGGTCAAGACATTGAATTCATCTGGAAGCCAACACTGAAACACATGAAACTCCTTGTAATTTAGATGGGATGCAATATTTCACATAGGATAAACATAACTTAATAGTGCTCTTTCTGGCAATTAAAATAGGTATTCTAACTCTAAACTATAGAAGGAAAAAAACATTTATTTTGATTTTATGGTAAATTTTTGTGGCTTATGGGTTCATAGTATTTATTGGTGTTTTTGCATAGCTGTGTTTAGTATGCATTTACCCTTTTCTATTCTACTTGTATAAACCCTAAATTAAGAATTGTAAATTGTTAGATATTTTATTTATTATCTGTCACTTTTAATTTTATCTAAAAATATAGTGTTCACTCATAAATATTTTAAAATATTACAAGAACTTCATGAATGCCACTTTAACATCTATCATATCTTTTGGTGATTTTACATGTAGTTTAATGTTTATCCAAACTAGTGAACATTATGTCTATTTTTGATATCATTAGCCCTTTTTTTTCAGTGGCTTACTAATTTGTTATTATATAATGCATTTCCAGAAAGGGTGATTAGGCCCAGGACTTAAAGATCCCTCTCCCGACTTGGACTTAGCCTTGTAGTTTGCTCTGTCTGCACTTCAGTGAGCCTGCTTTCCTAAGATGTCTAATTGAGAGAGTGAACTAATAGGGATCAGACAGCACAAATTGCCTATCTTCCTGAATAAAGCAAGAAAGATCTGGATTTCTAAATGCAACATGCATTAATGGTAAAACAGGCTGTAGTATTTCCTCTGATCGCAAAGCAGGGATAAGCTGTTACAGAAAGAGAAATTACGGTGATTTTTTTTTTTTTTTATATGTACACATGTTAGACATGTGTGAGTGCAGAGTCTTTACTTTGTATGTATGTAGGCATACATACCTGTGGGTGGATGTGCATCTGTATGTTCCTGCAAATGAAGATCCACCACTGATGTCACAAATCATCCTCCACTGATCTTCATCCTTATTTATCAAAAATTGATCTCTCAGGCAATCCTAGAGGTCAGGGAAATAGGGAGTGTTGTGAAGCAGTTTGCACTGCAATGCTCAGTCTCCGCTCTCCAGGGCTGGGATTACAGTGGGCCACCACACCCATCAGGCATTTACTAGGCTTTCTAGAGATCTGAAGTTTGATCCTGAAGGTTGCACAACAAGCACTTAGACTGCAGGGCCACCTCTCTAGGCCTCAAATAATGAAGTTTTAACAGCAAAATATCTTCACTATTAAAGTAAATATAACAGAAAAAGCAACATTCAAAAAGTTATAGATCAGGAAGATACCCTCAAAGTTTATACAGCAGATGTTTGACTAAATCCAAATTGCTGTCAAAACAAATGGTCAAATGTCAGAGAATATGGCTTACAAAAATGCAATAAAAATGAAGAGATTGTTTAACTTTTCCCACACCAAGAGAACTACATAGTAAGTGGCTTAGGGAGGTGACTAAAGGGGTCAAAGTGTTTGCCACCTAAGTGTACGAATCTGAATTTGGATCTCCAGCACTTTCATAAAGCAAGACTATCTATAACTTTGTATAAGTTTTTACTGAGGGTTGAGAGACAGAGATAAGAGAGAATCTCCAGATCATCATAGGCTGGTTACTCAGGGACAAACAAGATACTCTGTCTGAAGCAAAATGGAAGGTGAATACTGGTGTTCAATTCTGTCTCTGACCTCCAAACATACATCACAGTATACACACACACACACACACACACACACACACATACACACAAACACACAAACACATGCACACACACTCACATTTATAAAGATTTAAAAATATATATGTATCAGTAATGACAACTTTCTTTTAATGTTGAGACAAAATTTGTGTGGTAGTGGCAGCCATTACCTTTTTGGTGGAGGAATTCAATTCATACAGTAGGCACTCAACAATTACAACTGGAATGGTTATGTTTTTTTTTTTTTCTGCTCCTGTGTGCACAAACACACTCTGTGGCCGTTGGCTTGCTCCAAACTTAGGTCAAGATTTACTTTCTTCATTCATAATCCTCAAAAATTGTGTGTGTGTTTGTGTATGTTTAATTGTTTTGTTTTTAAATGTAGAAATTTTTTATTTCAATTTTATTCCTGTATCCAATACTATAAAAAATTCTGTTACCATGCAATTGCTGGTGTCTTCGGACAAATTATATTTTCTGTCAGGAAGTGGGGTGCAGAACTGGGTTCTGGAATTAAAGAAAAAGCCTGTGCATAATTCCTAATAAATGCCTAGTAGTATGCAAGGTAGAGGGACAGCTTGAGCTCAGTTTGTTTCAGGTAACCCAATCAATCAGCAATCAGTGCTGTTGATGTGTAGGATTCAAATCTGCTGTAGCTAAGACTTCGTTCCTTCTGTATCCCTCTGCAGATGACAGCAAAGCTCGACTCGGCAGCACTGTGCCCTTGGTCATCCTGGGTAGCCTTCTGGATGACCAGCATTGGCATTCAGTTCTCTTGGAGCGTGTGGGAAAGCAGGCAAACTTCACTGTGGACATGAATACGCAGCACTTCCGGACCAAGGGTGAGACCGATGCCCTGGACATTGACTATGAGGTAAGTCAATCCTCCCCACAGGTTCCCAGGAATGGGAGGAAGGTCTGTAAATAGAGTGTTTAAGCACCTCCATCTGGGCTAGGACACAAGGGAAGAGTCTCCCAGGAAGATCTACACTGAGGTCTAGAAATGCCTTGGTCAAGCTTTGTTTCCCTGATAAAGTATCAATTGTATAACTTTAAAAATCAATACTTCTTTTTACTCTCTGTGGGCATGTGTATGTATGTATGTATGTATGTATGTATGTATGTATGTATGTGTATGCATATGTATGTATGTATGTATGTATCCTAGTATAATTTCTGTTGCTCTGTCAAAAAAAGGAGGCAACAAGTGGTTTATTTGGCTTTTATGATTCCTGATTAGAATCCATCATTTCAGAAAAGTCAAGATGAGAACTCAAATGCTAGGCAGTCACATTGCATCAACAGTGAAGAGAAATTAAAAAGAATTCATTTTCCCTTGTTTATTCTCTAGTAGCTTTTTTTTCACATTTATGTAATCTAGGGTACAACCCATGTGATTGCACAGATCACATTCAGAGTGAATCTTCCCACTTCAATCAGAAAAAAAAACCAAAAAACAGTTAAACAGTTTTCTACAAACCAGATAGAGCTCAGTCTAAAAAAGACTCAATTGATTCTCTTCTCAGGTGATTCAAAGTTGTAGCAAGTGGATATTTGAAGCTAACCATAAAAATGTCATGTATCTTTAAGTGTGTATATATATGTGCTGTGTGTTTGTGATCATGTGTGCACACATGTGGATATATATGTACTTATAACCTCCCAATGTTATTTCTTGCTTACATAAGACCTTGAACAAACAATTCTTCTTGAATAGTTTTAATTAGTTGGACTAATAAACAATACAGAAAATATCAAGAAAATCTCAGCGTGAACTAGCAAAATGGTTCATTCAGTAAAGGGATATGCTGCCAAGCCTGATGACTTGAGTTTAGTACCCCTAAGTCACATACAAACAACTAATTTAAAAATTTCCAGGAGTCTTAAAATCTGTGTTCTCAGCAGGTTTCATTTGAAGTTTTAACTAAGAGACTAAAACTTTTTTCTCTATTTCTGTGGTGTTAGAGACTGAACGCAGACCCCTAATGGAAGAGATCTGTAAAATGCATCAAACTACACTACAAAGAAGGACACAGATCTTGTAGTTCAATGGTTGGTGTACCATAAAATAGGATATCCAAGAGACAGTGGAAAGAAGGATGTGTCTCTTGGGATGGGGGCAGAAGGAGACAGAACAGCATTCATAGAAAGAGGTACAAGACTTCCAGCAGGAGACTTCACTAAGCCTTGAAAAAAGGTTCCAGTTAGCCTTATCAGAAGCTGTCTTAGTTGGGGTTTTACTGCTGTGAACAGACACCATGATCAAGGCAACTCTTATAAGGGCAACATTTAATTGGAGCTAGATTACAGGTTCAGAGGTTCCGACCATTATCATCAAGGCAGGAGCATGGCAGCATCCAGGGAGGCATAGTGCAGGAGGATCTGAGAGTTCTACATCTTTATCTGAAGGCTACTAGGAAAAGATTGCCTTCCAGGCAGCTAGGAGGAAGGTTGTAAAGCACATACTTACAATGACACACTTCCAAGGGTAAACATACTCAAGCAAGGCCACACCTCTTAATAGTGCACTTACTGGGCCAAGAATATTTAAACCACTACAGAAGGTAAGATGTAGGATGTATGTACTAGTCCCCAAGGCAGAAATGGCAAGCAACAGAGTGGGCAGGGTTTAAAACATTAAAAGTGTTATGCAGAGATCAGTTAAGTACAGGAGGACCAATGGTTAGATTTTTCAGAAATTTTGAAATCTGCTTAGTAGACATGTCCATTATTAAAACATAAACTGAGCTGCATAGATGTGATTAGATACATAGGGCATTAAATTAAATGAAACATTTTTGAGGAAATAAATTTGTTAATTTGTAATTATTTTGCTATGTAATTATCTCTCATTTATTTATTTACACACCAGAATTTTTTCTAACTGCTTTATCTGGAAAAGGTCTTATACCAAGATAATGATAAACACTGCAAGTTCAGGTTTGACTTACTCTTTTATAGACGTCTCAGACCAGGAATCAGCTAACCTTATGTCTGATACAAAGCCCTGGTGGGATACGGGATTAAAATAAAGGAGAAAGAAAGAATGGAAAAATTAGGAGCAGACAATTTTTCCTTTTTCAGTCATCATCATCATGAGCAGTAAGAAAGGTCTTTTCCTTTGATGCCAACTTCTGTTCAGTAGATAATATATGCCATTCAATAACTTCAAAAGACACATTGATATACTTTGACTCAAAATGCAAGATACCAGGTAGGTATTTTTGAATTGCTAACTATGGAAAATCTTTGAGTATGCATAACATTCTTATGACAGTTTCTTTAATTGATGGAAGAAACAAAGGCATCACAGTAAATTAGATTAATTTCAAAGCACAGCGATATCTTTAATGAACATGAAGGCAATATTATGAAAAAAACATAAAGTACTTATTCACTCTCACCATATTTTCCTAAATATTTTAATGGCCAAGGTCACTGTTCTAAAATCTATTCTATTACCTAATTTACTATTGATTTACAAGTCTGTTTACCCATGTATGATCCCATTAGTATAGATAGTTTATGAGCTCACAGCTGTGTGACATTGAAGTGAATATTAGGGAAGGGACTCAGATAGGACCCTCAGTTTATGAAGTTGGAACTTTTTCCTTGCCTCCTGAAAACCAATTCTTAAGGGTGAAAACACTTGAAATGTTCCTCTCAAGCAATAGGAACTTCAAGAGCCTCAAAAAAATTTTGCCTGAATTTGTAGACAGGTTGCTCTAGACATCATAAAAGAAGACAGATTGAGGATGGTGGCCAACAGCTGTACTGGATGAGAAGAATTATGTGTCAGAAGTATCTAGCCTTGATTACTTACCTCAAAGAGGTATAGGTATAAGAAAGAGCCTTTGGGGTAGAAAGAAATGTTCTATTCAGCTCTTTCCCACCTACAAGCTGGTATGAACCAAAAAAACTCAAAATTCCAGTTACTCAGAAGCAAAACCATTGCAATTATTACAATGAGCTGAACACTGATGTCTATGTTAAGGGTGGTTTCCATCACAGTGCTTTTGCTTAAGTAGAAACAACCCTCTAGCCTCTACCCAGAGTTCTGTGTACAAATGAGATGTCTACTCCTACAGTTGGAAGGATGCTAATGTCATTTCATGGAACCCACTGTCAGACAATTCCAGGATATTTTTCAGACTTCCTTTATTATTTTTTTATATTAGGGCTAATTATATTATGCAATTCTATCTTTACTTACCGACTTTACCAAAATATGGGACTACTGACTGAAAAATATGGTAGTTATTGAACTTTCTTTTATATCTTAAAATGGTTTTAATGAGAAGTGTTCATATTTTCATTCTTGGTCTCTAGTCAATGGAACTGATTGGGAAAGATTAGGAGATGTGGTCTCATTGAAGAAGGTGTGTCACTGAGGGTAGTGCTTTGAGATTTTAAGAACCCTAAGCCATTTCTAACTAGCTTTCTTTCTCTGCCTAATGCTTACATATCAAAATATAAGTGCTCAGCTACTGCAATAGTTTAATCCCTGCCTGCCTGCTGTTGTGCTCTATCCTGAAATGGCCATGGAGTCTAACCCATGGAACCATGAATTCTAATAAATTCTTTTATTTTTTCTATAATTTGCCTTGGTAATTGTATCTTATCACAGCAATATCAAGGTAACTAACACAACATTATGGATGTTGATCAAGAGACTTTATGGCATTTTGTGAATCATCCAGAATGGCTTTTGTCATCTTAAGAAGTTTGCACCCATCTGCTTCCCAGATGCAACATAAATAAGGCATTACAGAATGCTACCAAACAGGGAGAAGCAGAGAGAGGACATACGCATCTAAGAATGTTCTTCAAACAGACATCACTGAAGCCATGAACTGCTCCAAATGATGGAGTAATATGACAGCTTTTCTTTCTCCCTCCAGCCTCGAGCAAGAAGCAGTTTAGAAAGATGTTTTTAGGACTTTTGTTGTCTAATGACCTAGCAATTCAAGAAGTCCTTTGTATTCAAGAGGGCTCAGTGATCCTGTTTTATATCATTATCTAAAAATATCCCAAGTTATACGATCATTTTAAAAACACCTTCATATATCAGCCATTCCGTACTCACCAAGAGAAAAATTCATCAAAATAAAATATTTAAATTAAGGGAAAAAAAAACAAGAAAATTAACCACACAAAAGCCTAAAACTAGATTAAACTAAAAGCTCTGAACATTTAAAAATAAATGGGTAGACGGCTCAAGAGATGGCTCATCCAGTAAAAGTGCTTAATGTTCTTTCAGCGAACCGAAGCTAAATTTGTTGCATATGCAAGGGTGGCTTTCAACTCCTTGCAACTCCAGCTCTAGAGGATCTGTTGCTGTCTGGAGCAACTGCACTCATGTATAAACACACGCACACGCACACACACACACACACACACACACACACACAAACATGCATACAAACTTATACCTATATATTTTTAAAAAATCTCCAAAATTGCATGTGTGAGCTGGAGATAGCAGCACACACCTGTAATGTCAACACTTGACAGGTATAGGCAGGATGATCAGGTATTCATTTTAGGCTATGTACAGCTAATGCCCAGTCTGGACTACCTGAGACCATTTCTAGAAAAATGAACAAATAATTTATACTGGCAAGCAGTGAAGTACAGTGGACTGCAAACAAACAAGCAAGCAAATAAAAAGAAAGAAAGAAAGAAAGAAAGAAAGAAAGAAAGAAAGAAAGAAAGGAAGAAAGAAAGAAAAGAACAGAACATAGAAGGGAGCTTTGTTTGAAGAAGGAGGAAGGGAATATGAGATGATTATGGTAAAAAGTATGATAAGATACATTTTACATATTACATATATACATAATAAATTGTAAATGGATGAATTAGCAAAATGAAATAAATATTTCCATGATATTCATACATGTTTATGATTAAGTTTATACAAATATCTGAGAAAATGAAATAATTGTTTGAATTTGAAAGCATAGAGATCTTAATAAGTATGACAGAGATTCCAGAGGACAAGTAATAGGATTATTTTTATCTCCACAAAAAATTTTAAAAAGTCTTTCCATTAAAAAATTCATGTTTAATAGCATCATAACCCACAAAATAACTAGAAACAGTGTTTCAAAATATATAATTTCTAACAAATTGACAAATATAGTTTTTGACAAGTCAGCTAACTTAAATATGAGAAAACAACAAAAGAACATAGACATAGTAAAATATAAATTATTTTTACATGTGCAAAAATAGAATCTATATAATTACCAAAACAGAAAATTCTAAATTATGCTCCAGTGAGGGTTCACTCAGACTTTCAAGACCACCATCTTATAGCACAGCATAATGCATGTTCAAAAATCCAAAAGTATGGTGCACTTCATTGTTGGTAAATGTAATATTTAAGGCATGATTATGTCATTCAATGAGACATGGTTTCCCATACCCAAATTTATTTTCTCAAAATTTGTTCATAGCTATAAAAGTAAATGTACCTGGCTATATGCTTAGAATCAAAAAAAAAAAAAAAAAAAAAAAGCAAAAGCAAAAGGAAAAGCAGTGGGTTACTCTTCTCATAGTTATTCCACTGTTTCACTAGTGGGTACATCTTCCCAGGTAAGTTATTACTTTAGCTCACAAGATTAATGGCTCTGTAAACCACTGATACCTCAGGTACTATAAAGTCTATCTGGTAGGCAGTAACTTATTGTTCATATCCAACATGATTTTTATCATCCAAAGATCAAAGTATACATGCCCTCAGCAATAAATCTTACCATCAAGTTCTCTTGGACGACCAAGAACCATAGTGGAAGCATATATCATTTTAGGGGACTTTGGTGGGAAAATTGTCCATAGTCCAAAAGTGTTGGTAATTAAAAAATTATGGTCAGCCCCACATTAGAGTAGTGCACCAGAGTGTCACAATGACTTTGCCTATGTCCACACAGAAAAAAGTTTGTTTTAGGGTCATCTGAATTATGACAGGCTGTTCATGGGTCATCTGGGATAAGAGATGATGGTGGCCAGTGAGATAGTTGCTCTCTCCCCTCGGGTCTGTAATACTGAGGCTCTCAGGAGACAGTTTCTTATTTAGATTCTAATGGAAACTAGGTTTTCATAACCTTCCTCTCAGAGTTGACCTGTATCCATAAAGTCTAAGTATAGTATACTTGTGGTTCCTCAAAAAAAATTTAATCTCAGTTCACATGATTGGCATCATCACATACATGCTTTGTAATTTAAGTTTCTCATAAGGGTTGATATTTTTCTGCTTTCCTTCCATTTGTTTCTAAAAACTACAACTTGCTGATAATGCTGAGAATATTTCTTAACTATGCAAATGAGTTTTCTTTGTGTAAATTAGCATAATGCCAATTTAACCCTAATCCTACTTCTCTGCTGGAAAGATTTTTTTTTCTTTTCATTTTTTGAGGGATAGTCTCAGGTAGCCCAAGCTACTAGCACTGAACTAACAGTGTGATTAAAAATGTTCTTGACTTGCCAATCCTGCCTTTATGCCCCAAGCTCTGGGATTGCAGATGTACAACCATACCCTACTTTTGTAATGATACAGATGGAATATAGGAGCTCATATGGACTATAGAAGCTGAACTTCATCCCAATCCCCCATAAGAAGTTGGTAAAAGGTCCCACGTGTTAAGAGCCTGTCCTTGCTGCCACAGTTGCTATTGCTTCGCACTACCTACTTCCCTCACCTTGCATACACGATTAAAAGGCTGGCTGTACACTTAGAACTATTTATCTGTGATTGAAATAACTACACATTCCCAGAAAAATGATTTCCAAGTCAATGTAAAGTATAATCGCTATTGATGTTTTTCTTCCTTGGAAACTAAGTTGCAAGCCTAGCCTAAAAGGACTACATAAGAAATACATAAACTCTCATGAAAACAAAATAAGAAAATAGAAATGAGAAGATGAGAGAGAGGGGGGAGAGGGGCTCAAAGTAGATAACATTTACGCTCTTGTATTATTTTCTCTTCTATTGATGTGCTGAAATACTCTGACCAAAGTAACTTAGAAGAGAAAAGGTGTAATTTGGCTAATAGTTCCAGAGAGATACTGTTCATCATTTTGGACGAGGCACAGCAGCAAAAGCACAAGGCCAGCTGAATCTGCAGTGTTGAAGCTGGGAACAAACGAAGGCCCAGCCTATAAAAACCTCACGGTTAAGTACTCCCTCTAGGCTCCATCTCTTAAAGCTTCCACAACTTCTCTATGCAGCAGAAACATGTGTGCCTCTGATGATATTTGGCATTCAAACCTATAACTAACCTTTAAACAAGACTTGTAAGAGATGTAATCCATGATGTATCATATAGGAAGCTCTAAGATCAAGGAGAGGACAGCATCTTTATTCCTCTTTCTCAAGTAGTCAGTTACAGATACATGATGCCCAGAGATTTAAGGGGGACATGGATGCTGTCTTAGAGATAGGAGATGGATGGGTAGAGCTGGGTCTGAACACTTTCTGGGAAAGATTAGATTTTCTTAAGTCATCCCCTTTCATCTTAATTGTCCAGTGTAAAATTATGATTTTTGGTTTTGTTGATTTTGTATTTCCTTGAATGTTATCACTATGAAATGGTATAAAACATTACCTCAGGGGCTTGTATATATGAATATAATCCTAGGACTTGAAAGGCAGAGAACAATTGATCCCTGGGGCTTGCTGGAAAACCATTCTAGCTTAAGATCTAGCTTAAGATCTCCAGGTTCAGTAACGCTATCACTAAAAACAAATAAAAATGCATTGAATGGCTGGTATCTCACCAGACTCAGCAGGTAAATGCACCTGCTTCCAAGCCTGATGATCTGCATTTACTTTCTGATTCCTACACGGCACATGGCAAGGGCCACCTCTCTCAGTCTTTACCCAGCTTCCATATGTGCTCGGTGGCTGACCTACATCTCCCCTACCCTAACTAATTCTCTAATTATTAAATAAATGTGTTAAAAATAAATAAATAATCTAGGAGGAGGGCATCTAGTGTGGAGCTCTGGACACCGTATGATTGTGCACACACATACATGAGTGCTCACATGCACACATGAATATGCCATGCAAAAGACACATCTTTGTTTCATTTGTTTGTTTTTATTCACTTTACATCTGGCTCACTGCCTTCCTCCTGGTGAGCCCCTCAGACAATACTTCCCTCGTCACTCCCTCCCATTCTCCTCTGAGCTGATGGAGACCCCTCTGGGTATGCCCCATCCTAGCACATCAAGTCTATGTGAAGCTAGGTGCATTCTCTCCTACTGAGGCCAGACAGGCAGCCCAGCTAGAACATATCGCACACAGAGGCAACAGCATTTGGGATAGGCCCTGCTCCAGTTGTTTAGGACCCACATGAAGACTGAGCTGCACATCTGCTACATATTAAAAGGACACATGTTAATATGTAGTATTAAAAAATGACATTAAACATGACAGAAAGTCTACTAATATTAGCATTATACCAAGAAAGCCTACCCCTCCTCTCTTTTACTGTTCTTTTGGTGTTGGAAGTTGAATCGAGAGTCTCGTGCATGTTAGGCAAGTGTCCAACCACTCAGCTTCTGCCCCAGATAAGGTTGGTTTGGATGGCTTTTTGTGGCAGGGTTGCTTGTGATGTTCCTTCTCTCCCTAAAAAGCAGTTGAAGTCACAGCACAGCGCTGAGTCACCAAGCCTGAATTCATTGTTTTTTTTTTTTTTGTTGTTGTTGTTGTTGTTTTGTTTTTAGTCAGCATTCACAGAAGCAACTGACAATATATTTTCTTGTTTTATTCAATTTTCTGCTAGACTGTTGATAGTTTAGCTAAATTAGCCTTCCACTTCTAATGGAGGTGGCTAATCAGACATGTTGAATACTGGGTGAATTACTGCAGTCATCAGTAAAATAACAGAAAATTAGGCAGGCTCTCTCAGACATACACAGAGCCTGGGGCAAGAATACAAACGGAAAGCCACATGTCCTAATCTAAATATTTAAAGAGTTACAAATCAAACAAAGGATTCATTCGATGAAATGTATTCAACTGTACCAGCATGGTCAAATTACGATCAAAGTCACATTGTACCATGTCTGGCTCTGTCCATTCGGTGTACAGCTCCCTCTTATCCTCAGAAGAACAGACAGGCAGAGATTTTGATAGTGGCATCACATTTATTAATCAAAAGACTGGAATGTATTGGGAAGGTAGGGTGGTAAACAGTAAACAGTAGTGGCACATTTGGGATCTTTTCACCTGGCCCGTGAGCATTGTTTCTAGCAAGCAAGATGTGGTCTCTGGATTCACAGATAAATGACACATTCACATTAGGGATCCCTGTCTTCTCAGCGTATAGAAAACACTGAAACAAAGACTTTCATCCAATTCTTTTCTAGAGAAATAAAATATATACAATTTGACCAATTGGCTAATGAACTTAGTGACTGATAGATTGCTACAACATCCAAACATTTATGTTAGACAAATTTGTGCCTGGTTTGCTCCCTGTGTTCTCAATCTGTGAAAGATACCCATTTACTCACCTCGCAGGAGGAGCCACAGACATTCTTCATGCTCTGTTCTCAAGTGCAAGACCTGATCACACATGGGAAACAGTGTGGTGGCCTGTGGGAAAACTGGAGTGGTCAACTTGTACTGCTAAGATCCCACTGGCAGCATCTGTTATTCTGTGCTTTGCCTTTTGGTTTTTCTCTGCAAGGGCTGTAGCAGGCTTTTGAAGAGCATGATCTGACCACTGCCTGGGTCTAGGGAAATGTGCCAAACAGTCAGGTCAGGCTGATTGGCTGATAGCATACGTGGTCTATGGAACTTTGAGTTTTCTGAAAGATAGGACTGAGCTGAGGAGATGACTCAGTCAGTAAGTCATTCAAGTATGAGATTTGACATCAAAAGTGTTAGATGCTATGGTACATACTTAGGATCTCAGTGTTGTGGCAGCAGAGATAGGTGAATTTTTGGGGCTCAGTTGTTAACCAATATTGCTGACTTGGCAAGTTCCAGGATAAAGGAGAGACACTATATGTGATGTGTTGGTTACTTTCTATTGCTGTGATAATACACCACCACCACACCACTAGGGCAACTTTTTTTTTTTTTTTTTTTTTTTTTTTTTTTGATTATTTGGGTTTCACAGTGCAAGTGTTAAAGTCTATGGTCACAGAATGGAGCTTGCAGGCATTTGAAAGCAATTCAAATCAGTGCTTAAAAATATATTTCCTCAGAAATTTGAGATTACTGACTGCATTTCTAATGACAGAAAGTCATCAAGCATGACTGAATTCCAGGCATGTAGCTTGGGCTTTCCTTGATGAAATTTCAAGTGACCCAGAGGATAGATGGCTCAGTTAGAAAAACATTTGCCTTTTTAAATTGAGAATCTGCACCCCATTCTCAGGACATTATTCTAGTTTGCATTCTCTGCTGTGATAAATACCATGACCAAAGCCCATTGAGGAGGAAAGGGATTGCTTTCTCTTATTATTCCAGGCAGATGTCAATCACTGAAGGAAGCAAAATGAAGAACTCAAGCAGAGCCTATGGAAGAGCACTGCTTACTGCCTTGTTTCCCATGGCTGAATCAGCCTGCCTTCTGCATTAGCCCAAGAGCACTTACCCATGAGTGGCATTGCTCACAGTAGCCTATCCCATCACAAACAAATTATTAATTAAGAAAATGTCCCCAAGAACTTCATATAGGCCATTTGATGGAGGTATTTTCCTTCTTTTTAGATGACTTTATGTGAAGTTGACAAAATAAATAAATAAATTAAAGAACATATTGATGTTCAAACAAAGCCTGTTGTGCTGGCAAGCATTTAAAACTCAGTCCTGGGGAAAAAATACAGATGGATTTGTCTCATGTGCCAGCCAGCTTCAAGTCCAGAGGAGAGACATTGTCTCAATAAATACAGTACATTGTATACTCTGGACTGACCTTTGACTCACATGTATCCATGTGTGTGCATGTGCATACTCACACATTTAGAACCAAATTGATGTGAAATATTTTATTACATTTTTAATCATTATTGTGTGTACAAGTCTGTGTGTATGTGCTTGTTATTGCTCACCTATGGAGGTCAGAGGTCAGCTTGCAAGTCCATGCTTTTCTTCCAGCATTTGAATTCTAGGGATCAACTCATACTGTCAGGCTTTTTGGCAAGTGTGTTTTTTATATACTTAGCTATCACACCAGCTCTCAAATCAATATGTAAAAATAAAGAGAATTTATCAGAAAATTAAGAGCACTGATACTGTTGTATAGTGCTACAAATTCATAAACTTTTACTTCCCCTTCTGTTGGCCATGGAATTTCCATGTGGCTAGGAGAAACTGAGCTTAGTTACAATTCAGAGGAGACTAAGAAAGAAGTCAAGAGTCAAGAGCTCACATCCATTGTTGGAGAATTTCCATCACCAAATTGACTACTGGAGCAAAGGCAAAACAAAATAGAAACATATTTAAGAAATCTTAAAATTGGAAACTTCAGAATCAGCATTTAAACTGAGCAAGAGAAAAATTTAGTAAAAGAGTGAGGAACCTATTATCATGGAAGTAGCATCAAAGATCGGGAAAAAAAAAAAAGAGGGTAGCTATCAGAGAAAAGCAGGGTAATAAGTTCAAAGGAAAAGAGAAGCAAATTGTACAGCTTCATGCTGTACACCAAAAAGGGTGTTTTCCTGCCATTCTTCTGGCTACAGCCTGTGACACCAGAAATCCTATAGATTCCTGGAGAGAGGATATTGGGAAAGGCAAGGTTCGAGTAGAATATGCAGTCTCTCTGGTTTCATCTGAGCTAAAGATCAAATAAGGGAAAAAACGTGTAATTTGTCAGGACAAGCAATTGACAAGGCAAAAAAAATGTCTAAAAGCACAAGGCCAAAGCAGAATGAGAAGGAAATTACTTATGATATATTTTGATCCAAGTCAGCAAGTATTGTTTTGATCTATGATTGAATCGCATACTCAGAATTGAGGGGGCTGTAGAGCTACCTGACTTGATAAAGTATATGCTACACAAACGTAGAGGCTTGAATTTCATTCCCCAACTCCATGAAAAAAGTCAACTGGGTACAATGGCTTGTGTTTCAACACTGGGGAGATGGAAATGAAAAGATCCTGGGAGTTCCTGGGCTACCCAATATTGTCAAATTAGTAAACGCTGGGTTCAGTGAGAGACCCTGTCTCAAGAAGTAAGGTAGAAGTTGGTTGAGGAAGATACTTAATGTTGAATCTTGGCTTCCACATACATGTATACGCCCATCTGTTAACACAAGTGCATACACATGAACACATACACAAATATGTGTGAATACATATTTAAGATAAGATATGCTTTTGAAGCAAATGTAGTTTTAAGATACTTTAAAGATGAACTCATTAAAGTGTATAGAAAACAGCATAGGATAATTAGTACCTTGGAAAGTAAAAATAAAGATGAAGTTATAAAGGTCATGGTTAGTCTCTCATTATGCTTCCTAATTTACTGTATATTTGTTATAAAGAGTATCATATAAAATATAAACAAAGACAACACTTAGAAGAAAAGCTATCCACTGCCACTCTAAAACAACTACCTCACTCTGCCATGCTGTAATCTGCCCTGTAGTATGTTTTTGGTGAAAGGCAGTGGAGGCAAGGTTAAGAAAATTTATCTAAGGGAAGTTGTACAGCTAAGTGAATTATCCAAGAAAGAGTCACCTCGAAGGAGGTTATTATTATTATTATTATTATTATTATTATTTGTCCCAAATATGAGTGACCCTGACCCAAGAACCCTGATATACTCTGCCTCTAATAGTGTGTGCCAGCATGGTAATACAAAGAAATTCATATATCAAATAAATTTGAAGAGACAATTAAGTACAGGAAGGCGCAAAGTCACTGCTACAGGTCTTGAATGTTTTCTGATGACATTTTTAAAAAACTCTTGGTTGGTGGAAGCCAGCCATCAAAAGGTTGTTAAGTCCGACACAGAAGAGGACACTGGATAGAGAAGATTAAATGAAGATTAAATATAGTCCACATTTGTAAGACCCTCAGTCAGTACAATAGCAGAAGATGAAAGTCAGCCTTGTATAATGGTTGTCACAACTATGACATATTCCTGAGAAGTGCAGGTCACAAAGTCAACGAGAAAACCCAAACCAGGAACTTGAACATCTGTCACATTAAGGGAAAAAGTCAGGACCATTTTTAAGCAGTCAATGCCCATCTTTGTAAATAATAGCGTCCATACTTTATTGTGGATCATACACAAGACTGACTTGGTTAGAGATCTAATTCAAAGTAAAAATCTTAACTTTTACTATCAAACATTTTATAAATCAGATAAAAATCAAATACAAATGACCTGAGCTCTTGATGACTAGCGAAGAATTCATTGTTTTCTGTTTGGTAGCATTTATGTTGTTGGGAAATATTTAGAGAAATTGACATGTATGAAGCAAAAATATCAATCAATGAAACAGAGTTTTCAAGTTTGGCTAGCTGATAACAAGCTAAGTCTACAATTCACAATACAACTAAGTCACATCCTTACTGTGCTCAGGCCCTGCATACTGTGTGCCACCCACCCAGATGTTTTGCTCTGGGGCTATTCTGAATCCCAAGCCACTTCAAAAGTCTTGAAGCATAATGGACATAAGAACCATGGCATAAATTCTTTCTTATCTGCTTTACATATTGATGGGGCAGAAAGTAACTTAAGGAAAGAAGAGAATTGTTGGCTCACAGTTTGGGGACAGAGTCCATTATGTCAGGAAAGTTATGTCAGCAGAAACTAAGAAACTTAGTCATATTGTATCCACAGTCTAGAAGCAGAGTCAAATACTATGCACAACTTGCTTTTTCTGTTCTTATTCAGTGTATGACCCCACCTGCTGAATGGTCCTACCTTAATTACAGCACTTTTGAAACCATCTCACAAAAATGCACAGATGTTTGGCCAATAGTGACTCTTCATTCTGTTCAGTCAATATTAAGTGTCCCTAGTGCTTTTTTCCTCCTTAGGTGCCCTGTGGGTCCCTTGTTCTGGAGGGTGTCCCACGATGCTCTCTTGGCTGGGGACAGGGTGAGAACAGGGATGGCTGCCTACTGTCCCTGCACTGCCTCTGGCCTGCATGTCCACTGTCTGTGGGTCTCTGGGCCCAGCCTGATGCTGGAGGTCGTGGTTCAAGGACACAGAGTGTGGGAAGGAGGGGAGATTGCCTGCCCCCACTGCCACTTTTGCTTGCTCTCTGCGTTGTCACGGACTAGTCTCTCCCAGGTGCTGCACCTGTCTCTTCTCACTGAGTTGTCCAGGCCCAGGCTGGGCCAATACAAAGCTGGCAAGGAGGCAGCTTGGTGTCCCAGGCAGGTTCTGGGAGAGCAGAGCTCTCCCCAAGTGTTACAGCTCTTGTGACAGAAACTCTCAGAAACCAGGATTATTCTTGAGCGTTCTTTAACTTCCCCTAAATAGAGCCCTTATATACAGTTTTGGGGTGGGTTAGGGTCTGGCAGCAGATAATGCCTATTGGCTTGGTCTGAGAACTTGAAGATACCTCATCTGCATGGGGAGAGCCTGAGGCACTGTTCCTCTTGACTGATGGTCATAAACTTCTCAGTGGGCCAAGCTGTTGGAGGACTGAAGCTAAATGAAAAGAACCAGGGCTTGGGAGCAGAGGGAACTCCTGCCGTCAGGGGTTCCAAGCTAGCTCTGGACCAAGCACCCAGCTGCTTCTCACAGCCCACCACCCCACAGTGCCCCAGAGAAGATCAGCAAGGAAGCTCCCATATTGTTCCCTGCTGTGCTCCCATCCCCACCAAATCTCTTTCCAAATCTTCCATACAATACAGGTATTGCAACATGAGATTGCAGTTTTGTTTCATTTAGTATTCTCCATATTTTTCTTCTACAATATTTCTACCCTAAATCTTATGATTCAAATTTTGTTATTGAAAAGACAATGCTTTTTAATTTTTCTTTAATCTTTTCAAGAAGAATTCGATAGTCAATAATTACTATGTTTGAACAGAAAAAAATTGTTTCTTTTAGAAGTTTATAAAGTAAGCTAATATAAAAGTTAAGAGAACAAATTTACCACTAGCTGTTCAAAATCATAAAAACAGAAGTTTTTTTTATTATAGTTTACATTGTCAATTTACTTCTTCTAAAAGTCACAAAATAAGAAACCTTTTAAAATACAAAATTCTAGAGGGGAAACTATAAAGGGAGATAACATTTGAAAGGTAAATAAATAAAATAACCAATAAAATACAAAAAGCTCACATTAAAAATAGTTGGATAATATATTGAGTGAAAATGCCTTTTTAAATAGTTACCAATATTTTTGAAAAGTATTTTTAAACCTTTTCAAGATTTACAAACTATAATAAATAAATTCCTTAGTTCCTATTAGAAAAATCTTTACTTGAACAAAGAAATTAAAACTTGAATTGATTTGCTACTTAAAATATGTATATGTCCATTTTAAGGCAAATAAAATATAGAGCAGTTCAAAAAGTTCACAGTGATTTTGCGATTTTATGACTCTATGCTGGAATTCAACTTACTGTCAGAATAAGCTTAACACTTCTTACATGCTATAATTTTTTTTTTTTGAAAAAGGAAGGCATAAAATTACATTTCTCTGTTGTACACTATATGTAAATAAAAGAAAATAAATAACCAATATATACAATGAATGGAAAAATATTTTTTTACTTTTATTGGATATTATATTTACATTTCAGATTTTATCCCCTTACCCCATTCCCCTCACCACCCAGGAACCTCCTATCCCATCCCCCCTCCTCATGCTTCTATGAGCATGTGCCCCCACCTACCCCCTCCACCCCCACTCGGTGTTCAGCCTTCATGGGACCAAGGATCTCCTCTCCCACCTATGCCCAACAAGGCCATCCTCCCCTACATATACAGCTGGAGTCATGGGTCCTTCGCTATGTGCTTCCAGGCTGGTGGTTTAGACCCTGGGGAGCTCTGGTTGGTTGGTATTGTTGCTCTCCTCATGGGGCCACAAACTCTTTCAGCTCCTTCAGTCTTCTCTCTAACTCCTCCATTGAGAACCCCTAGATTAGATCAGTGGTTAGCTGTGAACATCTGCCTCTGAATATGTCAGACTCTGGCAAACCTCTAAGGAGACAGCTATATCAGGCTCTTGTCAGCATGCACTTCCTGACAACCACATCAGCGTCTACCTTTGGTGACTGACTGCACATGGGATGGATACCCAGGTGGAATGGTCTCCAGACGGCCCCTCCTTCAGTTTCTGTCCCACACTTTGTCTTCATATTTGCTTCCTTGAATATTTTGTTACTCCTTTTAAGCAAGACTGAGGCATCCACACTTGGTCTTCCTTCTTCATGAGCTTCATGTGGTCTGTGAGTGGAATCTTGGCTATTTCAAGCTTTTGGGCTAATATCCACTTATCAATGAGTAAATACCATGTGTGTTCTTTTGTGATTGGGTTACCTCACTCAGGATGTTATTTTCCAGTTCCATTTATTTACCTACAAATTTCTCGAATTCGTTATTTTTAATAGCTGAGTAATACTGCATTGTGTAAATGTACCACATTTTTTGTATCCTTTCCTTTGTTGAAGGACATCTGGGTTCTTTCCAGCTTCTGGCTATTATAAATAAGGCTGTGTTGAACATAGTGGAGCATATGTGCTTGTTATATGTTTGAGCATCTTCTGGGTATATGCCCAGAAGTGGCATATCTGGGTCCTCAGGTAATGCTATGTCTAATTTTCTGAGCAACTGCCAGACTGATTTCCAGAGTGGTTGTACCAGCTTGCAATCCCACCAACAATGGAGGAGTGTTCCTCTTTCTCCACATCCTCACCAACATCTACTGTGACCTGAGTTTTTTTTTTATTTTAGCCATTCTGACTTGTGTGAGGTGATATCTCAGGGTTGTTTTGATGTGCATTTCCCTGATGACTAAGGATGTTGAGCATTTCTTAAGGTGCTTCTCGGCCATTTGAGTTTCCTCAGTTGAGAATTCTTTGTTTAGCTCCGTACCCCCTATTTTTTAATAGGGTTATTTGGCTGTCTGGAATCTAATTTCTTGAGTTTGTTTTCTTTACTGTGTATATTTTCTGTAAACTAACAGAAACAATGTATCATGGATATAGTAAAGAATAAAATATCTGTTGGGAATACTGCTTCTGCTTTGCAAGACAAGATGATAGTAACTATCCTCTCACTTATTGATGAGGAATCAAGTTTTCCATATTGCTTGGAAATATCACATTTCCTAGGATTCTCTTCTCTCTTATATCTCTAACTCTTTCCTCTTGTTCTTCTCTGACCTCTCTCTCTCTGTCTCAGTCTCCCCCCACATACACCTCCCTTTTTCTCTTCCTTCTGTGCCATTCTCTTTTCTCTCTCTCTCTCTTCTTTACTATCTCTTCTATGTCTCCTCATCTGCCCCTCTCCACCTCTTCGCTTCATTGCATGTACAATGTTATAGGACAACACAATCTCCCAAACCATAACATTGTCTCTTTATCTCTCTTCTCATTAGTCAGATAGATTTTTTCTTATGAATTATAAAATGTTTTAAATATTTCTTACTATAATGGGGCTATATCCTGTTTATTACTTTTCCTTGTGCTTTTAATTCTAAGCATTATTCTGTGATCAACCCAGACATCTAACATTAAAATGTAACTTTGTTCCTAAACTTTGTAGGGGTGTATGTGTGTGTGTGTGTGTGTGTGTGTGTGTATGTGTGTGTGTATGTATGTATGTATGTATGTATGTATGTATGTATGTATGTGTTTATGTGTGTGTTTGTGCAACATGTCTGGACACACCATAGCATGCCTGTGGAAGTTAGAGCACAACTTTCAGTAGTTGTTTGCTTTACAACTTGAAACAGGGTCTCTTCTGATTTAGCTGCTGCAGTGTTACTCCAGAGTAGCCAGCTGCTGAGTGTCTGGATGTTTTTCCTAGCCTGGACTACCATCTGTTCATAGTAGTGCAGGGAACACAGGTATAGGCTACCTCAGTTGGATTAGTTTTTTATTGCTGTTTTTGACTGTTTGTTGGTTTTAACAAGGGTTCTAGGAATTAAGCTTTGGTTGCTTGATTTTACCCACTAGCATCTCCTGGCCCTTGTGTGTACAACATTCTCATTACTGACTACATCTTTCACAGTCAATTATAATTCTTGCACTTTGTAATCATATTTTGTTCTTAATAATGGTTATGCTAACAGTTTCATTATGCTCATTCTTAATTCATAGGGCATTTGGTATTATTTTAATCTTTTATATTTATAAATAACAGTTGTGAAAACAATGTTATGCATGTAACCTCTTTGCTACTTTGGATTTCATTGTGGGCGAATGAATCTGCTTTGTTTCTCACCTTTTTTATGCCTATATCTTCTCTGCTGCTGTGCTTCAGATAAATATAAGGATATTGATTATTCTTCTTTGCTCTTTGTGTTTTTGTAAATTACTATTTTATTTAGTATTAAAAGTTTTAATAAAGATATGAAAATGTTTTTTAAAGTGAGTTCTTAAGAGGCAAGCAATTATAGATCTTTTAAAATGGGCTAATAAGTACCTTTCAAAGGAGTTATCAAGTGGCATCTGTAATTACCAAAGCTGCTTGGCTCACAAATACAAATCTAGAGAAATGTACTTACTTCTCTTACATTCCTCCTTGTAACCAATTGTTCACTTCTATTTCTTCTATTTAATAAAGTTCAGTTTTGGAGGAATCCCAGTACCAAGCAAACCTGGGACCTTTTTAAAGAAAAACTTCCATGGCTGTATTGAAAACCTTTACTACAATGGAGTGAACATAATTGACTTGGCTAAAAGGCGCAAACATCAGATCTACTCAGTGGTAAGTCACTGACTCTGTTAATTGGTGGTTTGTAGACTTTGATTAAGTCTTGCTTCTGGTACTCACACTGGGTTTATCTTACTCATTTAGAATTTTCACCATCAAAAGCTGGGTATGTAGTTAACTTGAAGAGTGCCTGCCTTAGCATGCATGAAATTCGGGATTCCATCCCTACTACAACATAAAAACAGGTGTGTTAGTTAATTTTCTCACTGGCCAGATGAGAAGCAATTTAAAGTAGGTAGGCCATATTCTGGCTCATAGTATGAAAGAATATATTTCATTCGGGCAGAGAAGTCATTGCAGCAATATAACTAGGAGCCTGGCTGGTTACATCCCATTAGCATTTAAGAAGCAGAGTGAACAGAACTTGTACCTAGGCATAAAAGTTCCAGGCCATCTGCCAGTGACCAACTTACAGTAAAGTCCTGCCTCCACATGGTTTCACAACCTTTGCAAGTAGGAATTTCTCCTGAATACTAATAATTCATACATGTGAGTCTTTGTGGAGTATTTCATATTCAACCTACAACTGGCACGGTGTGGCACACTTGTAATCTCATCACGTGAGAGGTAAAAGTAGCAGATCATGATTTTAAATCATGCTCTTTTATATAGCAAATCTGAGACAAAAGCCCTGTCTTAAAAATTAAAAATGAAAAATCAATTCTCATTGTGCTACATGCCGACTCTGTCATGGAAAAGATCTAACTAAGAAGGAGCAACTGCTGTCACTTCATTGGTAAAGCCAGGTACAGACATTCAGATAATGCTGCTTTATTGGCAGTGGAGAAGATTTGACATCTATACAGACTAATATGGGCTTTCTTTACAATTTCCAAGAAGTGCAATGAAAGCACAGGCCCTGGTGAATTCCATAGCTAGGACATTATATGTCTAATGATTGGTATATTCAGTAGAATATTTTAAATGATATTTTACTGTTAGTATCTTAGGGGACCCTTGTGCATCGCTTATAATCACAGTGGATTAAAAGACTTTCTCTAATTTACTAACATCTATGTTCCCTAACACACCTTGAGTTATATGAGGAGTCTTAAACAAACTAGCCTTCAATATTCCCTCCTCCCACAAATTGATGGGGTCTCTCTCTACACTCCCTTTCAAATTTCTAGCCCCTTTTTTATAGTTATTATTAAACACACACACACACACACACACACACACACAAACTGAGTCCATTTATTGCTGTTTGTATGCATATCTTTTTAGGCTGATTTTTTGAGAATAGACAACTTATGAAGGGGATTGTCCCTGGAGAAGACTCTCTCTCAGCAGCCATTAATTTTCTATAGCTCTTCATCTTTTAATATTTTCTCATGCACATTGGCATGTCAACTGCTGTTGTCACTATGCAGGCTTTGTTAAGGCCACTGTATTGTGGAAATTGATGGGTGCAGCTTCACTGACAAATGCAGAAGACACAATCACTTATTACATATATATTACATATACATATATATGTACATATATGTAATATATATGTATGTATATGTATGTACATATGATATATATGTAGTCTATATGTATATATATTATACACACATATATATGTCTTGAATATGTTGTATAGGGACTCAATAATAATATGTATGCTTCCAGATATAATTAAGCATTTGTATATTTCTTCCAATTCTCAGAGTGTTTGGTATGACCACATGTTGAGTTCTGTTTAGTACTATTTGTTCAAGGTATAGGGGCCTGTTTGCCATGTAGTAGCATTCTCTTTCTCTGGTGGTAACCTTGCTCCACAGTCTACTTTACCTGCAGTAATGTTGACATATGAGCCCTCTTTTTCTTTTATTTCATTATATATTTGTTTGTGTTGAGATACGTGTTCTCTATGAAGGTCTGGCTGTCCAGAAATGTGTTCTGCAGATCAGGCTTGTTTTAAACTCAGAGATCTGCTTCCTTAGTTTCTCAAGTGCTGAGATTAAAGGTGTGTGCCACCCCCTACAGACAAGTTCATCTCAATTTCCGCATTCTATAGTGTTTATTACCATTGTTTTTCTTTTAAATTGTCTGTATCATTGTTTTTGTTGACAACAAATACTTGTATAATGAATTTTAATCCATTCAAAACTTTACTGAGAATACTTGGGTCATTTACATTTAATGCAGTTATTGGTATGTAAAACCTTAAATATCTATCTATAGTTCTTGCTTTCTATTTGTTCTGTTGTTCTACTTTTTTTGCTTTACTTTATAAAATAATATGTGTGTGGAGTGAATTTTAGAATTTCATTTTGGTGTGTCCATGTATCTTTGCATAGTTTTTGTGTGTGCTTTTTGAAGAGTTATAGTGTATGTATATATTCTCATAGCCTAATGTTTTTTATTATTTTATCAATTTAATTGAAATATAAAAAGGCTACCTCTTTTTAAATTTGTCTACCCTTCACTTGTGATGATTTAATTGTGTTAATTATTATTCTCCTTCTTAGTAATTAGAAACTTATCAGTTGGTTTTGTCTTTGGGTTAAACTCCCAAAATAATTTGTAGTATTTAAAACAAAAGGATGTATGTATGTATGTATGTATGTATGTATGTATTATTAATTTTGTAGGAAAGCCAAGAGAGTGTAATATTAGGCACAAGGAAGGACATATGACTAATAAAAGAGGGATAAATATAATGTTCCCTGCCCAGATTTCAACTTTGCCCATGGTTTTAGTTGGTCTGCTTTTTCCAGACATGGGTGTGAAAATTCAACTTTCTTTTTATTCAAGTAGCATAGCAAGAACCAGTGTTGCAAAACAATATAATATGCTAGGCCATGAAGCCAGTGACTACGGAGAAAGCTGCACTTTCTCTGTACTGCCACTGATTGCTAGCCAGGACTCGTCACTGAGCACATTTCTCATAATGGCCCATTTAGATTTGTTTTAACATTTGTTTTCATGCAAGGGTTTTTTTTTTTACCTTAAAAATTATACAATTACACTTTTTTCTTTAAAGTTATATAAAATCATTCTAATACAGTTTAATATATGTTGTATACATATTTATATAGCACTACTATACAACAAAATAAGTTTTATTTTAAAAATATATTGTATCTTTTTTTTCTTTATTCTCTTAGATCTCCATTTTGTTTCTCTCTATTTGGATACTTCCTTTTAACAGCACTTTTTGGAGTACATATGAATATAGCACATTTTCTTATCCTTTTGTTTTTAACCTGGGAGTACTGTGATTGACTTCTTGATATAAAGTACGAGTGGTTAGCTCTTTTTACTAAGCTTATGGAAATGTTGACTTCCTTTCCTCTTCTCTCAGTGACAAATGCATTGCACCAGGTTGATTTTTTCTGTGTGTATTATGTTATATCATGATTATCTTTGATATTAGAAGCTTGAGTGCAATGTGACATGATTTGGGCGTTTTTGGCACTTTCTGTTTGAGTTCTTCTCAGTTCCTTGAATGAACATTTTACTGTGTTTCAACAGCTCTGTGTCATTTTTTGTGGGAAGCTTACTGACCTCATTTGTTTAGGTGCTAGTGTGTGTGTGTGTGTGTGTGTGTGTGTGTGTGTGTGTGTGTGTGTGCATGTAACTTTTATTTATGTGTATGTTCTGCCAGAGTGGAGAACATGTCTTTAGGTAATCACTGAGCTCCAAAGACAGCATGGGATCTCCAGGAGCCAGCGTTATAGGAACTTATATAATCTATTGCAACTAATATGGATGCTGGAAACTAATCTTGGATTTTCTAAAAAACGCCATATACACTCAAGCATTGAGCCATTTCTCCAACCTCTATCTGGGCACTTTTATATCTACAGTCTTGCATATCATAATTCTACCATCTTTTTATTACAGCTTGTCAAGTTACTTTAATTTATATGCTATTTAAACTAAATACTTCCAACCTTTAAAAATTTGATGTATTATTTGCAAATGCTAGTATAGGTTCATCAATATGTTATTCTATTCTTCTTATTCTTATTATACGCATGTTAGTTTTTTAAAATTTAATGGATCTCTCTCTCTCTCTCTCTCTCTCTCTCTCTCTCTCTCTCTCTCTCTCTCTCTGTGTGTGTGTGTGTGTGTGTGCACATGTGTGAGTGAACATGTGTGTTGTGCTTATGTGTATGCGCTGAGGCCAGAGGAGGATATTGTGTGCTCAATGATATTCAGTATTTTGCCTTGAGTCAAGTTCTCTCCACTGAACATAGGGCTGATTCGTAGCCAGCAAGTCCTGGTGATGCTCCTGTCTCCACTGCTGGGGGTACAGGTACATGGCCACACCCAGCTTTTTATGTGGATGTTGGAGTCTCAACCCACTGTATTTTTGGATTCTAAAACTTTCATTTGACCATTTTATATCTTTCATTTCCTTAATAGGGCTTTGTATTTGTTACTTGAACTTTCTGTTTTCTAAAGGACCACTTATATTTGACTTTTTGGGACAGTTTACAATATAAAGTCTGCTTTCAATTTGTTATATTCTAACATTTCCATCATCTCAGTGAAGACTACTATCAACAGTCTCTTTTGCAGATACTTTTTAGGAAAAACTGATATTTCATATTATACAAGTCATATTTAAACCTTCTATTTAAAATGTATTCCTTTGACTTGGTCTAAACAGAGAATGGGGAGGTTTAGTCTCAATAGCTCTATACATGTATAGAAACTCAGATTTACCTAGCCTTTGTCGAAACTGGGAGGTGAAATGCTACTTGCTCCTTCTAGACATGTAGGAGTTCAATATGCTCTTAGGTTTTTGCTTGTTACTATCTGGCTAGAATGGGTATAAAAATCTCATTGCTGCCCCATGTGTGACTCCTCCCTCCCACCTCCCACCACCACACACCGAAGACCTTCAGTGGAGACTCTGGGCTGCCCATATTACTAACAAACTCTAAAGTGAGGCCTCACTTTCCACAAAGCCTTATTGACACCACTCTGCAGTCAAAGGACACCTTCGTTTTTTCTCCGGAATGGTCTGCATGCCTAAATTATTAATTATGTCTTTATAATAACACAAGGAAACGACTGGTAATATCCATTCCGGATTAAATTCCTTGATTCCTGGGATTAGTTTTTCTGATATCAGTCTTAATTTTCCTTAGAGTTCTTCCCTGAAAGTTATGCTAACCAGACCATGGGATGTTTTGGTGCAAGTGGGCTGAGTAGAAATGGTGACATAGTTATTCTGTACTGTTTACTATTGATAGGTGTAGAGGGGAGAACTGATACGTCAATAAAGAAGAAACCAATTGCCTGGCAAAGATATAGAGGCTGGGTTTCCGGGTCCCAGGAGGAAGAGAGGACATAAAATAGGGAAAGAGGCTTTTCAGCCAGACTTTGGAGAGAGGAGCAAGGACACCCTGAAGGTCTGGGGGCTATTAGAGCTGGTGGAGGCCTCTGCCACCTGAAGAATCAAGATATAAGATAGCTGATGAGTTTAGGACAACAGACTCCATGCTCAGCAGTTGGAACATTAAATATTAAAGTTAATATTAATTTAAATTTAGTATTAATATTAAAATATTAAAGCTGTCTGGTGTTTTCTATCTGCTGTGACTGAGGTGGGCAGGAGAAAGCTGGCTGCTGGGGCAGTTGGTAGGTGGAATGCCAATGATAGCTCCAGGCATTCCCCAAAGGCGGAGAGTGAGAGGGTTGTTGGGCAGCCTAGCAGAGCCAGGTGGAGAAATGGACAGGATAGAAGTGACTTTGATAGATCCAGTTAAGTCATGAGGAATTTTGAGCATGGGGCAAGGAGACCAGGCAAGGAGCAAGCATACCTTTTAAAAATTACACTAAAGAGATAGAAACTTGTCTTAAAAATGTTTTGTGTTATGCTATCCCCTTTGTCAGCCAAAATATATCAGAGAGGATGTATGATGGTGTTAACAAGATCATAGTCCCTGATTTGTTCTGGGATACTGGGTAACAACACTTACCCATCAGTAGATCACACTTAAGATTTCTGAAAAAATTTTTATTTACTCATGACAATTTAGATTACCCATCTTACTTGAATAATCATTAGTTTTCCAATTTTATTGTTTATTGCTAATTATTAATTGTTAACACAAGGGTGACTCTGGTGATTTCAATGAGAATGATCTCCCTGTGGGGCCATATGTTTGAATTCTGGATTTCCAGTTGGTAGAACTTTTTGGAAAGACTTAGGCTGTATGGCCTTGTTGGAAGAGTTGAATCACTGGTGGCAGACTTTAATATTTTAAAAGACTCAGGCTATTCCAGTGCAGTCTCTCTGTCTCATGACTGTGGACCAAGATGTGAGCTGTTAACTGTTTTTTTGTTTCACTCTGACATCTGGTTATATTGGATCTGAGCCAAGAAGAGCCTATCTCTATACCTTATGTAAATTTTTTGTGCTCTCCAAGATTATATCCACAAAGGAAAGATCTATACACATCATTCTAGATAATATCTTCTGTTAGAAATTGAAAAGAAGCAACAGAGGATTATAAAAAGTTAACAAAAGTTTATCCATTTAGAGGTTATAGTTGCCTTGTACCTGTACAACTGTATGAGGGAGGAAGCTGGACTTACTTTTTCCATCAAGGCATGCCAACTGTCATAGCAGGCTCCAGTCGATCCTTGTCTTAATGGACAGATTGCATGGGTAAAAGTGTGGCCTGATTTCTGGAGGAGGCAGAGGAGGCTAGAGGGCTATGGCTTTTCATCTTTAATGAAAATGTATGCTAAATTCAGTCACTAAATAAGCAGAATAACTGAAAGTGAGATGTGATTGAATGAGGAAGACAATGTAGGTTTCTCAGTGTCAGCAACCTCTATATTATTCCCTTCATGAATGAATCCTGAGTCAAAATGTTAACAAATGTATGGCAGTCTTTATACTAACTACAGTGTTTACCGTTTACCATATTGCCTGAAACATCTCTATTCCATTTCAGTTCTCAGGGCTTAATTGGTAGAGTAGTAATTATGAGGCACTGACAACAATTTAGTGCTAATGCACATGGGAAGAATGATTCAATCTAAGAATACAATTTTATTGTGCAGATTTAAAAAAAATCTTAACTTTTGCCTTTATGATATAAAGAAACACACATTATTTTTCTTCCAAATTGCTGCTATCTCCTTTATTAAATGAGAATTCATAGACATGGACACAATGCATGCATATATGGAAGCCTGGCCGATTTTTTTGACAGCCCTTCTGAGATATAGTGTTTCACACTGTTAAATACAAAAGTACAAATACTTTCATTCCTGTAATCCAAGCTTAAAGCTTAAAAATCCATCCCATAAAAACACCACATCTGCCTCAAAGACAACTTTCTCCAAGAAACACAAGTCCCTATGGTGTTGTTAAGAAAAAAGAGTAAGTTTCTGTTTTCTGTTTATTATTTATTTTTTAGTCCTCCTGCAGTTGTTGAGCCTCCAAAAGGTCAGGGTTCAGTGTGAGATTTACAGAATTAAGAAAGAATGCAGAGAGTGTTAGTTAGTGCACATCAATTACAAATTGTGGCTCAAAGTTCAAGGAAATTCTGGCCTCTCACTGTCCTACAGAGCACAAGCCTTTCTTGTAAGCTTCATTCAGGCAGTATTCCCCTTGCAATCCATCATTCCTTTATTATGGGACCTGTCTACTCCCTGAAGATTTAACAGCTGTTCTATGGGGATAATTCAATTTAGTCTTTATAGCTCCATTTGACTACAGGACAATCTTCCACATCCCAGAATGCAGTAAAACTAACAGCTTAAAGTAGACATAAAAAATACTTAGCTATTCTTCCCCAAATTCACAACCCTGTGCTAATACAGCTCCATATAATAAATAATCAGAAAGTAAATGGCCCATTGAAATATGTATGTGTAGTAGCTGTAATGTGATTATTATATACATAATATAGAAAGCATATTACCCTGATTGCTTCCTGAGCATGATTAATTTAAGCCTTGCACTGTCTAAAGAATGATGTTGTATTATAACATTTCTTTATGTGGGTGTAAGATTCCTTTTCTTTGACACAAGGAGAGAGACATGATTATTTGGTCATTGGCTGAAGTCCTATTCTCTTCATATAAGGCTTCAAATTATTGTTTTTTAAATGAACTAAGAGGTCAGCTCTGAAGGCATAGTTAAGTCAATAAACTGGTTTGCAATCACAGAGAGCAGAGTCACATCTTTATAACCCTCATAAGAAAGCAAAACAAACTGGACAAACAAACCAACAAACCACCCCCACCCAAAAAAAAAACAAAGTTATAACGGTCGCATGAGCCTGCAATCCAAGTGCTAGGAATATGAAAACAGGTAGATCCCTAGGGCTCAGTGACCAACTAGAGTTTCATGAAATTTATAGGACCCCACCCCCAAAAATGTTGACAGTACCTGAAGAATGGCTGTCTAGCTGGTTTTCTGGTCTACACAGTTGTATATATACATTATCACGCAAATACAGACACAACATGAGGAGCTCATGTTACTTCACTTGGTCTTTCATCAAAGAGGAGAAAAAGACAGCTAAGAACAGTGCAAGTTACAGAATCATTAGTGTAGCCATTGAGAGAGTGAAATCACTTGTGTGTGGCTGTCTCCATGTAGCTGAAGTAAAAACATTAGATGAATCCAGGACAATACTAAATACAATTTATGGCCATGTTATGTATATGGCTAATGTTACAGAAGAATACAACACAATGTGCCTTTCTGATTACCCTGGATGAGTCCTTTTAATCTTCTCAACCGGAGTTGTCATAAATATTTTTTTTAACACTATGGTGGGAAGTGTGAGCAGAGAGCCTCCAAAAATTTCTCAGTTGTGCAGTCTTAGGCAAGGGACTACAAACTTGTGCCCTCTAGTAAAAGATGGGAGAATTAGAGTATCTCCTTTCAAGTGTCAATGTGCAGGTTAAATTCTTTAACATGGCTTGTTTAATTCAGAGTTGATAGTGATTACCTTGAGTAGCCTGCAACCTAGGCTATTGAATAAAATATCTAGCAATCTATTCAGATGAAATTGGCATGTAAGCCAGTACTAGCCTGACATAATTTACAATGCAGGAATGGGGTTCTATATAGTTTCCATGCCTTTGACTGCATCTGAATGGTAGTTTATCCCTGAACTGTTTGATCCCCAAAGTGGCTTTAAATAGCCGTATTATTACAATCTCAACAATATCTTTGACATGGAGGAATTTAATGATCACTCCAATCTTGACTTGACTGAATGATTGACTCCTTTAAAACAAAAACATTTGGAATAGAAACATAGAAGATATTTTCTGGTAGATTTGAGTTAACTAGAGATAAAAGTGAGCAGACTGGGTATTTGTGAAGTTTGTCATTATTTGTCTGCACCTGTGTTGGCATGAAAATTACTAACATGTAGTTAGTTACTTTTGACGACTCTGCAGCAAAAAAACCAAAACAAAACAAAACAAAAAACAAAAAACCACCACCAACAAAAAAACCTGTCACTAAGATGTAAATATTCAAATGTATGGGAGCTTGCAGGAATCTGTGTATGTATCCATGCATAGAGACACACGTGATCATGTAAACACACATACAGAGAGAGAGAGAGAGGGATGGAGGGAGAGAGAGAGAGAGAGAGAGAGAGAGAGAGAGAGAGAGAGAGAGAGAAACACAAAGACACATAGTCAGACACAGACACATAAAGACACACTCATACAGCACACACATCTTAGGGACAGTAACCATTGGCTTTCTGTCTTATGACTCAGACACTCATCAATGTTGCTCAGAAATAGCTCCCTTCTGTCTAGTGAAGGCTATAATCTCTTCATCCTGTCCCCAGGATTGTATTTCATCTGAGTGTGCTCTGTAATAAATGATACCTTCTCTTGATGATGGCTGTCTTTCTCTGCCATTTGACCCTTCTGATGTTCACATTGCCTGCCTCTCAGCTATGTGCTTCTCAGACCCTGGGAAAAATGATTTCTAAGTTGGATATTTCCTGAGCCTCATTTACTTCCTTTCTTTGGCAAATTCAGATGAAATAGTTCAAGGTCAGATGAAGAATAATGCGACTGAAAGTTAAATAATAATAAAATAAATGAACAGTGGGATGGCCATTATATTAATTCATTTTGGCAGCTACAATGAAATTTTTATAAAGCAGGTGGCCTATAAACAATTGCAATTTATTTCTGACAGTTGTGCAGGCTGGAAGCTGGGATCTCAGATTGCAGCATGTTGAATACTGGGATGGTTGGCTTGTGGGCTGATGATATTCCACTTCTAACTATGTCTTCATAGGGTGGACAGTCTAATCAAGATCTAGTCACCTCCTAGAAGGCCTCCTTCTTAAACTCATCACTTCAGTGTTTCAAGATGCCTTAGGGTCAATGCCTTTGGACTCTGGTAGTCCTAATAAGTCAAGTTCAGGAATCTATTCTCAATAAGCTAATTATGTTCAATAAACAAGGTTTTTAAAAGTAATAAAAATGCCGAGGAAGGAGAATTATTCAATGTTGACACATTAGAAACAGGAACAAAAAAGACCAGTTGTCCCTAAGTCCACAATATGGATACTGACATGGGGTTTAGATATAAATAATAGGCAAGAGATGTGCATAGCTATGTGGTCCTGAACAATGTGTAGTCCTGCCCATCACTGATCCATCATTATCTGTGCTCCAGCCTCTCCCACACAGGGGTCTGGTAATTTATCAATGAGATCCCTTCCTAGGAGACAGATTCCCACTCTGACTATGGCTACGTGTCTGTCTTTTCCTTATTGAGTCTTAGAAAATTTCAGTTTCTTACGATCCCTCTTAAATAATCTGATGACCAAATGGAGGAACACAAAGTCTAAAGTCTTGCTTTTAAGGACAACGTTTTACTTAATATATTTTCAATAACATCCACATGTTCATTAAAAGTTTAAAATGTGTTTAAATATTACTTAAACATTACATAGTTCATCTTTATTACATTAAGTATCAAGTGGTTAAAGTTTGAGTTGTTTAGATTTCTACTTCCAAAAGAAAAGTTGAAAGAACTAATAAGATTTAAAATAATTTTTCTGAAACTTAAATAGTTGAATGAAAGTTGAAATTATTGGTCACAGATTTTTGTTGTTGTTTCTTTTAGTATTTTAAATAAAAATTTTTTTGTATAGCCCAACCAGCCTGAATTCTTCTTTCTGAACATCCTTAGGCTAGTATTAGACAAGCAGACATTAAAGATTTTACTAAACCTATATGGTTTAAAGTCTGCATAAATTCAAGACCTAGCCCACAGAGCATAGGGAAGCCTGTGCAACCTGCCACATGTACATGGTACAGTCTGGTCATTTGGAAATTTAGATTAAATTAAAGAAGTAGCGATAAGGCAGGAATTATAATACATGTACTTGAGCAGTGGAGGCAAGGAGATCAAGAGGTCAAAGATCCTTGGCTACATAGTGAGTAAGAAACCAACCTGGGCTTCATGGTTGCCTGTTGAAAATAAAGAAAAAACAGAGAGAGGAGGAAAAGAGACAGAGAAAAGGATATAAAGGAAAGAAAGTTAGGAGCATAGATATATAGAGAGATTGGGATTAGCTCAGTTTCTGATATTGTAAGGCTCGGGAAGCCCCCAAAGGGGACCCCACTCGAGTCACAGGATGGCGCGCACCCAAAGGACACACGGAAGACCAACTTGCTGCAAGAACATGAGGTAGTTTAATGGCGGAACGTTCCGGGCCGACACGTGTCTCAATGTGGGAGACAGGGGCATCGACCTTGTGGCTCCAGGGTTTAGGGTTAATATAAGCTCGGGGTGGGGAAAAGGAGAAACTTTCGCGCGGTGCACATGATTGGTTGTTTTCCAATTTTTGAACGTCTGGCCAAACCGGTCCATGGGGGCAGGGAGCAGTTCCTGCAGGCAGATGTTTATCTCTTATCTTCATTCCTGGGATGCCTAGGTAGCCCATTGTCCTGTAACTCTGCATTCTTTGTTTACGGATTAACTGGCCTCTGGTTGGCAAACCAGAGGGGCAACTTTAGCTATTCAGGCTAGGGAAAAAGAATCTATAATTCATGGGACCCATAAAATTTTCTTTTAATATTTTTTCTCCTAAATATCTGAGCACATTTCTTCTTCATTCCTCCCCCTGAAGGAATAGCAGACATGGCCATTTCCTTTGGAGACATGTGTTACAGAGAGCTAGCTTAAAAAGACAGAATGACAGGTTGGGACTACCACAGAGACAGGAAACAGAGAAACAGGAGACTGATGGACTTGGGGCCAGATTGATGCGCTTGCCCCTGATATATTTGTGAGAGGCAGGCTTAGAGCAGCCATTACTGTACATACTTTGTATGAAAGGATAGATTATAGTCAGGGTTAGAGAATGCCAATAATGTGGAGCAGAAGACTCTTGCCATTCACAGCTTCTTTATTATCTTCTTAAAAGCATGATACCATCAGGTTTTTTTTTATTATTATTACATATCATTTTTTCTTGAGGTCACAAATGACTTTAACATCCAAGTTCAGGGATAACAAAACATTCACAAATACATTTATGCAAGACTGGGCAGATCTACAAATAACAGTGCTCAGGTGGATATTAAGCTATGAAGCATTTCAGAAATGGCCATTGTTGTTAGCTAATTACTTAAGAAATCTATCCAGGGCAGGTTTTGAGGGGAAAGAGCATGGAGCAGAATCTTTGCCTCTGGTAAAAACTAAGGAAAGTGGTAGCAACATGTAGGATATTTAACTCCTAAAACACCTTCATCTTCTGACACATAGTTGCCAGACTCATCCCCCTGACTGAAGGTGAAGGCTGAGAATCCTGTCTTTGAGAACTACATGATGTTCAAGAAACACATCTCACTCTTTCCCACAGTTGTTGTGCTCTTCTTATGTGAGTTGAAGTTTCTGGCCTGGGCTCTAAGGAGCGAGTGTCTTCCAGACAATTCCAGGCAGAAAGAAAGGTTGTCTAAGCAGGGATATAGCATATACAACATTCCAAGACAGGAAGAGAAGCAAGATGTTTAGGACTAATGAAATGCTTGGTGAGTATAGGGCCTTGCTGCACAGGCTGACATCCTGGGATTCACGCAGTGGAATGAGAACTAAAACCCGAGTGTCTACTCTGACCTTCATATGTCTGCTTCCCATGGCAAATAAACAACTGTTTGATGATGCTGAAAAGCCTAGAAAGTCACTGGAAAAAACACAATATAACCTTTAGGACATAGGATAGTGTACAGAGAGTGAGGCATCATGACTGATGTAGCCTCTGTGGCCTGATCTCCAGACTCAAGTTCAGACTTCACTAAGAACAGGTGGTTCACAGGCAAACATACAGTACACAAGTGCAAAATACTAGTTTTCTGAGGAACCTGACTCTAGTAAACAGAAAGAGCTGTGACTAGGAGATAGTTTGGTTTGTAAATTCTTGACTTGCCAGCCTGGGGACATGAGTTTGATTTCCAGAGACACACAAAAGCTGGGTGTTGTGGAATGTGTCTGTAACCTCAGTACACCTACAATGAGATGGGAGGCTGAGACAAGAGATTCATCTAGAAGCTTAAAGGCCAGCTATCCTGGTGTATATAGTACAACAGAAATAATTAAAGAGACCCTACCTCAAACAAAGCAGGAAAAAATTGACTCTCACAATTTGCCCTTTGACCTCCATATATGATGTGTAGCACATACAAGACAGCCCTCACATACACACATGCATATCAGACATATATACATATACAGTGTATTCATAGTAATAGCAAGACATAGAGGCATGTTCTGACAACCTCAGTACTGAGGAGTAAAATGCAATCTGTTTTCATAGGCTAGCTGGCCATCATCAGTCTAGCCTAACTGGTAAAAGAAGCTATTTCACACAACCAGGAAAACAACAATTAAAGAATGTTGTGATAGGTTGATCTCTGGCCTCTTCATGCATATGTGTATACACATGTGCATGTACACCAACTTCTTCACATGTTATATACACAAACACTCATATTGATACACACACACACACACACACACACGCACACACAAAAGGAAGCACAAATAGAATGGGAAGTTGTAAACTAAATATACAGAGCCACCGGGCTTCCTACTGAGTAGCAAAGAGGGAGGTAAGAAACTTTTCTTATTCTCAACAGTGGTCCATGAGACTCAAAAGTATCAAATTCTAATAATCAAGTGGCTGACCAAAGAAGAAAATTTAAGGTGTTGAACTACATTTTTAAAAGTTCAGCAAAGAAGGGAGACTTTGACACTGAAACTCAGAAAATCAGTGTCTTATCTCCTTTTATTTGAAATATTTATTTAAAATCTTAAGATCTGGCTAACCATTGCTGAACTATTGATAAAACACAGATTCTGAGAGAACAGTAGGCACAGCATTATCTTGCTGTGTCCCTGCTGGTGCGCCCAATAAACTAGTGGGTAACTCAAAACACGTGGTTGTGTACATAGTCTCAGCTAAGCTCTGGGAGATAAAAACCGAGACAGAAAGTCATGAATATAGAAAAGTATCAGGTCTACCAGGGGTGTGAGGCAAGTAAGCGGAGTAGGGTTACAAGAATATATTATCTACATGTATAAAATCACAAAGTCATTAATAAAAATTGATTAAAAACCTAGAAAACTGAATACCTAACAGACAAAAGTACAAGAACAAAGGGAGGCATTATATATTCATGATTTCACATGTTACCTGGACACAGTCTTTGAAAACATAACATAATATATAACAAACCAACACTCAAATACAGGTCTAAGATCATATGATTAAGAGTCCTGAGATTATCTAACTTTTTCAGAATAAATGTGCATTTAAGCAATGGGGAAACTATAGTTGCTCTCATTAATGAGCCCCCATAATTTAGCACATTAAGAGAACTTATTGGTGAAATTTCCACACCCTCTGTAGGTGTGCTTGTTTAGGAAAAATCCAAATGGCTCACTTCTTCAGATGCACACAAAAATCTCCTCACATTGCACCTAATTTTTTTTTTTTTTTTTTTTTTTTCTATGTGGCTTACCTTCCTTCTCCCAAAACATGTTATTCCTGGACAGTTCTGTCCATATTTTCTCTAAGACTGCAGCAGCTCAATCATTCCTGTAAGTCAGCTCAAAAACTACTATTAAAATAATACGAATTTAAACTTTAAAAGTAACTGATTGGGACTGTGGAGATGTCTCAGAAGGAAAGTGCTTGTACAAGATTGGAGACCAAAGTTACATCCCTAGAACCAATCTGTGTGAAGCTAGGTGGGTAACCATCCATGTGTAGTCCCAGTGTTCCAGAAGAGTGGTGGAAGGCAGAAATGGGAAAATACAAGGGCTTGGGTCCTAGCTAGCCAGATAAACACAGTAGTGAACAGCAAAAGAGAACCTGTTACCAATGAGGTGAAAGGCCGTTCGTTATCTGACATCCATATGCACCATGATATGCATATACCCACACTTTGACATTCATATACACATGTTCACACATTATAGGCACACATAACAAATACATACATTCTCTTCCCACTCCCTCTCACACACACACAGAGGATGTGTAAAAAACTAAGAGATTGCTTGATCTAATTCAAAAGTAAACCTGGGATCAAAATCATGGTTGAATGGACTAATGTTCATCTCCATAATTCACATTTAATGTTGACTCCAAAAGTCTCATATCCTAATATATTTTGGAAGTAGGACATCCTCTGAATCCCAACTTATATTGTCAATTACATGTGCCACACCATGGGTGCTTATAAATACAAGTTGTCTGCATTGAACAAGGATACATTCTGTATTTTCAAATCTGCTCTGCCTTATTCTTAGCAACCATTCCAGTGAGTGAAAGATCAGACAGCCCCAGAAGACACCTCTAGTTTTCTAGACAGATTTTGTTGAATAGTTCAAGTATTCTATAAACAAGAACAAAATAACACTCTAATATGCAGCAACATAGAATAATTTTTTCATAGGCCCTCAACAAAGAAGAAAGCAAGAAACTTTGTCAGATTTTTAACAGTTTGTTGGTTGCCAAAACACAGCGAGACTAAGAGACATACATTTAAGAACAAAACAAAACCATGGTTTTACCCACTGTTTATATATGGTATTTGGCAATCTATTTTGTATGTTCAGAACTACTGGCTTGTGAGTTGATATTTTTATAGTCTTAATAGCTATGATGGGAGGGAGCTTGTTGCCATGGTTCCTAAACATGTTAATATGCCACGGCTCACATTGCTCAATAAAGTCTGAAAAATCATAAAGAACTTCTCTGCCACAGTTCATTCAACAGTCAGAATATTGGTTTTTAATGTAAAACAGTGAGTTTTCATGAAAAGATTAATTTCATTTTATTTTGTATGAATGGGTATTTTTACTGCATCTATGTTTGTGCATCATCCCATTGAAGACAAAAGAGAGGTGATCAACCAGTTTTCTTAACCACAGAGCCATTGGTGGAGTAACTCAGTAAGCCTTGAAATTACTAATACTTATTTTACACAAAATATTATTGCTTATTCATTGTATAGAAAATCATTACTTGCATTTTCATCAAGTAGATAATCAACCACACATGACAGACATTGACTTTCCAATTTCCTCTTCAAATGTATGTTAGTATGTGTGTGTGTGGTGTGTATGTGTATGTGTCTTGGTATACATGGATGAGTGTGAATGTGTATATGAAGACCAGACGAGTGTCCTCCTTTATCAATCTCCACACTTTTTGTGTTTAGGTCTGTCACTAAGACTAGAGTTTATCATTTCAACTAGACTGGGTAGCTACCAAACTCCTAGGACCCTCCTGATTCTGCTAATCCAGTGTTGTGAAACACATAAACATTCAGCTTTAATGTCAATGGTGGGTATCTGAAATCAGATCTTCATTCTTGTCCATGAAGCACTTACCCACTAAACCATTTCCTTTGGTCTTGAATTTTATTTATAGAAGACTGTTTTTTAGTAGTTCCTTCTTTTTTCCTACTAAATATGCAGTTAGGAAATGTAAATGTCTAGAAATTAGAATCTAGATTACCCTAGAGATTAGAAATTTAGATATTTAAAGATAATTTAGTATTTCTCGGTTTTTCTATATATTTCAATACTGGAAATAATCTAATTAAATACTCAACTCTTTTAAATTTTGTTTTGCAGTTGAGAAAAATGATACTATTCACATAAAGTAACTTGTCTAAAATATATACGTGTAGGAATACACAACAGAACCAAGTTTTTATCACTGGTCTCTCAATTCTATTACAATTTAGTTCTTTTTTTATTAGATATTTTATATACACTTCAGATGCCATCCCCTTTCCCCATTCCCCCCCCTTAGAAAACCCCTATCCCATGCCCCCTTTTTCTTTTTGCACATATACATTTTTTAAAAAATGTTAGTCATAGGCTTTATAAGTTTGGTATTGCTCAATGAGAGGTGTAACCCACTACCCAACCTAGATATATCAACTATCTTTGACTGGTAGAGATACATGAACATCTGCCTCCCTGTCTCCCCCCTCTTTCTCTCTTTCATCACACGACTAATTGACTAAAGTTGGGAGTTGAACCAGGGCCCCACAAGTGCTAGATCTACCACTGAGCTATATACCTGGTCGTTTTCTTAGTCTTTCTGACTCCAGGCCTGAGCTTAATTTCTGTGGAATGATTTATACAAATTTTACATTCTGTTCTGATCAGTATTTTAAAAATATGAATTAAATAAAACCATATCATATAATGGTTATTGGCAGGTGTTCAAATAACATTCTTTTGTAAGATGAGAAAGGAATAACCTAACTTCCCAGGGAAGAAATAAATCCACTTCAATTAGGTGTTGCACCATCCATACTTAGGCAAATTGATATTGTAATGGTTAGAGAAAGATATGCTTGCAGGATCTGAATCATTTCTTAGAGAAATAGCTTCCTGTCTGACACTGGAACATTAAATGAACAGTATACAACAGTATACAGCAGTAAGAGATCTATGGGACTGAAGAGACTGCAGAGATGCATAGCTGTTTCAAGAGAGTGCCTGCTTTGAAAGAATGAAGAAGAGCATGGTACCCATAATCTATATAAAAAGATGACTGTGGCAGTGCCCACTTGTAATCCTAGTGCTGGGAGCAGGACTTATGACAGCAGGCAGGATCTCTGTGGTTAAGACCTGGCCAGTGAGACAAACCTGTTCTAAAGTCAAGGTGGGTGGCTTTTAAAGAATGACACAAAAGCTTATGCACTGGCATTCTTACATGAATGCTTACAAACACATGCACACACATATATGAACACACATATTCATGAACACACACAAATACATGAACATGTTCACTAATACACATGCAGAGATATGTAAGTATACAAGTGTGAACACACATACATACACACACATGAACACATACAAGTATACAAATACATAGATATATACAAGCAATGACATATAAATACAGATATGCAAATACACAAATATACACATATATATGAACATACACAAGCATGCACACATATTATATTGTGTGCTTTCCTCAAATATCACTATTTCACATAGTAAAATAACTTATCACATGCACACACAAACATTTACTTAACTCTGTGATGTTAGATGTAGTTTTATTTTACTATAAATAATAATGTCAAGTTTATAAATTTTCATTAAATAAAGGATTATTTTTTTAGAACAAATTTCTAGAACTGAGAGGGTTGTGTCAAAAAGAGTATTAATATTTTGAAATTCCTTAACATATATTCTCAAGTAGCATTATTCTGTTTGATAACAGAAATTAAAAGGACAGAGAATTGAAAAGACAGACAGGTTTAACCTTATTTATATCTTACAGAAGCATCATAAGGTAGGAGTCCTGTTTCTGTATGTGTTTTATAACATCAGCTAAATACATTCAACATAAATTCACAAAGAACTATCCTGAATAAAGTTGCTTTTGTTAATTTTCAAATATAAAATGAAGTTTCTTTAAGCTTAACCATGCCCCCATTTTTAAGTCTCTCATACCACATTCAAATCGCAAAATTTTGCTTTGAGTATATCGTCTTACAGTGAGGTCAAAATTACATGAAAATAGTAAACACATTCATGGTAAGTTTGTTCTCTGTGCCCACAAAATAATACAAAATTTAGGCTCTAATGAAAGATGTCCATAGTGAGGGAATCAGAATCCAAAGTCAGAGCTATGGTAAAAATTTTGAAATAGCAAAAAGGTAACATAAAAAAAAATGAGCCACAGGACTATGAACCTAGCTCAGGGTGTGATGTTCTTGCCACACACCCATGAAGACCTGAGGTCAGAACATAGTACCCATGTAAAAATCATGGCATGGTGGCACCAGCCTGGAATGGCAGATCTTGGGGCATAGAGACAAGAGGACACTGGGGCTTCTTAGCCAGGGATTCTCACTTAATTGCTAAGCTCAAGGTTCTTTGACAGACTTAGTCTAAAAAACTTAGGTTGAGTACTAGCAAGATGGTTTTGTGCATAAAGGAACTTCCCATCTGAGTTCTCTTTTTTTTAAATTGAATATTTTCTTTATTTACATTTCAAATGTTATCCCCTTTCCTGGACCCTCAAGAAATTCTTAGGTAAATGGATGGAACTAGAAAATATTTTCCAGAGTGAGGTAACCCAATCACAAAAGAACACACATGGTATTCACTCAGTGATAATTGGATATTAGCCTAGAAGCTTGAAATACCCAAGATTCAAGAGTTTGTGGCCCCATGAGGAGAACAACAATACAAACCAACCAGAGCTCCCACCAGCCTAAACTACCAGCCTGGGAGCACATATGGAGGGACCCATGGTTCCAGCTGTATATCTAGAGGAGGATGGCCTTGTTGGGCATAGATGGGAGAGGAGATCCTTGGCCCCATGAAGGCTGGAGACCCAGGGTGGGAAAATTTGAGGGTGGGGAAGTGAGAATGGGTGGGTGGGTGAGTGGGAGCACATCCTCATAGAAGCAGGAGGAGGCGGGATGGAATAGGGGCTTCATGGGTGGGGGACGGAAATTAGGTAAGGAGATAACATCTAAAATCTAAATAAAATATCCAATAAAAAAAGAAAAAAAATGAATGGATAGATTTGTATTCTTCTACATGCTGACCTCCAGTTGAACCAGCAACATTTGTTGAAAATAATGTCTTTATACCACTGGATGATTTTAGCTCCTTTGTCAAAGGTCAAGTGACCATAGGTGTGTAGGTTCATTTCTTGGTCTTCAAATTTTATTCCATTAATCTTCTTGCCTGTCTCTGTATCAATATCATAAAGTTTTTGTCACCATTGTTCTGAAATATAGCTTGAGGTCAGGGATGATGATTCCCCCAGAAGTTCTTTTATTGTTGATAAAATTTTTTTGCTATCCTGTGGGTTTTCTTTTTTTTTTTTTTTTTTTTTTTTTTTTTTTTTTTTTTTTTTTGTTATTCCAAATGAACTTGAGAATTGCTCTTTTTAAATCTATGAAGAATTGTGTTGGAATTTTGATAGGTACTGCATTGAATCTACAGATTGCTCTTGGCAAGATGGCCATTTTTTTTGCTATATTAATCTTGACAAACCATGAGCATGGGAGATCTTTCCATCTTCCGAGGCCTTTGATTTTTTTCTTCAGAGACTTGAAGTTCTTGCCATTCAGATGTTTCACTTGCTTAGTTAGATTCACACCAAGGTATTTTATATTATTTGTAACTATTGTGAAGAGTGTCATTTCCCTAATTTCTTTCTCACCCTGTTTATCCTTTGAGTAAAGAAAGGCTACTGCTTTGTTTGAGTTAATTTTATACCCAGCCCCTTTGTAGAAGTTGTTTATCAGGTTTAGTAGTTCTCTGGTGGAATTTTTAGGGTCACTTAAGTATACTATCATATTATCTGCAAATATTGATATTTTGACTTCTTCATTTCTAATTTGTATCTCTTTGACCTCCTTTTGTTGTCTAATTGCTCTAGCTAGAACTTCAAATGCTATATTGAATTGATAGGGGGAGAGTGGGCAGCCTTATCTAATTCCGGATTTTAGTTTGATGTTGGCTACTGGTTTGCTGTATATTGCTTTTACTATGTTTATGTATGGGCCTTGAATTCCTGATCGTTTCAAAACTTTTAACATGAAGGGATGTTGAATTTTTTCAAATGCTTTTTCAGCATCTAATAAAATCATCATGTGTTTTATCTTTGAGTTTGTTTATATAGTAGATTATGTTGATGGATTTGCATATATTGAACCATTATTGTATTCCTGGGAAGAAACCAATTTAATCATGTTGAATGATCTTTTTAATGTGTTCTTGAATTCAGTTTGTGAGAATTTTATTGAGTATTTTTGCATTGATGTTTATAAGGGAAATTGGCGTGAAGTTCTTTTTTTGGTTGGGTCTTTGTGTGATTTTGGTATCAGCATAACTATGGCTTCATAGAATAAATTCAGTAGTGTTCCTTCTATTTCTATTTTGTGAAAGTTTGAAGAGTACTAGTATTTGGTCTTCTTCGAAGGTCTGATAGAATTCTGCACTAAACACATCTGGATCTGGGCTTTTTGTTTGTTTGTTTGGGAGACTTTTAATGACTGCTTCTATTTCTTTAGGGTTTATGGGACTGTTTAAATGGTTTTTCTGATCCTGCTTTAACTTTGTTATCTGGAATTTGTCTAGAATATTGTCCATTTCAACCAGACTTGCCAATTTTGTTCCGTATAGGATTTGTACTAAGATCTGTTAATTTCTTGAATTTTCTTGATTTCTATTGATATGTCTCTCTTTTTATTTCTGATTTTATTAATTTGGATATTGTCTCTGTGCCCTCTGGTGTGTCTGGATAAGGTTTTATCTATCTTGTTGATTTTTTTCAAAGAGCCAGTTCTTGGTTTTCTTGCTTCTTTGTATAGTTCTTTTTGTTCTTACTTGGTTGATCTCAGCCCTGAGTTTGATTATTTTCTGCATTTTACTCCTCTTGGGTGTATTTGCTTCTTTTTGTTCTAGACCATTCAGGTGTGCTGTCAAGCTGATAGTGTATGCTCTCTCTAGTTTCTGTTTATAGGCACTTAGAGCTATGAGTTTTCCTCTTAGCACTGCTTTCATTGTGTCCCATAAGTTTGGGTGTGTTGTGCCTTCATTTTCATTAAATTCTAAAAAGTCTTTAATTTCTATCTTTATTTCTTCCTTGACCAAGTCATCATTGAGTAGAGCATTGTTCAGCTTCCATTTGGATGTGTTGTTTTCATTGTTTCTGAAGACCAGCCTTAGTCTGTGCTGATCTGATAGGATTCATGGGATTATTTCAATCTTCTTGTCTCTGCTGAGGCCTGTTTTGTGACCAATTATATGGTCTATTTTGGAGAAGGTACCATGAGGTTCTGAGAAGAAGGTATAATCTTCTGTTTAAGATAAAATGTTCTATAGACATCTTTTAAATCCATTTGATTCATAACTTCTGTTAATTTCACTGTGTCTCTGTTTACTTCCTGTTTCCATGATCTGTCTATTGCTGAGATTGGGATGTTGAAGTCTGCCACTATTATTGTGTGAATTGCAATATGTGCTTTGAACTTTAATAAAGTTTCTTTTATGAATATGGGTGCCCTTGCATTTAGAACATAGATGTTCAGAATTGAGAGTTCATCTTGGTAGATTTTTCTTTGAGGAATATGAAGTGTCCTTCCTTATTTTTTTTGATAACTTTTTGTTGAAAGTCGATTTTATTAGATATTAGAATGGGTACTCCAGGTTCTTTCTTGGGACCATTTGCTTGGAAAATTTTTCCAGCATCTTACTTTGAGGCAGTGTCTGTTTTTTTTCACTGAGGTGCATTTCATTTATGCAGCAAAATGCTGGATACTGTTTAAGTATTCGGTCTGTTAGTTTATGCCTTTGTATTGGGGAACTGAGTCCCTTGATGGTAAGAGATATTAAGGAAAAGTGATTGTTTTCTACTGTTATTTTTGTTATTAGAGGTAGAATTATCCTTGTGTGGCTATCTTCTTTTGGGTTTGTTGGAACAAGACTACTTTCTTCCTTTTTCTAGGGTATAGTTTTTCTCCTTGTGTTGTAGTTTTCCATCTATTACCCTTTATAGGGCTGTATTTGTGGAAAGATATTGTGTAAATTTGTTTTTTTTCCCCATGAAATATCATGGTTTCTCCATCTATGGTAATTGAAGATTTTTCTGCGTATAGTAGCCTGTGCTTGCATTTGTGTTCTCTTATGGTTTATGTGCCATCTGCCCAGGATTTTCTGGCTTCTATAGTCTCAGGTAAGAAGTCTGGTATACTTCTGATAGGTCTGCCTTTGTATGTTACTTGTCCTTTTTCTTTTACTGCTTTTAATATTTTTTCTTTGTTCTGTGCATTTGATGTTTGATTATTATGTGATGGGAGGAATTTCTTTATGAGTCCAGTTTATTTGGAGTTCTGTAGGCTTCTTGTATTTTCATGGCATCTCTTTCTTTAGGTTAGGGAAGTTTTTCTTCTATAATTTTGCTGAAGATAATTTCTGGCTCTTTAAGTTTGGAATCTTCTCACTCTTCTATACCTATTATCCTTAGGTTTGGTCTTCACATTGTGTCCTGGATTTCCTGGATGTTTTGTGTTAAGAGTTATTTGATATTTTTATTTTCTTTGACTGTATTGTCAATGTTTTTTTATGGTATCTTCTGCACCTGATATTCTCTCTTCTATCTCTTGTATTCTGTTGGTTATGCTTGCATCTATGACTCCTGATCTCTTTTCTATGTTTTCTATCTTCAGAGTTGTCTACCTTTGTGATTTCTTTATTGTTTCTATTTCCGTTTATAAATACTGGATGGTGTTGTTTAATACCTTCTCCTCTCTGGTTTTGTTTTCCTGTAATTCTTTAAGGGATTTTCTTGTGTGTGTGTGTGTGTGTGTGTGTGTGTGTGTGTGTGTGTGTGTGTGTGTTTCCTCTTTAAGTGTTTCTACATATTTAGCTTTATTCTGTATTTTTTAAAGGAAGTTATTTATGTCTTTCTTAGTGTCCTCTGTCATCATCATGAGAAGTAATTTTTGATTTGGGTCTTGCTTTTCTAGTGTGGTGGTATATCCAGGACTTGCTATGGTGGGAGAACTGGGTTCTGGTGATGCCACGTAATGTTGATTTCTGTTGCTTATGTTCTTCTGCTTGCCTCTCACCATCTGGTTATCTCTAGTGCTACCTGCCTTTGCTGTCTCTGACTGAAGCCTGTCTCTGACTGGAGCTTCTTCTTCCTGTGATCCTAGTTGTTTCAGAACTCCTCAGAGTCTAACTGTCTCTGTGATACTGTGATTCTGTTATCTTGTGATCTGAGGTCCTGGGTGTGTCAGAGCTCTTGGGAATCAAGCTGCCTCTCAGATCCTGAAATCCTGGTGTGACCAAGTTCCTGAGATACTGTAAACCTATGATCCTGGGTGTGTTAGAACGCCTAGCAGTCTAGCTTCTTCTGGGTGTTGTGGGACTAGGTGTGGAACTGGTGCCCCAGGTCTGCTCAGGGTACCAGCTCAGACTGGAAGAAATCAATCATCATCTGAGTTCTATTCTCATACCTTACTTAGTAGAAGGAAGTAACTCTTCCCATGAACAAGTTGTCCTCTGCAATAAATGTGTGATTTATGGCATGCACATACATGCACATACATGCACACACAGATACACACACACACACAAACACACACACACACACACACACACACACACACACACACACACAAGCCTAATGTGGCATGAGCTGAGTATAGATAAACTATCTGTTGAATAAACAAACCCATCAATGAAGAAGCCTATTATTGTTCCAAACATGAAAAGGGGCCTTAAATTGAATTGGTGTTTTCCCTGAATTTTACATCAAGAAGCACAGGGGCAGTCATTACCTCAATTTGCTGGTAGCATGCCAGTCAGTCTATTAGTTTTCAGATAAATCAAATTAGAATGTTTTATAGTTGTTTGTGGAGAAAAATAAAGGACTGACATTGAAATCATTCCACACAAATTAGATTGAATTTGGATCATTTTTTCTTCAGATTACAAGTATTTGATTGGCTTTGATTGATATCTAGTGATTGAAACTCAGCCTAGCACTGCTGGGTGTTTATTTTTTTACCCAGCAACATTTTTTTAGTGTTGGATAATAGTAAGAAACACAATAAGCACATTGAGTATTCTTTGTAAATAAGAGTCCAACACAATGATAGAATTCTGCAAACAGTCCTGCTAACCTAATCTAAAATCACTCAAATTAAGAGATACTTCAAGCTTTGTCTATTACATTTTCTTCAGGGGGAGGGGTTCCAGAAATTACTTTCAAAGGCTGAGAGATGGCTCAGTAGTTAAGAGTTTATACTATTCTTGCTGAGGACATAGGTTTATTTCCCAGCACCCACAGCAGGTGGTTCACAACAGAATGTAATTCTAGCTCCAGGTCATCCACTGCCAAGTACGCATGGGCTCCATCATTTGTGTGCAAAGACACACATTCACAATTAAAAAAAGAAAGAAAGAAAAGAAATATTAACAAAATACGTCACCTGCTCTTGACATATTACCTCCAATCAGAGACAAAATTGAGTGTAGGGATGTCACTGCACTTCATTGTGACTAGATGTCGAGAGTTCCAGGGACAGAGAACTATAAATCTGCCCTATATATGTTTGGCCAGTCCATGAAGATTCTACCTTAGTAACTAGTCAACTTAAATTTAACCCCAGTTCATTCTGATTTTGACCTTGAGCCTTTTAAAAACAGAGATAAGATTCATCATTCCTTCTGTATTGTTGCTAGGTGACTCAAGTCCAGCCCAGGAGTATATTGTTAAAGAAACAATAAGTGGTTTAGTAGTGAAGTTTTTTTAGACATAAATCTCAGTTCCAGTGTACCAGACAAAATTTGGAGGCACTTATGTCCCATGCAGAGGATTAGACCAGTGATACATGATTAGAAATACAATTGAAAACACTTTATTAATAAAGAGGAATGGGCTGGTGAACTGAAGCATAGGGTCACAAGGCCACAAGATTAATGATACATTATAAAATATTTATATAATTTCACCTATAGCATACATCCTAGGTTTGTTCTGAGCGTAATCTGTTTGTATAGAATGTCTTATTTTATATCTAATTTTCTTCTTTTATATCCCATTTTTAATGATTCCATCTCTAGTTTTTACACTCTTTCCATGAAGTAAAGCTCCCAAGACAGAGGTTGGTTCATGAGGGGTCTGAACATACAGTCTAATTGAGAATGACTCAAGATTATTGATGTCCATTTCTTTAGCTTGTATTCATAGTTTATGTTCATGACATCATTTAAAGAAAGAAATATGATAGATTGCCTTTTTATTTTAAAATATTTATCTATATATGATATATATGTATTATCATGCATAATTATGTATATGTGGGAGTGATTATGCATGTATGTTTGCAGATTTATACCTTGTGCAAAGACCAGACAAAGCTTATCTGGTATCTGCTTCTTCTAATCTTCTCCTATTCTTTTGAATAAGTTTTTGTATGAATCTGAAGCCTATACATTCTCAGCTCAGCTGAGAGTTAGAAAACCCAAGTCCTGCTTCTGTCCATCTCAGATGTGAGGTTACATGCTTGTGCTAGACATCTGCCTTGTTACAAGGATGCTGAGATATAAACACTGTTTCTCATGATTGTTTAGTAAACACTCTTAACCACTGGACATTTCTCAACCTCAACATCATAATTTTCCAGAGTCTGTCATGGGGTTTTTATATGACTTGAATAAGTAGTAAATTCATTTTGAAGAAGAGAGATGTTCAAGAAAAAAATGCCCTTACAAATCCAAAACAGGGGGCCAAAATCTGGCTAGTAAAAATCAACTGTCCATACTTGGGAATTATAGATGAGCTCTGCTAAAGATATCTCGTTCCAGCCATGTCTCATGGTTTACGAAGCCAACACAAGATTGACAAATAAGGAAGACCTTAAAAGAGGGTAGAATTCCAGAATAAAGATAAACCAAATAGCCATACTTATGGAAACTTCAGTCAGCTATCTTTTGTTGGTAGATTAAAAGTAGTATTATAGGTCAATAAACTCAAGTAAACTCAAAGTGCTAGCAAGCTGAGAAATGTCTATTCTGTGCAGCCTCCAGGAAACAAACCAGGGGACAGAGGTTGATGGAATTTTTTTTTAATATTGGATATTTTATTTATTTACATTTCAGATGTTATCCCTTTTCCCCATTCCTCCCCCCACAGAAACCCTTTATTTCATCCTCTTTTCTGTTATTTCTATGAGGGTGTGCCCCCACCCATCAACCCACTCTCTTTTCCCTGCCCTTGAATTCTCCCACACTGGGGCATTCAGCCTTCACAGGACCAAGGACCTTCTCTTCTGCCAGTGCCTGACAAGGCCATCCTCCACTACATGTACAGCTAGAGCCATGGGTCCCTTCAAGAGTGTTCCCAGGCTGGCAGTTTAGACCCTGTGAGCTCTGGTTGGTTGGTATTGTTGCTCTTCCAATGGGGCCTCAAGCCCCTTCAGCATGGTATGCACTCACTGATAAGTGGATATCAGCCCAAAAGTTCACAATCCCTAAGATACAACTCACAGACCATATGAAGCTCAAGAAGAAGGAACACTAAAGTGTGGTTGCTTCAGTCCTTCTTAGAAGGAGTAACAAAATACTCATGGTAGCAAGTATGGAGACAAAGTTTGGAGCAAAGATTGGAGGAGAGGACTTCTGGAGATTGTCCTACCTGGGGATTCACCCATGTTCAGTCACTAAACGTAGGCATTGTTGCAGATGCCAGAAAGTGCTTGCTGACCAGAACTGATATACCTGTCTCCTGAGAGGCTCTGCCAGAGGCAGATGCTCACAGCTAACCATTGAACTTATCATGGGGACCCCAGTGGAGGAGGTAGAGAGTTGGAGATGGTTTTAATTCATGTCTAGATTCTACCATTGTACACCTTATGGAAGAACAGTCTCCATTCTCAAATGGGCAATTCTGTCAGAATGTAGAAAAAGATTAGTGGAAGTTTTCTGAGCCTGGAAATGTTCTTTCTTTTAGCATAGATTTTTTTTTGAGGGAGTCACTGAGTAGAGAATTGCTCTGTATGTTTCTTTTGAATTTTCCTACAGGCTTGACTTGCTAACACACTATTTTTAATTAGCATAAAATATTGTAAATATTTCATGTATAAAATATTTTAGTCCCTAAAACATGTAGCTCATCTTATAAAATTAATTTTGTTATTTTTGATGTTGTTAACTACTTAGATAATGCATTCTGATTAGTCTCTTCCCCATTCTTTTATTTCCCTTCCAACTTGTTGAGCCTAATTTCTCCTCTACCTTCCTCTTGTTGAGATTCATGATTTTCAGTTATGTTTTTGAAACTCATTTAGTTATTAGTCTAGACTATCTCTGTGACCATTGGCTTGGAAATAACGCTTGGAGCAAGGTAGGATCATCAGTGGGTATATAATTTCAGAAAGTGCCTCCTCCCTCCCTGAATCTACATGGTAACATGTAGTTCCACTGTAAGAGGTAGGTTCTGATGTGCTTATAAAACGATAAAGAGGGGATATGTTTTGGTGGATATGTTGAGGTGTGGGGAAGATGGTGCTTCGGTGGGCCCATGCTGAGACATCACTTTCTCCTGAGGGACCAGCCACACAATGGTATAGTATAGAATAGAGTTTATTCAGGGGATGAGGCGTGGAGTTGAGAGGGTATTAGAGGCAAAAAAAAAAGGCAGAGAAAGAGAGAAAGAGAGAGAAAAGAGAGAGAGACAGAGAGAGAAGAGAGAGGGAAGGAGAAAGAGAGAGAGAGAGAGAGAGAGAGAGAGAGAGAGAGAGAGAATATGAATATGGAAGTAGAGAGGCCAGTCATGAACACATGAAGAGGGGAAAGGGAAAAGCGAGAGAGCTGGAGCAGGAATGTAAGAATAAGAAAAATAGAGCAGAGGTGGCAAGCAATCCTGTATGGTGCACAAAAAAACCCTTCCACAGCCCACCTGCCTAATTTCTGGCTCTTATATTCTTTCCCACTCTCCTGTTCTGTACTTTTTTTCTGAGGCATAGAAGAGACAGTAAAAATACTTTGTTTATGGAGGAGCAATTATCTTTATTCTCACAATCTAGTATACTCATGGATCTCTTCAATCACCATTATTCACTGTAAGGAGAAGTTTCCCTGATCAAGGTTAAAAAGTAGCATTTGTTTATGGATAAAAATGCACATAATTTGGAAGGCAGTTTGGTGATATTTCAATTTAGCTTAATAACAATATTCTGCTTTTCTCAAAGCCTGTGAACCCCATGATCATGGTTTTCTGATCAGGTTCACAGTGCCAGGAATGAATTCCATGCTGCTGCATATACCTCAAATCTAATCAGAGAGGGGTTACCACTGTAAAAGTAGTGCGATTGGTGCACAGGTGGGTACATATTACTTGGCTGATTGGTCTTGTATTTAATGGAGTTTACAGCTGTGTAACACTGCTGATGATTTTTTCCCAGCAGCATTCCTACCAACTTCTGGAACGCTGAAAGTTAGCTTGCAAGGAGGAAGTTTCCAACTCATTTCTAGCTAGATTTCTCTATTTCATGCAAACAAGGTGTAAATACACTAACCTTGCTTGTTAAAAATTATGATGGGCAAAGAGAGAAGGAAATATGGAATGTTTCTCCCTTGTCATTTAGCATGGGGTGTTACAGAGAACTGGGCAGCAAGAGGAAGGTGGTATTGGCAGAGATTTGCTTGTCAGACATGCATTCCAGAGTTCAAAAACTTTAGTTTTTCCTGGTGAATTACAGCTCTTACATTTTGTATTTACTCTTTTCTCTCTGAAGATTTCAATAGAATATTTCAATCTATTATTCTGTTCGAAATTTGTACTATTTAATTGTAAAGATATGAAGTTGTTCCATAGTAATCTATTCTTTACAAATGTCTTTCAGAATTCTCAGTTGTACCAGATCCTTAGCCCAGCTTAATAAGTTATGATATTTCTTGCATATACTGTAATTTGGCTAAAGTGACTGTTAAGCAATAAACCTGTGATGTATGATGAGTGAGGATGTTCAGGAAATGTCAGTAACAGGGGTGAAACCATACCTCTATACTATCACTAGGAGAATCACAAGTTCTTTTTAGAGACCTCCATTTAGATCAATCCCAGGTTTATGGCCTCATTTAGAAGATAATTTCAGGATGAGCCAATATGAGTCATAGTTGGAGACTTATTAAAACTAGAAAGAATGGCTCTCTGGAAAACATACTAATACCATATGCATGGGTTTTGCAAAAACAAGTCATTTGTTGGTATTTTTATATGTCCATATAGAAGATTTTGGTATCTCTCAAGTTACATTTGTCAGATGATATAATTTGTAGTAAAGTTTAAAAATAAAAAAAAAAAAACCTTGCTTTTGTAAACAAATTTGTAAAGTAGATTTATGAAGGGCATTGTTTAGATTTATGAAGCAGATGTAAGTAAAAAAAATGCCCTCAAGGTCTTAGGTCATTTTAGTAGTAAAATATTGGTTTCTTTATTGTTTTTCAGTTGAGAGATTGACATTTCCAGTTGAGAGATCTGTAGGAAAATCAGCTTGCCTCAGTGGGCAATTTGGGCTTTACCAATAGTATCAGGAGTTTCCTGACTCTGTCTTCAGAAAAGATAAATCAGACTTCTTTTCATAACCTGGGTTGTAAACATATAAGATCATGTCAATTTTATAGTGTCTCTAAACAGCAACAGCTTCAAACTGATGCTTGTGTGGGAAGAACAGGGCCCATGTACTTGATTTATTCTGAAGTGTCCTATCACATAGAGTTAAATGGTAACCAGTCATCCCTGTCAGAATTTCTTGAACAAGTGCTGCTGTCATGATATCTTACCCATCTATCATGAGGAAATCACTATAATTATGTTATTACTACAAGATCTCTGTTTTGATGAGCTCCTCTGCCATGGTTGAAAGCTTTTAGTTGGATGGATTTTATTGGATTTCAGTCAGGATTTGACATACTTCAGATGTGATGGCAGAATGACCTGAATATATTTGGAATGAGAAGGCTGCTCAGAACCCATACACACCCTCATTGGTTTTCTCTACTTTTCATTGTGTAGGCTCTGCTCCAGTACCCTGCTAAGCTGCTGCATATAATTCTCTCACTCCATCATCTTCAGTGAAGCTAGCCATCCTAATTCTCTATAAAGTTCAGCATCAACCAAGCATTTTCCCAAGAAAACATTTTAGTGTGGAGAGAAAGGAAAGAAGAAATAGCCAGGCAGTTGGTTTTCACTCCCTGCTGAGGGAACTTAATATAATGTTTCTTAACTTTTATATGCTACCCTCTATTAATCTGCATGCAGCATTGGACTGTGAGATAGCTTCATAATGTGTGCCTCCTGTGCAATCATGGGAATCTGCATTCTACACCGGGCACTCTCATAAAAAGCTGTGTATGATATCATGTATACTGTCAGTGCTGAGAAGTGACAATAGGAGGATGTCTGGGGCTAATTGGCCAGAAAGTGTAGCCAGTGGCACTGAGCTACTCTCTCGCAAAAATATCACTCTCAAGCTGATACTTCACAGGGACATGCAAACACACACACACACACACACAGAGAGACAGAGAGAGAGAGAGAGAGAGAGAGAGAGAGAGAGAGAGAGAGAGAGAGACAGACAGACAGAGACAGACAGAGACAGAGACAGAGACAGACAGAGAGTTATATGTATATATGCATGCACTCATGCCCGCATGCACACCCATGTTATTATCAGTCATGTTGATTGTTTATTGGTTTCATATCTGCAGTGAGGCAAGCACTGGGGCAGGAAGCCTAATGTTCCTTCTTTATGTGCAGTATACTCAAGAAAAATGTATTTTAATGTGTAAATACTTAATTAGATTTCTTATTGTAGCAATAGAAAGATTCATGTGTGACTCTTCCTCCAAAAATTGGTGTGATAAAGATGTGCATGTTCAGTCTCCAAGAATGTGGGAACCTGTGAGAACCCTAGAACCATCGGCTCCAACAACCTAGGTCACAAAATAGAACTCATGTAAGACCTGAGATAAACTGAAGAACCAGACAGGACTAATATTATATGTGCTTGTTTTTCCATCTAAATTAAGCCCTGTGCTACCATTCTAATACTGTAATGAAATACTAAAAACACAAAATGTTTGGTTTTCCTACATTTAAATATCAATCATCAGTAAATATTTATGATCAGCATCCAGTTTTACCAAATTGCAACATTGTTAATTTCTTCTCAAAGTTTAAATCTACATTGTTTAATAAAAAACATTTTCTAATAACCCATTGTTATAGGATCAGATAGGAAGGTAGAGGTTGTCTGCTAAGGCTTCCTTGTCCTCAGGCCCCAGCATAAATCATTTGACCAGGGACACAGAAATAGAATAAAAATAGTTTACTAAGAAAAGAAAAGGGATTGCTCAGAATGGAAGAGAGGACTAGTGTGCTGGTTAAGCTTTGTCAGCTCAACAAAAACCCATACTACCTGGGGAAAATGACTCTCAATTGAGGAACTACCTCCATCAGATTGGTCAGCCGACAAGTCTGTGATAATTTTCTTGATTAATGATTTGTATGGAAAGACTCAGTCCCCTCTATGTGGTGTCACCATGAACAGGTAGGTAGTCCTGGGTTGTTTACAAAGGCAGGTTGGACACGCCATAGCGAGCAAATCTGAGTAGCTTTCCTCAAGGGTTTCTTCTTTTATTTCTGACTCTTGGCTACTGTCTTCAGTTACTGCCCTGACTTGACTCAGTGATGGATTGTGATCTGGATGAATAAGTCAAATTTCTATGGGGAAAGTATGTCCTCAAAATACTCCTTGGCAGGGAGTCTGATAAACCTCTCTGTGGCATTAACATTGCCACCTGTTTTCTGGCAGTTCTAGTGCAATTATTTCATAAGGAGCCCAGGTATGGAAGGGTTATTTGTCTTTTGCTATCTCCTAGCTTCTTTATATATTAACAATCCTCTCTCTCTCTCTCTCTCTCTCTCTCTCTCTCTCTCTCTCTCTGTCTCTCTCTCTCTGTCTCTGTCTCTGTCTCTCTCTCTGTCTCTCTCTCTCTCTCTGTGTCTCCACACACTTACTTTTCTTTTATTTTGTTATATCCTTATTTATTTTTCATGAAGTAGCTGATTATATTTATAAGGTATTGTTAGAAATATGGAAATGTCTTCAGGTAAAATACACCATTTGAAAGCCACATTGGAAGACTAGGCTCATGAAGATATCAGAGATTGCAATGGGCTCAGGTGTGGGCAAAGAAGAAGGTTCACAGGGCAATTGGCAGAAAATATGGATAGTTTCTGTGGAATCCGGAGAGGTCACTTGTGGTAGAGAAATCAGGGTCTAAGTGTGCTTATGAGTCAAGTTGCCATAGAAACCAGTCAGAGTGAGAGATGACTGAGTTAAAAGCTTCATTTGCTGTTAGGGTGTCTTCACACTTTAGTAGGGATGTTGTAAAACACAAACAAGGTAGCTGATAGTCCTTTAGCAGTTAGGAACTGTATTTTCTTTCCTGCTTGAAGTTGATTCAATGTATAAATGGTTGCCAGAGCCAGGCTTCTCCTTCTCACCCAAGTGAATGTCTTGAAAGTTAGCTTATTATTTATTTTCCCCATTGCTATTTATACCAGTCAGTTTTCTTCATAGAAACAACTAAAGTGCTCCTCCCCCACACACACACTTGCTAGAATACGAGCATAGAATATGACAGACCTGAGAAGGTTGGTTCAGCTCATTTCTTCAAGAAGCCAACTAAACATACAACTAATAGTTAAAAGCAGAAAAAGGAGACATATTCAATGTTACTATGTTGGCAAGAGGAATAAAGAAGTCCAGTGTGCATCTCAAATTTATCTGTGGATTTTTTTTTTTTTTTTTTTTTTTTTTTTTTTTGCAGCAGCAGGGGATGGGAGATGTTTTGAGATAGAGTTTCTTTGTAGCCCTGGCTATCCTGGTACTCTTTCTGGGGACTAGGCTGGCCCCTAATTCACATAGATCTGCCAGCCTCTGTTTTCTAAGTGCTGGGATTAAAGTTGTGTGCCACCATATTACCTGTGGAATCTTAATTAGAGGTTTATACTTAAAAACAGGACAATCTTTATTTATAGCTAAGCATCCCTGCTTATCATCATCGTCTGAGCTTGTCTCTCTTGCAAGGTGACAAGAAAAGTTGTCGTAACGATCTCTTTCAGAGAGAAAAGCTCCCACTCAGGCTGAAAAGGGGCTTCAGCTGTCTCCAGTCTGAGATTCCTGGAAGAGTTTCAGTTTCTTAGATTTTATTGATTAAATAGTTCTGTAGCCAAAGGGAGGAATATAAATTGTCTCTTCCTTCCTACCTTCCCAACAGGAAAGAATCATACACACAACACAGACTGAGGCTGTGGTTTCTTATAATGAGTTGGTGCAATGGATTCTGGACTCTGGAAAGTATTGGGAATTGCTTTTTCTTAATAGATACCTCCAAAACCCAAGAGGTTATAAGCAAATAAAGAAAGTCAATGACATCACTAAATGTAACATTTAAAAGCTGGAGAACCTGGCAGATTGGACTGGTAGAGTACTTCCTAGCTGATGGCTAGAAAAAAAAAAAAGGTACCCTAATCAAGCAGGAAAATAGATAAAAGGGCATTGTAATTGCCACCTGGCTATGCTTTGTGTCTTCGAGGAACAGTAAATGGACTAGATGGTGCTCAACCTCACAGGAAGGAGAAACCTTGACTCTGCTATCCGGTTCCTATCTGAACAGCACCTGTGGAGCCAGAAATAATATTTACTCTGATCATCTTTGATCCATGTTGCCTGCTGAGTCTTTGACACTCTAAAGTGACGCTTTCAGCTACAGAATTCCTGCTTGTGTACCACTCTACTATATTATAAGATAAAGATTTCATGTTTTAAGTAACTTTAATTTTTGTGTTGGGCCTCAGTAATTGCTATTTTGGACTGCATGTATGGTCTAATCTCAAAAGCTGATACACTTAGTGTCAGTCTTAGGGGAAGAAAAAGAGCAGGGTTTGAGAGAAGGGTAATAAAATTTGTTCCCCACAAGGGCAAGAGACTTATTAACCCCAAAGATACTACATTGATGGATTCAGAAGAGACTTTGTTCTCAATAGACAAAGAAGGGTTCTTCTTATGGATGTCCAAGGGTAGAGGCTGATTCTACTGTTAAGGAGAAGCCCATATTACTGTATGTGCCAACACTCAGGCTGCTTCTGAAACTTACATAAGGAGAGTTGTCTTTTGCAACTATGAGCCACATCACAGGGCTACAGAGGGTATGCCCATCTGCAAGAATAGGCAAGCTACTCAGAGAAGAACATGTTGCTTCTCCTGCAGAGGACTCAATTGCAGTTCTCTTTACCTATATTAAGCATTTCAAGATCACTTGTAATTACAGATTTTGACTGTGGGTACTGAACACGATTGCGTTAAACACACACACACACACACACACACACACATACACACGCAGACATAGAGGCAAACACACACAAACATAGTAGAGGCAAACACACACACTTCCATGTTTGCATACACACATAATTAAAAAAAATCAGAAACTTTTTAAACTGTGTGGCTTCATATATTTGGTTCCTTCTGTGTGCAGCCAATTCTGCTTTTTTGCTATGTTGTGACCCAGTCAGTAGTCTATGAACAGATGCCAAACTTTTCAGAGAAACTAATTTTGTATTTTCAACTTTGAAACTTACAAGCTATATAAACCTATTTTTCTTGTAAAATACTCAACCTCAGAGAGGTTGTTTTTATCCTTTTTAAATCATGTCTGTTTTGAGATTATAATATAATGACATTATTTCTTCTCCTTTTTCCTGCCTTCAAATCCTGCCATACCTTTGTTCTTTTTGAAATTCATTTTAATTGTTCTTACACACAGACACACACAGACACACACAGACACACACAGACACACACACACACACACACACACACACACACACACACACACGTTGGGTGTTGGACCATGAGAGGAATCCTGGTAAGGTCGAGCTAAGGTTTGAAGGCTCTTAGACCCTAAAGGGATGGGAGGAGCTTCATCTGCTCCTGGCACCAGGCCCTTGTTAGTAGCCACAGCCTCACATAGAGAGAATTGTTGCCATCATTCATGTAAGGGCAATGCCCACAAGCCTCTCCTCATGTAGATGAAGCATCTTAGGCCAAGCCAATAGGAAGCACATACTGTCAGACCCAACTCATACCAAAACAGTATATAAGATCCTATCCAAAAGGAATAAAGGTGTGTGAGACAACTCTGTTGTCTGAGAGCATCTGTTACAAGAGCTGTAGCACTTCCTGGGGAAAAAATGCTCTCTAAAAGCTTTTCTCACCAGATACCTCCCTGACTTTGTTCGACAGCCAGCTCAGCTCAGTGCAGCCATTGTAGCTTCTTGGAGCAGCAACAGTATCAGAGTGGAGGCAGCAGCAGCAGTGAAAGCAGTAGAAGCACTTTCCCCTCCCTGCCACTGGCCTGGGCCAGAGGTCTTCAAGGATAGCCTCCTTTACACGGAAACAGACACACAAACACACACACACACACACACACACACAGACACACACACTACCTTTGGTGACTGCACAAGGGATGGATACCCAGGTGGAGTAGTCTCTAGATGGCCACTCCTTCGGTTTCTGTCCCAAGCTTTGTCTCCATATTTGCTCCCATGAGTATTTTATTACCCCTTCTAAGAAGGACCAAAGCACTCACACTTTGGTCTTCCTTGTCCATGAGTTTCATGTGGTCTGTGAGTTGTATCTTGGATATTGTGAGCTTTTGGGCTAATATCCAATTATCAGTGAGTGCATACCATGTGTGTTCTTCTGTGCTTCTGACATTTCTATGAGACATAGTCTCACAGCAAACTTTCAGTCCTCTGGTTCTTATAACCTTTCTCCCACTTCATCAAAAATGTTCCCTGAGCCTTATGTGTAGGAGTTGTGTTGAAGATGTTATCAGTTATCTGTCTCTTATAAACAGAAGTTTTATTGATGTACCTGGAGACCTACATTTATCTGGGAATATGAGGACAAATGTTTAGAACATACTTAAGGGTTGTGCTGTCTTGGTAAAGAGTGGTTATAGGTTCTTCTCCATGACCCATGGTGTCACTAGCCCTTGATAGTTGGATAGGAGTTTAGTGCCAGACATGATTTCCATCTTTTACATGTGGTTTTAAGTTTGATTAGAGACTGTTGGCTACCATCAATGTATTGCTGTTACTACTGTACCCTCAGGGTTATCATATCATGCTGATCGCTAATATGGTTCATAAGCATCATAGTTTAATAGGATTGTTGGTTCTTTCCCTTTTGTGGAAGATTATATGGCACTTTCTAATAAGAAAGCTAGTGGGCAGAGAGGGGCTTTGGCTTAATTCCAGCTCATGGGCCTCTGAGCCTTGTTTTAGAAGTTTCAGGTATCTTCACCAATAGGGGCTTAGCTTCTACTTCAGAAGTCTTCTTTTAACATCAAAGAGAAGAATAAGATGACTCAGTGATTAACATTATTAACTTGCCAGAATCTTGATCCATCTAGGAGATAAGCATCAAGGCATGCCTACACAGAATTAGTTTGTATAGGTCATCTAAGGTGGGAAGACCTACTATGAATGTGGGCAGTATTCTGATCTGAGTCTTGGGCTTAATATAAAGGAGAAAGTAAGCTGAGCACCAACATTCATCTGTGTCTCCTTCATGACTGTGAATTCCATGTGGCCAGCTGCCTCAAGTTTCCTGCAAATATGTGTACCTCATGTGATGCTACTTGTTTCCCGCCATGATGTATCATATCTATTTTAACTGTTAGCTGGAATATACTCTTTATCCTTTAAAGTATTTATTGTCAGCTGTTTGACCACAGCAACAAAAGAATAAATAATACAAACAAGCATATGTAGCAATGAATGTTCAGGCCCTATCATTCTGTAAAGCAAAGGAAGTTCCTCCTAGGTGTATCAATTGTATGTAGTGGTAGCTCCCTGGTTATCATCAAAATGCCTAGGACTCATTTGACATGAACTGCAGGTTTGAAATCTGTAAGTGAAGGCACATTTTTAGAACCTCAGTTCCATTGCATTTGTCTCTTTTGATCTCTCAAGCACTACTCCTTCTACAAAGCTTCAAATTTTGGGTCCAGTGTAATGCTAGACAAAATTTATTAATACATGCAACACTAATAACATCAGTTCAAGGAGAAAAGGAAAATTACTATGAGCACTTAGTCTCTGTGTAAAATATTTGAGACTTTACTTATTTCACAGTAAACACAGGCATAGTTGGCATAGTAATTCACACACTGGGATGTGTTCCTTCCTAAATGTTTCAGAAAAACAAAGAGGCAAATTGATACATGAGATAATGTGTGGTTGTTTGTACATTAAAACAGTGGCTATCAAAACAATGGAAGCAGCATAGGTGACAGTAACTGAATACAAGCTGTACTTTGGGTTCTCTACCACAGTCACAACCAACATGACAAACAGACTTGATTCTGACTTACTTTGAGAGGAGGTGTGTATATATGCCTTTTAGGTGGAGGCATAAAGGCAACCTTGTGAAAAATTCAGGAGGCAAGTATAAGCATTTGGCCTTTTCCCTAAAATGGCACATAGTGTTTCTTGATGAATATCCCCTTTAATCATCCATCCACTGTGGGAATATTTTCTAAAGAGAGAAAAACATCTACATAATCACAACCAGTGACTCATGGGGGAACATGTTCAGGCAGCCTTACTGCTGAGTGAATAGTGAATGATTATAAATGCACAAATATTGCTGGAAATTTAAATTGGTCTGGTTATTTGTTTGTATAAACATACAACTATCACAAACAAATATAGTCGAGACATGGATATATTTTGTGTATATGCTTTGTGGATATGTGGAAGTATATGTGTGCGTATGTCTGTGCATATGGAAGCCAGAAATCACCATAAACTCTCTGCCTCTATTCATTTTCACCTTAAATTTTCAGACAAGATTTCTCACTGAATCTGGAACTCATCAATTTAGTTAAATGACTCCCTGTTCAGCAAGCATCCAGAACACTTCTGTATCTACCTGCTTCTTCTGGGATTACAAGTGAATACTGCCATATTCACTTTTATATTTGGGTCCTCAGGAAGTGAATTCAGATCAGTATTCTTGCATAGCAAGTGCCTTATCCACTGAACCAAGCCTTATGCACTGAAACCTAACCAAGGTTTGTTGGGTTTTCACCCAGTCCAAGTGTCAGAAGGAGACACTTGATGCAGATCAGGAAACCAGAAGTCTAATCCACTCCTAGAAAGTGCTGCTGTGTGTTAGACTTCTGGCTTCCTGTTCTGCAACAAGTGTCTCCTTCTGACACTTGGACCATGGGTGGAAACTGAATTCAGGAAGCTGCCTTGGAGCATGCTCCCCTCAGGAGATCTGGGTTGTTTCAATCGGTGGTGTTGGCTTGAGGGAAAACTCAGAGAAATTGAGACTTATCATAGAAAAGCTGCTGTTCAATAGCTTTGGAAGGAGATATCTACAGGGGATGTGATCTGTGACACTGTTCCATGAAATTAGCAGAGGGACACTGTGGAGACTTGTAGGAGTGAGGTAGTGCAAATGAACACATGACATGTTTGGATGTAGAGTTTGTCAGTTATCTAAACATCAAAATGACTTTCACAAAAGTGAAAGTTCAAACAGTAGCCCACCGTTTCTTTTACACTCCTCTAGAGAACAGGCCAATATGTGGGTCTGAATTTATACATATTTTCATTAATTAAGCATAACTTTCTGATGTGGAATGTATTTTATAGATCTTGAATATACAGGGCTTCATTTCAAACCCATTTATGCAAATAGTAACTGGCTTTCCTAGTTCCTTACTTTAGTCAAACCACCTGGTTCTCTCTCTCTGTCTCTCTCTCTTGTTCTTTCTTCCTATTTTTCTTTCTTTCTGTCTCATACAGCCCAAGCTAGTGGCCTCAAAGTCATTAAGAACCCAAGAGTGACTCTAACCTTCTCCTGCCTCTCCTGAAGGTTGAGAACAGACGTGTAATGCCATGCCTAGTTTATACATTGCTGGAGATTTATTAGGGGCTTTGTGTATTCTAGGCAAGCTCCCAACCACCTGATAGACATTCCCAACTCATGTAAGGTTCAGATTTCTTCTGCACTTCTCTCTGTGTCTCTGTGTCTCTGTGTTTCTGTATCTCTGTCTCTGTCTCTGTCTGTCTCTCTCTCTCTCTCTCACACACACACACACACACACACACACACACACACACACACACACACACACACACACACAATTCTTCAGGAGCCAGGCTCAATCTCTCTTTAGCACATTCAGTACTGTAACAGTATTTTCCTATGCATATTGCTTTTAATGCTATTTCAGAGTTTGGAACAGAGTTGACTCACCATATGGCTTTCCTCAGGGAGTTAATGTAATTATTTTTACATCTTTGGTTCCCTAGAATATGTTGACTTTTTCTTGTCCCTCTTCCTAGAATCTCAGACAGCCTTTAAAGATAGCATTGGGATCTTAAAACCTGAACAGAAAAAGTTGATCTGAGCAATGCTGACATATAAAGATTGTGAAGCTGAATGTGGAATAATTCTGAAATTAAGGTCAGCGCTGGGTGGTTGTTTATACAAACTAACATATTGCAAAATAAAAAATGGTTTTTATATGTTTGTTTTTTATTGTTTTTCAGGGCAATGTCACTTTTTCCTGCTCAGAACCACAAATTGTCCCCATCACATTTGTCAACTCCAGGAGCAGTTATTTGCTGCTGCCTGGCACCCCCCAAATTGATGGTCTGTCAGTGAGTTTCCAGTTTCGAACATGGAATGAGGATGGTCTGCTTCTGTCCACAGAGCTGTCTGAAGGCTCAGGGACCCTGCTGCTCATCCTGGAGGGCGGGACTCTGAGGCTCCTGATTAAGAAACTGGCAGGACATGGAACTAAAATCCTCACAGGTACAAACTCTGCCGTCTTCTTTGTAATAACCCTGCCCCTCTCCTCTCCTCTCTCCTCTCCTCTCCTCTCTCCTCTCCTCTCCTCTCCTCTCCTCTCCTCTCCTCTCCTCTCCTCTCCTCTCCTCTCCTCTCCTCTCCTCTCCCCTCCCCTCCCCTCCCCTCCCCTCCCCTCCCCTCCCCTCCCCTCCCCTCCCCTCCCCTCCCCTCCCCTCCCCTCCCCTCCCCTCCTCTCCTTTCCCCTCTTCTCTCCCCTCCTCTCCTCTCCTCTCCCCTCTTCTCTCCTCTCCTCTCCCCTCTTCTCCTCTCCTCTCTTCTCCTCTTCTTTTCTTCCTCTTCCCCGTCTGCCTTATTGTCGCCTTACTCTCTTCCTGCTCATCTCCCAAGCCCTCCTTTTCTCCTTCCTTTATTTATAATGGATTCTTCATTTAAGTCAACCAAGGTTGAGCTTCTGCTTAAAACATACCAAGTCATACATAGGGATGAAGGGTGGATGAGTGATGAAAAATATACTGTAAATGTGAATAAGCTTGCCCTCCCTCACATGCAGTGATTAGACAACAGAAACAGTTAAGTCTGAATTAATCATGTGTATTTTAGCACATCTCTCATTGCTTCACTGTAGGATAATCAGAAAAGTGGGAGTTAGATTTTGCATCCAGGAGTATTTTCCACATTCTGTTCCATCTGTAGAGTGGCATGATTACTTCTACATAGAAATCTCTCACATCACATGTCATCTTTCCCTTGGTTGTCCCAGGAAAATGCCATTTTTTAAATTTTTCACAGTAGGAAATGAAGGGTTACAGAAATGTTTACACAATCACAAGTTCCAAAATGAGAGAGGTGAAAATTCACTAAGAAATTTCTGGCTTCCATGTCATATTTCTACCATAATACAGGATTATAGTCCGTATGTTCTATTTCATTAATTGGTGAGCTTTAATAATTATATTTCTTAAGTACATTTTAAAGATACTAAGGATATACTGTTATATGTGGCTTTGGGATATGATACAACTTTTCTAAATTGTCCTAAGTTGGCTGAAGTCTGGGAAACAGTCATGTGTGTGTGCGTGTTTGTGTGCATGTGTGCGTGTTTGTGTGCATGTGTGTATGTGTGCGTGTGTATCTCTCTGTGTGTGTGTGGTATATGGCGTCTGTATTTCATTTCAGTGGGTATATGCAAACTGAAGCCAGAAAGAACATTTTAGGTAGAATTACAGGTAGTTGTGAACTATACCACATGAGTGCTAGGAACTGAATTTTGAGTCCTCTGGAAAAAAAAAAAAAAGCAAGTTTCCACATCACTATACTGTCTGTGGAGCCTCCATACTGGATTTATTAAATTCAGAAGAGTAGAACTTTTCCCCACTTTCTCCATTGGCTCCATTGGCTGTCTTGTGGATATCTCCTGTTTATCAAGTAGCATTATGTTTTCTTAGATGACAAGTACTGAATGTGGTTGGGCAATATTTCTGAGCCTGGGGTGACGTATGTACATCAGTCAACAAACCCTGTGAGAAATCTGAAGATAAATAATCCAAGTCAAATCTTTTATTGTAGTGCAGTGGACTATCATCCAGTACGGATTTGACTACAATGCATTATTCTCTGTTTAGATGACTTTCTTCTCCCACTGTTACATGAATTTTATTACCCAAATAGACTAGATAAAATTAAGTTAATATTAATGAATGTGATATCATTATCATATTCACAATGTGGTTAGGCCATGGAAAAGTCATATGTGTGTATATATATATATATATATATATATATATATATATATATATACACACACATATGAGCAGCAGCATAGCTGGAGGTAATTTCATGTCTCATTCTATTACTCTCCATGTTATTACTTTGAGACAGGATCTCTCACTGGAACTTCCTTGAAGAATTTATTTCAGCTCACAGGTTGAGGGCACAGTATAGTTGACAAGAGCTGGTTAATCATGTCTCATCTGCAATCCAGAAACACAGAAAGATGAATGTTTTGCTCAGTTTTGCCATTTACTGAATTCAGAAATCCAGCCAGTGGAATGGTGCTACCCACACTGAGGTTCAGCCTTTTGACCTTAATTAACCCAGTGTGGAAACTCTCTCACAGACATGACCTGAGTTAATTCTACTCCTGTCAAATTTCAGTCAGTAATAACGGTGACAATACTCAAAATATTAGCCATAGACTTTTTGTAACCTAATCTTGCCCATGTCAACCTATTACTTCTGCCATATTCTGTTCATTAGATGCCAAGAAACAAGACTCACTCATGCTTAAGTGTATTAATTTGAAAATGTTTTCTCAATAAAGAGGTATAAGTCACTCGAGATCAGCTGAGAATCTATTACAGGAACAACAGAGAAAAATATTATTTTCTAAGCTTTAGAGACAGATCAATCAGAAAAGTGTTTCTATTTAAAACACAGAGATTTGAGTTTGATCTCAAGACACTATAAAAAGCTGGCCACAGTTCCATATACTTAAGCCCAGTCTGGAGAGGTTGGGGACAGGAGGATCCTTGAAGTTTACAGGCCAGTTAGGCTAGCTTAATCAGTACATGCTAGGTCAGTGAAAGATCTTGTCTCAGAGGAGGCAGACTGTGTTACTTTAAGATAACACTTAAGGCTGTCTTCTGGTTTCCTTGTGTGTGCTCAAATGGGCATGTGCACCCTTCTCTCACACAGACACACATATTAACAACTATAAAATTTGTTCCTAAATCTATGACAGCCATTAATAAGAAAAAAATATCTTAAGCACTTAGCATAGTGTTCAGAAGCTGATTGATAAATGCCCACTCCCCCCATACTGAGTCAGGACCTCTAGCTAGAAGTACCTCATTCCAGAGGGTTGTAAAAGCTGTGCACAGATCAGTGCAGTCAGCAGAGATTCCTGCTAATAGAGGTGAGTTAATCACCTTGAGTGATAATATTTTTCATGTTCACAGCTATAAAATTTAAATCATGATGCTCCTTATTTGGAGACTATAAATATGAGTTGGCACTGAGCTGTCTCTCACTAATTGGTAAGATGTTTAAGCACAGAAATTTGTGGGCTTGGGCCACAAATGCAGCTTTACTATGATACAGGCCCTGGTAGTGCTAAGCTTTGATTAACATTTAAAAAAATGTATAAAAGCAAAAAGTAAAGGGGGGGCATGAGACAGGGGTTTTCTAGGGAGGGGAAATGGGGAAAGGGGATGGCATCTTAAATGTAAATAAAATATTAAATAAAATTAAAAAAAAAAGAACCTAGGAACTGCTTCTCATATTAAGAGCATGCCAGTCTATTAACACACACTTTTCTTTGAGATAGGCTGGTAAGGAGTGTCAAGTTACCCAGTTGTAAGGGAAAAATTATGTAATTTCAACATGTCTTTCAAATTATGTACCAAGTGGAGAGAAGCTAAGTGATGGGCTAACCTGGTGATGCTGTATCAAAAGGCCAGCCTTTTTCAGGAGGAAAAGAAGATTTTCCTACATTTCAGAAAACTTGAATCTCTTAATGCATATCTCAAATGGACGAAATACATCTTTTTTCTCACATTTTCTATCCAGAAAGTGTGAGTGGGCTAAAAAACCAAAACAAACACTAGAAATTTTGCTTGTTTTAAATGTCTAAACAAACTTATTTTGAAAATAATTGAGATATTATTAATTATGTATGAATAATTATATATAAATAAATTAGTATTTATACACAAATAAATGGCAATTGTCCCAGTAACCTGTGTGTATGTGTACATGCGGGATGTATACATGCATGCCTATATATTCCATGTTTACATGTGTCTTTACATATACACAGTGGTCAAAGAGGAATGTAGGACACCTGCTTTATCATTTTCTACTTTATTACTTCAAGAGAGGATCTTTCAAAAGCTGGAACTAAGCTGCCATCCAGAAATACTTAGGATCTTCTTGGCCCCACCTTTCATATAGTTGAGGTTACAGATCCCTATGTGGCCATGTATGGCCTTTGATGTACTCCAGAATACATATCAGGTCCTCATGCTTACTCAGCTTTCTTATGTAGTAACTCATCTCTTCAGAAAGCTTTAAAGGCCAGCAAGTCTCCCCATAACACACATTGTGTCTTGTAAAGCAGAGTATAACATCATTTATTGATTGTTCAGAATATCCAGATTTCAGAGAGCTTCCAGTGTCTTTTATTCCCAAATATTTTTCTCAGTGGGTCAATCTCGAGTTAGGTGGACCTCACATAAGATGGTATGAGAATCTACTATGTTTTTACACACATCTAATTTACATTGACTGAGTTTACATATCACAATATATGCATATTAATATATCAATATATATTCAGTGAGAATTTCATACATGACATGTGTTGTACTAGCATCCTATGTGTATGTGGAATGCAAGGGTGGAAGTTAAGTATCTTCTTCTGTTGCTGTTCACCTTTATGTTTGTTTGTGTGTTTGTTTTTTGAGGAAGGATATCTAATTGAACCTTGAGCTCACTGGTTAGGCTATACTGGCCAGTGAACTCCAAAATCTACATGTCCCAGTCACTGGTTTTATAGACCTAGGCTGCCAAGCTCAGATTTTACATGTGATTTGGAACTCTGAACTCAAGCCTTCATGTGACCACAGCAAGTATGTTGCCAACTGATCCATCAACAGGTCCTCATAAATTTTGGGTTTTTTTATCCCTAATTATTCGTCAGTGAGATTATTATCAATGATGAGGACTAAAGTGACATGAGATCTATCTCAGGCAGGGTAAACCCTCTTTCAGAAACTTGGTCTCTTACTACACAGCCCTTTTCATTGCTAACACTTATACCTGTGGCTACATTCAGAAACTAAGAAACAACATAAGTACCAAGAACACATTCAAAGCATCACAGTAGAGTGAACTTGCTTGAGTCCATTTAGGAACTTGAAAGTCCACAGAGGCTAAGCTCATATAAGTAAAAAAATACTTGGTCTTTTTATTTTCCATATTTCTGATTCACTGCCTTTTACTAAGACCAGCGGACTGACAGGCACTATAGAGGCACTGAGATCTCAGCACATCTTTCAGGAACACATGTCATTGCCTTTTATTTCTTTTTTTCTTCTCCCCCATTTTCTCCTTCTCTCCTCTATTCTTGCTTTCTTTCTTCCCCATCTTTTTTCCTTCCACTTTCCTACCTCCACCTCTCTGCATTTCTTCCTTCTTCCCCCTTTCTTTTACTTTTCCTCTATTCTCTCCCCTTCCCTCTCCTTTATTCTCTCTCTCTCTTTCTCTCTCTCTCTGTCTGTCTTTCTCTCTCTCTCTTAATATCATTCTGTTTTTCAAGATGGTATTTTGCTATAAAGCCCAGCTAGACTTGAATTATGAATTTTTTTCATCATTTCTCCTTGTGTATGTGAATCCATAATTATGGTCTCTGTGTATTCATGTGTGATACTGCAGGCATGTGTGTACTAAAGTATATGTGTGGAAGTCATAGGACTATTGGGTTTTAGTACTTGTTTTTTGCCATGGTTGAGACAGGATCTTCTTATCATCTGTTGTGAAAGCAAGTCTAGTTTTCACACAAGCTTCCAAAACAATCTTCTCATTACTGTCACCCAGTTTGTTATTAGAGTGCTAGGGTTACTGACAGTGTTGCTATGTCTAGATTCATGAAGGCTCTGAGGATCTAAAATTAGGATCTCATACATGTATGGCAGTTACTCCATTGGGCCATCTCTATAGACCCATATTCTATTAAGGATATAGTAAAATCTCTCAAATTGGTACTTAGAATGGAAACTAGTATTGTCAAAGTCTTTCTGAGTACTAAGGAAATACAATATTTCACAAAGGTAAGAGAAACCCCTTTATTTATTCTATAAACAAGACTTTGAATGCCATATAAAACATTATGTAATAGAGGAGAAAAAATAGCTCTGCTGTGCTTTCCTTCAAAATCATGGGTAATTCATGTGATTTTTATTTTTCTTATATGAAAACTCAAGGCAGTAAGAAAAGGAAGTATAAAAAAGGAAGTTCAAAAAGGAAGTATGAAACTCCAGTCTTCAAAAAAATCTTTTACTGTAGTGCTTTACCCTCTCCACTGAAGACAGTGTTAAGAGATAGAGATCAAGATTTTGATGAGAAAAATTTGCACAGAGCTCTGTTTCTCTGCAGAGCCAGAAAATTCCAGTTCTGGAGACACCTCTGTCCTTTGTCACCAAAAGGAAAGTGTGTCCTAGATTTACAGGTACTTTGGCTAATTGTATCTATGAGACCTCAAAAAGAGCTTGTAGGTCACCATTGCCCCTTGGTGTTTTTAAGAAGGTCAGCAAAGCAAGCATTGTCTTTCTAAGATGGGCAATTTGACTTTTTGAGGAGTAAGCAGTGCCAAATCTCTTATAATAAATATGAAAGCTAATATCTACTTATGAGTGAGTACATACCATGTGTGTCCTTAAATCAATTTCAGTCAGCTGAGCTTCAGGCTTTATGATTGTTTTTTCTGAACAATACAAAAATAAATAAATAAATGAATAAATAAATAAATAAATATGAAATCACTTATCTATAAGCAAGGTTGTATCATCTTCAAAGGCCCTAATTATTTTCTGTCTATATGAGATAGCATTACCCACTTCAGGTCTTTTTATTATCACATTTCAAATATTCTCCATATTCTAGAAGTCTGCAACCAATATAAGCATGCTCACACATTCAAGCACACACAATATTCTGGTGTAATTTACAAAAATTTGGATCTTGACTATATTTTGCAGTGCTTTGTTGATGGTTTGGTGCCCACAGGGAGTGTTATGAAGAGAAAATAGAACCTGGAAAGGCTAGGATTCCATGCTTCTCAAATCTAAAATTTTAATACGAGTAGAATGAGAAAATAGAACCTTGCACATTTGATAACATAGTTTTGTAGCAGAGATATTTGTATGTATCAAAGAAGGCATATATTTATCTTTTGGTCATCTATAGAGAATTAGGAGTTAAGTATTTAAATATGAATATGTTTCTAATAATCTTCTGTTAGTTAGCTTTAGGCAGTCATAACAAAATGTCTGCGATAAACAACTTAAAAGATTGAAATTCTCTTTGGCTCATGCCACCCAAGATTTCAGTTTATAGTCACCATATAATAAACACATTCAGATATAAATTTTAAAAGGAGAAAAGAGCTAGTAGTGATTAAATAAATAATTGTATTATAGTAATTATATGTTTTACAACATGTCAAGCCTAAGAAGGATTTGTACTTAGTGGAAGTATTAATTAATTCTAGCCACTGCAGCTAAGAGGCGGGGAGATGTCTGTGATACAAGGATAGAAGTGTTCACCCTGAGTAATACTAGTGGCCAGATGGTTATAGTGTACAGCTTTACGATTGACAGTGGCTCCACTAATATTACCCTCTTTTGTATAAGCCAATGTAACTAGCCTCCATCTGTACATCAAGTAAGCAGGATGAGTCTAGAAACCCCATCCCACACTTCAAATAAATTATAATTAATGTCTTAGTGTTTTAGCTAAAATCATGTTGATGAGAAAGTCCCATTAGCAAGGGCGAATAAACACAGAGCCAAGCAGCTTGACTGTCACAGCAATCTGTCTGATTGATCACAGAGTTCACGATTCAGTAGACAACTGTGTAGAGACATTACAGGTTATGAAAGGTTGAGAAATGCAGTTCCTAGACTTTGAAGGATTCTAGTCTTAAACCTGTGGTTGTGATAAAACACTTGGTCCAAAGGCAATGTATAGGGACTATGAGGTTTATTTCATCTTATAAGTCATAGTCCACATTTGAGAGAAATTGAGGCAAGAAATCAAGCAGAAACCTGAAGGAGAAACCATGATGCTCTTTATGTGTTCATTCTCAGTATCATGTTAAGCACCATTTGTCCAGGGAATGGAATCCCTCACAGTAAACTGGGTCAACCTGTGTCAATCAACAAACAAGATATTCCCTGATCACAAGAATCCCTCAACTGAGACTCCCTTCTTAGATGACTCTAGACTGTGCCAATTTGACAGTTAAAGCCACTGTGGATACAGTGTAGCAAGCACAAGTTGGAAATGTTTACCAGCCTACTGGTTGCTGGTATAGTTGTAGCTATCTTGGGCTTGGTAAATAGAAACGATGAAACTGAATTTCCTAATTCACTTGTTTCTCTGTGTTTACTCCAGCATGGATCTGAGAAAGTTAGATTATTATAATTATTATTAAAGCAGAATAACCTAGTGACCACACATGCCTTTACTTCCTTTCCTGTTTCTGAGCTTCTACTTGTCTAATTGCTTAATATAATTCAGTTTGATTCTCCTTAATTTAGGCTTTTGTAGCCTGTATTATGCACAGGTGTCTAGATAAAAAATGAATGAGCATTAGATTCTCCAGTAGATCCTAAGTATTGTTTGAAGGTGAGATACAGAGGTATAAGTTATAGGGAAGGCACAGGAAAGATAGATGATGTGAGAAGGAAGGATGTCTTCCTGTTTCTGCTTTACAATGAATAGATTTGACTAAGCAACAGATGAGAAAGGCATTCCCATCAGAAAAAAAAAAAGACTTAAGATGAAAAAACAGCCATGTAAGATTCCATGAGAGTTTGGGATACGAGGAAAGTAAATGACAGAATTGTCAGGGCTGAGCACACCTTCTGGGGTATAAGTAGTCTTAGACTTGAATATAATTTTATTCTGTAGCAGTGAGAACTGGACAGTTAGGTCTGCACTAGAAAATTAGCACTGTCAAATTCAACCTCAGTTTTTCTGTCAGACACTAATGATGGCAAAACCAAATAGTCACCAGATAGTTACCAAAGGCTTCCAGCTCTGTGGTTTCTTGAATTATTAACCAGTTTGAGCAACTCTGAAAGCTTGAGTCTGTCATTTATGAGCAATACAGTGAGAGGGTTTGTTACTGTCATTTGCCAATGGAGTTTCAGCTTCTTGGATGCTCCATCAACCAAAGAGCATTTGGAGAGGGCAGAACATGGTCTTGTGGATGCCAAAGGAGACACAGAAACATGACTCACACTCTGACTGGCAGCCACTTTTCATTTCACTAGGGACAGGAGACTTAAACAGACAAATTGTTAATTTAGACCACAAAGCCATAAATAACATGACCAAAATAAATGGATCAGACTGTAGATACTAGAGACATTTAAACAAAATTGTTGATGATCAGTGTATTTCAAGAGGAAACCCTTTGTTTGTCTTATTTGTTTGCTTTTATGATTGTTTAATTATTTATTGGTCTGTAATAATATGCCACATTATAACATTTTTATACATTTATGTAGATTTTTTTATTATGTGTATCCCATTCTCCTCTTTTTTTCTTCGCAGTCCTGCTGCTCTTATATTTCTTCCTAAATGGTCCTACCCCATGTCTTCTTTTAAAGTGGACCAATAAGTTTAATGAGAATTACTTATGTGTAATGTGTATTACTTACATGTGTAAGTGGTTATTAACAGGAGCATGGGTAACTTACCAGTGACTTCACCATTGGAAAAAAATGTGTCTTCCCATCTCCTACCACTGTTAGCTGCCTAGAAGCTTCTTGCAGCTCTATGATAGACTATTGGTAGGGTCATTCTTGCACGGGTCTTGTTTAGTTTGACATGGTTGTTTTGCTATTCATCTCCCAGTATCCATGATCACCTATACATTTTTGATTTATTAAAGCTACAAAAATCATTCATTCATTAGCTTCAATCTACATTGTGTTATTTATATGGCTACAGTCTAAAATCAAGAGGTCCCTGCCCCCTATTTAAACAGTTTATAAAAGGATCGTGCAGAAGAAATTGACTTGAAAAATGAGGGATAGATGTGGACAATGGAGGAACCAAAGAAGTAGAGTCTAAATGCGTCAGAGAAAAGATGTGTCCTATTGTTCAGTTCAGTGTTCTGCATGAAAATCTAAATGTACTAATGTAAATTCATAGAGATCTCATGTAGAAATGGATATTGTAAAATAGGAAACAAATTGCAGTTGCCTCACAAACGATTGGATCTGTAAGACAAGAAAGAGGCTTCATTCACCTTAAAGAAGTGGGCACTGGAGTCATTACACATGTCCTTTTTAGTTGAGTTTGACAACATATGTCGGTAAGGTCAGAACTAAGAGGCAGAAGTAGGAAGATTTTGAGATTGAGGCTGGCCTGGGCAACAGTTCAACCTTGTCTAAAAACCAAAGGCTGGAGTAGAGCTTAGTGGTGCTAGACTAGACTTATTCTGTAGGTACAAGGTCTCAGATTTGCTGCTCATCCTCACACAAAAGTAGCCCAAAAATAGGAAGTAGGGAAAAGAGAGTGATGATCATGGATCCCAGCTCTGATGATAAAAAAGAAAAACATCAGTGGTTCTGGGAGGTGTTTCTCAGGTAAAGAAAGAAACTGCGAGTTTGAGGTCTGGACTTCGATACCTAGCTCCTAGTCATAGATGTCAGGTGAACCATCGAAGCTATTCCAGGGTGACATGGAAAGAAATAAGGCAGAGTCAGAAAGAGGGAGAGGGAGAGGGAGAGGGAGAGGGAGGGGGAGGAGAGAGGGAGGGGGTGCAGGGTTCCACAGAGAACGCTGACTGACTGTCTAGCAGAATCAGCCAGTGAGCTGTATGTTCTGTGGGAGAGCCTGCCACAAAGAAAAAGGTGAGAAGAGGATGAGTAGGTATCTGATGTCAATTTCTGGCTTTCATGTGAACATGCATACCTGCATGTATACACTCACACATGTGCATAGATAGATAAACACACATATACACACAAAAGTGTGGAGCAGAAAAATATAAATGACTGTGGTACTATGCCAGTCTACTATGCAAAGAAGAATTTATAGCACTTAGTATGGATAAACAAATGGTGCCCAAGGAAAGGATGGCTCAGGCAACACAGAATAATGGCCCCAGTAATGACAATATGTTCTTTTACTATGTGATTGTCACTTCAGGATTGATTTATTCATTTATATCTATATCCCCTTCTTGGTTCTTTCAAAACATAAAAGTACATTTGAATTGTTAATTAAAAGTAGATGATATGCTACTATAGAAAAACAGTGGACATGAGTTTCCTGGGGTCTAGGAAACCTAACCTTCCAAGTTATGTACCAGTCTATTGTATATATTTTACAGAGGAAGAAACAAGTTTAGAATGATTAAGAAAAATGTCTAAGTTGCTGGAAATTATAAGCTCCAAGGTTTGAAGTAAGAGATGACATGTAAAAAATATCTGCAGCAGGTTCATCCAAGGTTACAATGGAAGGCTTAGGGTATGTGGTCCAAGATGGACTGTGTTCCTCCTGCTTCTATATATGACTTGTCTAGAAACAGCTCATGCTGGTATGCCAACACAGATGACTACTTTTTCTTCTTCATAGCATGATGAGGACTAGACAGATGGTCTATCCAATGAAGCATAAGACCACCTTTAAAAAGCAGGTATAACTGTGTGTACTGATAATCTAGGGCTAGAGAAGCAAAGACAGGTTGATCCCTGGTACTCTGTGGCCAGCTAGCCTAGCCAACTTAAAAAGTCTAAGGCAATGAAAAACTTTATCTTAAAATATAAACAAAGAGGAAGATCTGGAGATATGGAAGCTCCTCAGTTAAGAGCTACTAACTGCTAGATACTATCTACTGTTATAGATGACCCAGTTTCAAATGCCAGCACCAACATGATGGTCCACAACCATCTGTAATTCCAGTTCCAGAGGATCTGACGCCCTCTTCTCTGGTTCCATGGCATGCATGTTGTGGACAGACATACACACAAGCAAGATACTTATACATATAAAATAAAATTCATATATTCATATACATATTCATATATATAATAAAACATATTTAAAACTTAAGTCCTCTACATGTGTATGCACACATGTGCATGTTCATCAATGACATACACACATATACACACATACACACAAACACACATACAACCACACACACCCCACAACCAAAATATGAAACCAGTACTCTTAAATTCAAGTGGCCTAATGAGAGTGTGAACTAGTAAATCCACTTGGGACACTCAATTGAGAAATTGGACTGTGGTTTCCCACAGGGAGTCATGTAGAGTTACAATATAACACAGAAAAGTCACACCCAATGTATACATAAGAGAATGGAGAATAAACTCTCAGACTAATGTATATTCCCAAATATATGTAATATGATTATTCACACTAATTCAAACAGAAAGCAAAACAAATATTAAGGTTCAAGGAATGAATAAACACAATATGACACATCTATATGATGGAATATAATTGAGCCACAAACATATATTGTTTTGCTTTCCATATTGGTTAACCTTATACTCTTTAAACCAAGTAACTAAGTAGAATATATTATATGATATATTTGTGAAAGGTCAAAAAAGTCAAATTTGTAGAGGAAGGTGACAAATACATGAATAAAATTTGAGTTATAGGTCTACAGACTGGGAAAATATTTTAAAACTGATTATTTTATTGGTTTCAGGAAATCTGGACAGGTTAATAAGCTTTTGAATTGTGAACTCTAAGCAGATGAAATACATGATGTATGCATTATATTTCTATAAAACAGTTACAAAATGAAGACAAATGTTGTCCAGGAATAGCGGTATTTGCCTCTAGTTGAGGCACTGCCACTGGGGAAGCTGAGGCAAGACTATTGTGGGACCACCCCACCCAAGTGAAAAGGAAAGGAAGAAATAGAGTGCACTGGGTAGAGCCTCTGGCTTCCTGTGTCCATACTTCTGACAGGAGAACAGTGAATGACCATTGTAAGCATTAGAAAGTCTTCATGTGGCATGCCCATTCTCTCTCTCTCTCTCTCTCTCTCTCTCTCTCTCTCTCTCTCTCTCTCCCTCCCTCCCTTTGTCTGTCTCTCTTTGTCTGTCTCTCTGTCTCCAACACTGCCTACCCCACCCCTGATATCACTGCCAAGCTGAATTCTAGGCCACAGAGAAATCAGAGATGATGAAAACTGAAAAAGCAATATCTTCTGCGTCAACTGAATTTGTTTGTTGCTTCTTTCATTGTCAGTGATTATTTAAAAACACATTCTACTTTATATTTAGAAACTGCACGTTTCAATCCTTTGTAGGAGAAAAGTCAAGAATAATGTGTAATTTTTGTCATTCCACATGTTTCACTTTTGATATTGTAAATATTTATTTTTATTTTTGGGGGGAGCACTGTTGGTGCATGTGAGTGTGGATGATCACATGGGTAAGAAGTCATTAGGTTCCTTAGAAATAGAATTGCCTGTGGATATTAACCTCCTTATGCAGTGCTGGGAGCTGAACTCAGGTGCTCTAGAAGAGTAGCAAGTGCTCATATCTGCTGAGCCAGGTCTCCAGCCTACACTTCAGTAGATATCTTGTGAAACTTTGATATTCCACTCTTTGGGATATTGGGAGTATTTTCTTGGTATGATTTTTTTTCTAAAGTATATTATAATTCCAAACTTGAATCTATCATATACAATCCAACTAATTCAGTGTTATTAGAAATACTAGTCATTTTGAAATTTTACTATTTATTATTTATAATGGTATTAATACCTCAGGCCTTGGCTTCAGGCCTCATTATTTTAAAATTAGTTCTTTAGACTGTACCCATGGGAAATGAAATAATAAATCTGTAATATTTGGTAATATGAGTTTATCACCTTACAGAAATAATGTACAAATTTGTTTTACAAATCAGGACATAATTGTTTGTTTTGTTCTAGATCAGTGATTCTCAATGCTGTGACCTTTAAATAAAGGTCTTCATGATCCATTGAACCCTCACGATAAGATTATTTTTATTGCTACTTCATGACTGTGATTTTGTACTATTATGAATTGTAATACAAATATCATCCGATATGCAGTATACTTGATACGTTTGTGGAAGACTCATTGAACTGCAAATTCTCAACCTGCAAATTAAGAAACAGTGCTCTATTAACTGTGTTCTTTGCCTTACAGAAGATTTTCAGTTTCATGAGGTCTTATTTATTAATAGTTGCTCTTAGTCATGAGCTATTCTTTCTCTGTTCAGGAAATTGTTTCTTGTACAAATGTATTCAAGGTTGTTCCCCACTTCCGTTTCTTTAGATTTAATGTATCAGTATATACACTGAGGTCGTTGATCCATTGAACTTGAGTTTTGTGCAGGGTGATAGATATGGATCTATTTGTAGTCTTCTACAAGCAGATATCTAGGTATATTAGCACCATTTGTTGAAGATGCTTTTTTTTTCTATTATATGGTTTTGGCTTCATCAAAATTATGTGTCCATAAGTCTAAGGGTTTATTTCTGGTACTTCAATTCAATTCCAATGACCAACCTATCTGTTTCTATATCAATAGCATGAAGATTTTTATTACTACTGTACTGTAATACAGCTTGAAATCTGGGATGGTGAGACCTCCAGAAGTTCTTTTAATGTATAGGATTGTTTTAGCTATCCTGTGTGGGGTTTTTGTTGTTGTTGTTGTTGTTTTGTTTTGTTTTGTTTTTGTTTTTTGGATTTTTTTTTGTTTGTTTATCCATGTGAAACTGAGAATTGTTCTTTCAAGGTTTCTAAAAGATGGTGTTGAAATTTTTATGGGAATTGTATTGAATCTATAAATCCCTTTGATAAGATGGCCATTTCTACTATGTTAATCATATTGATCCATGAGCATGGGAGATCTATCCATCTTCTCCTATCTTCATTTTCTTTCTTCAGAGACTTGAAGTTCTTGTCATACAGGTCTTTTATTTACGCAGTTAGCATTACACTAAGACAATTTATATTATTTGTGGCTATTGTGAAGAGTGGTGTTTACCTGATTTCTTTCTCAGTTTGTTTATCATTTGTATAAAGGAGGGCTACTGATTTTTTCAGTTAATTTTCTAACCAGCCACTTGGCTAAGAGTGTATATCAGCTGTATGAGTTCGCTGGTAGAATTTTTGGTGAAACTTATTTACACTATAATAATTATCTATGAATACTGATTCTTTGACTTCTTTTTTTCCAATTTTATTCCTTTGATCTCCTTTAGTTGTCTTATTGACCTAGCTGGAACCTCTCATACTGTATTGAATAGATATGGGGAGAGTGGAGAGCCTTGCCTTGTCCCTGATTTTAATGGGATTGCTTTACATTTCTCTCCATTTTATTTGACATTGATTGTTAGCTAGCTGTATCTTGCTTTTATTTTGTTTATATGTGTGTTTATATGTTATATGTGCCTTGAATCCCAGGTCTCTCTAATATTCTTACCATGAAGGGGCACTGAATTTTGCCAAAGTTTCTTTTTCATCTAATTAGATGTTGGGATGGACAACAAATAACTGGCCTAATTTCAGACACATAACATGGCAAGCATCAATACCTGACACTATTAATACTATTAATGATATTAGCATATGCTTGCAGACAGGCATGTAGCACAACTGTCTACTAAAAGGCTCTATCCAGTAGCTGACTGAAACAGATATACAGACACACAGACAGACTTTATTTAGAACACACGTAGTTTTGTGGAAGAGTTGAGAGAAAGTTTGAAGGACCCAGAAGGAATAGGGACTCTACAGGAAGACCAAAAGAGTCAACTCACTTGGACCCTTGGTGTGTATTAGAGACTGAACCACCATTTAAAGAGCATATATGGGCTGGACCTAGGCCCCTCCACATTTGCAGCAGACATACACATTGTTTTTCATGTGGGTTATTCAACTACTGGAGTTGAGGTTGTCCCTGACTCTGTTGCCTAACTGTGGATCCTATTCCCCTAACTTCCCCTAACTGGGCTGCCTGTATGGCTTCAGTGGGAGAAGATGTGCCTAGTCCTGGAACTTGATGTTCCAGGGTGGATTTTTACCCATTGTGAGCGTCTCCCTTCTCAAAGGGAAGGGGTAGGTAGGAGGGAGTGGCTGTAGGCAGGGCTACTGAGAGAAGAGGGGAGTTGTGATTGGGATGTAAAGTGAATGAATAAATGGATAAATAAATAAATAAATAAATAAGAAAGAATCACTGCCCTACATCCTCTAACACTCAGTAGGGGCAAAAGCAAATGGTCCACTCCCAACAATCACCAGTCATGAGGTCCAAGACTGACTTTCATATGAAGAAAATAGACACAGAAGTATGTTGAATGCACTGGATCAAGTTCTAAAAGAATGGAGAGCTTTCAGAACTGAAGATGTACAAGACCACTGAAAACTGTCTGTTTTAGACTGAAGTTTAATAAAGGAAGGGCAGCCAACTACTAATGTGTGATAAATATGTCTCAGCCAAGGTTCTCTAAAGGAGTATAACAAATAAAATGTATATAGCAAAGGACATTTATTAGATTGGCTTACAAAGTATTGGATGAGTAATACCACAATGGTTTTCATATAATAAGATACATACAATACAATTAAAAAAAAGGCAAAGAAGCCAGTACCTGATCAGTACATAAGACTGATGATCAACAGTTCCAGTCTGGGGGTAAAGGCCTAGAGGATTCTTGGAGAGAAGCTGCTCTTTAGTCTTTGTTCGAAGGCGAAATGAACTAGAATCAGTTGCCAGCAAAAGATGGAAGCATCAGCAACTGTGTAGACATCTTCATCAGCAGGCTGCTTAGATGGATAGGCAAAGCAATACCACTTTTTCCTGGGATCTCTCTGTATCTGAGCTGCCACTGAAAAATATTATTCAACACGGGACCATCTTTTCCTTTCAGTGAGATCTCCCTGGAAATGCCCTGACAGACCCATATAGAGACAACTCCCTTATGTAATTCCACATTCAATCATTGTGACAACCAATGTTAAAGATCACAATGTTTTATTAGACTGAGGCAGGAGATCCAATGAGGCCTGTTTACTGTCTACTCATAGTTTCTCTGTGAACCTTCCCTTCTTCCTCAGTGTATAAAGGTCCCATTTGCAATGAAGGCTCTCAAGGGACAGGAAAGTTTCCTAGCTAGGTACTGTAACTTGCCATTTTGGGGAGAATGAGTCCCACTTTCTGTCATTCCTTGGTAAACAGAAATTTCTGATTCTATGACTTGATTTTTGTGACCAAAACATAGGAGCGGATAAGGAAGGAGGATAGACCAAAGCAGGTTGATTCTGAGATCAAGCACTTAATATCAAGATACTGTGCTTTTAAAGACAGTCATGCGAATCTTGGTTCATGTAAAAAGTTGCTATATTTTGAACCATCACATTAAAATTGGAGACCTTTGCCACCATCAAGGAGCCCATTCAGAACTGAGGATCTTTTAATTCTCAGTCCCTAAATAATATACTCTAGTCCCTGAAGTGATGAATGAAGGTTGCCCCAGTAAGATACTCAGACCCCAGCAGTAGTACTTTTCTGTTCTCCTTGAACGATGGATCTGGGCATTACCCAGACCCTGTGTAGTGAATCATACTTTCCTTTCTCAGCCAATTCATAGCTTATTTTGAAATACAACTTCATGTGTTATTAAGACATATTTAAATTAGCACGCAAATAAAAGGAAAATAGGCCTACAGTTTTCTTGCACTTGAAATGCGATAGTAAAATATCAAAAGTTCACACTTAGGAATCACTTGACAAAAGCTTTGCCTCATTAGCACAGTCTGCATGACCAAGACCCAAATCCTAGCTTCTCTAGAACAGTTGTCTATGACAGAAGATAGGACCACCAGAAGGAGAAGCCACTGTGTCTTCACTTTATGGGAAGCAGATATTGAGGGAGTTGTTTGGCAACATGGTGGGTCTCAGCCACCAGAGCATTTGAGTAGATGGAGCATAGCTGCCAGGATGGGAGCAGAGTTGAGCTCTTGGTTTAGTACTTGGTAATGAAACTGCTCTGTGTAAATTCTGTACACAGAGGTTCAGACATACTTTCTCTACCCTGGCCACTGAGAGCCAAGCAAGCTTTTTTTTTTTTGTCTTCTTTTGAAAGAACTTTTCAGTGAAGGCTTCAGGGGACCCTTCCAAGTCCTATCTAGTGTTCCTTTTTCTGGTTCACTCAGGTCTGTTTTTTTTTTTTTCCTGCTGCTATTTTGCCTATTATTCTGTTATGCTGTCCCTTGGGCTGATCTCCACCAGTGGATAGGCGTGAGAGGCACTGCCTCTAAGCTCACTCATAAAAATCTCTGAGAATATGAACCTCTGTCCTGGTTATTCCCAAGTTGAAGACCCTTCACTGGTACCTATGCTCTATAGCAGTGATTGTATGTCTGCTCTTCATTAGAATTATTCAAAATCATTGTGTATGTCTGTCTGTGTGTGTGTGTGTGTGTGTGTGTGTGTGTGTGTCTATGTGTGTCTGTGTATGTGTGTGTAGGGGCACAAAGAATGCAAAGCAGGGAGAGGTAAGTACATGTGTTCCTGTGTGAAATATGGCAGCACATTTTTAGGGGTATTGAAGCACGAGAATATGTGTGTAAAGTCAGTAGACAACCTTTGGTTATTGGTCTTTACTTTTCTACCTTGTCATGAGGTAGGGTTAGAGACTTGCCATGTAAGCAGCATTAGCTGACCTTCAAGCTTTTGTAGATTCTCCTGTCTCCACCACCCACCCGTCATAGTCATACTGGGAATATAAATTCTTGTGCAGGTGATTTTGGCTTTTAGCTAGGTTCTCTGGCTTGTCAGGGATGAACTGCAAGGGATTCTGCCCCACGAACCATCTTAGCCCCATCCAAATAATAGATTTTATTCTTTGTCTTGTTCTTGCTGTTTGTTTCTTTGTTTGTTTTAGTGAAAATGCCCAAATTCCCTCCAAAGAGATTTTTGGGAAATTGATTAGAGTAAAATATTCTCCAGAACCCTGTTTCAAAGCGCTTGCTGGATATGCTTCCTAGCCTGGCACAAAAAGCCTTGATAACTGGTTTCTCTTCCCACCTGCTTTGTTATCCTTGGTCTGTCTCTCTATCCATTATCTTCTCCTATTTTCTACGAACTATTTCTTTATTATCTGGGAAGATGGCTGTCTCCCTAGAATTTTTAGTCAATGGGCTATGAAGTCAGTCTCTTACTCTCTGAAACATGTTTAGGCTTACCATAGTAATACCTTTTTCTTTCCTGCCTGTCATCACTGTCTCATCAAGACCTGTAAGTTTGCAACTGTTTGCTATTTTGTTTATTTTGTCTTTGATTTTGTATTTGCATGTACTAATTATATGCAGTTAGTTCATTATAACATTTTCACACATGTGTATAATGTATTTTAATCATATTCATCCCCATTATTTTCTTACTCTCTCTCTCTTCCATCTCCCCCCACACTTCTATTGATTCAGCTTATTCCAAGCTAGTTCCCTTTCTACTTTCTTTGTCTTTGCTTTTAATAAGGCAATGGGTTACATTAGTATTGTTTATAAGAGCATGAATAGAGAGTTGCATGTTTTTAAGCACCTTACTATTGACTACACTACCAAAAGATATGCCTTCTTATCCAGCAGCCATTAACTGAGTAAACATCATGGCAGTTTAAGGCATGTCAAGCTCCTCACACTGTATGAAAGTGTATTGATTTTGAAAAGGTTGTGTAAATCTTGTAGGGGGTAATCACAGCTTCTGTCAATTTAAAATTGCAAGCTGTCACGCTATTCCCAGAATCAGCCTAGGTTTCCATTGTCTGGGTTGTTAGTTTCTTTGTCTTCCTCATTGACTTAAAAATTAAAGAATAGTGTTTGAGTCTTGTTTGCAATTGTCCTTGCATTTTAATTATGTTTGATTCAAAATACAATGGCATGCAAAATTAATATCTGCACTTGCTTGTCTGGGACTTGCTGTTCTGTTCATCAGGGTTAGTTCATATGAGTGCCAGGGCTCTTGTGCTGGAGTTTCTGCACATACAACTATAGTAGTAGTTGTAATCATTAGAGTTATCATGAGTACAGTCAGTTCTCCCCTTTAGCAGGTAAGAAAACTGAGGCAAAAAGAAGGAAGGCAGCTCATCATACAGCCAGGCACACTGAAGGTCATCTGAATGATGAACATGTGCCATTTCTGTGTTATTGTGGCCTGAGCAGTCAATATGACTTATATTTCCCAGTGTTCAGTGGGAGATACATAACCAAGAGCTTCCATAGATAACTTTTTTTTAAGGAAGTTACTGGCCCTTCATGAAAAATTACTAATGGAGTTTCCTCAGTAAGCTAGGTCAATGTTGCCATGCAGCTGGAAGGGATCTGGGCCAAAGAATAGGACAGGTTGCTGTTTATCAAAAACATCTTTCCCTCCAAACACCTGAGAATTGTCTTCTGATCTGGTTTGATTAGTTTAACAATGATGCCAAATAGTTATGATCATTTTTTTAGGTGATATGTCAGTGGTCAGGGAAGGCAAGTGTCTCAAGCAATGTTTTATGAGTAACTTAGAAAAAAAAAAAAAAACATTGAAATTCAGAATGACAGTTGAAGGTGCTCGCCATTAATCCTGACCACATAAGCTAGATTCCTGGGATCCAGGTAGTGTATGGAGAGATTCAACTCACACAAATTTGCCTTTGACCTCCATATGCGTACTCACCCCACACACAGAGAAAGTTGCTATTCAACTGGTCTGTATCTTGATTGTAGTAGGAGACTCTCTCTGCCTTGCTATGGGTGGCTTTGTCAACTTCAGGAAATGCACATGAAAGTAAAGCAATCCTGTCTGGACAATTAAGTAATGTGAAGCATGGGGAAGGCTAGTAGGATATGGAGGTGGATATGGTCAAAGCATTTTATATTCTTACCTGTCTTTGAGTGGGTGTGATGATTAATTGTAATTGTCACCTTGATGGGATCTATGTTCCCCCATGAACAAGCCTCCAAGAACAACAAGAGGGATTATAGAAATTAAGGTTAGACTGAGAATATCTGTGAGGGACTTCTGTGAGTATGGGAGTTGATGTTGGCAGATCCATCCTTGTAACTGTAAGCATGATCACTCCCTGAACTGAAGATCTGATTCTACGTGGCATACAGTAGGGAAACCAAGCTGAGCAGCACCATGTATTCATCCTTCTCTGTTTCTTACTTGTGGATGTGACATAACCATTTGCTTCTAGGTCCTGCTACCCTGACTTCCCTGCCACTGTGTCACTATTGTATCCTCTAACTGTGAAATGAAGCAAAGCCTTTATCCTTTGAGTTAGTTTTGTTAGGATATTTTATCACAGCAGAAGGGAAAGAAACTAAGAAAGTAACCTTGTATAATTAAATAAAAAGTTTCTCAGAGCTGGTGAAACCCAGTGGTAGATAGCTACATAGAATATGTGAAGTACTGGTTTTGATTCTTGGAGCCATTTGTTTAAACAAATACTTGCAAAAAATTTTACTGGAAGAGTTAAAGAAAGACTGAAGGGGTTGAAAGGGCTTGTGACCCCATGGGGAGAGCAACAATACCAACCAATCACAGCTCCCAGAGTCTAAACCACCAGCCTGGGAGTACATAGGGAGGGACCTATGTGCTGTATATGTAGGGGAGGTTGGCATTGTTTGGCATAGGTGGGAGAGGAGATTTTTGGCCCAGTGAAGGCTGGATGACTAGTGTGGGGGAATTTGAGGGTAGGGATGTGGGACTGGGTGGGTGGGGGCACATCCTCATAGAAGCAGGAAGAGGGGACATGAGATAAAGGGGTTCCTGGGTGGGGGGGCGAGGTAAGGGGATAACATCTGAAATGTAAATAAAATATCCAATAAAAATAGAAAAAAATAAAAATGAATAAACCAGAAAAATCTGAGGGGAAAAAAATGACCTATGCCTCCTCTGTCTGAGAATACAATTTCTAGTATCATACTGAGAGGTTTTAACAGTTTTTTTTTTTTTAATTTTTTAAAGCTTTTTCCTCAGTAGCCACCTATCACTATACTAATTAATAAATAGCAATTCTTTATTTGTCACAGATGTTCCACATATTTGATTTGTTCCCTTAATTTTGAAGATGATACTACCAGAAATGGTTTAGGAAAAGATACTAAGCTATTAGGCAAAGAAGAAAGATGACCTTCATGAAACAGCCCTTCCTGTTTCTTTTGCAGGCAGTGGCTTAAATGATGGCCTGTGGCATTCTGTCAGCATCAATGCCAGGAGAAATCGTGTTACTCTCACACTGGATAATGATGCTACTTTCCCAGCTCCAGACACCTCCCGAATACAGATTTATTCTGGAAAGAGTTACTTCTTTGGAGGTAAGTTCCCCAGCCTTTGAGACATCAAATAAAGAGGAGGAAAATTATTCTATCATATGATTTAGCAATTATACAACTCTCCCCCATAGCCGTGCATTCACACATGCAGGCATATTCAAGCACCAAATAGTGAGAAATCAAAACCTCATACAATTGTGCAAATGTAAGCTATCTAGGGCAGTGCTGAGGGCAGAAGGACCCTCAGGGTCTAGATACTACACATGGGTTACACAACTCACCAAAAGTAATTCTGTAGCCATGCCAAGCTCTTGGTCTCACACTAGAAAGGAGCTGAAAACTTAGAGAAAAGGAGCTAAGAGTCAGCAAGTACTCGTAGGAGAAAAAACTCAAGTTGGATAGACCACCAGTCAGTATGGACATCTTGGCCCTCCACTGCCACTTTACTTTGTGAGCCTCATCTCCCCTTTCCTGTGTCTTAAAAGATTTTCCACACCCATGGAGGGTGACAGAGCAAAATGGAAAGGAGCTATTGCCTCCAAGAGACAGGGAGGAGCCATTGCAATTTCTAAGTTAATTGCTTTTTCTAATGTTTGCAACAGTTGCAAAACTTCTAGGAACACAAAAACAAATTTGGGTAGACAAACCTTTTATGACAATTTCACATTTTTACAAATTCACCCATGCTGAGTATTTTAAAGTTATCTTTTATTAAAATAGATGTCTCATTCTGTAGCCATTTATCTATCTTAAAGAAGCCACATCTAAAGGGGACTTATTCCCTCTGGCTGACTGACATCAAGCTCTTAAGATACAGTCCCTGAAGTCTTTTAGTAGAACATAGACAACAAGCTCACTTTCAGAATTTCTGGAAAGTATAAACAAGAGCAGAATGCAGGATTGTTAAAGCTTAGTGGAATGCTTACTTAGCATGTAAAAGGTACATGCTTTTTACATGTACCTTTTACACCATGTTTCCCTTAACACAATATAGAAGGTGACACAACCTGGTTCAGATCCTATAGATGTGAATATGAGCTGTGCTCGCCCTAAACCTTTCAGTTCTTTCCCATGAGGTAACCAGACACAAGCATTGCATAATAACATTCACTGAAGAGATAACAAGATGAATCCATAGGCAAAGACACTCACTGCTCAAACCTGAAGACTTCTGTTCTATAAGAACTTGTATCCTGTAGTGGGAGAAGAGAATGGCCTCCACAATTATCTCCTGTCTTCCATGCATTCAGGAGGGTACATGTATGGACATATTCTGCCTTGCTCACACAATAATAGAAGTAACAATTGCGACAATGACACATACACTGTAGTTACCTAGAGCTTGCCATATATTTATCATGCACTCTACACTGAGGTCTTACCCAAACCCTGTACTCTACTAACTCTAAAATCTACAAATAAGCTTTGTTTTTCTATGGCTGTGGCTCTTGAAATATTAAGGTCCTTGCACAGGTGCAGAATACATATGTAGGGTCTCTTTGGAAGGGATCTGTGTAGGATAAGAGCAATGCATTTGGATTTTAGCATAATGGATCATAGTCCTTCATCCACAATGACCATAACACGCCCAGCAGTAGCATGTACTTTTAGATTATCTTATATCTATATGATAGATAATAAGGCTGCTGTTTGGTGAAATAGAAGTCATAAAGCTCTTGCTGTGGTAGCATAAGGACCTGAGTTTGGACCCCTAGAGCCCACAAAAAGCCAGACTTTGTAGCACATGATGCTATCATATTCATGCCACTCATGCCAGTGAACCTGGTGTATCCAGTAGAAAACCAAAAACCCATCCTTAGAGAAGGTAGAAAGCACCAGTTCTTGTAGTTGTAACCTCACGGTGTAGTTCTAATCTCTGCGCATTGTCTATGGCACTTTTGCATCCGTGCTCATATACATTGTCACTCTAAGATTAATAAAACCATTCTAATCTGTGGGAGGCTCTTGAGACATTGAGTGTGTGGAGCAGATTCAAATCTTTGTTCACTGCAGCCCATAGTGAGAAAATATGAATGCAAAAAAATGCTGAGCGATGCTCCCAACTCCAAGCTGTGTGTTTTAGATTACAAAGATTTTTTTTCAGCAATGGAGGAAGAATGAGAATCAGGAATTTATTACCAGGCAAAATGGCTCTGAATAATAATGGTACAATAATCTTCTAAAATATCCTGACGGTATAATGGCTCTCCTCCCCTCAGCTAGCATATTGCTGAATTCTGAGTTGGTTTTTAGGGTACTAGACTTAGAACATGAAGATTTATCTATGATTTGAACAGTGTTTAAACAAACTCTCCACTTACAGACTGTAAACTTAAGGAACATAAAAAATGAGCTTCCACAATAGTAGTCAACTACCATCAATTCTCTCTACAGTTTCAATTAGAAGCCGTACCATCTCTTCATTTTATAGTATGCCTGTGAGCTATTAACAGGCTGCCAGGCTTCAGCCCTGCAGTGACCATCTATCAGAGGTGACTGAAATAATTATTCTTATTTATGGAATATGGCCATGTTTTCAAGCTCACATTCCCATGTTCTCTGAAACTATGAAAACCACTGAGATGGAGTTTGTAAGCTCACACATACTCATCTATCTGCTTGGTCTTCACCTGTCTTAATGAGGAGATGGTTGGGCTGACTGAAGGTGACACTAATCGGTGCAATGCATTTTTATTTTTTAAAAGAACACTCTTTAAAAGGTGTGGTATTAACCTTTCTCATGTGCTATTAGAGCCTGTATCTATGTTTTAAGCCCATCATTCTCTTAATGTCTGGATCTGCTTTGCACAGCATGTCAAAAATCCTGCTTAGTTCCTAAGTGTACCTTTCTCAGGAGCTTTGTTTATTAATGCTCCACAATTAACCAAAAATAAAAAAATTACTCATCTGCCATTCTTACCTGAGCATAATTTCCTTAGAAAATGTAACTCAGAACTTCATTTTGAACTTAGATGAGTGTTTTGAGACACAACTAGCGTTTCCAACCACTTACAATGTGTGAAGAGTATGCTAAGGATGCCATTCAAAGGAAAGACAAATACATTTCCAGCAGTGAGTGTGTGTGTGTGTGTGTGTGTGTGTGTGTGTGTGTGTGTGTGTGTAGCTGACTCAGTTGTTAGAATGTATGCCATTCAAGCATGAGAAAATGAGGATGGATTCCTAGTACCCATAAAAAAAATGTAAAAAATACTGGGCATGGTGTTGAACTCCCTGAGTTTCAGTGCTGGTGAGGCTGAGTTAAACAGGCTCCTGAGGTTCACTGACAACCCAGCCTATATAAGTCCAAAACTTCCATATAGATGAGGAGGCCATGCCATACAAAGTAAAGTGACAAGTGATAGGTGAAAGCCTGGACCTTGTGACCAGTGAGTCTAGGTTTATTGGTGAACTCCTGGTTCATAAAGAAACCTTATCTCAAAGAATAAAATGGAAAGTGGCAGAGAAAGATGTCTTGATACTAACCTTTGGCTTCTATATGTAACCACATAAAACAGTGCATTTTTAGGCATGCACCACACACACAAAGAGACAAACACATGTATATGCATGCATGTGCACATGCACAGATACACACACACACACACACACACATGTTCATACACACAATGGGGATTAAAGTAAATGTCATACCAATGATGTTCCCTTTGGCACTTTTTTTAAAATAGTGATTGAGCATCTTCATTTTGCATCATTTTTGCATCTCTTCCAGAGCTCCAATTTACAACAAAAGTATGTTCTGCTATGAATAAAAAAGTGCCAAAATAATTAGACCTCAAGGTCTTCCATCAATAGGTTGCCAAATCAATGACCTATCATTTCAGTGCTCTTCATCTTTTCTCTCTGTCCCACAGGGTGCCCTGACAATCTCACCGATTCCCAATGCTTAAACCCCATTAAGGCTTTCCAAGGCTGCATGAGGCTCATCTTTATTGATAACCAGCCCAAGGACCTCATTTCAGTTCAGCAAGGTTCCCTGGGGAATTTTAGTGATTTACACATTGATCTGTGTAGCATCAAAGACAGGTAATTATTGTCTTGTCTCCTCTGTTACTCCACCCCTTCCCATTCTCACTGTTCTGAATATGAGTTTCTGTAAGCAAAATTCTAATCTGCAGACAGTAGCCACATTAAATATAATTGAATTGCCTAATAGAAAATATTTCTGAAAGGATTTCAGGCCCAGAGAAAATTGTTTAAATTGGTTGACTCTCTCGTCATGTTGACCTGCAGTAAATGGGATATGCAAATTAAATCAAAATACAAATTTGTGAAAGGATTAAAATTTTATGCATAAACAATATTTGATTACTTTGAAGTTAAGAATAAAACATAAAAGAGGGAGAAATTGCTCTCCGTAAACTATTTCATTCCTTGCCTGCTGTCAGTATTCTTCCCATAATGTTAAAAGCTTCATGAAATCTAAAGCTAAGGGTTTGGTTGTGATCACTGTGGGTGCCCTCAATTGGGGATGGATGGTCCTAACTACTTTCAACTCCATCCACTGTTTATCTCATTCTAAATAGCCCAGACACTAAACTCATGAGAACCAGTACTTTTATTCTACAACCCAGAGATCCAATGTGATGCTTAGTTTCTAGTTGCTTCTATCTTGGGATTTGCCTCCTCTTATGGTAGAAGGTTATAGATTTTAAGTCAAAAAGCTAAACAGAATGGATGCTGAGTTACAGCAGTATTTTGATGTATTTCTTCTGTAGTATATACTTTCTTCATTCTTCTAATTCTACTTACCCCTTTTAAGATATTAATGAGCATATGGGTAAATAGAATTTGTTAAGTGGATACCTATGCGTTGGTATTAAGGGTCATTGGCTACGTTAATTAGCCATTGCTATAAACTGATATGTACCCTGCTTTGTGAAAATGTATACCAGTATGGACATGTGACACCAGTAAGTTCATACCACTGTGGGAATGAGGAATGAAATGGAGAAAATTTTTGTAGATGATTGAATTATGTCTTAATGGGTGAGGGAAAATCATGCCTGTCCAAGTTGAAAGTAGACAGAAGATGATAGAAGATATTGCCACAGAATGGTCAGGAAACAGAACATGGCTTGTAAGTGTTAACAAGCCAAAATAGTTTGATTTTGCATTTAAAATCACCAGAACTAGTATGGATACATTTTATAACTAACAGCATATGATGGTTTTTTTTGTTTTTTTTTTTTTTTTGGGGGGGGGCAATATGTATTTCCTGAGAAGCAAGTAGTTGATGACTTGTCTTTCAATCTATCCAGTCTTAGGTTGGTTGACATGATTCAGCTTCCAGGTCATGCAGAGAAGGCACGTGGCTTCCACATAGATAGGGATATAAACCTGAATTATCACAATGAAGGCTTTTGTGCGAGTGGATGTTGGTTTCATGTTTTGTGTGAGAATTGAGAAGGAACATCATCAGATTTGGCTAGAAACATGAATTAAGGAAAATGTTGCCACAGCGAAGGGAGTTAGGAAGATGATGATTTCGCCCAGTCCAGTGAGAGATAAAACATCATCAGACGCCTTTTACTATAGAACATGGGAAACCAACAGTGTAGAATATGGTCTATGCTGATGATGAAAATGACTCCTATAATTAGATAGAACATTAGCACACATTTCTGATACCATTGCACATGGGATCCCCAATACATCACACAGATTTCTTGATTCTTGTGCTTTTTGCCATGTGACCAATTGGGAAAGTGGGTAATAAAATGTGTGCTTCATTAAAATGTGCTAATTTAGAGATCTCCAAATCAAAGCGATTATAGGAAATGGACACCATACCAAGTATATATTCCTGGAAATGGAGAAACTCTCAAATTTATCATCTGGTATAGGATTTTATATATTACAGATCAATACAGGGATATTCTAACATACAATCATGGAAGGTCTCATTATTTTTTATTACAAAAAAGTCATTGCCATCAGCCATGCACTTTACTATTGTGTAATTGTAATCTTGAGTAATTATATTACATACACTGTTTTGTTTCATTGCATAATAAGAAATGTATTTGCTTTAGTTGGTAAATAGTATATTTCACTTGAATTTCAGTCACTTTCTTACTGATCTAATTTGCATTTGTTTGAAATCTGGGAGGCAGGGTAAGGGGTTACAAAGGCAGGTGTTTTCTGAGTTTTTTGTTTTCTTTTAAGTTTTGAAATAAAGATAAATGTTATAATGGAAGTTCATGTACATGCAAACTAGTAACAGTAATAGATGTGAGGAGGAAAAATATGTGGTATAGATTCATAATAAATAAAGAGGCAATTTGTCAGACACGGTAAGAAAAACCTCAGTGTTTGTGGAAGTAGATACAGGGGGTCTCTGGAGCTCCCTGCCTATCTCAAACAGGGATGTTTGTTCCAATTTTTATGTATGAATATGTTAGCCAGCTGGTATGAACCTGCCAGCTAGGCACAGGAAGGGATGACCTAGGCCCCTGGCTAACAAAACCATGGAGGCCTGAGAGTCTTCTCTTAGACAACAGATACTAAGACCTTTATCCTTGTATTTTATGTCCTTTTTCTCCTTCAAAGTGAAGTGGGGCCCACCTACACACTCTGGATTTTCTTCTTTTGTTTCCAACTATGTCTCTTATAAATTTAGTGCTAGTCATTCGGGAAGAATATCAAATATGGGAAGGCCATAGAAGTCTTCAGGGAAAAAGGCACACAGTTGCAAAATCTTAAGGTGCTTCTCAGTAAGCCATTACAGGCCCTGTGAAATGATGTCTACAAATTTCCAAGCTCACTTTCCTTTAAGTCATTTAATGTCTTCTCTTGAAACATCACTTATGGCTAGACAGATGTCTCACAGGGTAAGAGTACTTTCTTTATAAACATGAGGATCTGAGTTAAGATCCCAACATTCATTGAACAAACAAAGCATGGTCACACATGACTACCTGTAACCCTAGTGCTATGGAAACTAGAGATGGAAGCTTTCTGGAGCTAGTCTGTTGCCAGCATAGTTAGAACAACAACAGCAGCAGCAACAACAAAACCATAATTACTTCCAGGTTCAAGAAAAAGAATGTTCCTCAAAAGGATAAGGTAGAGAATGATACAGGAGGATAGTTGACACCCTCCTCCTGCCCTATACTTACTCACAGGCATGTGTGTACATGTGCATACATGCATGTTACATGCCTCCCTCAGTACTGTTAATAAATTTTATTAAGACTGACAGACACTGATTTCTGTGCAGCTTTCTAGAATGCCAGGAAATTTTGGATACTAGAAGTCTCATTCCATGTACACTGCTCTCATACAGCAATATAATTTGAGGGAGGTCCTTGGATATTATCCAGTTCCAGTCCCAGAGATGGACATCATATGAAGAGTGCAAAGTTAATTATGGAACCAAGGCTTTTTGCTCCTGGGCTTTGCTAGTGTATCCTAAGTACATTTCCTTCTAATCCATTTTAAACGCAGACAATTTGTGTTCTCCACTGGATGAAACACATACAAAACAGTGCATTCAGTTTTCCTATAGCCAAATGTGTCATAAACGCAATTTCTTCCTTCTATATCTGACTCTTTTTCTCTTACCGCATTTTCTTTTAAGGAAAACATGTGTCTCACTCTCTGGTCAGGATTCTTAGCTTCTCAGCTTGAGCATGAAGAGCTACAAACACAGAAGATGGGAAAACATTATGTTGGATAACCTCCACAGAGTCTTGATACATCCCATCCCATGTGTAGGAGTGTGTTAAAAAATAGTGGGAAATATAAAAAGACCGTGTCTGTGGTAATACATATGTCTGAGCTCTTTTCTAAAATGGAACGCCTTTATATCAGGTGCTAGGAAAGCCATGGTAAGGCCAATGCCCACACCATCTGAGCACTTCTCTCTAAGTGAGAAATGCTACAATATGGTATTCTCCTGTTATGTTTGAAGTAGGCTGAAATAAAACCAGGATCACTCTGCTGCCTTTTTCTTTTTAATGTATCATATTTTGCCCTGTTTCCTGGAGGGAAAGAAAAGACTGCATTTTATGTAGTCGTTACTAAATAAACATTCTTTGAATATTACTTCCTTTCACTATCTTTACAATCTTATGAAACTCAAGTGTTTCAAGTATGGATGATTTACAGTATCATAGTGCACAGTGCAACTTGGTAGAAATGAAATGTCTAGGGCTGTGAGATGGTCCAAAAGTTAAGAGCCCTTGCTGATCTGGGAAAGGATCAGAGTTTCATTCCCAGCACCCACACTGAGGGCTCATAACCATGTGTAACTCTAGATCCAGTAGATCTGACATCCTCTTCTGGTCTCCATGAGTACCTTTAATCAAAGTAAATTTTAAAGGAGTTAGTTATACCTAGGTGCCAACCTGGGAGTGGGAAGGAATTTTAGGATGTTCTCCTGGTGATTTGAAAGAATACTCACATTTACAACTTCTCTTGGGTTGTCACCAATGCTAGGAAAGTTAGCCAACTGCTCATTTAAAGTCACATATTTAGTTGTCACAAGAATCAGATTCAAGTCCAGTGTTTGTCAATTCCTGAGTCTATGGAGGTATGTATCTTCTCTTGCTAAAGTTCTAGAGAAGAGTAAGGGCTTGGGTGGCTAGAGCTAGGACAATGGAATCAAGGAGAACCTGAGGAGTGGGATGTGTTTAGGGAGGCAGATTAAGGAGCATAGATGAGGCACTTGTTTTGGATGGTATAAGGTCAGACTGAGAGGATGGGAAGCATTTGAATATCTGTTTGCATGATCAAAAGGCTCCACCAGGTAATGGCAGTGCTTCACAATGAATGCAAGTCAAGGCCACAGGAACTAGCCAGCACAACAAAATGTCTGCTGTCTGAGTCAAATTAGTAGTTAATCTTTAAATAATACTATGAGCCAGAAGAACTACCGCCCCCCCCCCCGTGTGTGTGTGTTCTTAACTATTGTAGGGGTCATCATTAACTACAGTTTCTAATAATGAGTTTGTGACACAGAGCAGTAAATTAACATTCCCAAGGCCATGTAGCCAACATGTGACAGAACCTAGTTATGCAGGAAAATCTCTGCTGGAGGAGAATTACTGCCCTGTTTCAACATGTTGCTTACTCTAATCTGTGGAGAACAGGAACCCCACACTCTTTGGTAGGATTGTGAAGCAAAAAAAGTAATGTGTTTACATGATACATCAGAAATCACACACAGTAAGAGCTGGAAAAACTATTGTGCTGTTAAAGTGGTTGTTGTCAAAGCATGAGGACTATGTTTGGAATACAGCACCCATATAAAAGTAGAGCAGAGTGGTGTGCTTTTGAGGCCAAGATGGGGAGGGAGAGACAGGAGGCTCCTTCTGGTTCTCTGGCCATTTAGTCTCTCTAAATTAATGGGTTACAGACACAGTGAGGAAACATCCCAAAATAAAAATGATGTGTAGTGTGATTGAAGAAGACCTGTAACACTGATCTCTGTCCTCCACATGCTCAATACACATATTCACATTTATCTTCAACCACGCATACGTGCAACAATAAGAACAGAGGTTTCCATCCATGCTGCTTATTGTCACAACTTGTAAAGAACATATTGAGACTCAGAACACATTGGGATCTAAGATTTTCTGGGGGACTCTTGGCCTTACCTAGTTCTCAGAGATGCTTGTGGGAGGGAAGAACTTTATAATTAGCCAAGAATAAACTGTTCTATGTAGAAAGAGTCAGAGACTTCAGTATGGGTACTCCATCTGGAACTCCTCAAGGACAAAAAAAGAAAGAAAGAAAGAAAGAAAGAAAGAAAGAAAGAAAGAAAGCAAGCAAGCATTCTTGTGCCTTGGTAATAGTTGAGAATGTAGCTGATTGGTGGACACAGTCAAGAACTTCAGATAAGATTATAATTATTTTTATTATTTCTTCTTTTTCATTTTTTATTCATTTGGTCCTTATCCATCTCATTTCTCTTCTTTTTCCTTCTCTTTCCTTTTGAGAAGGGATCTCATGATTTGTAAATATGGTCCACATGTCACTCTCTAGCTAAGGTAGGACTGGAATTAAATTCATAGTAATATTTCCACCTTAGCTTACAAAATTCTACAATTTTAGGCATGAGTTATTATGCCTTGTTAAGAAACAGAATTTAACCAAATAATTATGGAAACAATCCTCATTTTCCAAGTTGGACAGGCAACATGGTATAAATACATGAACATTAGGAGACGATGTGAGATGAGGGCCAGAGTACATTGAATTCAGGAAGAGCAGTTTTAAATATTCCTCTTTGAACTCTAGAAACAGTTGTTCAGATGTCTGTAGAGAAAATATCTTGTGTTATATGGTTGTATCACCTATCAATTAAAAAGCCTACTGCCTATGGCTTAGTCAGAAAATAAAATGTGGGAAGTCTAGGAAGGAGAAAGAGTTCTGGGAGAGAGCCAGGGAAGATGTGGGAAGATCATGGGAAGATGTGAGAAGATGGGCTCATGGTAGCTGAGTACAGATAACCAGCCATATGACAAAATTTAGATTAAAATAAACAGATTAAGTTATAATTCTATGGAGAGAAAAGCCTAGCTATACGGCCAAGGTATTTGTAAATATATTTTTAGTCTGAGTCTTATTTGTGGTACCATGAGGCTGGGAGGAAGACCCCAGGCCTAACTTCTACAGAAGACACCATCAATCACTATCAATGAACTGAGACCGAGCAAGTCTGGTAGAGGGCTCTTTACTGTGTTCTACCTGGGTGTTCTGTCTTCTTTGAGCCTGAGGGGCTTAGGTGCAGAGTTCTGTTCTTCTTTTGTTTTATATTAGAATGAGGGACTCAGCTAAAAATAAAATTTCTATGTGTCCTTATAATTGTCACCTTGATAGAATCTAAAGATATCTAAAAGACAAGCTCTCAGCATGTCTGTAAGAAAATTTCTAAATTGAGTTAGTTGAGATAGGAGGACTCATTATGAATGGGAATACCACTATCCCATTGGTGAGGGTCATGAACTGAATGAAAAATGCGACAGTGATTGGAGCACTAGTTTTCATCCATTTCAGCCTCCTGACTGCACATTAAATGTGACCATCTACCACATGCACCTGCTGATATGACTACCTCATTATGGTGATCTGTACCCTCAAACAGTGATCCAAAATAAACCCTGCCATCTTTATGTTGGTTTTGGCAGGTATTAGGTCACTGTGGTGAGACAAATGACTTGCATACTATGTTTTGTCAAATTATGAGTACACACAGAGCTCCTATGTCTGGACTAGTGTTCCCTACTTCCTTTTCACTCTCCTGAAATACTTTACTGGCTACAGTGGTTAAAGCCTTCTGGTAATTAGTTCCTACTCTCACATACTTTACACTTACATTTGCCAAACATGAAAAATAAACTGGCTTGTATGTTCAAACTCAACACCAGAATAGAGGTTGGATATTTCAGCTGGCAATTTTGTGAGTCCCAAGTGTATGAAAATGACAGAAGGAATACACATTGTAAAAGCCACTCCAGTCACCAGGCTTGCTTAAGTTAAGCTAAAACTCTGTAGTGTGTTGTGTGTGTGTGTGTGTGTGTGTGTGTGTGTGTGTGTGTGTGTGTGTGTACTTTTATACTGGCAGAGAGAGGATGAAAACCAGTTGTCAGTGGTTTGAATAAGTAGTAAAGAGATTAGCACAAATTACGGTTATTTTCAGTAATATTAAATAATACCCCCAACACTTCCAGTATCTCAGAACAACAGGAGGTCAAGTGATAGAAAAGAGCTGCACATTCTCAGAGTTTGAGGTAGAGTCCATTGTGTATTTTCTTCTAATATGCACTCAACACAATTAAGCAGTGACACATAAGAAGAGGTTCCAAGAATAAGATGCTATGTGCATTATTGTTTCTGTAAATGGAGATAGGGAGGAGTTCAGTCAGCAAAATGCTTGCCAGTATAATCTTGAGACCTGAATTGGAGTCTCAGAACCCTCTTAAATGTGCCAAATGCAGTGGCATCCTTGAAAACTCAGCTTTTTCCTTGTTTGACTAAGTGTCGTTTAGTGTCCAGCTGTAATAATTATTTGTACTCTGCATTAGACTGTTCTTGATGTCAAATACTGCTTTTGTTCTGCTGAGTGCAGATGCTTTGACATGCATCATAATTTGAAGACTTTTGACTTTAACAGCATTTACTTTTGGTAGTTAGAGATGAAGCACACCCAAATATTGCACAAGTAAACATGATCCTTTGGTGCTGGATATAGTATTTACTCAAGATAAAGAATAAACTTAGAAAAAATTGGTATCTACCTAAAACTGTTCACATGGAGAGAGGGAGGGAGGATAACCAGTTGGCCCAATTTTGAACACATAGTAAGGAAAGCAACACACATAACTGAAGTTTCATTGCTAGTAAATAATTCCCACACATCTACAGCATGCTAGAACTAAAGTGGAGCTTGAGAAAGTGGCACATTCTCACAGCTCGAGCCAGAGTCTGTGATATGCTTTCCTGTGATATATACTCAACACAACTAAATGATGACCTGCCTTCTATGAGTTAGGAATTCATCCTTTCACCTCTTCCTCATCTTGAATACTTCCTATATAGTTAGTGCAAGATTTTGCTCCACTTTAAAACTAAGAATACTTAATAAAAGTGCTAACAGTGCCAGCTATTAGTATTCTGTAAACTCTAGCTACTGAGAATATTTTTGTTTAGCAAGGTGATGATAAAATTAGACAAACAAGCCACAGCAAAGTATCTGAGCAATGCAATCTATAAATAATACATTGTATGGAAGCACACTAGCATGATATCCTTATTACAATCTTATGCTTTAAGAAAATAAATGGGACATGTCTGGAGTGTGGAGAGAAGACAGCTGAGGGGATAAAAAAGAAACAGACAGTGCTTGTAACAAATGCTAAGGATGTGACTGGTCTTCCCATAATGAGACATGGGGCGAGTACACTGAGAATCCATGCAGCTCCTGGATGCCAGATTGGCAGCTATGAAGTTGGCTCTGTTTGCCTGGAGGCACAAGCTGTGGCCCTGAAGGGTGCTAACAGGTTTGTGCCCCTGTCTGCTTTATCTGAAAATGGAATAACCATGGAATACAATTATTTCTTCAGTGCATAAAGCAAGAGTTGAATTATATAAACATCTTTTTCTCATCTTTATCAAAAGTACCTCTGTTATTCATTTATTTGTTGGCTATGACAGACTCCACCAACTTTCTGGTCTGAAAAATTACTTCTAATGTTTACCAAATGTGGTTTAGCATCTGGGGTGTGTGTGTGTGTGTGTGTGTGTGTGTGTGTGTGTGTGTGTCTGTCTGTCTGTCTGTCTGTCTGTCTTGTCTGTCTGCCTAGGCATGTGTTCACATGTATGCACATATATCTGAAGGTCCAAGGTCAATGCAAAATGTCTTTCTCAGTTGCTTTTTCTTCCTTACTCTTTTGAGACAGGATCTCTTATTAAAGTTATTTATAGCTTACTAGCTTCACTATACTGTCTGCCTAGGAAGCTCCAGGGATCCTCCTGCCTCTTCTTCAGTGATATAATTCCGTATGGATGCCACCATGTGAAAATTTTACATAAGTTCTGAGGATCCTCATGGCTTCATAGCAAGTACTTAACTGACAAATCTATATCCCTAGTCCATAAAATCCCATTAAAAAGGATGAAAACATAATGACAAAAGAATATAAGAGATGGGTGATTTTTTATCCTCTTCAAAGTGTTTTTTTTTTTTCTTATCTTTTCTGGTTTTGGTCAAAGTTAGAGCACTTAAATATAGTAAAATAAAATGATAGGACAGATTCAATGCTACACATAGCCTATTATCTACTAATTATGTGGCCCAAACCCTTGAGACACTGTACTGAAATATAAACATAAACTCTTCTCATTTTACAAGGGAGAAAGCTAACATTGACAGGTGTTAAATGGCTTTATCAAAATACATAGATAGCAAATATTTTCATTAGAAATTTAACAGACTCCTGAGATCCTTTGAAACTTCTAAAATGTTTCCCCTTGAAAGTCAAGCTACACACTGAATAGGTCTTTATGAATCATCTGGTTGATACAGGATGCCATCTACACAAAGCTATACTATGCCTAAAAAAATGCTGATGTCAGAGGAAGGACATGTCACTTAAAAAAATAAAAGCATGAATAAAGAAAAGCACATGTATAGAGATGATTGGTCCAAGGATCTAAGCAAAAACTTTGCTCATAATGAATGTGTAAAATAATGTCAGCCTATTCTCAATAAAAATATCAAATAAGAGACAGTAGGACAGGATCAGTTGCACACATTTGTATTCATATAATGGGGCAAAGTAGATGAAAATCTCTCTTGTGGTTTGAATGGAAACTGTTTCACACAGGGTCCTCACCTGTTCAGAAGCCTTCTGTGATATTTTGTGAGGCAAAGACCAGCTAGATGAAAGTGGATCACTGGGGAGGGCCTGTGATATTTGATAGCCAAGGCCACTATCTGTTCACATTCACCCTCCTGTGGTTGCAGTTTGTCCACTCTTTGCATGCTGTCTTCTCTGCCACGGTTGAATCGATCCCCTTGAACTACAAACCAGATAACGCTTTCCTTCCTTATGTAACTTAAATATGGTGTTTCCTCAGCATCTGGGAGGTAACTAATATAAAGCACAGGTAGGTTTTCAATCCAGTATTTGCTTTGAAGGATCAAGTACTAAAGAATATTGGCTAAACTATTCATTAAGATGTTTTATTACAAGGGAAGTGTTCTCTTTTATGCAGAAGTGAATGCAGTCATTAGTGATGATTATGAACTTAAAATACAGTTATTGAAATAAGAAACTGATTTTTAAAAATTTATTCAGTTTTAATAAGCTAAAATTTTGATTGACATCCAACTTAGAAACTCTGGAGCTATCCTGAATCTGACCTCAGGTCTAATTCACAGCCTTTTTAATATTTTGCAATTTCATAAAGTGAGAAAAACATATTACCAATCTTAGTAAAAATATTGAGTCCCAGTGAAATTATAACTTTCAGAATCATCTTGTATACTGTGAATTTTGTATCCAAATCTTGTATCTTCTGATATTTGTTTGCACAGATCTTAATGCTGGTGACTGGTGCTCTTATAAATCTATAAATGGTGAATTTTAGGGCTTGTGAGTTGTGGTTCTTACTTGTTGATGAGTTCTGAGGTAATTACCATTCATAGAGTCTCCATAAAAAGCCTGGTGGCTTCAGGTGGTGTGTGTATCTGTGTGTGTGTATGAGTTTGTGTGTATCTCTGTGTATGTAGTTTAGAGGTTGACATATATCATACTATTCTTAGCTCATTTTTCAAGACAGTGTCTTTCAGTGAATGTGTAGTGCTCCTAATTGAACAGACTAGTGATCTGAAAACACCGGGTATCTTTTTAACCCCAGAATTATAGGTGAGTGATGCCACATTCAGCTTATTCTTTGAGTGATTTCTAGAAATCTTCGTGTTATAATTTGCTCACGGAATCATCTCCCTAGCCCTTCACCTGGACCTTTGTACTAGAACAAATGAAAACTTGGCTTGCCTGATCAAAGGTAATAACCTACCACATACTTTAATCTTATACATAAAGTAATCCTAAAATCTGGTACCAATAATTTTGCCTATTTACTCCATATACTAGAATGCTTAAAAATAATTAGGAATTTTTTTTTAATCTATAGTTTTGTAAACTAAATTCCTAGACTTTCAGATTAAGTTTGTTTGGGATTGAGACTGGGTTTGTGTTGAGTCATACATCCTAGCAGGTCAGTGGGTCATTTAGAAATACTGAGTCAGCAGTTAAAACACATTAGTCTATTGAGCACATCATAATTTTGGCTCATCAAAAATATTTTCCCTATGTAGCAAGGAACCAGATTCCTTGCCTGATGCTATCCCTGATCTATAAAAAATATTCATTTATTCAAAAAAGTTTGAGAAATGTCAATGTAATAAAAGTTAAATGATTTCTTTTTGCTGGAAGATTGTGTGTGTGTGTGTGTGTGTGTGTGTGTGTATTGTACAATGTACATTTCAAATGCTTATAAACTGTAAGATGGAAAGTCTTTGGAAGCAGCCTTCAATTTTGTAAACACATCTGATCACTATAATGCTTAATATTGATTTTAAATAAGGCAGAATCTAAATTCATGTAGGAAACAATCATGTGAGCATGTCTGTGAGCAACTTTCTAGATCAAGCTAGACGAGGAGTACCTGTCTTGGATATGATCAGCACTAGTACCCAGAGTGGGTCCTGAAATTAAGAAGTAGAAGGAAGCTGCTCACTATTGTATATCAGTCTGCTTTCTGACTGCAGATGCTGTTATGACCTGCTGCTTCCATGTGTTGCTGTACTTCCCCTGCTACAATTGATTGTTCCCTCACACTGAGACCAAATAAACCTTCCTCTCTTAGCAGAATTTTTCAAGTGGTTTGTAATTGCCACTTGTGGAAGGAAATGACTAATGCAGCTACAAAGCCCTTCTCTAGATGAAACTGCTGTTTGGCATGTTTCTCAAAACCTTGCTCTAGATTTCCTAAATCATCACACACACCAAGCAACCTTGGCTTTCCCTCTTGTCACAAACACTGCAATGAAGGGAACGCTGCTGTAGGTAGACACTGGATTTTCTGTCCGCTTCTCTGAAAAACAAATGCATCTGTTTTTTTCCCCTCTTTTCTCATGTTTCTTCCTTCCAGTTTGTCAAACTTGGGATTTTGATGTGTTCATTTGAAGAATATCAGTTGTCTGCTTGGTTTCTACTATGGTAAATCCCTAAGTGACTCTTGAGCTCTGAGACTTACTTTTCTGCACATCATGATACTGTCTTACAAAGTTGTTTTATTGATCTGTTAGAATAATTCCTGTAACTGACTTTACTAAGTTAACTCTACCGAGTGTATGAACACATGGCAGAAACAGTGGCTTTGTTTTACATATGATAGTATTACATAATAGAAGAAAGCTGAATCTATCAACTCAAGGTTGCTGAGGTAACCAACACCAACAGGTTATGCATCAACCTCAGTCAGTGGTACTAATAATGGTGATGATGAATTGGATACAGATTCCAGCCAGTGTTTGGGATCAAGGGAAAAAACTTGGTGAGTGAGATAGGCAGCAGAGGCCTGAGCCACAGAAAAGACAGAATGAGAAGTTAACTTTCTTAGCCTCTGAGAGGAAAATTTTAAATGAAAATGAGAGGAGACCCCTGCCAGCTAACAGTAGTCACAGGACATTCCATTACAAATGAGGGAAAATACAACTAATAAACTGTTAAAGACTGAATCTCTGGGGTGGGTAATGAATGTTGAAGCTAAAATGATGGATTCTCTTTGAAAGTGAAAGATAATGATCATAGGAAATTGTGCGTTTTTGTGTTGCCGTTGGTAACTGTGGGAAGACTTATAGAAGGATTTCTAATTTGTGGTATATGTATGTGGGTATGTCTTATATATTTGTATGTATAGGTACATATGCATGTGCACACATATTTATATATTAGAGGAGGGTGTCATATGTAGTTTTCTGTCACTCTACATCTGATTCCCTTGAGACAAGGTCTATCACTGACTCTGGAAATAAGCTGGAAGCCAGCAGGTCCCAACAATCCTCCTGTTTTTGTCTCCAACAGCACCAGTGTTATAGGTGCATGTATCTATAATCAGCTTTACTTTTTACTGGGTGCTGGGAATTCAAACTTAGAAACCTTCTGTGGCTGACAAGCAAGTGGTCTTGCCTGCTGAATCACTGGGTCATGCTTCACCATTACTAGATTTATTTCTACTTGATGTAGGATCAAGTCATTTGGGGAAAAACCCCATCAACTAAGAAATGCCCCCATCAGACCATGCTATGATACATTGTTTTGATTTATGACTGACGTGGGATGGAGGTAATTCACTGTGGGAAGTGCCACACCTGGGTTTGTGGGTCCATTCAAGGTGCTACAAGAAAGCAGACTGAACAAGCCATGAATAACAAACCTGTAAGTAATACTCCTCCATGGTCTCTGCACCAGCTCTTTTATCCAGGTTTCTCTCCTATGTGAGTTCTTGCCCTGACTTCCTTCTGTAATGGGGTAAGAATTATAAGATAAAATAAACTCTTTCCCTCCCAAGTTGCCTTTTGTCATGTTTTGTCACAGTAATAGAAACTCTAAATCAGACACTGTTTCTAGGGGGATCTTGAGTTTTCTGTGGTATAGACACCAGAATCAGTCTGATTCTTGTGTTCTCAAAAGAAAATAATTCAGAAAATACATGCTAATAAAGCAAAAGGTTGAAAAAATTGGAATAAAACACATCTTCATGATAAGAGAATACAGATGAAGCAGGGAAAATCCTGATTCTGGCAAGCATGAGGCTTGCATTTCTGATCTGTGTGTTGTCCCCTCTTGTGTGCCTCATCCTTATTAGGTATTGTCAGGGAAGGGGTACACATTTTTGGAAGCAGATTTTACTCAGAACTCAAATTGTTAGAAGTGGATGTATATTCTGTATAGGGGTTTAAAAACCTATACGAAGTTGAAAAGTTCACTAGAGAAAAGGGGAATAGCAAGCTGTGCATGCTCCCTTGGAGAGGAAGCCAGGTTTGAGTGACCCAGGTAGAGTTAGTTCATCACCATCTTTCTTTCATTATATCCTGTTGTAATAACTTCCATCTCTCTATCCTGTTTAGGGGACGTGACCTGGCCCAGGTGGGGTTGGTATCACTGATGATTGTTCTTTATATTTTCTTTAAGTGCAGGGGGCTGTGATTAGTCAGTCCTTCCTAGAGATAACTCTGAACCCACATTACCACAAGTTTTGGGATTTTTTTTATTCTTTATTGCCTTACTTTGCCAGCATGGACTAGTCCATGCATCCATCCAGACCAAAGTTCAATGTTCTCCAAATCTTAATGTGTGGGAAGAGCTATTTTTATAGTGGATGCCTCGGCTGCAGAGTTCTCAAGTAGCATATTGACTACTGCAGTGATTTGCACAAGAATGGACTCAATAAGTTTATACATTTTAATGCTAGTTACCAGATAGTTGAAATTTTGGGAAAGTATTAGGAGATGTGGTCTTATTGGAAGAGGTGTATCACTAGGGGTGGGTTATGGAATTTCAAAACTCCAACTCATTCCAATTTCCCAAGTTCTCATTCTCTCTCTCTCTCTCTCTCTCTCTCTCTCTCTCTCTCTCTCTCTCTGTGTGTGTGTGTGTGTGTGTGTGTGTGTGCCTTGTGGTTGTTATTTGAACATGTAAACTCTCAGCTACTGGCCCAGCCTGCCTGCTCCCCTGATCCCCACTCTGATAGTCATGGACTCATGGTATAAAACTGTAAGCTCCAAATAAAGTCTTTCTTTTGTAAGTTTCCTTGGTCATGGTGTCTCATTACAGTGATTCTTTTATTGGATATTTTATTTACATTTCATATGTTAACCCCTTACCCCATTTTCCCCCAACCCAGGAACCCCCTATCTCATCCCCCCTCCTCCTGCTTCTATGAGGAAGAGCCCCCACCCACCAACTCCCACATCCCCACCCTCAAATTCCCTGACACTAGGCATCCAGCCTTCACGGGGCCAAGGATCTCCTCTCCCACCTATGCCCAACAAGGCCATCCTCCCCTACATATACAGCTGGACCTATGTGCTCCCAGGCTAGTGGTTTAGACCCTGGGAGCTCTGGTTGTTTGGTATTGTTGCTTTCCTCATGGGGCCCGCAAATCCTATCAGCTCCTTCTCTCTAACTCCTCTGTTGGAAACCCCTTGATCAGTTCAATGGTTAGCTGTGAGCATCTGCCTCTGAATATGTCAGACTCAGGCAGACCTCTAAGGAGACAGCTATATCAGGCTCCTGTCAGAATGCACTTCCTGACATTCACATCAGCATCTATCTTTGGTGACTGCCTACGGGATGGATACCCAGGTGGAATGATCTCCAGATGGCCTCTCCTTCAGTTTCTGTCCCACGTTTTGTCCCCATATTTGCTCCCTTGCATATTTTATTAATCCTTCTAAAAAAGGACTGAAGTACTCACACTTGGTCTTTCTTCTTTATGAGCTTTATGTGGTCTGAGAATTGAATCTTGGTTATTGCAAGCTTCTGGGCTAATATCCAATTATCAGTGAGTGAATACCAATAAACTCTTCTATAAGTTGCCTTGGTCAGGGTGTCTCATTACAGTGATTTGACTAAGGTACTCATTCAGGACCCTGAAAAGCAGCAAAGTAAACGGGATAACCAGAAGCCCTGGAAGCCCTTACGCTAGTGAAAAGCAAGTCCCAGGCTCAGCATGTGAGTGTAGGATGTGTGTTTGTATGTGTGATTTGTGGTCTGTGGTGGTGCATGTGTGTGTGGTATGGAGTATATGTATATTTGTGTGTCTCATGTGTGCTGTGTGTGTTTATATATTTTGTTCTCCTACTGTTGAGAATTTTTACCCCATGTTTGAGTGATATTATATATATATATATATATATATATATATATATATATATATACACACGTATGTGTATGTGTACGTGTACATGTATATGTATGTATATGTATATAATGTTATTTTCCTAAAGTGATTTAAATTGGGGGTTTGACAATTTCTATTTAAGCTTATTAATGAGACTCATTAGGCCAAAAGTTTACACTTTTAAACACTGAAGTCTCTAAACAAGTCTAAAAACAAAAATTATAATCATGTGACAGAAGAGTTGATGTTGTCTTTTCTCTCTCTCTGTCTCTCTCTGTGTCACTGTCTCTGTCTCTCTCTCTCTCTCTCTCTCTCTCTCTCTCTCTCTCTCTGTGTGTGTGTGTGTGTGTGTGTGTGAGAGAGAGAGAGAGAGAGAGAGAGAGAGAGAGAGAGAGAGAGAGAGAGAGAGAGAGAGAGATACTTGTATAATGGGTGCTTAGCATGCTCAAGACAATGGGCAGAAACCGTAATATGTCAAGTGTAAAACATCCACCTTTGTTTTTGCCATAACCTTCATGGTTAATTGACAGATTTTACTTCATACAATATTCAGTCTCTTCTGAGAGAAGATACAAAATCAGGAACCCAAAGTGCTGTTAGCTGTCTATGTCTTGAACAATTAATAACTGTTACTGGAGTTATTAGATTCAGATATGGAATCTTTTATTAGATATTTTATTTACACTTCAGATGCCATCCCCTATCCCCATTCCCCCCCCACCCCCCTTAAGAAACCCCTATCCCATGCCCCCTTTTCCTTTTTGCATTTATACAATTTTTTTTAAAAAAATGTTAATCATAGGCTTTATAAGTTTGGAATTGTTCAATCAGAGGTGTAACCCACTGACCGACCTAGATATAACAACTATCTTTGACTGGTGGAGATACATGAATGTCTGCCTCCCTGTCTCCCCCCTCTTTCTCTCTTTCATCACCTAGCTTCTCCTCTCCTTCTTCTTCTCCTCTTCTTACTCCTTTTCTTCCTCTCAGTACTCCTCCTACCTTAGCTCCTCCTACACATCACCCCTTCCTGTTAAAATGAAACTTTTCTCTCAAAATACAATTAGAGCATAATTATGCCAATTTGTACTAGTGAGGTACAGGATAGTCCTAATACCCAGTCCATCCTTTTGTTGACTAATAGCTGACTAGAAAGCCAGGTTTAGCCAACCATCTTCAATTGGCCAGTTAGACCAACAAGTCATAATAAAAGCAGAAAAGGGAAATATACTCTATTTAGCCACAATGGAAAGAGGAGAGAAGTCATTTACCCTACATTCCCCAAGACTTTCCTTAAAATCAATCATTACATGAGATTTAGGTTTAAATTGAAAGCAAGAGGAATATATATATATATATATATATATATATATATATATATATATGAATGAATTCCCTTTGTCAATGTTTAATTCTTGTACAACCTGTTTCTGCTTCAATGTACCTGTAAGGTGGCCCAATGAGTTGCAAATCTTTCTAGAGGAGAAAAGTTCCTCCTCTAGCCTTAACTGCCAACTTAGTCTTTCCTTCTCTCTGCAGGCAATTCCTAGGAAAATCCCAATTCCTTTGGTTCCATTGTTTATGGTAGACAAACACAGTCACAATATCCTTGGAATGTTTTCATTCCTATTAGCACCATATGCTACCTATGTGGTTTAGTTCTCTGCTTTTCTTAAATCTCAATGGCAAATCTGCACCAAAGCAGACAGGAGGGATTGCTCAGGCCAGGGAGCCGTTTTCTCTGCTCAGGTACATAAGAGATTAGTAATATGTCAATGAGTTAACTAGGTTAGCCATGTGTGAAGAGCTGTCTTTTTCTCCATAAGTTGCAAAAAGAAAGAATTTTTAGAGGAATAAAAATCTTAAAGTGTGTGCCTATGTGAAAAGATACCTGGCATACAGTTACAATGAATTCACACATGTTCACATTCTACAGGACACTATAAAATTCTCACAAGGTGTGAATGTCATGTTTATCTGAATTTTACAAATGATGAAACTGATCTACAGAAAAGCATAAATAATTTCAACTATTCATTGCATTGGGATTTGAGCTGAGTTCCAAGATTTTTCTCCCTGGAATACACTAGAAAGTCCCTGGCCAGCACCAGCCCCATCACCACTCTCAGCAGGTGCTCTTCTCATTATTGTGACAAAATGCATAACAAAACTAAATTAGGGGAGACAGTTATGATTTGGTTCACGGTATAATGGCAAACAGTCCATTCTGGTGGGAGAGGAAATGACAGCAGGATCAGGTGGCAACTATTCACATTGTATCCACAGCCAGTAAGCAGAAAGTGAAAAGGCAGTGGGGCTGAGCTGCAAAGCCTGAAGGCTTATCCTAGGAACCCACTGCCTCCATGGATACTGGACTTCCTAAGGTTCCACAACCTTTTTCAACATGACCATCAATCAGCTAGAGACCAAAAGCTCAAACACATAAGCCCACGAAGAACATTTCCCACTTAAGCCATAGTAGTGACCCTGTCTAAGTGCACCAATACTGCATCCTGTGGCCTAGCCCCTTAACTTTACACTTTCTAGCACTACATTAAGTTTTTGTCATATCATATGACCTTTGAAGTTAAAAAAAGGAAAACAACCTGAGAGTTGTTTAAAATTAAAAAAAAAAAAAAATAGTTGGCCTCTGGTATTCACTCTTACTACCATTCTAGAGGCTGTAGCAGTGACCTCAGTTGCTGTAGCTATGGAGAAATATCCAGAGAGATATTAGGTCATGGAAAAAGGAATTAAAGCAGAATAGTTGTAGAAGTAGAGACAGTTTTGGAAGAATGAGAGCTCTTCCAAATGCAGAAGTGAGCCAGAGTGTTGGGAAAGAAAGGACGTTGGAAGACCAATAGCCTGGACTAGGAGCATGTGACAGTTTCTAGCACAAAGTATAGCTCCCCTGCACATCTTCCTCTGTTTATATGCAGGGGAATTTTCTTGTTCATGTTCTCTACCGTTCATGTATTCCTGATGGTAGAAGATTTCCACTTTTTTCTCTGTCATTTCAAAAATTATGCTAATATTTTAAAAATATTTTGAATTTATTTTGTGTATTACATGTGTGTCTGTTTGTGGGTATGTTTGTCTACTGGAGACATATATATGGGTTATGAGTAGTCTGGTGTGGGTGCTGGAACCTAATGTAAGTTCTCTGAAAGAGCAATACATGCTTTCAACTTCTGAGATAACCATCCCTGTACTAATATGCTACTATTGGTGCCTTTTTCTCATTTCTCCTCTCCTTCTACACAGCCAGCAAAGTCAGAATAGCACTAATACTATTAAAATATAAAAACTTTTAAACTAACAAACAAATAAAGAGAAAGTTAAAAGAATCTGCATAATGAAATCTTTAAGACACCTACAGTGCCCTAGTGTAACCCTACTCATCTAAGCTTCTTTGTTTGCACGGACTTTAATAATTTTTATGACTACTTTGAACTATTAAAGGTTGAACCTAAGGCTCCATAAATAAATTGAAAAGGCTCTACTGCTGAGCTATCTTTTTTCCATATTTTTATTTTGAGACTATGTATTACTTCATTTCCATTTACCTTAAGCTCCCTTCAAAGTAGCTGAAATACAGTCCTATATCTATGGGACATTCTTATTTAATTTTTCTTTCATTCACTAAAATCATTTTATTCTGTCAAATAATATTCTAAGACTATATACAGCAGATAAAAACAATTATTGAGGATTAAGTTACACATTTCAAAACCTGGCTTATAAAATCAAGACCTCTGTGCATGTGAGAGGCACACTGTTCTCTTAGCATTGCATTTGGCTTATAGGTTTCCATTGGTGAATACTAAGAACACTGTGACTTGCAACGATAAGTTGCTTTCTTCTGCTAATAGTTCCATCCACCTTATTTTTCAGCAGTTATTTTTCAATATAACTGGGTTGAAGGCTTTTAAAGTAGGTCTGAGTATTTCTTTAATTTAGACTGAGAATGGGGTATATTCCTTGTAGATACATAATAAAGACTGAAGTCAATGTTCTTATTCTCAGTAACATGGCATTGTTTTATTTTCATGTTCACCCCTTCCCTTGTTCTTGCTTCATCCTTATGCCATGCAAAGATCATGTAGCAGGAGAAAGTTCCATGGCCAGGTTTACTGGTATGGGAATGGGGAAAAGTCATACTTTTACTGTGTATAATCTACCTGCGGGAGCTCAAGCAAAACCTGTGACTCATGATTTGTGAATGTGAAATAGTTCCCATCCAAAACATATATGCCAAAAAGTCCCAAACTCCATAGTGAAGGTAAGAGAAACTTACTCTAAACGCCTCAAGGGTTTTCCCCAAACATACAATGAACATATTGTATAAAACTGCTATATCTAAAAGTTAAAAAAAGGTTAAATCTTATGAAATCAGATTTGAACAAGGACAAAAACAAGATAGGAGTAAAAGGAAGTAAAAAAAAAATATTTTCTCTAAATCTGGAATCTAATAGCTTGGGTAGAAGATAGAAATGCACGTATAAACATGTAAATACATTTTACACAATTTATGAAATATGAATCATTGGTAGAATGGAATAAAGTAATGTTATGCAAAATACTGATAAATTTCAAAATATGCTAAACAAATGAGATTCTTTTAGCAAAAGACTGTATATCACATGATTCCATTGATGTAAACTGTTTCAATAGGGAAAACTTTTGAAAATGGAAAAACAAACAAAAAGAAATGTAGGGACCATCTCTGTTGCGGTAAATCTCTTGCCCATAGGGAGTCCATAGAATAACGACACAAGTCAATAAGTATCAAATGAATGCTGCATGCCTAGATTGGGCAGATTTACCATTAAACTACACTATTCCCCGGCTATGAGAGCTCTTAACAACTTGCGGTTTCCTAGGTCAAGGTCTTCTTCGTCTTCTCTCTCTCCACCAACTGCCCTCTAGCTTCGACCAACTGCCAACTCCGCGCCACCCTCCTTCTTCTCTTCTCTTGGCTCTCCTCGTCTTCCCCTTTTCCTGCCTCTGGCTCCTCCCACTCCTCTTCTACTGCCCAATCACTGGCTGTAGCCTTTATTTAACAAATTTGATTGGACAGAAGGTTTATAAGATTCACTCCTCCTTTGCAGCCCCTCCCAGGAGTGGAGTTACCCTGACAACAAGAGGCTAGGGCTATCCACCACATTTCCCCCTTTTTGTCCAATAATAAAAAAAAATTTTTTTTCTTTTCACATATTAATTGAACACTAGCTATTTTACCATGTTGTGTTTGTTAAAGTACAAGATAAACCTAACACCCAGTCCATCATTTTTGTTAACTAAATAGAACCTTTGCCATCTCTCTCAATTAAAAAACTTAGTTCTGAACCTGGCTTATTTCCTGTCTTCAAAATGAATAGCATCTGAAAATCATCTTCTCAAAGTAAATAGCCTGGGTTGGCTGTGAGATTATAAATCTTCAACCCCATCAGAAATCCAGGATGACTAGTTAATTAAAGATATGGGAAGCACAAAGCGTGGCTTCTAAAACTCAGCCAATTTAAATAGACCACTGAACATCTAGACAGCTCCTTATTTCAAAATGTTGGAGCATCTGGTCTTCAGCCTTCTGGCCCAGGAATCATCTGACAGACCTAGTAATGCAGAATTACTAAGGGCTGATTACTCTGTCTTGGCAGATATAATCAGTCGACTATTCTGCAAGTGTGTTTCTTTTTTGCACACTATTTTGTCTGTAGATTAAAAGAGGCAATTCTTGCCTAGTGGCTGTCATACCACAACTGGTATAACTCCAAAGATGCTCAATTTCTTCTTAGAATCCAAGACTGGGAAGCTGTCAGGATCAGATAGGTCTCCAATAAAATAAATGTTTATATCAGAATGTTTGTAATGTCAATTCTATGGATTTCTGACGTTTTTGAAAATCAACTATGTAAGGCAATCTGAACAGTTGTCTGTTAATTCCTTTCCACTAATTTTTTTTTTTTTTGATTAAAAAGGACTGGGTCTAAGCCTTGTATTTCTAAATAAGATATATAGGTACAATGCCTACATGAGAGTAATATATTAATATAAATTCCATATCAATGTAAGAGATTATAATTTCAACCTTGTAATTATTATAAAGATTTCTTACCAATGTAAGATATACCTATTTTTTTTTAACTGAGTCTAAGCCTTGTATTTCTGTATGAGTTATACAGGCACAATGCCTATATAAGAGTAAAATATTAATCCCACTTAATTTCTGAGATTTAGCTCTCTAATTCCCTTCCTGTCTGAAGCTACATTCGTAAAGTATTCCTTAAATTACAACACATGTATAATTTACAAAGTAACCAGAACCATCCACCCCAAACTAAGGAACTGGGGCGATGATCTCCTTTTGTCTGCTTCCAGCTGAATTGGGGTGAAGAATTCCCATCTGGGGGCCCAAAGGGAAACAGGAAAATTGGCTTAGTCAAAGGAGAGCTAGCTTGCATCATTTGCCTTGAAGTCACTGTGTACTGAGAAAGTTCATAGCAAAGCTGACACCATAACTGTTACAGTCAGAAAGGTTGGACAGGCAAGCTAGATGTTCTAGAAAAGTTCTGGAAGCAAGTCCTTAAAAGAAGCGGCTTCGATGCAGTTGCAGTAGAATCAAGCATGAAGCTGGAATAGGAGGTCCTAGAGACTCAGAATCCCCGAGTATAAATCATGCTAGGGCTGAGTTTCTCTTCTTTCATCCTGTAACATATAAAACTTAAAAGCAACAGGTAGTTTTATAAAAACATTCACGTGGAACATGTAGGGCACACAGCTTTGTCAATGAAGATCAATAAAGAAAGGCCACTGCCCTCTTCAGGTTAGTTTGATTACTTAATCAAACTATATATAACTTAAATACATGCCCTCATAAAGGATGGCATGTATTAAGTCATGAGAAATTATTACCCAATTAAATGTTCTTGGCTTTGTATTGACATTTTAGTCCCAGACAGTTAAGTCCACATAAGAGACATAACACCATATATACATCACCCATTTGGTTGGTTGAGTTAGTCTCCCTTTTCTTCTGTGTCGACTAGTGCTTCAGGGGGTCTCCCTTTGTCATTTCTGATCTTTATCATTTTGGAAGGAACCCACAGCTTTTCTTTTCCTGTGGAAACATAAACATAACCTCTCCCCCAGCGTAATACATTTCCCACTTTCCATTCTGACGTCATACTAACCTTAATATAAACAGATTGATTTAGTTCAGTAGTTTTATCCACCATCCAATGTTTCTCAGTGACTCTGGTGTTTTGTTCATTAATATTCAAAAAATTTAAGTTTAATAAAGCAATATATAATCCATCTTTGGGGGTTCTTATTGATTCCTTTTGCCTATTAAGCATCTCTTTTAAAGTTTGATTAGATCTCTCCATTTTTAGGCACTCTTCCTTCTTCTGCTCAAGAGCAATTTCTAAGGTCTTGAGCCCTGAGATCTTTGAGATCCAAGAGAGAAGTCTCCTTCTCTGAGAGGTCTCCTTGCAATAGGCTGACTTTTTCTTTCAAGTCTTTAAGATCTTTTTTGTAGGTTTCAATCTCCTCTTGCTTCTCTCGCTCATCTCTGTCCCGCTGCTCCTTTAAACATTCAATTGTCTGCTCTTTGTCTGCAAGAGCCTCCTTCAGCATTGTCAGAGCTGTGTCCATGTTAGTCGTGTCCACCTGCAGAGACTTGACTTGCTCTTTCAAGCTGCTCATCTGCTTCTCTTTATCTCTTAGTTGTTCCTGAAGATTTTCTATCTTCTTCTGGAGAACATTGACCATCTGCTCCTTCGTGTCCAGCATGTCCTTGAGGTCATGTATCTCTCCAGTTTGTGTGCCCTTCTCCTCAGTCATAACTGGTCTCAGAACATCTGTTTTTGAAGCAGTGACATTTAATTTTCCTGGGAAAGAGAACTCTTTTTGTCTGGCATTGGGGCCTGCAAGAGGCCCCCCTGGAAATTTTTTGGCAGGGTATTGCCCCATTTGTCTGTTGTTGCTCTACATTCCCTGGTCAGATGTTGGCCTTTGCCACATCTTTGACATATTCCAGAAGGCCTAGGCCCCCATTTCCTATTATTTTGATTTGTTCTGTAGTCATTTCTGAGATGACCCCATTTACCACAATTAAAACATTTGAAATCTTGGGTCATCTCTAGGTTTCTAGTTGCAGTTTTTCCTATTACTGACATATCAGCTGAGTGAGATCCAACATCAGCTGTGTATCTAATCCATTCATCTATTGATGCTGACCTTGCCCTCAGTGGTCTGATTACTTCCTTGCATTCAGCAGTTGCATTTTCAAAGGCTAAAGACTCAATTATTGCCTTTCTTGTTACTGAATCTGATATACTCCTTTCGACAGCTGAGGTTAGCCTTTGTAAAAAGTCAGGGAAGGTTTCTTTTGGCCCTTGTATGACTTGAGTAAATGGTTCAAGTCTCTTCCTGGATTCTGCAACTTTGTCCCAGGCATTTAAGGCTGACAATCTACACAATGCCAGAGTTTCTTCATCATATACAGCCTGCACCTCTATTTCAGCAAAACGACCTTCACCAAGCAGTTGGTCTATGGAAATCTCTCTTCCTCTGGCTCTATTTTGTTGTGCTATCTCCCTCGCCTCATCTCTCCACCATGCAACCCATTGTAAATTTGCGGCAGGTTCTAATATAGCTCTTGCCATATCTTTCCAGTCTTGGGGGATTATTCTATTTTTAATAGCCCAAGAAGTCAGAATTTGTTTAACAAATGGTGAGTGCATACCAAAATTATTGACACTCTCCTTAAATTTTCTCAGATCTAACACATCCACAGGTTGCCATTCAAATTCCTCATAACCCTGTGGGTAAACAACATTTGGAGGTCTTTGTTGTACCGTAACCGGATAGACCAAGGTGTGTTTTCTAATAACTCTTGGTTGACTTTCTCTATTTACTTCTGTCTTAACCTCAGTATTTTCCTCAGCTGAAAATTTAAATTCCTCCCTTAAGGTTTGTATACATGCTTCATATGTTTTTTTATATTGTAATTGTTTCCATTCCTCATTATTTTCTATCTGTTTCTTCATCTGATCTGTGAGCTGTTGTATGCTCTGTTCGATCATCTTTTCTAGCTCTTGTCTCCCAGTTTCATTTTCATCTTTCTGTTTCTTATTCTGATCTATAATTTCTTGTGTCTTCAATTCATTATTTTTTATCTGTTTCTCCATCTGATCTATTAACTGCTCTATCTTCTGTTCAATTATCCTTTTAATCTCCTGTCTCCCACTTTCATTTTCATCCTTTTGTTCCTGTAACTTCTGTTCTAAGCCCTGCTTCCATTCCTCATTATTTTCTATCTGTTTCTCCATCTGATCTGTGAGCTGTTGTATGCTCTGTTCGATCATCTTTTCTAGCTCCTGTCTCCCAGTTTCATTTTCATCTTTCTGTCTCTTATTCTGATCTATAATTTCTTGTGTCTTCAATTCATTATTTTTTATCTGTTTCTCCATCTGATCTATTAACTGCTCTATCTTCTGTTCAATTATCCTTTTAATTTCCTGTCTCCCACTTTCATTTTCATCCTTTTGTTCCTGTAACTTCTGTTCTAAGCCCTGCTTCCATTCCTCATTATTTTCTATCTGTTTCTCCATCTGATCTGTGAGCTGTTGTATGCTCTGTTCGATCATCTTTTCTAGCTCTTGTCTCCCAGTTTCATTTTCATCTTTCTGTTTCTTATTCTGATCTATAATTTCTTGTGTCTTCAATTCATTATTTTTTATCTGTTTCTCCATCTGATCTATTAACTGCTCTATCTTCTGTTCAATTATCCTTTTAATCTCCTGTCTCCCACTTTCATTTTCATCCTTTTGTTCCTGTAACTTCTGTTCTAAGCCCTGCTTCCATTCCTCATTATTTTCTATCTGTTTCTCCATCTGATCTGTGAGCTGTTGTATGCTCTGTTCGATCATCTTTTCTAGCTCTTGTCTCCCAGTTTCATTTTCATCTTTCTGTTTCTTATTCTGATCTATAATTTCTTGTGTCTTCAATTCATTATTTTTTATTTGTTTCTCCATCTGATCTATTAACTGCTCTATCTTCTGTTCAATTATCCTTTTAATCTCCTGTCTCCCACTTTCATTTTCATCCTTTTGTTCCTGTAACTTCTGTTCTAAGCCCTGCTTCCATTCCTCATTATTTTCTATCTGTTTCTCCATCTGATCTGTGAGCTGTTGTATGCTCTGTTTGATCATCTTTTCTAGCTCCTGTACCAAAAGTTCTATTGTTTCTTGTAATCTCTTTTCCAAGGCAAAGAATTTTTTATCTAGAGCTTTGTCTTTTGAGAAGACATAGTATATCAAAAAAATAAATATAGCAATACTGATAAATAATAAAGTGTTCCCTAAGTTGATTTCTGTCAAACCATTTGAAATATCATCATATAAAGCCCAAAAGATATCCATTGTTTTTGTCATCTTTATCAAAATATGTTTTTTTTTATATTAAAAAATTATCTGGTTTGGAGCCCTCAATTCACTGTTTCTACCTGAAAACTACCTCACAGGCAGCTGTTTTCTAGGATCAGCAGTCCCTCGTTACAATTCGTTACTCTAACCTTTCTATTTATCTGTTTGGCTCTCTTGACTCAGAGCAGCCTGCAATTTAATCCTCGCAACCTTAAAACCTTTTACATCTATTTATCTGTGTCTATTCACCTTTTTTTAATTTAATTTTTTAATTTAAGTGACCTACTGGTCTGGCTACAATAACTTTTGTTTCACTGTTGAATTTTCGGAAGACCCTTCTTTCAGTTTTCACAGGGCAGTGAGCAAGCCCAGCTGTAAACTGAGTGCTGCTCCTGACCTTGGCTGTTGGGGAAGTTTTTGTACTTTGTAACTTTTCTTTTGTTCTTTTGTCTCAAGTTAGTTGAGTTCTAAATAATACGTTGGGCGCCAATTTGTTGCGGTAAATCTTTTGCCCATAGGGAGTCCAGAGAATAATGACACAAGTCAATAAGTATCAAATGAATGCTGCATGCCTAGATTGGGCAGATTTACCATTAAACTACACTATTCCCCGGCTATGAGAGCTCTTAACAACTTGCGGTTTCCTAGGTCAAGGTCTTCTTTGTCTTCTCTCTCTCCACCAACTGCCCTCTAGCTTCGACCAACTGCCAACTCCGCGCCGCCCTCCTTCTTCTCTTCTCTTGGCTCTCCTCGTCTTCCCCTTTTCATAGCTCTCATAGCAAATGGATGTTACTCATTATAATGAATTTGGCAAGCAAAATATATACATGTATGTGTAGACACATACAGTGGTTTCATTTATGCAACATTACAAACTGGAGAAGCAAGCAAGCATGTGATCGCTCATATGCTTGCTACAATCGCTGTATTGGGTGTGCCTAAACAGATAAAAACTGACAATGGCCCAGGTTATACAAGCTCCAGTTTCCACCAATTTTGTGAAAAATTGGGAATACTACATAAAACGGGTATTCCATATAATCCACAGGGCCAAGGTATGGTAGAAAGGGCACATCAAACCATTAAATGTCAATTTGAAAAAATTAAAAAGGGGGAATGGTACCCTACCAAGGGATCCCCCAGAAATATCCTTCATCATGCACTCTTCATTTTAAATTTTTTAAATTTGGATTCTGAAGGAAAATCTGCTGCAGATGGATTCTGGCATCCTGATACCAAGAAGAATTTTGCAACAGTCTTCTGGAAAGACCCATTAACTGGAACCTGGAATGGGCCAGATCCAGTGCTTATCTGGGGAAGAGGTTCTGTTTGCATATATTCCCACACTGCAGATGCTGCACATTGGCTGCCAGAGAGACTGATTAAACAAATAGACAACAATAACAAATCCAGGGAGGAGAAACCCCCTGAGAAGCATATTTTTTCTTCACAGGAAACATAAAGATGGTTCACAATTGCCTTCAAACTGGAACAGATCAACGAGTAAACCTGACTTGGGAAGTTATCAGTGCTGAAGGAGACATCACCACCTGAATCTCCAGAGTGGCTCTATTGGACTCTTGATTCCCTGACTTATGATTTAGTGGGGAATTAGATTGTTTTAGATTTAGTGGGAATTTAGATTGTTTAAACCCAGGAGAAAACCCACTACCACAGTTACTATAGTTGTTTTTGGGGTTTGAGATTGACTAGAGCAGGAACAGGGATTTCCTTAGTTTTCTTTAGATCAAAGCTATGATCAGTTTTGTATTTATATAGATTTAGATTCTGATATAAGACATTTATAAACAGAATAGAAGAGGCTTACACTTTTTACTCCTCTGATAGAGGGAGTTATATGTTGCCCTTTAAAAAAAGTGTTGCTGTCATACTAACTATTCAGGCGTTGTTAAGTCTCTTGTCTTTTGGGTCCATGCGGTTCAACAAACTGATGGCTTTTGTATGAGATGCTATTCAAATGAAACCCACACAGGTCCATTATTACAGGCTGGAAGTAGGGGATTGTAAAACCTCTGTCATCAAGACTAATGAGGTATATCCCCTAACTTACGTGCTAAGCCGGATAGTCAAAGACCGGTAAGAGAGCATACAGAGACCCTTGCCCCTAAAAGAAGGGAGGCCTCACCATCCTAAGACAGGAGCTCAACCAATGGCTGTTGAGTATCCAAGGATGGGAAAGGGAGGCTGGAGTCCTTTGTGCCAACCTAGGACAGGCACGGTTTCCGTAAGATTTCCCAGCCTTCCCTTTTGAAAAAAAATTTAAAAAGGGGGACCTGTTGGGGGCCGACTTTTAGCAGAAAGTGGCTATCAGCTTTGCAGTCATCTGAGCCATATACCCTGACACGAGACTTGGATTACAATAGCCTACAACAGCTGAGCACACTCCGATAATCTTGGTTTAGATACCTTGAGATTAAAGGTGTGTGAGATTAAAGGTATGTGAGATTAAAGGTGTGTGACTTAAGAGTATGACTTAGAAGTATAGAGATCAGAGTTAGAGACAAGACCTAAGGGCATGATTAAAGGTGTGACCAAAAGGCATGGCTTAGAAGTAAGACATATAAAAGGCAGAGGCAGACGGTAGAGAATCAGACACTCTGTCATCTATCCTAACTAAAACACTTAGTTCTGAGCCTGGCTTTTTCCTTGGCTTTAGAATGAATGTCAGCTGAAACCATCCACTCGAATCTTTTCTCTCCAGGTAAATAGCCAGGATTGGCTGTGAGGCTATAAGTTTTCAACCCCATCAAAAATCCAGAATGACTGAGTTAACTATAATTGTGGAAAACACAAAGCATAGCTTCTAAAACTTAGCCAATTTATAGAGACCTCTGAACCCCTGGACACTCGCTCTACTTCAAATGTTGGAGCCTCTGTTCTTCTGCCTTCTGGCCCAGGATCATCTGACAAATCTTAGTGCTGCAGAATTATTAAGGGCTGATTACTCTGTCTAAGCAGATATAATCAGTTGACTATTCTGCAAGTGTGTCCTTTTCTGGACAGTAATTTGTCTGTAGATGGAAAGAGGCAATTCTTGTCTAGTGGCTGTCTCACCACAACTGGAGTAACTCCAAGGATGCTCAATTTCTTCTTAGAATTCAATATAGGAAGCTGTCAGGAGCAGACAGGTCTCTAATGAAAATGAACATTAATACAGAAATGGTTGTCATGTCAATTCTAAGGGTTTCTGATGTTTTGAAAACCAACTATCCATGTAAGGTAATCTAGACTGTTGTCTGTTAACTCCACTCAGCTATTTCTAAATAAAACATAGAGAATACCCTTATAATAAACAGATTGGGAAAAGATCATTACCAATCCTACATCTGATAGAGGGCTGAAGATGGTTTTTTTTTTTTTTTTTTTTTTTTTTTTTTTTGCTGACATTTTATTAAGGATGTTGGTTCTAACTGCTTTTCGCTTTTCTTTTTTTCCCCTCTTTTATTGGATATAATATTTACATTTCAAATTTTATCCCCTTACCAAATTCCCACCACCACCCAGGAACCCCTTATCCCATCCCCTTTCCTCCTGCTTCTATGAGGGTATTTACCCACCTACCCCCCAATCTCTCTCCCCACCCTCAAATCCCCCCCCCAACTCAGTGCTCAGCCTTCAAGGTACCAATGACCTCGTCTCCCACCTATGCCCAACTAGGCCATCCTCTCCTACATATACAGCTTGAGTCATGAGTCTCTCCATATGTGCTCCTAGGCTGGTGGTTTAGACCCTGGGGAGCTCTGGTTGGTTGGTATTGTTGCTCTCCTCATGGGGCCACCAACCCTTTAGGCTCCTGTTGGGAAAAAAAAGGTTGGGGATCCCAGGGTTTTTCCTGCCATGCTGTGGGTAGTCAGCTGAGACCGCTCTGGGTTCCTCCAGCTGGAAGTTGGGCCCAACTGTTCATTAACTAAAAGCCTCTCCCTGGTTCCTCACGGTTCCTCATAGCGGCGCAGCCCCAACACACGAGGAAGCCCTTGGGTTTCCAAAAGTGGTTTATTCACATGGCAGATGGTGGATGGATCTGGATGCATACCCCCCTAAACCCAGGATAGACCTGAGTTGAAAGGGGAGGGGAGAAGGGGGTGGGGCTGGGGAGGAATGTTTAATGGCTCCACCTCTGGCCTTCAGGTACCTCATTAGTATGTAAATCTCTCTAGGGCCTGTTTGTGCCCTCCACCTGTGTATGGACTGAAGGGTGAAGGTGGAATGGAGATTAGACCTCCTGTTAGGCCCAACATCCCCCCCTCTTTTCTTTCATAAAAGGAGGGGCAACTCTATGTTAATGAGAGATGTGGACCACATGGAAGTAGTCTGGAATCCGGGAGCACGGGGAGATAATGTGTCGTCCCTGACAGGCAATGTCTTGTTGGGTCCCCCGGCTATCTCAAATCCAGTGCTCTATCGAGGGGGCCTAGGAACAGAGCTGAACATCCTACCGTCCCTTAAAGGGTCTCCGGGGTTCAAAGCTCATTCAACCAGGCTATGTCCAAACCATGTCTTCACGGCCCAACATCTCACTGTTTTTTAGTGAAAATTTTGGATGAGGTGGTCAAAATAAAACACTATGAAGGCCATAGGGTGTGGTACAATTAATACAAAGGGTGAGGGGAGCTGGGAATGGGGGTTAGGAAGGCAATGGATAATTGAAACAATTGAACACAGGTGGTACAGTTTGAGGGTAATAACATCTGATTAATCTAAATAGACAGTATGTTTTCCTCACTAACATGTAACTTTAGCTATGTCACTTTGGCAAAAAGTTCATTTGTAGCTGGAAGGTCTGGATATGTCTTCTGCAGTGAGCATCTCTGGGTTCTGGCGTGCATCTCTGGAGCCTGGTGTGAGTCTCTGGATCTCAGCATGTTCTGGGGTCTTCAGTCAGATGAGATGGCTGGAAGAAGGCAGCTTGGCAGGTTCCAGGAGGTGGCGCTGTCACTGGATCTCAGTGTGTCTCTGGAGTCTGTAGTCAGATGAAGTGGCTGGGAGAAAGCAGCTTGGCATCTCAGGCAGGTTCCAGAGGATGGCTGGCTATGTTGGATCTGTGGGTATACCTGTAGGATAATCACAGCAGGGAAGCGGCATCTCTGGCAGGGAGATGTCTGTAGGATGGATACTGAGCATTAAATTGCTTGGGAACAAGCACCTTATGGCCTGTCGTTAAGATCCTGGAAAAGCAAAGGTGTTTGAGGAAAGTTTAGTCTTGGAAGGTATCTTTGAGTCTGTTTTTGGATGGCTGAGGGAGAAAAACAATGTCAATTTTGTATCTGGGATTGGCAGCAACAGTTTGCCTGTAAAAGAAATTAGTTGTTAATTAAGACTCAAGAAATGGTGATCAGCACGTTGACTTAAACTGTGGAAGGAAATTAGATGGCTTTTAAACCTTGAAGAAATTATAAAGGTTGAAAAAATAATGTTGGACATATATCATGAATATTAGAGAGAAAAGGCAGCATTAAAATAAGAAAAAAAATAACAAAAATTTTGGTTGAAAAACACAAGCATTGTTGCTCTAGGTGTTCCTGTTAGAAAGAAAAGGGAAATTTTTTGGTTGAAAAACAGGAACATTTGTTGCAGGCCCTCCTGTTGTGGAGAAGCAGTATGGCGGGTTTAGAGGTAGTGAGGAGGGGCCTTGCTCTGCCATGTGGCTTCTGGGTGCTCTGGCAGAGAGGACCTGTATTCCACCTTTCTTTTTCTCAGAAATTTTAAATGTAGAGAAGGATCAAAAGGCTAACATGAAGAAAGTTTATAGGGAGAGACACATAGGCTTGATAGGAGAGCCAAGAGTCAGAGAGTGAAAGGCTGTACGAATCTCTCACCTAAGGAAGGAATCTTAGGAGGGTCACAGCAGGCACTGTGACTTGAAAGACAGCTGTTGTCTGTGAAGGAGCCCTCTCTGTGGAGCTGGGAGATGGGCAAAGTGGAGGCTAGGGTGCTGCCATCTTGCCCTTGAGCTGGAGAGCACGTGGAGAGGGAGAGATAGACAGAGAGAAAGAGGAGGAGGAGTTAAAGTAGAGAAGTTGACCAGGAACACATGGAGAAAGAGTGGGGCCTAGTCTTTTGAACTAGGCAGGAGCTAGTGGTAGCTAAAAATTAGAAGAAGCTAACAAGGAACACGTGGAAAAGAGAGGGGGGAGACAGAAAGAAGCCTGCCTAGTCTTGTGAACTTGGCTGGGGATTACTCACTGTCCTGGAGTTTCGCGGAGAGGTTTTCTGTGGGCAACAACTGGGGGGGGGGGGGGACACTCTTGGAGCTGGCTCTTTCCATGTCCTCTACCACCTGTAGGGAACGATATCGGCTCGTGCATGGGTGAGCAGGTCCCCTGCGGAACCTCGGGAGGTAGGTTGGATTTCGACAGACCAGGAGTTGTGTTCCCTTGGGGACTCCATCTTTCATCTGTCTAATCTCACCAGCATCATGGGGAGGTCCATGGCACCTGCCATATCGGTGCCCATCGGCAGCATAGCGACTCCCTTCTACTGGAACTCCATCTGGGCCAGTCACATTTGTTGTTTTAGAACCCCCTTTTTCTGCAACCACATCAAACTCTAAAATTTCTCCCTCCCCCACACTACGCAGATATTTGCGTGGATTATTCTTCTTGATGGCAGTCTGGTGTACAAACACATCTTCTTTGGTGTCATTTCGGTTTATAAATCCATATCCGTTTTTGACATTGAACCATTTGACAGTGCCAAGGACTTTGGTGGCTAGAACCTTTTTCTCTGCATCCCCGCTGCCTGCGGGAGGTGATGAGGCCTGGGCTGGCCTGGGGGCTGTGTCTCCGCTGGGGCTCCGTGCAAGCAGCCTGGCGGGCGCTGGGGCCTGGGGCACACCGCTGGCCGCAGGGCTATTAGGTGCTGGGTCTGGGGGTGCCACAGATGTCGTGGTGTTGGCTGCAGCCTGCGGGAGCATGGTGTCACTGGTGGTGGCCCCGCCAGCTTTGCTCTTGTAGCTCGAGGGCAGGGGACTCGAGCGTTCACAGTCTTGTTGTGTCTTCCGGCCTCAGGGATGGCAGGTTGTAGGGCATTCATCCTTCCAATGTCTTGTCTCCCCACATTTGAGGGAGATTTTTTCTTTTTTTATTGTTGTCACAAATGCCTGAGCTATGGATGAGACCTGATTTGATAGGGTTCCTATTTCTCTGGTTGCTACAATCCACCTATCATGATGCTCCTCCTGGAGACCCTGGCAAGCTAGCCTAGACTCAGAAGTCATGCCTTCCCAAACAATGGTTTTAAGAAGAAGGTCTCTAGCTGTGGGGTTGGAGATTTTTCTTTCTAAGCTCATTTTAGTTCTGAGGATAAAATCATATAGGGATTCTCCAGGCTTCTGATGAAGGGAGAGCAGGGAGTGGGCAGGGTCTTGAGATCCTGAAGGTGGAGTAAGCCTATTCCAGGCTTGAATGGGACAGAGGCAGACCTGGTCATAGTAGCCTGCTGGCTGACTTGCCTGTTGTGCCCCAGTAGAGAAATCTTCCTGGCCACAGAGTTCTTTAAAACCCCATGGAGTGTCATCTTCCCTTCCCTGGTTTTGCCTGACTTGCTGAAGACACTCATCATGATAGTAGGCCTCCCATTCTAGAAACATTGGATCAGGAAGGGCAGAATGGCAAATATGTCTCCAATCTTGGGGGGTGTTTAAGTTGACAATATGGCTCTGTAGGAGGGATTTTGTCCACGGTGCATGAATGCCATCTTCCTTCACTGCCTGCCTGAGTTCTTTTAGGTTGGAGGCTTGGACTGGGTACCAGTTAAGTGGCTTAGTTCGAGTGGGGTGGATATTAACTGGGAAAGTTCAAGCAGTTTGGGTTTTATCTAAGGATTTTGAAGGACTGCTACTTTTGTGGCTAAGAGGAGGGGGAGGAGACTTATCTCTCTTTAGTTGGGAGGTAAGAGGGGAGGCAGGGGAAAGCTCCTTTGGTATTTTAATGGAGCCTTGCCTTTGGATGGGGGAGGGAGGAGCAGAAGGAGCAGATGGATTTTTTGGTATTTCCTCCAAGGCATAAGGGGGAAGGGGTGGGTAGATTGATTTTATTTCACTTATTAATTGGGTAAGGGCTGTGAGGTCTGAAAAGGGGTGATTTTGGGGGCCTTGATCTTTGGGTTCATTTGGCTGAGGGGCCCCAGGAGCTGTGTTGTTGTTCTCAGTCTGTCCAATTTTAGATGGTCCTATACATTGCCGAATTGCAGCTAAGATAGGCAAAAATTCACAAGAGGGTTTTTTATCTCTGTTTTTGATAAGGGAAGCTACTTTGCTCCATGAGTCTGGACTGTAAATATTGTCCTCTGCCATGCATGGTGCTATCTGAAGGACTTCCTCCCAAAACAAGGAGGCTTGCTTTTTGCCTATTTTTATCCCGTGGGTCTTTAGTAGGGAGGATATTTGCCTGGCCTGTGGTGAACATTTACTTGAGGTGGAGTTTCCCATGATAGAAAAAGAAGGGAAACGCCTTGTCCAATGGGAATGTTCCCTTGGCCTATTGGCTTTGGGGGATTCCACTATGGTCCAAGAGCGCCAAGCCTTCCAGCAGATTTAAGAACTGGCAGCCGCTCTTATGGTTTTTAAATGGCTGCTGCATTACCAGTTTTCTTTTTGTTTTAAAGAGAGTCTAGATAGAGAGTCTTTGCCAACGCCCGTTGTGGGCTGTCGGGATTTAAGCAGAGGCCAGGGAAGCCTTGAACCAACACCAGAGAGTGGCTCTGGCCAGGAGGTAGCAAAAGCTCCCTTGGCTTACTTAAATCCAAGAGATGGCTTCTGACTGAAACACAGGAGGAAAAAACAGATTGTTTGTTTCAAGAGTTCAGGGCTTACCCTTCCCGCGGTATCAGTAGCTGCATGGTTGTGTGGCTTCCAAGGCTCCACGTTGGGCGTCAGATGTTGGGAAAAAAAGGTTGGGGATCCCAGGGTTTTTCCCGCCATGCTGAGACCGCTCTGGGTTCCTCCAGCTGGAAGTTGGGCCCAACTGTTCATTAACTAAAAGCCTCTTCCTGGTTCCTCATGGTTCCTCATAGTGGCGCGGTCCCAACACACGAGGAAGCCCTTGGGTTTCCAAAAGTGGTTTATTCACATGGCAGATGGTGGATGGATCTGGATGCATACCCCCCTAAACCTAGGACTGACCTGAGTTAAAAGGGGAGGGGAGAAGGGGGGTGGAGCTGGGGATGAATGTTTAATGGCTCCACCTCTGGCCTTCAGGTACCTCATTAGTATGTAAATCTCTCTAGGGCCTGTTTGTGCCCTCCACCTGTGTACATGACTGAAGGGTGAAGGTGGAATGGAGATTAGACCTCCTGTTAGGCCCAACAGGCTCCTTCAGTTTACTCTCTAACTTCTCCATTGGGAACCTTTGATCAGGTTAATGGTTAGCTCCAAGTATCTGCCTCTGGGTATGTCACACTCTGGGGGACCTCTAAGGAGACAGCCTTATCAGGCTGCTGTCAGCTTTCCCTTCCTGACATCCATATCAGTGTCTATTTTTGGTGATTGCACATGGAATGAATACCCAGGTGGAATGGTCTCCATACAACCCCTCGTTCAGATTCTGTCCCACACTTTGTCTCCATATTTGCTCCCTTGGGTATTTGGTTACTCTTTCTAAGAAAGACCTAGGCATCCTCACTTGTTCTTTCTTCTTCATGAGCTTCACATAGTCGGTGGTTGAATCTTTGTGGTTTCAAACTTTTGGGCTAATCTCCGCTTATCAGTGAGTAAATACCATGTGTGTTCTTTTGTGATTGGGTTACCTCACTCAGGATGATATTTTCTAGTTCCATCCATTTACCTAAGAATTTCTCGAATTCATTATTTTTAATAGCTGAGTAATATTCCATTGTGTAAATGTACCACAATTTTTGTATACATTCCTCTGTTGAAGGGCATCTGGGTTCTTTCCAGCTTTTGGCTATTATAAATAAGGCTGCTATGAACATAGTGGAGCATATGTCTTTGTTATATGTTGAGGCATTTTCTGGGTATATGTCCAGGAGTGGTATAGCTGGGTCCTCAGGTAGTGCTATGTCCAATTTTCTGAGGAACTGCCAGACTGACTTCCAGAGAGGTTATACCAGCTTGCAACCCCACCAACAATGAAGGAGTGTACCTCTTTCTTCACATTCTAGCCAGCATCTACTATCCCCTGAATTTTTTATCTTAGCCATTCTGACTGGTGTCAGGTGGTATCTCAGTGTTGTTTTGATTTGCATTTCCCTGATGACTAAGGATGTTGAGCATTTCTTAAGGTGCTTCTTGGCCATTCGAGTTTCCTCAGTTGAGAATTCTTTGTTTAGCTCTGTACCCCAATTTTAATGGAGTTATTTTGTTGTTTGGTGTCTAATTTCTTGAGTTCTTTGTATATATTCAATTTTAGCCCTCTGTTGGATGTAGGATTGGTAATGATCTTTTCCCAATCTGTTGGTTGCCATTTTGTCTTGTTGACAGTGTCCTTTGCTTTACAGAAGCTTTGCAATTCGATGAGGTCCCATTTGTCAATTCTTGATCTTAGAGCATAAGCCATTGGTGTTAGGTTCAGGAACTTTTCCCCTGTCCCTAGGTATTCGAGGGTCTTCCCCAACTTCTCTTCTAATAGTTTCAGTGTATCTGGCTTTATGTGAAGGTCCTTTATCCACTTGGAGTTGAGCTTTGTACAAGGAGATAAGAATGGATTAATTTGCATTCTTCTACATGTTGATCTCAGTTGAGCCAGCACCACTTGTTGAAAATGCTGTCCTTTTTCCACTGGATGGTTTTAGCAACCCTTGTCAAAGATCAAGTGACCATAGGTGTGAAGGTTCATTTTTGGGTCTTCAATTCTATTCCATTGATCATCCTGTCTGTCTCTGTACCAATACCATGCAGTTTTTATCACCACTGCTCTGTAGTACAGTTTGAGGTCTGGAATGGTGATTCCCACAGAAGTTCTTTTATTGTTGAGAATAGTTCTCAATATCCTAGGTTTTTTGTTGTTCCAGATGAATTTGTAAATTGCTCTTTCTATCTCTATGAAGAATTGATTTGGGATTTTGATGGGTATTGCATTGAATCTGTAGATTGCTTTTGGCAGGATAGCCATTTTTACTAAGTTAATCCTGCCAATCCAGGAGCATGGGAGATCTTTCCATATTCTGAAATCTTCTTCAGTTTTTTTCTTCAGAGACTTGAAGTTCCTGCCATACAGATCTTTCACTTGTTTGGTTAGATTCACTCCAACATATTTTATTTTATTTGTGGCTATTGTGAAGTGTGTCATTTCCCTAATTTCTTTCTCAGCCTGTTTATCTTTTGAGTATAGGAAGGCTACTGATTTCTTTGAGTTGATTTTATATCCAGCCACTTTGCTAAAGTTGTTTATCAGGTTTAGGAGTTCTCTGGTGGAAGTTTTAGGGTCACTTAAGTATACTATCATATCATCTGCAAATAGTGAAATTTTGACTCCTTCCTTTCCTATTTGTATCCCTTTGACTTCCTTTTGTTGTCTAATTGCTCTAGCTAGGACTTCCAGTACTATATTGAATAGGTGAGGTGAGAGTGGGCAGCCTTGTTTAGTCCCTGATCTTAGTGGGATTGCTTCAAGTTTCTCTCCATTGAATTTATGTTGGCTACTGGCTTGCTATATATTGCTTTCATTATGTTTAGGTATGGGCCTTGAATTCCTGATCTTTCCAAGACTTTTAACATGATGGGATGTTGAATTTTGTCAAATGCTTTTTCAGCAAGCGTCTAGTGAGATGACCATGTGGTTTTTCTTTGAGTTTATTTATGTAGTGGATTACATTGATGGGTTCCGAATATTGAACCATCCCTGCATTCCTGGGATAAAGCCTACTTGATCTTGATGGATAATTGTTTTGATGTGTTGTTGGATTCCGTTTTCGAGAATTTTATTAAGTATTTTTGCATCAATATTCATAAGAGAGATTGGTCTGTAGTTCTCTTTCTTTGTTGGGTCTTTCTGTGGTTTAGGTATGAGTGTAATGGTAGCTTCATAGAATGAATTGGGTAGTGTTCCTTCTGTTTCTATTCGATGGAATAGCTTGAAGAGGATTGGTATTAGGTCTTCCTTGAAGGCCTGAAAGAATTCTGCACTGAAACCATCTGGCCCTGGACATTTTTTGGTGGGAAGATTTTTAATGATTGTTTCTATTTCTTTAGGAGTTATGCGAATGTTTAGATGGTTTATCTGCTCCTTGTTTAAATTTGGTACCTGGTATCTGTCTAGAAAATTGTCCATTTCATCCAGATTTTCCAATTTTGTTGAGTATAGGCCTTTGTAGTATGATCTAATGATTTTATAATTTCCTCTGTTTCTGTTGTTATGTCTTTCTTTTCAGTTCTGATTTTATTAATTTGAATACTGTCTCTGCACCCTTTGGTTAGTCTGGCTAAGGGTTTGTCTATCTTGTTGATTTTCTCAAAGAACCAGCTCCTGGTTTTGTTGATATTTTGTATAGTTCTTTTTCTTTCAACTTGGTTGATTTCAGCCCTGAGTTTGATTATTTCCTGCTGTCTACTCCTCTTAGCTTCTTTTTGTTCTAACACTTTCAGGTTTGCTGTCAAGCTGTTAGAGTATGCTCTTTTCAATTTCTTTTTGTGAGCACTTAGAGCTATGATTTTTCCTCTTAGTACTGCTTTCAGTGAGTCCCACAAGTTTTGATATGATGTGTCCTCATTTTCATTTAATTCTTAAAAGTCTTTAATTTCTTCCTTTATTTCTTCCTTGACCAAGTTATCATTGAGTAGAGCATTGTTCAGTTTTCAAGTGTATGTGGGCTTTCTGTTGTTTTTGTCCATGTCAAAGACCAGTCTTAGTCCATGGTGGTCTGATAAGGTACTAGGGATTATTTTAATCTTTTTGTATCTGTTGAGGCCTGTTTTGTGACCAATTATATGGTCTATTTTGGAGAAGGTACCATGAGGTGCTGAGAAGAAGGTATATTCTTTTGTTTTAGGATGAAATGTTCTATAGATGTCAGTTAAGTCCAATTGGTTCATAACTTCTGTTAGTTTCATTGTTTCTCGGTTTAGTTTCTGTTTTCATGATCTGGCCATAGCTGAGAGTAGGGTGTTGAAATCTCCCACTATTATTGTGTAGGGTGCAATGTATGCTTAAAGCTTTAGTAAAGTTTCTTTTATGTATGTGTCTAACGCGCACCCCTGAGCCCTTTACCATCCGTGGAAGATAAAACACGAGACGCAGAGATCGGGTAGTTACTGCAGAACGAGGACTTTTACTCAGTATCACACACGTGGAAAACTCGGAAGGGCTGAGCTGTGGAAGGGGCCTGGCTTAAATACAGTCTAGAGTGACGTATTCACTTCTGATTGGCTGTTCACTCACCACCCAATATTCAGTGACTTTGGCGGGCTCTCTGCCTAGCATCTGCGCAGATAATTGTTTACTTTTGGGAAAACACAAGGCTAGTGCCAACTTGGGGTGGCAGATTATACTGCGGCTTCCTACATATGTGGGTGCCCTTGCATTTGGGGCATAGATGCCCTCTTGGTACATAGATGTTCCTCTTGGTACATTTTTCCTTTGATGAATATGAAGTGTCCTTCTTTATCTTTTTTGATTACTTCTGGTTGAAAAATGATTTTATTTGATATTAGAATCGCTACTCCCGCTTGTTTCTTGGGACCATTTGCTTGGAAGATTGTTTTCCAACCTTTCACTCTGAGGTAGTGTCTGTCTTTTTCACAACGGTGTCTTTCCTGAATGCAGCAAAATGTTGGGTCCTGTTTACGTATCCAGTCTGATAGTCTATGTCTTTTTATTGGAGAATTGAGTCCATTGATATTAAGAGATATTAAGGAAAACTGAGTGTTGTTTCCTGTTATTTTTGTTATTGGCAGTGGAGATATGTTTGTGTAGCTACCTTCTTTTATGGTTTTTGGAAGATTACTTTCTTGCTTTTTCTAGGTTGTAGTTTCCCTCCTTGTGTTGGAGTTTTCCACCAATTATCCTTTGAAGTGCTGGATTTGTGTTGAGATACTGTGTTAATTTGCATTTTTCATGGAATATTTTGGTTTCTCCATCAATAATGATTGACAGTTTCGCTGGGTATAGTAGTCTGGGCTGGCATTTGTGTTCTCTTAGGGTCTGTATGATATCGGTCCAGGATCTTCTGGCTTTTATGGTCTCTGGTGAGAAGTCTGGTGTAAGTCTTATAGGTCTGCCTTTATATGTTACTTTGCCTTTTTCCCTTGCTGCTTTTAGTATTTTTTCTTTGTTTTGTACATTTGATGTTTTGACTATTATATGGCGGGAAGTATTTCTTTTCTGGTCTAAACTATTTGGAGTTCTGTAGGTTTCGTGTATATTTATGGACAGCTCTTTCTTTAGGTTAGGGAAGTTTTCCTCTATAATTTTGTTGAGGATATTTACTGGTCCTTTAACTTGGGAGTCTTCCCCCTCATCTATTCCTATTATCCTTAGGTTTGGCCTTCTCATTGTGTCTTGGATTTCTTGTATATTTTGGGTTTGTAGCTTTTTGTATTTTGCATTTTCTTTGACATTTGTGTCAATGTTTTTCATGGTATCTTCTGCACATGAGATTCTCTCTTCCATCTCTTGTATTCTGTTGGTGATACTTGTGTCTATGACTCCTGATCATTTTTTTAGGTTTTCTATCTCCAGGGTGCTCTCGTTTTGTGATTTCTTTATTGTTTCTACTTCCATTTTTAGATCCTGCATGGTTTTGTTTAATTCCTTCTCCCGTTTGGTTGCATTTTCTTGCAATTCCTTAAGGGATTTTTGTGTTTCCTCTTTAAGGGTTTCTATCTGTCTACAAGTGTTCTCCTTAAGTTCTTTGAGAGTGTTATTTATGTCTTTCTTAAAGTCCTCTATCATTGTCATGAGAAGTGATTTTAATTCTGAATCCTGCTTTTCTGGTGTGAATGGGTGTTCAGGGCTTGCTATGATGAGGGAACTGGGTTCTGATGATGCCATGTAACTTTGGTTTCTGTTGCTTATGTTCTTGTGCTTGCCTTTTGCCACCTGATTAACTCTAGTGCTGCCTGTACTTGCTGTCTCTGAGTGAAGCCTGCCTTTCCAGTTATCTAGCTTGTGTCTGACCTCCTAGGGGTCCAGATGTCTCTGTGATCTTTTCCAGCTGCATTCATTACAGTGGTACCTCTAGGATGTCTCAGGATTTGGTGCCTCCAAGGTAGCAGTCCAGCAAGTTGTCTGCTGTTCTGGGTGCAGTGTCTCCTCTAGGATAGCTCCGGATATGTTGTCTGACACTCTGAGTTCAGTTGTTCCTCTGTGGCTCTGGGTTGAGTGGACCTTCCAGTATGTCTCAGGCGGAATCCGGGGGGTCCACACAACTGCAGACCAGGCAGAGGTCTGTTCCAGGCCTCAGATCCGGGAGAGGGGCAGAAGGGGAGTGCTGGTCCGCAGGGGTGGGGGTGGGGTATCTGCTGGAATCTGAGCGCTCACAGCACCCAGCTATGGGCTCAGGACAGTATGTGGGTCTTCCTACGCTGGCTGTGGGATCCATGGAGCCTCCAGAATGTCTCAGGTGGGATCCGGGGTCCACACAATAGCAGACCGGTCAGAGGTCTCCATACACATAATTTAAAAAGTCTTACAGAGCATCAATCATCTGATCATTTGGTAATTGAAAGGCTTATCAAGAGTGGTTGTGTCTGTCTAGTCTGTTATGGAAACTGGACAATGGGGGTTAACAGTAAGGAGCTATTTCCTTATGTCTTTGTAGAAATAGTGTTTCTGTTGTGATTAATTCTTTAACAAATGGCTTAATTTAGGTATGTTCAAATTGAGGATTTTAGGGTAGTTGGTTAACTATTAACAGCATATCTGTATGAATGACTGCTCTATAGAGAAGACACATGGGCAAACACTTAATCACTGTGCCTATTTCTTTAGACAGAAGAACCTGTTATGTTAATGTTTACAAGTGTCTTTAAAATTTTTCACCAATCAACAGAGGATCCTAATGAATGTTGAATATTTAGAGTACATTACCAAATGTACTTCATTTCAGAGGAGCACCAGCCTCACCTATTTAATTTTACTTCTAGACATCATGGAAGTAAACAGAATAGATAAGAATACCTGCTCTATTCTAGGTGAAAATGAAGGGATTTATTAGACCTTGAGGTTTTTATATAAAGGGAACCTCCACTATACTGACTGTGGTTGCTATGGGAACTGAGCTTGGGCAATAGCCTCATATTTTATCTGGGAGGTCCATTGAAATGTTGACTGTCATGTAGTTTCAATGCCCTCCTGTTCAAGCATGATGCCACCTTCCCTTATCTTGGTTTTTTCAGTTGGTCCCATCTCCAAGATGAGACTATTTTCAACTTGCATATGTTTCTCTTTACTATCATCTAATAACAAAATAAGAAATGCATAGCCAGGCCTGGAAAGGTTGCTCAGTACATAAAGTTCTTGCTACACAAGGATGAGGATCCCCTACACCCGTATAATTGCTGGGTGGGGATGAAAGATTACATGTGATACCAGCATAAGTGAAGTGGAGAAAGATGCCTAGCTAGATTATCAGCACCAGCCATCTCTGGGTCCAATTGAGAGACCATGACTCAATAAATTTATAAACATTGAGAGAAAACACCAGAGGTCAACCTCTGGCCTTTGTATGCATGTATAAATATACACTCATGACCTCAAGTACACATCTGCTATATGTATCCATATATAAGCAAAAATTTATACACATAAATTCACAGACCACATACATATAAAAATACACATACAAACAAAATACAATTGGCTGTGTGAAGTTCAAGCAATGACTTTTACATACACAAGCCTGGCCTCTCTTTATTCTACCACTGGTCACACTGTATCTATCTTAATTTACTTAAATATATTCTACAGTTACTTTTTCCATGCTCCAAGGATATATTCATATAAGAGTTTCATGTGTTTTACATGACTTTCAGACCAACTGTAAAATACAATGAATGGTACAGACATTTGTAAATGTTAAGCTAGTTTTTTTAAAGCTCAGAAAATAGCACAATGCTTGCCTAGCATTTACGAGATCCTAAAGTGTGACTCTCGGTAGCACAATGAAACATAAAAACACTTTCTTTTCTCACATGTAACCACTGTTAATATATAAGAATTTTGGTTTTAAAAATCTTACTCCTATAAATATCAACAACAATCATAACAGCAAAACAACACATTTACTTTGCATATTGCATGTGTGACCCATGTATGTGAGTGTATAGGTAACTGAGCCTATGTGATTGCATGTGGAAATCATAGCAGGATATGACTGTCTTTATCATTCTCTGTATCACAATTTGTGACAGTGTTTCTCCATGAACCAAAAGCTTTGTGTTAGGCTAAGCTGGCCAGCTAAGCTGATAGATTCACTTGTCTATACCCAGTAGTTCTTGGGATACAGGCAAAGTCGGCCATTCTTGGCTTTTTACCTGGTGCTAGAAAATTGAACCCAGGCCTTTGCAAGTTATGTTGCCTCCTGAGCCATGTCCATATGGAGTATTTCACTTACTAGCATGGTATCTATTGGGACACTTTCTTGTTTCCTTACATTCAGATGCACCTCTTCATTTGAGTTGCCTCTGTACTCCACAGTATGGATGCACCACTATTTGTTACCAATGGTAGACTATATTTCCATTTTAGCATTTAGTTATATTTTACATGTTACAATTGTTATTATTGATAGTAATTTTGTAGAAGCTTTTCTACATCTTTTTGTACATGCCTTCTGGACCAATTTTTTTTTTTTTTTTTGTCATTGTCAAGTAACTGCTATAACAGGTTTCTGTCAGTAAGCACTTCTTGGCATCTGCAATAGTGTCTGGGTTTGGTGTTTGTATATGAGATGGATCCCCTGGTAGGGCAGTCACTGATTGGCCTTTCCTTCAGTCTCTGCTCCACACTTTGTCCCAATATTTTCTTTAGATAGGAACCCTTCTCGGTTAAGAATTTGGAGATGAGTGGGTGGCCCTGTCCCCAACTGGGGGCCTTGCCTAAGTCTTAGAGATTTAACCTCATGCCTTCATGCTTATATGGCAAATACTTTATTGACTAAATCATTTCCCTGTTCTTAAAACCAAGAATTTTAAGGAAAAAATTACAGAGAAGGCTAGAAAATTTGGGATTATGGGACTTCATATGTAAGAAAAGTATGTTGTTGTTATATGAGCACAGGTGTTATTGACATTAATCATACTTCCAGTTGGCTTGATTAAACCATTACTAGCAATCCTATAAGTTTTGGTGTGGTTTTGTTTGGTAAACTCTTTACCATTATAACACTGGCAACAAAAGAGGCCTATAATACTTGTTGGCCAAAGAGTACCAGAAGACTGCTTGTCTCTACCTGCCCAGTGCTAAGATTATTGATATAAGTCAGCATATCTTGCCTTTTTATATTAGTTCTGAGTCTCAACCTCAGGTTCTCATGCTTGGACAGCTAGTGACAGAGCCATCTCACTAGCTCCAGTTTTCAAGTGAAAAAAAATTTTTGAGTTACCATATTTTTTCTTTTAATGGTTATTGATTTTTCTTACCCTTCCATACCTAATGCTTTCTTTGAAATTTTTCTATAATCTCCTTAACTCTTTTGCACTGTGTTTTATGCAGAAACAAGACATCTGGCAGTGTATCTGCCATATTCTTTAGTTAGACACTGACTGTTAGCTTCTCTGGGCTTTTGGATAGTCAAGAAAGTTGATATATTTATATTGAAAAACTGCATAGAGCAGCCACATCTGTCTAGAAGTTTCACAACAGTTGACTGAGGGGGCTGTGGCACATGATATGCATATGTTCAACTGTTTCCATGTATGAATATGGAAGACAGAGGTTGACATAGAATATCTTTGTATATTGATTTACACATTTTATCAAGAGTTGGGTTTCCTACTTTACAGTAAAGTGAGTAGAATTTGTTTTCTAGCTAGTCATCTTTTTCTGGAGGTTTCCTGCCTCTGATTCCTGGGTGAAAAGATCACAAAAAGGCTGTCTTGCTTGCCTGGAATATTTATTACATGTACACCCAGGATACAAACTCTATTCTTCATACTTGTGCATCCAGTGCTTTACTGACTGAGCCTTCTCTCTAAACCCTTGTCCTATTTGACTTGATAGATTTATGCCTGAGACTACCAATATCCACACCCAGAATTTGTTTCCTTCTGTAGTCATATGACATTCTTTTTCTGTGTTTGGTTCTAAAATAATCAGTTTGTGTCAAGCGTAGTAAAGAAAAGAAACAAAACAGCATTTAAAATAAACTGATTAAAGAATCTAGTGTTTATGCTCGTGAAACCCCTTTTAAAATAAACAAACCAGGCTTATAATTATGGACTCAAGTGTCTATGTTGAGATGACATTTTGTCGTCTCTGTGCACTGGTCCCAAATTCACCTTGCTATAAGGCAGCCCTGCATGTACTCACTCATTTTGCTTATTATTCTAGGAATGTTAGATTTTTTTCATTTCCCATATGTGCCTTTTCTCTCCCAGAAATACATCATTGATTCTTGCAGTGACCCTAGACAAATTACTTTGTAGAGAGTTGACTCATCCACATGATAATGTCCTATTATCATCTATAACATCACTTCTAGGGAATCCAACACCCTTTTTAGATCTATCTACAAGTATGTAGGCAAGGACTCATACTCATAATATGAGAAAAATACATAAAACTGTCATTTTCAGAAGCAAGGCAGGAAACAAAAGGGGAGAGGAGTGTTGGCAGAGAATTTTCAAAGCTGTGCTCCTCCACAGGATATGGGAGGTATGAATGGGGGAGAATCGGGGGTGGGGAGGTGAAGTGCCTACTTGGATTTGGGTGAAAGAATTGCATACTGGTATGTAATAACCAGGAAAAGTCTTTGAGATGGCTTTCTCTAAAGCCATCTGAATAAGTAATATTCCTTGCTTGTTAACTGAGAGGCCATTAGTCTTTAAACCATGTTCTGTTTCTGTGCATTAAGATAGTTTCCAAAAAGAAACACAGGCAGAGCCAGGCAGTGGTGGTGGATGCCTTTAATCCCAGCACTTGGGAGGCAGAGGCAGGTAGATTTATGAGTTCAAGGCCAGCCTGGTCTACAGAGTGAGTTTCAGGACAGCCAGGGCTATACAGAGACACCCTGTCTTGAAAAACTAAGTAAAAGAAAGAAAGAAAGAAAGAAAGAAAGAAAGAAAGAAAGAAAGAAAGAAAGAAAGAGAGAAAGAAAGAGAGAAAGAAAGAAAGAAAAAAGGACAGACAGGCAGTACTCTCCAGTGCTAGATTTTTTTTTTTTCATTTCCTTAACAAGATACCATACTTTCAAATATAAGTTTCAGCACTTTGTACTGCAGTAAACATACCATTCCCACTTCCATTCAGCTGTCTGTGTGAGAGCATTGAAGCTTTCACTCAAAGTTGGAATTTAGCTCTGAGATACAGTAACAGAAGCACATCCCTATGGTTCTCATATCATTTAACTCTGACAGTTATAGCACTTTAGCAGCTTCATTTCACAGTGTTTCTGGCAAAGCTTTTGCTTGCCTCTCTATTTTAACTGTCTTGGCTTATTAGGATTTTTTTTTTATTACCTCCAATTAGGTGTTTGCCAAACTACTGTGAACATGGAGGACACTGTGCACAAACCTGGACTACCTTCTACTGCAACTGTAGTGACACTGGTTACACAGGAGCCACCTGCCATGACTGTGAGTATATACAGTGTGCCCACAGTGTATGGGCACAAGTCTAGGAATACAGTGTAGAAAGCCTTACTATTCACCATGGTCTGGGCACTGTTTATACCTTTAGCATGAATTATCAAAGAGGATGCAATATCACAAATACTGAAGCAGGGAGGAGAAAAGCATGGAGGTAAGACATGAGTTTATGGAGTTTATGAAAATAGGGCAAAGTGAAGTTGGATATGTGCTGAAGGGAAAGAGAGAATAGCTCCCTGTGTACACAGGGAGCTGTGCAGCAAGTGACATTGTCTTGATGGCTTGAGTTGTACTGCTGCAACAAGTGACCCATATATATCACTGGTCAAGTGACAAGCGGCTTGATGTCTGTTATAGCTATTTTCCTGTTACTATGATAAACTTTTATGATAACACTTTGACCAAAACAACTTAAGAGAGAAGGGGTTTATTTGTGTTTGCAGTTCCAGAAGGGTATGATTCCTCATAAAGGAAGAGGACATGGCAACATATAGAGAAGGCGTGGTAGAAAGAACAGAAATCCTGACAGATTACTTTGTATCCACACTGAGAAAACAGCATAAGTAGGAAATGATATAAAAGCTATACGGTTTCAAGTCCTGCCCCCAGTGACCCATTTCCTTCCCTGAGGTTCTACCTCTTAAAGGTTCTGCTACCTTTCCAAACAGCACCACAAGCCAGAGACGAACGTTAAAACAAATTTATTGGAGATACTTTACATTCAGACTACAACATGGCTCCACCACAAAACCTTTCTCATCAGCAGCCCATCTTCCTCACATTGTTCTCATTATGGCAGAGGTGACCTCTGACTGTTGCTGTGGCCACAGGAAGGAAACACATGATGAAAAAAATAAGAGTATGTTTTATTTTAAAGTGTCTCCTGAAAATGTGGATGAATATTCTTCTGATTCTTCTGAACCATTGGCCAGATACTTATGTCACTGTGAATGAAAGGCAAAATATGTTCAAACTACTAGAAGTGAGACTGCAAAGCAAGAATATTGGCCATAAACATTGATGAATATCTGCCAATGCTGGGCATATGTGAAGCTTCAGATTGAATCCCTGGACTGATCTTGTCCAAGTTATAGAAAGAAAACAAAAAGAAGAAGGATTCTTGGGGTAATGGAGGAAGTGGATCCACAAGTGTAATATGCTGTGGAGAACCTGTGAAGGACCCAGGAGTTAGAGTGGACCACTGCTGATAGAACACTGCTGATAGAGTGAGGAGGCAGTAGAATGGAAATGGGCTGGGACATCTGGAGAGGAGATATATCCACTTTCCTTTGGTTAGCATAATTTCATCCTGTTCAGGACTGAAAATAATTTCATCATGTGTATGAACTGCATTTCCTTTAGCCGTTCCTCTGCTGGCAGAGCCCTTGGAAAGTTCTATGATTTAGTTACTATGAAAGGTGCTGCAAACAATAACGATGTGCACGTGTTTATGGGATAATGACTAGTGGTTCTTTGGGTAAACATCCAGGAGTGGTGTGGCTGACTTATCTGGTTGTTCTATTATAATTTTCAAACCATTTTCTCTCATTTTTTGGGTTCTAGATTGTATTAGATGCATGATGATGAATGACATTTGAAGCAGAATGATCAAAGACACAGGTCATGGCCCACAGGATGAGGCTTCTTTGTGTGTATGTGTGTGTGTGTGTGTGTGTGTGTGTGTGTGTGTGTGTGTGTGTCTGCACATAAGTATATATACATGCTCAATTGTATTGGTGTGGGTGGAGGCCAGATGCTGATTTCAGTTGTCAGTTTTCTCTCTCTGTTTTTTGAGATGGGGCCTGACTTGGAGCTCATTGTTTTTGATGCGCTGTGTGGTTACCAAGACCTGAAGATTGGCACTATCTACCACCTACTTCTGGAATCACAGGCACACAGAATTCTTGCTTAGCTTTTATATGAGTTCTCAGGACAAGATTCAGGGTCTCACATTTGTACAGTGCAAACACTTCCAACTGAACCATCTTCCCACAACCATAAGTTATATTATTTACATGATTACTCCTCAGAGAAGGCACTGGGTCAAAGGGCACGGTGATTTGAAAGGTCTTATTTCATACCTCCCCTTCTTGAAAGATCTTAAGGCAGTGTATACTTCACAGATTTTTTCTGAGACTTTAATTTCCCTTTTCTGTCAGAATCACTTAATGTATGAAACGAACACAACTTTCTGCTGTGCTTTTGGGAAGTCTCAGATAAACAGTGGTTTCATTTGTTTTGTTTTGTTTTGTTTTGTTTTGTTTTGTTTTGTTTTTTTTCAAGTGACTGGTAGGGCAGAAAAATGATGGTTCCCATAAATTTTCCCTTTATCATTTGACTCCTGCTTTTTAAAGCACATCTGGTTTCAGTAGTTATGGGTTTAATGATTGCTGTTGGCTTGCTAAATGAAAGGATAGGTACATACCAGCTTCTGTCTGCCTCCTATTGAGTGCTGTTCTTGATCTTAGCATCTGGTTGGTGACATTTATAGGTGAATGTTCAGGACCTCTCCACCAAGTTTCAAACTCCTCTTATGTCTGCACAGTGCAGCTTGCTGACATCCTAACAAAGCATTTCAGGTTATGTTTCATCTTTACAAAAGGGTGTCAGCTTTCTTCTCTAAAGTCTGATGGAGTGTTGATGGCTTTGGGCAGTCAATAAGAAGTTATTGACTGGGAGCACATCAAGCTGTCTGGCTCTCAGACTTAAACAGTCATCACTGGGCAGAGATGGTTTGCTAGTCCTCTTTAGGGAAACAGGCCTTTTTTTAAAAAATCACATTTGGATGATTGTGCATAGTGAGGAAACTTTGACAAAAAGGAGATTTATTTCAAACTATCTTTCATATTTTTATCTTAAGTTGAACACATATATTGACATTATTGTGAATTTCTTATTGAGATTGTTATTCTTTACTCTCCATGCTAAAAACATATGGTTCTCAACTGCAATTAGACAATAGAAGGATGAGAAGAAAGGAAAGGGAGTGACAAAATGAGAGAAAGAGGGGAAAGAGATGATGGGGGAAGGAAAGGACGAGGAAGAGGAGAAGAAAGGAAGGATAAGGCAATAAGGAGAAGGAAGGAAAAGAGAGAAAGGATGAATGAAGAAGGACAAGGAGAAGAAGAAATAAGAAGAAGAGAGGGCAATCTGTGCTACTGGGTATATAATATGTATGGATGTGTGTGCATATGTATGTGTGTATACGTATGTGTGCATAAATATATATCAGTATATATGTGTACATGTGTAAGAACTCAACATTCTTGTCTTCTACAATTTCTTCCAATAATGTTTTAAGACAGAGTTTCTCACTGAACCTCAGGCTTCCTAATTTACCTAGACTAACAAGTCAGCAAGCTCCAGAGGTCCTCCTGTTTCTTCCTCTCTAGTGCTACTGTCATAGAGTCATATGCTACACCTGTTTTTACAGAGTGCTTGCCATTGAACTTAGTTCCTCATGCCTGTAGAGCAAAATCATTACTAAATAAATAACCCATCTCTCTATCCCCTCCAGGACTGATTTATTCCATAACACCTATCTTTAACAGAGGATGAAAAACAGGAGTCAGTTTGTGATAATATAAATGCCATGATGCTTGGGAACACTGTTCGTGGGAAAAGGAGAGCATATCAGAACAAAGGAAGCTTCAGAAGAAACTTAAAGGATGAGAATGGAAGTAATAAGAAGAGGGAGTCAGCAGCATATTTTCATTCAGTAGTAAAGTCTCTTGCTTGCTCAAGTATGATGACCTGAAATTGATGCTCAGGACCCATTAATTAATTAATAAATTTTTGAAGACAGGGTTCCTCTGTGCAGTTTTGACTGTCTTGGAAGTCACTCTGTAGCTCAGGTTAGGCTCAAATTCACAGAGATCACAGTTCAGTTTCTGTCTCTGGCAGAAAAATAACCATACAAAGGCTGAATAGCTTAGAGCTTGGTCTTCTAACAGCACAGAGAGACTCCAAGACTTCTAGCCTAACAGGAAACATAAGGTGGTTAATTAGAAAATGCTGGAAGTGTGGACCCAGTGAACAGGAGCTTAAATAATTGGTAAAACCCTGCTGTGTAGGACAACTAGTGTACAACTATAGGTTGGTTTTACTTTAATGCTGGGAACTGACTGGCTAGCATTTGTTTCATAGTTGACTATTCCTTTATTGGTTTCTTTTGGAAAGTGTATCTCTGATGGTATTGTTGAGCTTGCCTTAAAGTTGGAGACTGTGTAAGTTTGAGATGCTGTATGCTATTTACAACTCAGTAAGCAGCAAATGGAGGAAGTCATATCATGCTAGGAAGAATAGACCCCATGGGAAAGAAGACTTTAAAACTGGATCTTGGCAAGCTAAAGACAAATTGCAGAGAACACATGGGAGGATGGATTTTGTCTGTCTGTTTGTTTCCTTGAATTGGAAAGGTTCTTAGATGAAGAGAGTGGTGACTGCATCTTTGGGTTTGGCTTGATGTGAGAACGTTATATCAAAATCAGGGTCCCCAGCTCACATTTACTGACCACAGTTTAAGAGTCACCTGTTTTATTTTTTGTTTGTTTGTTTGTTTGGTTGGTTGGTTGGATTTTTGGTTTTTTTTTTTTTTTTTTTTTTTTTTTTTGGTTGTTATTGTTGTTACTTTGCTTTGGTTTTGTTGGTTTTTAGCACAGTATTTTCCCCATATTCATTTTCCTCATATTCTACTATACTTTGTAACCATAGGCAGAACAAAACCAAGTAAGTGACTTTTTCCTATACTGTGTGCTTGTTTTTAGAGTTGTCAGCATCCAATTTAGAAGCTTGAGAGCCCCTGGGCAAGCCAGGGTTGTCCATCCATTTTCAACAAGCTAGTTCAAGCGACAAGTAATAGAAGAATAGAGAGAAGATTTATTCAATGTGACCACATTGAGAATAGGAATGTGAAGGTCCATTGACTACCAAAGCCCATCTTCAGGGTCCTGACAAGAAGTGCAGGTTTAAGTAGAGAACCAGATGTATGAATAACTAAGCGGTCCTAGACAAGGTGGAGAACTGACCTACATCCCTATCTCAGTCTTTCCTAAAAAATCAAAACAGTTTGAAATCTCTGTCCTGGAGACACTGATTTGTGCAAGCCTCCAGTCCTCTCTATTTCACAGCATGGGATTCCTGTAGAAATCTTTATTCTTTAAGACCATTCTCTCTGTTAGCCTGATAGAAAAAAAAAAGAGGAGCACGAGAGTACCTTCAGAATATTTCCATTCCTGCTAGGTGGGCTGCCTGCCTATGATAAAGTTTAACTTATAAAATAGGGACAGGAAGGAACTAAGACAATTAGTAAATAATTAAAGTAAGTAAAATAATCTTGACTACATGCTATAATAAAATAATTTAAAACTTATGAATTGACTGTTTCTTAAATTTTTCATGTAACTTTTTCAGACTGCTATTAAGCATTAACAGTTGAAATCTCAGAGTGTAAAATTCCAGATAAGGGAATAAGGCATATTCTGAGACACTTACAATCTTATGACTTAAGATCTGAACAGTAACAGTTAAAGTGTAGAAGCTCTTTCCAGCCCTCAACCTCACATATCCAAACCTCTTGTACAGATATCCACATGCTCATATCCACATGAAAACTACATATAGCCTGGTCAGACAGAACCTGGAACACTGGATATCTGGGCTCCTCCTAGGTATTTTTCTATCATGGTAAGCAATTAATAAATATTCTTTATGTGGAAAAGATTTAAAGATGAACAACTAAAGGAAGAATTTGAACTCAGCTCCAAATGAATTAACAGCATTTTTCTCATTATAAATTTCTATAGAGAAGTATGAATCATGCTAATTATTATATGGATCACAGCAAGGTTTACCCACAACATCTATGCCATGATTCCTATCAAAGACAGGAAGCAGCAAGGCAGGATTTTCACCTGGGATGGAATTTTCTCACTTTTGAAGACATCACAGTCATTTTAGAATTTTTTTGCATAATTTCCTGCATAATACTTTGCTCCTTTTGCTGTTTCTTCCCTTTATCTATGTGTTTTCCTCCTCCTCCTCTATCATGTGTTTTAATTGAAGATACAAGAACGTTTGCTTCAAATAACTGCTTTGGCTTAGCAGCACAGAAATGTAGTCACAAATGTTGGCTTTGTTTCCCACCTCAAAGAAGCAAGAAAGAATACCAAATTTAGACATAAGAATAAACGGAAGACAAGTCAGGTATTGATGTCACATCATTTGGAGCATATTGATGTGTACTGTGAATATTCAACAAAAGCACTGAGTAAAAATTTTTCACATTTCTTTCAATCAACAGAAGGCTATTAGCCATAGAAGTGCAAATTCCCAGTGTGCCCCATAACTGAGAACTAATCTGGAATTGGGGAAAGTTCCATGGATAATGCACCTGCCACACAAAAAGAGAGGAACTATGTTTGGATCCCCAGAACCCACACAAAACCAAATGAAGATAAGAAGTTGAGACAGGAAAATTTTGGAAGCTCCCAGGCCAGCTGTATTAGTGTACACAGCAGAAAAACAACAAATATATGCTGTCTTAAGCAACAAGGAAGGTTAAAATCAAAATCTGAAGTTGTCTTATAACCTCCTCATGTATGCCATGATATCCAGATTCACATACAAATACACACACACACACACACACACAGAGAGAGAGAGAGAGAGAGAGAGAGAGAGAGAGAGAGAGAGAGAGAGAGAATGGTATTTTCTTCACATACATGCAGTCAATTAAAACATTAAAATGGAGCAACCTGGAAACCTGAAAATATTCATATATTTCATAATACTTGAGGTTTTATCATCTCCTTGGATCCAGAGAGATAAAGATTGGGTGGGGATTTTCATTAAACAGTGACTGCACTTCACTCAGCTTCCATTCCTTCCCTCTAAGACAATTGTGTACACAGCAGCTCTTTGGAATAGAAACACACAAAAGACTACTGACACAATATCTAGGATCTGGTACTTCCATATTAAATCCCATTATTACATATGAACTCATATCCATCAAATATCATGAATAATTTTATAAAATAAATAACTAATTATGGACACTCCTATATGACCATATTCTATGGCTATTGGAGCAGCTTTTCTGCATAAATTACTCAGTATAGATGAGAGTTTGGCATCGTGTGATCATCAGTGGGAGAACCCTAGATCATCTCTGGCACCCATGATGTCACATAACTTGCTGAGGGTTTTTTTTTTTTTTTTGCCCTATCATTACTAATGAGCACAATATTGTCTGTGAATTGGTTTTTTACTAAGAAGGACTATATTAAATCTCTCTAGAAACATGACTCAGAATGAATATAATGGTTCAATGTGCTATGTCTCAATCACACTATGAACTTCTCTATTTTATTTTTATTAGATTTTTTCTCTCTCTGTATATGTGTGTGTGCATATGTGTGTGCATGTATGTATGTATGTATGTGCACATGTATCTGCCATCTGTGCATATGTGTGAGGTTGTACACTCCAGAGAAGAAAGTTGTTTCGTTCTATCACTCTGCACTTTATTAACTTGAGACAGGGTTTCTTGCTGAACCTTGATCTAGTCTGACAACCAGTATTCCTCAGATATTCTCTTGTCACTAACTCCCCAATGCTGACATTATAGGTGCACATGTGCTATGCCTTGCTTTTTATTTAGGTACTGATGATTTAAACACAAGTTTGCACAGGAAGCACTCCTAGTCAGTGACCATTTCCCCAGCCCTCATTGCCCAGTTCTTAACCCATTTTCTAACATGCTTGCCCAGAACAATATCTACATGGCACACATATCACATCCACTGTCTATGGTTCAGAAAACAATAAAGATTCTCTCATATTTTTTGCTCTGTTATCCCATAAAAGCAAAGCAGGATCCCCAAAAGGCTTGTTCTTCTAGTAGGCACAAAGTTTCTATTTACATGTGTGAACTATGAGGGTTTTTAACTGCAGAAAGAAAAATCAAAGAATATTAAAGTAAGAAGATGTGTTGTTGCTGATCAATATTTTATCAAATTTCTTTTAAACCATGAGTGACTTCATTGATTAGATGGTCAATCAAATAAATAAATTTTAGTCTGCTCAATTTAAATGATGCAAACTTATCTTCACTGTAGTTCAGACAAACGGTTTAGAAACTATTTTTCCACATGCTGAAGTTCATTAATACAGCATCTCTGTGACCTGTATCAAGTTATATTATTAGTTGGAGTCTTGCTGTTGCCACATTCAAGGGAAACACAGTAGAATCCTTCCCAACTACCATTGAGATAAATTCCTGAATCAGCTGGAGTGAAATCTTCCTGATGTGTCTCACCAAAGCCCTGCCTTGTGGTTCTACTGCATTTACATCATGTTGTCCACACTGAATTCTTAAGCAGGGGCAAAACAAGTGTTCTTTTTCATACAAAGGTAAAGGATGCAATAGAGAACAGTTTGGAATGGACAGTTAAAGGCATTCAATTACAAAACCAAGTAGGACAAAAGCCTGACAATTGTAGCTTTTTTAAAGAGTAGGGTGGTTGCATCACACTCTAGATATGTGTTCTTTTTCATATAAAAACAACAGATAATGTAGAGTTTTGCAGTCCTGCATCTGCCCTGCCACAAGGCATGGCAGGATGCAGGATGCAGGATGCAGGATGCAGGATGCAGGATGCAGGATGCAGGATGCAGGATGCAGGATGCAGGATGCAGGATGCAGGATGCAGGAGTTTTGACAGCACTTACCCCACGCCATTGCTGGGCATTTGTAGTGTCAGGCTGTGGGGAGCCATGGGACACCACTCCAGGGGTGGGAAAGCTCAGTGTGAGGTGGTGGACAGCCAGAGCTGACTTGGGAGTCCTCCAGCCTGTGAGGAGTCCAGGGCCCTCTGGTTCTCAGGCTCTCAGACACTCAGGCACCACTGGATGACACAGAAGAGCTGAGAATGGAGTGGGGGCCCATGAGCCAGCCTGGGGCTGGGGGTGGGGGGAGAGGGGGAGTTCTAGCTAGTCCCCTAGGAGAGTTCTTGGCTTAGTGGTCTTGAGCTTGGCTTGGTAGCAGCTGTGGCTGAGAGTGCAAAGAGGCCTGTACAGGAGATTAGATGGCAACTCTATAAGTGAAAGCCATCATGGATCCCCATGGCAGATCCCTGATCATGATGAAAAGAGGCAGTCCATGGTTTTAAGACAATTATTGTCATTATGGAAAGTAGATGAGTAAAACCATACCCCACTTCTCAGGGCAGGCCTGGGGTCAAATATCTTTTGCAGGGAGGAGTGTCTGGGGAAGAGAGTTTATTGGCTAAGTTCTCCAGGCCTTTAGGTACCTCATTAAAATGGAGATCTGTCTTGAGTCTAAGTGACCACAGGTCACATCCTCTACCTGTTAAATTTATCTTGATTATATGTTTGGGTTCTTTCAAATATTTCAGTGAGTCTTCATTAACAGATTTTTGTTTTTATGTGTGTATGTATGCATGTGTGTATGTTTGTATGTATATATGTATGTATGTGTGTGCTGTAGGTAAGAACATCTATTTGGAGGTAAGAGAACTTTGTAATGCCCAGGTGACTGAGTCCAAACAGACCACCAAACACCACCTCAAACCTCTTTAACCTCTTCAACACAGTAGATGGGTGTGGAAGATTCCAAGCTCATAAAACCTTGTCTTTTATTATCGTGTTTTCAGCAGAATCGGGGGATTTCTAACTTGGCAGTTACATGATTGGTTAACATAAGAAATTACAGCTTGGCACATTCTTATTGGCTGCAATGATTTCAACAATTCTGGTTAGCTTGAATAAACATCTGGAACATTTGGTACTTCCTGTTACTAAGGGTGGAGTGGCTATTATTAGGGAAGTTATGTATGTTCCTAGGGGGGTTGTCTTGGTTCCTGGAATGAGTTGTGGGTTTTCCAGTAATCAAGTTCAAACTAAGGACGAGTTAAAAATAGGATGGAGTCTGAACACAAGATGGAGTTGTAATGTTAGACTGGGCCCTTCACCATTGTATGGAGGACATCTACCTTCTTTATGATAGGAAATGGCCAAAACATTGAGCTGACTATGCAGGGACTGTCACTGCTTCCCCAGTGTTAGGTTTATAAGGATCACAGCCAGGCATAGCTTTATGTGTCTAGGCATTGAGGATCAAACTTAAGCCGTCATGCTTGTAAGGCATACACTTCACTAAGTGAGCCAACTTTTTACTCTCTTTGCATTATCTTAATGCATATTAGCTCTGCTGTTGGCCTGTGGGAGTAGAGACCTTTAGGTCCAGAATTCTGTGAGTCTTCTTTAGAGCAGTGCTGAGCCACTCATCTTTATTCAATCACATTGAGGATTTTTCTGCTTCTTATCTGTTGACCTTATTTCAACATGGTTACTTCCTGCTAAGTTTTACTTTGGCTTTCCTGTAATTTTTTTTATTCAACTTAACTCTACCTCACCCTACATGCACATGTAGTTGCTGTAATTACATTGTTTGTATTTCTCTTGCTCTTTGGTGTTAGAAGCATTGAATTTTATGGGGTATGTTTCCTAAAACCAGCATAAGGTTGAGAAATTTGTTTGTAGAAAAAAAAATCAAAACCAACCAACCAACAAACAAAAACCCACAGTGAAAATGGAGTTGCAAAATATCTTGTTGGCATTTCCTCCAATACGCTGTAACCTGATGGACGTAAAAACAACATCATATACCACATGTTTTGTTTTCTTTGGCCACTATGTAGAGAAATTTGCTACTTTAAATTGGTTGAAAGGACTGAGGCTCTAGTTTTTCATTAAAAGTGTACATCTTCATTCTCTCCCCGTTAAGTCCCATGAATTCTCAAAGGCCTTGTAAATCATCTTCCAACTGGTATAGCTGTAGGATCACCCAATTTTAAGATGCTAGTATAAATAGGACATTTGTTTAAGTAAATATATGTAGAGAACATAAAAGAGAAATAAAACCATCCACTGCTGTAGCAAGACATGAAGCTGAGTTTATTAGTCTGTCAGGAAAGTGGTTGTCAAAGTGATTTTGCAGCAGTGAAGATTTCTTGCTGGCAACTAATACAATGATGGAGACTCTGGCAATCATCCCTTTGCTCCTGACTCACTGATGCCACTGTCATTATGAGTAGAAGAGGAAACAAGTACTTTCTGTCTGCTGACAATTGAGTTCATTACTGCCTGTCGTTTAAATGGGACATCAGTGCAGAAGTAGCTATGTAATAAATGCAGACAAGTGATGCCTGGGCTCTGAAGCAATTAGATAAAGGGCTCATGCACACTGGTGTCAACTTCACAGGTACTTTCTTTTTAATATCATTAGGTGATATTCAAAAGATGTAGAGCATGGTGGCGGGGAAATGACTCCAGTGGAAGAGTGCTTGCCACACACAACTATGAGGATCTCAATTTATATCTGTAACTCCTGCATGGAAGTCCAGATACTCCCACAGGTAAAACCTGTAACCCCAGTGCTGGGAAGGGAGCAACAGGAGAGGATTTTAGAGAGAATTCTCGTTGAGTCTTACTCAACAGCTACCTCAGCTGTAAACTGGTGAGCTCCTAGTTCAGTGAGAGATGTGGAAGGAAATGAGGCCAAGATGTGGAATAACAGGAAGTCACAAGATATCTACCTCTGGCCTCTGCACACACACACACACACACACACACACACGCACACGCACACGCACATGCACACGCACACGTGCACACACACGAAGACACAGGAGTTTCCTTTCGGTTTTTATTAAAAATGAGCATGAAAAACAAAGTGTGTTGGAAAATTAAGGTGTCTTGCTTCAGTTCTAAATTCTAATGATAACCTAGTTGAATAGCAGGATGTTATTTCACATTGAGTCTGTTCTTTCTGTCTCCTCTAATATGATAGTAGTAACAATATACGTGATTCTTTTGTAATGAGATAGTAAATCACATGTTTCAGATTTTGGACATGGTGTCTTTGAAACAAATAAAGAAAGTTTTATTTGTATGTTTGAAAATAATATTATTTATTTTTAGAATTTATGGTATATTTATGTGTATTTGTATGTGTCAGTGTGTGGGTTTGTGCATGTAAGTACAGGAGCCATCAGAAACCAAGAGAAGGCATTAGGATCTGTGGAATTGAAGTTGCAGGTACTTGTAGAACATGGTCTTCTGGAAGAGCAAGTGTTCTTAAATGCAGAGTCACTGCTAGTTTATATTTTTTGTCTATGACACTGGACTTTGAAGCTGAGCCTGCTACACACTGAGTACTATCACATGGAGATGTATCTCTACCCTGGCTTTGCATAGCTTGTCTGATCTGCCTCTGCTCTCCTACATTTCTTCTCTCCTATGAATTAGTATGAATTGCTGATTTCTGGGTCTGAGAGACCTCAGAGTTTGTGATTCCTTATATGTTTCCTCATGCTGGTATTCTCAAAACTGTCTGCCTTGCACCAGCTGCAACCCTTATGTTTCTCCTGAGACCTAGAAGATTTGTTGCTCTTTGGAGTTACAACCTCTTCTTGCCTTTTATAATTTCAAGTTATACTTGGGTCTCCAACAATTCTATTACAGAGAACTTGCCATTTAAGGCCTTCTCTCAGAGTTGCCATAAGTCATAAAATAAAAAAGATGGTCACTTTAAAAAGTTGGAAACTTATTATATTTTCAAATTAACTGCCTATGAATGTGTCCACACATGTAAGGAAAGGTGCTTGCAGAGGCCAAAGAAATGTGTTAGGTTTTTGGCAGCTTGAGTTACAGACATCACCCAACATGGGTGATGGGAGCTGAACCTGGGTCCTCTACAAGAACAGTACACACTCTTAGTCCTTGAGCTACCTCTCACTGTTTCCCACAACTGTCAGACTGCTGTCTCCAGCAGGAGATGTGTTTGAATAGAATGGACAGTTATTGAACTTGCTGGAGTTAGAAATTGCTGAAGAAGTATTTATCAGAAGAAATAATTTCTGTTATTTTTATTAGTGTAGAGTCTGCTTTTTATTATAATATAACAATCATTGTAGCAGTCTTCCAAATCATTCATCACTGATGATCCTACACTTTATTTTGTCTGAGGTTACAGTAGGATTCCACTGCCATTTATTTTCATTCAACTCACGTTCCTCTAAATCTTTTCTGTCTTAAGCTCACTCATTTCTGCACCATATATTTATATAAGTCAGGTAAATATAAGTGTTGATGTCAGGCTGAAACTTAGACTAAACCTTGTGTATGATATTCAAGCAATTCAAGACTTGATTTGTAAGTCAAGGGATTTGAAATAGAAGGACTCTGGAGGTAAGTGCTATAATGCACACTAAAAAGAATATAAGTGTGTGTATAGACAAATAAAGGTGAATAAAACATATGGCGTATATATAGATATTCAGCGAAAAGCAAGTGCTAGACAGAGTGTACATGTGAGGTGTCGTCTACAAAGTCAGATATTATAAGGAAGGATCAAGAATCTAGAGGAGAGGACATGAGCCTGAACAGAATGGGTGGGTAAGGAGAGGGCTGGCCTGAATCATTTGGAGTTATTACTGAAGAGCATGAAAACTGATAGACACCACTGATACCAGTCAGATTGCAGGAAAGGGAACAGCTAACAGAAAGGTATATTAAAAGACTTACCATGGTACATTGACATGCAGTTCTGAAAGGAGGTTGGATATCTAGGACAGGAGGTTAAGTTGTTTTCTATCAGTGCAGTTTAAGTGCGTGCATGTGCTTGTGTGTCCATGTGAATGCATGTGTGTGTGTTCATGCAAGAGTGAATTAGGTATATGCATGTATGTATGCAAGTATGTTATGGGTGGGCATGTGTGTTAGTATGTGGTATGGGTATGTGAGTGCATGTGTGAGTATGTGTGCATGAGTGTTTGTGTGCATGTGTGTGTGTGTGTGTGTGTGTGCATGTGTGTGTGTGTGTGTGTGTGTGTGTGCATTTGTGCCTATGTGCACATATGTGTATGTCTCAGTGTATGTGGATTCACATGTAAGTGAGAATGTGTGTGTGAATTTTGCATCTGTTTTGTGTGTGTGTGTGTGCGTGCGCATATGTATAGGTCAGAGGATGAGCTTGTGTGTTGTTTCTCAGGAACTGTCCATAATTTTTTTTTTTTTATCAGGGACTCTCTTTGGTCAGGACTTACTAATGAGGCTAGGTGGTTCGTCAATGAGACCCTCACTGTCTCTGACTCTCAGCACTAATATCACAAACTTATGCCACCACATAATGCTCTGTAGATAGAACTTCATGCTTCTTGGCAGTTTACTGCCTGAGCCATCTCTGAGCTCCTAGGCAATATTTCTTGCAAGGAAGACTCAACCCTACTTCAGGCCTTTCTGATGATTGCAGACAGCTCACCTAGAATTTCCACATAGCTTCACTTAAATAAAACCAGCTACTCCTGGATTTTAATCTTATCTACACAACCCCTTTACAGCAGCACTGAGATCAGTGATTCACTAGATAACTCAGTGCCCTATTCTTGCCAAGTTGATACATGAGACTCACCCTCACAGTCATATATCACCTTGAAACTGTCTTTTCCCACTTCAACCATATCCATCTATGCTTCTGCCAAAGGTGGCACACTGCAGCTTAACATGTCTTGGCTATTCTGCTTACAACCATGTCACTTATGCATGTCACTACCCTTTGATAGTGTCATGCTGCATTTGATTAAGATGCAGGTATACTATGTCTTATGTAAACAAATCCCAATTCTCTGTCTCTTTTCCTTGATTTAAAATTGATGTAGTGGGGTCTGGGGAGATGGCTGAGTTGCCAAAGTGAGTGCTGCACAAGCAGGAAAGACTGAGTTGATCTTTCACATTCCTATACAAGATAGACATGAAAGCATGTATTTGAAAGCGTAGCACTGAACAAATCTGTTAGCTGCTATAAACATTTCCTGCTAACAAATTGATTATGTGAAGTAGTTTTATTATAGTGATGTAAAACTAGCACAAGGTGAGAACTTCATTCAAACATCATTCAACACTAACATTTCTCTTAATAATTCCCTTTAAATAAGGTTAGTGTTGGTGGGATGTGGCATATTTAGTGTGAAATTGGCCATTTTATTTAGGATAATTTACCAAGTGTTCACCCAAGGAAAACTTCTTACTTCCTGGGTCATGTGGCATATGCTACTTGTATGTACTTCTGGATGTAACAGAAAACTCAGGTCTCTGATAGTGAGTGTACTCTTCTATCAAGCACGCATTCTGCAGATGCTCTCTGGGTCCCAGGATTTCCTAGAGAGAGAACATTGCTAGACACACAGGGAAGATCATAACCTTTTCTACTTCCTGGTCATTGGTTTCTGGTGGGTCCCAATGGTAGTACCCCAATGACTAGGTATTTAGCAGAGTCATGCATTCTAAGTTAGGAAGGGAAAGAATGACTCCCTTTCCAGACTAGACTCAGAAAAATCTGGTGTCTGGACAATTTCTAGGGTCAGGTAGAACATATATGCCCCAGTACCCTAGGGCTGTGTTCTTGCTTCAGGCCCTGATCTCCAAACATAGTTCCTAACCCCTGCCCCCCCCCCCCCCCCCCGCCTCAAGAGTTCTCATGATGGCTGAATGAACTCTGATGAGCTTGAGAGTTGGGAGCATGGCTCTGCCAGTCCTTATCTTTCTCCCCAAATGCCTTCTTTCTTTCTAAAAACTGTTAGATTACATTCCTGAAACTATCAGGCAGGGTATATTTCTGTATTTGGCCAATCCCTCCTCTTGAAGCTGTCCAGCTATCAATTCACTAAAATCCACCAACCAAAAGCCCCCTCCAGCTTACCTAATTAACATGCCACATTAAAGCTAAACTCTTCATCCTAACATGGAATTTCCCTTGTACCTTTATAAGCTACCATTGTCCTATGTGCCATGTCTGTTTCTTCTCTCTCCAGAGATAGTCCTTTGTCTGTCCCCCTCCCTGCCCTGTTCTTGGACAAATATTTCATACCCCTCTTCTTTGTTCCTCTCACTTTCTCCTTCATCTATCTCCTGTCTTTGTCTCTTATTCCCTGCCCTCCATTCCTCTGGGGGAAATAAATCTCCTTTATTCTGACAAATTGTCTTAGGGGTCCTGAGTTAATAGTTTTCCACACAATGGCTATGTAGTCCATTCTGCAAGCTGACAGCCTCAGACAATAGGGCCACCAGGGAAAAGTGTCTATAAAGTCTTCTACATAAAGAATATATATACATATATATCTCCACAGAATAATTTCTACACACATTAACAATCAATATTTGATTATTTTTTCAAAATATAAACTTAGGACTTTATATATGAATAACAAAAGTGATCTGCCAATGAACTGATCTCTCAGATTTTAGTGTTTATGTTTGTTTCATTTTTCTAAACTGTTGTTTAAAAGAATGTTTGGATTAACTAAGTTATTTCTCATAATATCATATTGTGTTTGCAAGTCTGGTCTTAAACTCCTAAAATTGAATGATCACCCCACAGGTACACAAGTAACTAGCTGGAAACTATACACATGTCCCAGCTCCTGTGTTTTTTCAATATAAATATTACAAATTGGAGGTGTCACAAATACAAACATATGATAAGTCATTTGAATGCCCCCCCCCCATTTCTAGTCCTGTCTTCTGTCGACATTTACCACTGGCAACTAGAAGGAAACTCTCATCCTTGTATAGACAAACAGACACATGTATACACACCACACATACTATTTGTAGTTTGAATTTTACCATTCAGCAATCCGTCTTATCTACCTCAGAAATTTTCCTTCTAGGCCAGCGCATGTTTTATTCATTTATCAATTGCTAAAAATTCAGTTGTAAGTTTTTGCCATAGTTCATTTCATGAAATTCTAGTTGTTGGGCTTTTCAAAGAGCTATTATCTTGGAATTACAATGAATAAGCTTGGACATATGTTGTTTCATAAACTTGAAATTATATCTGTGGGTTTAAGAATTTCCAGTGAAGTACTTAGTAGGTAAAGGATTTTATGTGATTTTGCTACATAGAGCCAAATAAATTGTCATCCATAGACCTGAAGGCAATTTCACTCTTACTAACAGTACCTTGTTCACAGATTCACAAAGTGAGTTGTCATCTGTTGGAATTTTTGGCAATTTGAACTATTTCTTGAGAAAATAGAAATCATTTAAGGGTGCTACTTGGTATGTGATTTTAGAAGTCTGTGGATGCCCATATTTTTTGTCCCTGTTTCTATTATGCCTAATGCTAGCATTTGATCATGGTGTGAGGAGGACTGCAGTCTCTCTCAATCTCTCTCTCTCTCTCTCTCTCTCTCTCTCTCTCTCTCTCTCTCTCTCTGTGTGTGTGTGTGTGTGTTTGTCCATCTATCATCTCTACATTTATGTGTAGGATCTGAACCTACAGATGTGTAACTTTGTGGATACATGGATACAATTGTAGTTATACTGTAGATCCATGTGCTGTTTAATTAGGAGTATGCCATCTGAAAAAAAATGTTTTCTTAGCCCATTTTATTACAGCATGGATTCTATACCATGCTCTTATATAAAGCTAGGAAGTATAGCTTGTTTTATTGCTAATCTAAATGTTATAAAGTCAAAATGTACAACCTTTTAGCATCATAGTATGATATTTTCACTTAGAAATGTGTTGGGCTACTTCATAACTGTGATGCATGCTACCTATAGGCTTGGTTGTATATAGGTCAGAAAACTCTGCAGCATTTACTGTACAGAAAATTGTAGTAGTCTTCTAGATAGCACTGAATGTTTCAGAACACTATAGGTATAGGGTATACTGAATGAGGATTTGCACAAGATATGAATGTTTGCTTAGGGAAAAACATAGGAGATAAGTTTTTGTGTCCAGAGAACATGTCTGGATCTTAAGAAACTTATTTAATTTGGATATACCCCTATGATTAACATTTATTGTCAAATTCACAGACTCTAAGGCAAGCTTCTGTCTGTAAGACTGGCTTAATGACAGTGGAAAGACCCATCTAAATGGACATGATGGCATGAAGTCCAAGATGGAATAGCAAAGTAGAAAGTGATCTGAGTGTCAGCACTCATCACTCTCTGCTTCCTGATTATAGGCAGACATATCCAGCTGCCTCATGCTCCAGCTGCTGTGACTTCCTCACCATGATGAACTGCACCATCCCTCTGTGAACCCACTCTCCCTTTCATGTTTTAAATTCCTTCTCTCCTGCATTGTGTCACTGTGATGAGACTAGTACCTAATTGAGTTGATTGTGGCAATTCAGATTTGTTTTGGTTGATTCTCCTTTTTTCTCTTCTCCATTCCTGTGATTCTTGTGTCTTTCTACTCTCTCCCCATAATCTCCATTCCACTTTAGTGTCACATGTGTGCTTGTCCTCCTTTATCCTCCTTCCTCATTATCTCTTTTCTCTCTCCTATGGTCTCCCTCCTGGTTTTATTGCCTGTACCCACACTTACACACACACACACACACACACACACACACACACACACACACACACACATATATATATATATATATATATATATATATATATATATATATACACATGTATATATTAAGTTAGAATCTGTTTCTACAGAAATTTATGGAAGTGGAAAATGACTTTTTGGGAGCCAGCAGAGGCTCTTAGTAAGCTGGATTAACTGTGTAGCCTCTGATAAATTTTATGACTGGAGTAGCAAGGGCAGCCAGGATGGCAGTCACTAGCAATGTAGGACAGTCAAGTCTCTTTAAAACTTTTTCACTTTTTTAGGATTCTCTGAAACACTGTAGTTTTCTTCTTTTTTGCCAGAAAAGATTATTTTAGATTTTCTAATTGTAAATGAAAATCATAATTAGATGGGAATAAAAGCCAACAGAAAAATAAGGGAAAGAAAAAATTGAAATAATGTCTCTATAAAAATATCAAATCTCATCTTACGTCTGGATTAAAAACAGAAGGCCCAAGTGAGGATGTTTAAATTCCACTTAGAAGAGGGAACAGAATAAGAGACAGAGGGATGAAGGGACCTGGGTGAAAGAGAGGAGAAAATGGGGAAAGGAGGGCAGTAACAGGTATGGGTGGAGGAAGAAGAGAGGCCCAGGTGGCCAGGAAAATTAATCAAAATTTGCAGCTGTCAGTGTAGGGGCTGGAGGGAACATCTAGAAAGTTCCAGACTAACTCCAGTAGTTAGACAGAACCCCCACTGAAGGTATAAGGACACCAACCCACCTACAAAACTTTTCACCCCAAATTGGTTCTGTCTAAAAGAATTGCAGGTGCAAAAATGGAGCAGAGACTGAAGAAATGGCTGAGCAGTGACTGGACCAACTTGGGATCAATCCCATGGGCTGGAAACAAACTCTGACAACTATTACTGATGCTATGTTGTGCTTGCTGAGAGTAGCCTACCATGGCTGTTCTCTGAGAGGCTCTACCAGCAACTGCCTAAGACAGATGCAGGTACTCATAGCCAAGCATTGGTTAGGGGTCAAGGACCCATGTGGAAGAGTTAGGTAAGGATTCAAGGAACTGAGGGGCATGGTAACCCCATAAGAAGACCAACAGTGTTAATTAATTTGGATCTCAGAGAGCTCTCAGAGACTGGGCCACCAAACAACCAACGTTCAAGGGTTGATCCAAGGGCCCCAACACATATGTAGCGGAGGCCTGTCTTGTCTGGCCTCACTGGAAAAGGATGCACTTAATGTTGTAGAGATGTGATGCCTAAGGATGGGGGATACACAGGAATGCACCTACTCAGAGGCAAATGTGAGGAGAGAAGAGGAAAAAACTGGGAGAGGGGACTGGGAGATGGGTGACATTTGTGATTTAAATGAAACAATCAATGAATAAACAGCAAGAACAACAACAAAACCAGTCTAGTCCTTTAATTATAAGATAAAAAGTAAAAGACAGCACACAGATTTTCCTATGTGATTCCTTAACTAAGAGATCAAAGCTCTTTAATTTTTAATTTTTTAGCATGTTAACATAAAACAATTTCATTAAGCTCCTTCCTGAACATTGGTTACAGACAGACAGAGTTCATGGGGCAGTGACTGAGAAAAAAATGCTTATGAGTTAGAGAAGACTGGGTCACTTCAGATAGAAGCTTTTGGAAACTGAGAGTGAGCAGGAAGAGGATGAACACAGGAAGCAGTCAGATTAGTAATGGTCTCAAGCCCAGAGTACAACAGATACAAAGCTGAACAATGTCCCAGAATGCAGTGTAATAAGAAGATAAGGGAGGGATGTGGGATAACATCCCAGACACTGAGGGAGAAGAATTTGTTACTGATGCTCACGGTGACTGCAGTACCTGAAGATGCTTTCCCCACAGGTGAAAGTCGTATTGCAGAAATCATAGGACTGAGGGACACTGTCCTCTCTCCAGTTTGAGAAAGAGGAAATCCTTAAACCTGGAAGAGTTTTACAGTCAAGGGAATAGGTAAGGAAAGCATTTATTAAAGCAGGGAGTAAAAATTTCTTGTGCTTTAAATATCACTTAAAAATCAATCCAAGAGCTAAGGATGTAGCTCATTAGAGAGAAAAGACTCCTAATCCCAGTGCTCAGACGTAGAGGCAGGCTGTTTAAAGTTATTGCTGTCTACATTGTGAGTGCAAGGCCAGACAGATCTGTATGAGATCAGACATCTTAGAAGATTGAGCTGCAAGTGTTGAGCAAGTCAGAAAGCAGAGGTTTATGCAGATCTAAGGCAGTAATATAGAGACGTATCTCAACAGAAAAATGTGTTTGATTCCTGACACAAAAGAAAATAAATCTAAAGTCTGGAATCCCAAAAGAATGTGAAGGTCCTTGGGCACCAAGAAAACCCTGTCATGAGATAAGGTCTTCTGCATGGCTAGATAAAGACCCACCTAAGCATATAGTGGTTAATGTCCATGAAGAACTGTGGGAACCATAGATAAGAAGCAGTTTATGGACTAAAGTGCTTGTTTTGTCAACAACAGGACCTAAGTTTAGATCCCAGAATTCACGGAAAGAAACTGTTCTTATGTGATTGTAATGTTGGTGCTTTGGAAATGTAGACCTCCAAGTGAATACCTGGGGCTTGCTGCTGGCTAGTGGTCAGGCCTCTTTGGAGTTTTTCAGGCCAGACCATTTTTTTTAGGATCAAAAATAAAAGTAAAGAAGGAGAAGATCCCATGAGATACAATATCTGAGATTGACCATACATTTAGCATTTAGGTTAACACACACACCTGCATGCACACTTGTATACACACTTGCACACATGTGCACACACACAAACACACACACACACACACACACACACACACACACACACACACACACACACACACACACCTGAAATTTTCAAAGCATAGTTTTGCAGGAAAGACTACACTATGTTTTAAATTTAGAATTTAGTATGGACATAAATACCCTGTGGAATACCCATTGAGGCACCCTGGCAATAGAACTTTGTATCCTCCCTAAAACCTTGCTCAGGGTACATTGGTCAAACACTTCTCTCAAATATTATGGGACTTGTATAGCTGACAGGCACTTGTTTTTCATTCAAAGTGTTTTCTTTCCAGGATGCAAACTAGGAATTTGTCAGTACATACTGGAAGACAAATTCTTTGTGGTATGTAAATGCAACATAGATCCACTTGTGCTACATCTGTAGCTCATCTGGATCTCCTGTGTAAAAGACTTGAGACTTACAATGACGACACAGAAAAATCCTGTGTAAATAGGATGGATGCCTTCTGAGAACTTCTCAGGAATTGTTCATATTTACTCTGACATGCTTAGGTCTATTTGGAAACTAAGAGTATGGTACAACTACGTGTGTATGTGTGTGGGTTGGGTTATTTATTTGTAGAATTTATAGGACAGAATGTGGAGTTTACAGTCAGAGTCAGTATCATTCTCAAATATAGCCTTTCCCAGTTGGACAACTTAGAGCAACGTTTTATATAACATGAGCTCATTTGCAATATCCATGAATAGATAGGCTTGGTAGCCAGCTGTTCCCTTTTGAGTCTCTGAGTAATTGAGCTAAAGTTTAAGGACAAGTGTTTTGGGGAAGTGGGTTGAGGAGCTGAACAGCAGTATAGTACATGAAGATCTCTGTTATGTTTCAATTTTATTTTATTTTTTACAAAAAGAATTACAAATCAAACCCCATGCCATCTTTTTCTTGATAGATGATTTTTCAAGATACCCGAATAAAGATAATAAAATATCAGTTCTAGAATAATTCAACCTTACAAATTATACTTATATCTCACAGTGATCATACTGTTCTATGAAGGTCTCTAGGGACTCAGTCATCTTTTATCTTATTACTTCTCACCTTGTCTTTAGGTAATAAGGAACCCCTAGATAATCAACAGAGGGCAAATATATTGAGAATTTCCAGTTGTGAATTTTAAAGGTCATACCTAGAATGGAGCATGTGTCCCAGCCCATTTCTACTTAAAACACTGGTGTTCTTAGTCTTAGTTACCCACACAAGTTATGCTTTCCTTGGGGCCTTCCTGTGTGTGGTGGTTATACTTAATTGTAAATTTGACACAACTAACTGCCCATAGGGAAAATGTTTTAGTGAGGAGTTACCTAATATGTACTGCCCTATGGAGACATCAGTAAGAGATGGGTTAATTTAATTGATGTGGTAAAACACATGCCAATCTGGGCAGCACTCCTAGACGTCTAGGCAAGGAGTCTTGGACTATTTAAAAGTGGAAAAATAATGCTGAGCACCAACAGACGAGCAAGCTGCATGTTTGCATGCATTCCTCTCTGCTCCTGACTTTCAGTGTGGCCAGCACTTCCAGCCCTTGTTACAGGGACCACTATATGATAGACTGTAACTTAGAATACTAGGGCAATAAACCAATTTCTTCCCAAGTTGTTTGTGTTGGGGTATTTTATCAAAATGAAATAGAAGATACCAGAATATCTGGTGTAGCTCATGATTGCTTATCTACCCAGGACACTTACATTCTTTTCTAGCTCAGCTCCAACCCCTCAAAGAGCATGTTCTGTACACCCAGCTCTTTTTTTTTCTTCAGTTGCTAACTTAGCTTTTTCCATTTCCTAACTACACAACATCACATGTTACTGTTTGTGTTTATATGTCCATTTGTTTGAGGATATTAAGCCTGGTTTCTCTTTTTATCATTAATAAACAGTAATATTGTTACTGGTAGGAGCATACATGGGTTCATGCATATGGTGTAGGAAGAACACTTACAATTCAGTGAATAACTACTACTCAGAACACTTGCTGTCCACTAATTTCAGATCCAAGTGGGTAGATACTAGACGCCTATATTTTAGGCCAGAATAGTTTCAAGAAGTAGTTTCTCAGTGCATGGTCAGGAAACTTGCATGAACAAGGAATAAAAATAAAATAGGTTCTCACTATAATCTAACAGTAGATACTGACCTTGAAGAGAATACAAAGTTTGGCAATATTGCCTTAGCATCTCTCTATAAAACACCAGAAAATTAAGATTAAAAAACATGTTTATAAACTGGGTTAATGAGATTACTAGGTAGGTACAAAGCTTTCTTTGCAGCACAAAGATCCATGTTTAGTATCCAGAAATTTTTAGAAAATTTTGTTGTTCCCTTGGAAGCTCAGTGCTTGAGAAACAGAGACAGGAGTATATCTCAGGCTTACTGGACAGTTAGTTTAGGCTAAATTGGTGAGCCTAGAATAAAGAGAAACCTCCATCTCAAAAAAAAGTAAAATAAAATTTTAAAAAATGAATGATATCTAAACAATGAGATTGTCCTCTGGCCTCCATATATTCATGCACAGTTCTGTGTGCACACCTTTTTACATGCACTCATACAAATCTATACTCACATGCATGCAAAATTTTACATAGACACATGTGCAAACACTCACATACATACATCAATTTATAGCAAGCATTTCAGGATTTTTATACAAAACTTCCTAGTCAAAGCAGGTGTAGTATTAAATGGATACAGTCCAAGGTCTCAAGAGTCTTGATCAGAAGGATTTTGAGTATAGCTTGAGCTACACAGCAAAACCCTGATTCTGAAAAACCAACAAGTAAAAACAATAGCTACAAAAATATAATTAACTTTCTATTTTATATTCTGTGACTTCTGTTATTGAGGCTATTACCATTTATAACTCAACATTTTATCTATTAAACAGAGAAGGAACCAAGCCAAAGACAATGTGTTGTTTGCTTCTGACTGAATCTCTTGGGTAGAAGCTATGTGGAGAGAAAAACTAGTGTTTTTTTTTTCATCTACAGTGAGCCCTCAAGACTTGTGGCAGAAGGTTTCTCATTGTATGTCACATCTAATGGAAGTGACATGGTCTTTGGTCAGCTTTCTCACTGCATGCTCATTATAACACCATGGTTGTGAGGTCACTGAGTGAGCTCTGCCCTTTTATCTCTGGAAATGATCAGCAAATTGAATGACTTATTGAGCAATGATGGAGCTGTCCTCAGCATCCAAGTATTCTTTATTAGTGAGATGCTATTCCCTCTAAGGTGGCAAGAATGACATGATTCTGGCTGTTGAGTGGCAGTGAGCTGACATGGAGGCCAGATGAAACAAAATAAGGCCAAGCAGGAGCAGCTACTGTACTGAGTGAAGAAAACAGGACTCCTTCTCTCTGACCTTTGTCTATGTTTGCTTCTAATTTTTTTAACTTTAAAATTTCTTGGGTTTGTGTGTGTGTGTGTGTATGTGTGTGTGTGTGATTCATGTGCAACAGTATGTGAAGGCATGCATACATATTCTCACATGCACTAGCCAGAGGGTGACATTAGGTGTCCTGGCTGTCAATATCTATGTTATCTTTGAGAAAGTATGTCTGTAGCTACTCCAGAAATCCTTTTGTCTCCTTTCTCCTCTGTGTTTATGACCCTAGATTTAAAGAAGGTATCTTAAGCTTTTACATGGGTGCTTTATGTTCAAAAATAGGTCCTCATGCTTGTGTAGATTACATTTACCCCAAGCCATGTACATAGCTCCATGTTTTGACATTTCTAATGTATAAATGAAGATTTATAAATGTATATATCTAATGTACAAAGTGGATATTTTTGTAGCACGCTGATAACTTGTGTGTGTGTGGTCATTACACTGTTCTTCCCTGTACTTCTTTGCAAAGTTGAAACTCCATAAATCTGTAGTGAGTGGCTGATCCTGTATGTAACATTTCTAAGCTGAGTCTGGTATAAAATAAAAATAATATGATAGGCATTTTACAAAGCAGTGAGGTGGATTTCACAAGGTGACCATTGCATCAATGGTAATGTAATCCCTAGCTTTACATCTTCAGCTCCATGAAGAAATAGAATTATTCCCCATTGTTCTCTGCTAATTTGAGACCGGCTTCTTCTTCCTTGTATTGTGGTGCCTTGCAGCCTGAACTTCTGCAGAAACATCTTGTGAATTTTATTTTATTTTTGAGACAGGGTCACATGTAGCCTCAGGCTGCCCTCAAACTTGCTATGTATCTAAAAATGGTGTTAAATCTCTAATCCTCTGCCTCTATTTCCCAGTGCTAATATTACAGATAATTAGCATAATGCTAGTTTAAGCAGTTCTGGGAATGGAAGCCATGGCTGTGCAATGCAAAACAGGTACTCTTCCAATTGAGCCACATTTCTATCCCTCCCTGTATAATATTGAAATGAACATGTAAATGAACATTATAGTTACATATAAGGATTCCTTGTTACCATGATTTTGCACTAACTTACAAGAAAGGAGTATATCATTTTTATTATTCACCTTGATGTCTGATTTGTGAATTATGAGATGTGAAAATATAAAGTCCTCAATTAGCTATAAAGGAGTAAATCTTAAGTTATAATGTGCTTAAAAGTATTCCTCATCATGCTCACTCTTCATTTTTAATTTTTACGTTTTATTTTAAGAAATAAGATCTGTTTTCTAGTGTTGAAACTCTTAGGATCAAGCAATTTCCTGCCTCAGCCTCCTAAGTCACTGGAACTACCAGTGTATCCAGTCAGACCTCTTTTGTAAAGATTTCTGCTTGCATGTAGGAAGATGAACATGTGTGTGTAGGTGTGTAAATGTGAAAGTGTGAGAATGTGTGAAGGTCAGAGGTCAAACAAGTGTTTTCTAATTAGGAGCTGTCTATGTACTATTGCAAGGCGGGGTCTCTGACTAGGATTTGGAGAGCATCATTTGGCTGGGCTGCCTGTCATAGAGTCCCAGGGATCTTCCTTCATCTGCCTCGTCACACAGGGATTACAACCATGCATCAAACCTGGATTTTTGGCCTCACTTTTTTAAAGGAGCCAGAGTTGTTCTTCCTGTACTCTTCATCCTCTTCTCAGTGGCTCTGCTTATGTTTCTGACATTGAGCAGGCATACTTGCCAAATATCTGTGAATCCCTAGCATGCATCAACCTCATAACAAATGAAAACCAATAGATAAAGCAAAGCAAACTGCTTTGGTAACATATGCTATCCATAGTATATGACAAAGCAGCAATGTGAGATAGGGTAGCAGTGATTCAGAACTATGGCTTATGTAACATCTTCAAAAAAAGAAAATCGTTGTTAGAGAAGTAAAGGGCAAGGGCCTGCTTCTTTAGACTTATAGAAAAATATTTAAGAAGAGAACAATGAATCAAGGTTCTCGTTTTCAAATGGTTTTCTTAGGAGTCATGTCTGAGCTGATAAGGAGATTTCTTGAGAGAAGATAGACAGCGTTCCTTATGGCTGCTTCTCTGTAAATTAAGGTCCCTGGAAGCACAAAGGTTAAGATGACAAAAGGATGAGAAGACAGATAGGTATAGCATCTGGCAACAGCTGGGATTTACCGTGAATAGGGTATTCTGGTACAAGATATTTAGCACCTGAGACAGAAAAGCAACAATCTGCCATCTGCCACCATTTGTCACTATTATTTGTGTGTCTGCATATCTATGCATGCTCCTTTGTGTATGGGTACAAATGCATATGTATGTATGTATAGGACAATGCATAAACTCCAGTTTCATTCTTCAAGTTATGTCTACGCTTGTTATTTTATTTTGAATCAGGGTCGCTTGCTATCCTGGAACTCATCAAATAGGTTGGTCACAAAACTTCAGGGATTGACCTATTTGTTGCTAAGTTTACAAACCCAGACATTCTGCTTGCTTGATTATTTGTTCATTTTATGTGAATTCTGGGAATTGTCCTGGAGCCCTTATGCTTGCAAGGTACCATCATTACAAGCAAGGCTTTATTGGCTGCTTTCCCTCCCTTATCCCTGTGATTCTGTAATATTTTTGTTCATTTTAAAATAATTCTTCTCTAACTTATTGAAGAGTAAAATGGAATTGTTTTGTAAATTTTAAATAATTTTTACTTCTTTTTATGTGTATATGTGCATGTGTTTATGTATGTGTGTGTGTGTGGGGGGGTATCTACTTGTCAGTTTGTGTACTATGTATACATGAGTACCCATAAAGGCCAAGAGAGTGTCAGCTGCTCTTGCACCGCATATACGGATCATTGCAAGCTATGCATTGTAACTACTGGGAACCAAACTCAGGGCCTCAGCAGAGCAGCACATGCTCTCAGTAGCTGTGCCTTCCTTCCAGTCCAAACTGAGTCTTTTGTAAGGAACTTTCAGAGCCGTGTTTTTAGTCTGATGTCACATTGGAAACTGCTTTTCCAGGATGGTGTCAAGCTTGGTGGTTGCCAATAAATGTAGTCAGAGGAACACTGTCATTGAAGCCATGTCTAATGACATTCATCCCAGCTCAGTACCAACATTAGGTATATTTACTTTCATGGTACCAATAGGCTAGACTTCATTTAGATATATGGACTACTAAAATGAGATTTTATCCCCTATGTTTTTATATTCATGTTTTTGCCATAACACATGATTAACATTGCTTACTATGTGTTTCATATACTGACTTCCTGCATTGTAGAATGCCAGGATATCTCATTATATGACAGGCATTTTCTACATAAACTCTCTATTTGTATGTAGTAATGGTTGCTACAGACTGCCTTTGATAGCTGGTTTCAAGGGAGATGTTAAAGTATATATAAGGCTTAGGTAGAGTTGAAGCTTGAAGTAGGTACCAACCTGGGTACATTTCAGTTCAACAGGAGTCACCTGACTGGCACGATGCCTTGATCATACACCATGATAAACATCATCAGCACAGGGATCTGATGGTCTTTAGTCCAGGAGCCCATAGCACCTCTGACTCTTTCTTTGTGTTCTGATACTGAAACTTGACATTTACCATGTCTTTAGAGCTCTGTTTGTGGCCTCAAACATCAAAAGCTCTGCTAACTCCAACATAATTTTCTAACAGTCTTTTAACTGACTTTTGTGGTTCTCATTAGTTTTAACACCATTTTTCTTTGCTTTGTTGACACAAGGCCAAGTCAATTTCTCAAAAATCTAGTGCACTAGGGGATTAAGACTCTTAATTAAATAAATGGCTGCTAAATAAAATGCTTTACAAGCATTTACTGAGTTCCCATAATTAATTTGATATTCTTTATGTCTACAGGCAGTGTGTATAGATCTGTATTGTATTGCAATCATGTGGTAAATAATCCATCACACAGGATACCACAGGAAAGAAGAGACACAGAATTGAAACATTTTTAATTATTTCTTTTATTTTTTGAGATTGTCATTTATCTTGTCACTTTTCTCCCTCCAAACCATCCCATGTACCTTCTTTGCTCTTTTTCAAATCTTTGTCCTCTTTTGAAATTAGTTACTGTTACACATATTCATATATATATATATACATATATATATATGCACACACATATATATGTATATATACATATATATGTATATATACATACACACATATATACATATATATATGTATATATATAGAGAGAGCAACATAAGCATAATAATAGACATGCTAAGAAGAATTAAAACTTTTTTTGGCTTTTAAAATATGTGCTGAGAAGCAAAAGATATAGTATGCTGTGTAAAAACGTTTACCATGTTAACAAGAGCCAATTAATTTTAATTCCCAGGACCTATAAAACAAAGAGTCAGGTATGGTAGTATTTGCACTTGTAATCTCAGTGATTGGGAAGTAGATCCAGGTGTGTCTCTAGGACTCACAGGCAAGCAGTCTAGCCAAGTTGATAAGCTTCAGGGTTAGTCTCAAAAACCAAGGTGCACACGCTTCCAAGATTGTTAGAGGGTTAAGATGCTTGCCCACAAGTCTTACAACCTGGGTTCAATCCTCAGTACCCATGAGATGGAAGGAGAGAACCAACCCAATCGAGTTTTCTCTGACTTCATGTGTAGTTCATGGCATATGCACATCAAATTTAAAAGTACAGGTAGACAGTAAGGAGAATGATGGAGGAAACACCTGATGTTAGCCACTAGCCTCTATATGCACACATGGATGTATACACATAAACACATACAGGGGCACACACATGCACACATGTTCTGAGTTTCATATTTGTTTCCATAGTTTTGAAGTAGAAATATAAATGGCAAAGCACCAAGGCTATAACTCTGACCTTGGTACATGAAAAGGTGAGGTCTAAATAAAACTATTTTGCCATCTGAATACTATCATTATCTTTAATGAGAGAGAACATCACAAGGATATTTCAAATTATATGTTAGGCAATAAATTATCTGCCAAAAATTGTACTCAGACTATTTCACTCAGATATGAAAACATGGATCTGTCTGCTCTGCATGGTCACAATACAAATCTGCTCTGGGTAAAAATTTATCCTGAAGAGCCTTGATGTGTCTGCATTGTCCTTTTTGCTGAGGAGTGCATCTCTTTGCATGAACTCCTGATAGTAACCATTCATCAGCAACACAGAGTTTACTGGTTGGTGTTTCTAATAGAGACAAATATTGCTATATTCAAAGCATCTTTGTGTGATAAAAATGAAATCACCTTTTTGCTTGAAGGCTATTCCATTGTCTCCTTTCTTAAGAATTATCAGAGTAGAGCTGGCCTAGCCATAGAACTGAGCTTCAAGAAGGCAGGTTTTAATGTATTCTAGAAAGATAAAAGGAGAAGTTGGTTCTTTATTTAAGCAACACTCTCATTTCTAGAATCTATACACCCTAGAGCAATTTCTGTGATTTGTCCCAAAGTTTTCTAGGCCCATAGGAATTTTTGTTTTCTGACTAAAAATGCTTCCTCTTTCTTCTCTTCTGCCTTTCTCTCTTTTTTTTCTTTTCTTTTCTTTCTTTCTCTCTTTCTTTTTTTTTGAGACAGGGTTTCTCTGTGTAGCTCTGGCTGTCCTGGAACTCACTCTATAGACCATGGTTGCCTCGAAATTAGAAATCCACCTGCCTCTGCCTCCCAAGTGCTGGGATTAAAGGCGTGTGCCACTACTGCCTGACTCTTTTGCCTTTCTCTATTGGATACTGGCCAAAACTTAAAAATGTTCTCCCTGATACCCAACTTTCTCTTTCTTTCTCTGAAGTCATCCCCACCATGTGACCACCTGCCACCATGTGACTAACATCCATCTCTGCTTACCTGAAACAGAATGGGTCCCCCTCCCTTTATCTTATCCACTCTGCTTTTCTGAGCAGCTACTGAAATTTTCAGCCTTGCCTGCCTTGGGGATTTCCACTTAAACTCTTATAAAATTCTCCTCAAATTTCCAAATGAGTCTATTCTTAAATTATTCTATTAAGGAGGCTAAAAACTCCATAAAGGAATCTTGATTTTCCTAGTATCTTCTGGTGACCACAAAGAGATTCTTTCAAACTTTCATTAATATTGTATGTGTGCCTATTCATGGGTATGCTTGGATGACCCATCACATGTGCATATGGATGGATATAAATTTTTGATACCTTATGTTGCCACTCTTCATTTTCTTTTTGAGGTAGGGTCTCTCACTGAGCCTGGAGCTCTCCAATTCAGCTGAGCTTGTGGGCATGTGCAGCTCTGTATATGGGTTCTAGCAATAAGGCTCAGGTCCTTAGGTGTGTATGGAAAGCAATCTACTTACAATCATCTCCCATGCTCTCCCAATAATTGCCTTTCTTTTGACTTTCTTTAAGGCAGGCCTTTTCTTCACAGCAAGATGTGCTGTGATTCTATGTATCACTTCCTGCCTCTGTGTTCCCTATATAATGTTTAAATTATAATATTAATATTTTGTGATATTAGTGTTTGTTTCCCATTTTATCACTAACTTCTATTTTCTTCTTTTGTATTCATTCATTTTATTATAAGTGTGTTTAGCCATTTCACTTTACTATGTATGAATTTGAATCATCTTTGCTTCTTCAAGTTTATAAAAAAAATCATGAGTCTTCTTTTCCTCCATAACATTCATGCATTCCACTTTTTAATATCCAAGTCTATGACTCATTTGCAATTTGATCTTGGTGCTGACTGCATGACTGTATGAGTGTTACCTTCTTCTTCATGGCTTCCTAATCATCAAAGCAACACTAAATAAGGGCTCAGAAAAAGAGCAATACCCAGCTGTACCTCATGGTTGTCCAGTTCAAAAGGACTCTTTTGAAACAGGAATTCTGTGAAACATCCCAGTAAAAGGACATTTATTCCTTCTGTGTCCTTAGTATGTCTTACAGGCAACTGAGTCCCAAGTCCAAGTGACTGATGTTGCCCAACTACAATGTTATGTTCCACCCAGGCCAGATGTTCTATTCTCCTGTTTTGTTTTTGTTTGTTTGTTTTGTTTTGTTTTTCCTTTTGGAAATAAGTCTGTACTATGTAGCACTGGCTGGTGTAGAGTTCTCCATGTAGAAGAGAGTGGCCTCAAACTTACAGAGATCTTTTGTTTTCTACCAAAGAGCTTCTACTACTACACTAAATCTTCGTCTGAAGAGCAGCTGGTGTCTCTGGCATCTGTCAAAAAAAAAAAAAAAAAAAGAGGCTACCAAGCAGCACCAAGGCACCTTCAGCTTTTAGCCAAGAAAGAAAATGGCTCTACTTTGGGGGGGTTATTTTTACACTACACTTCTTAGTTAATTTTTACTTCCTGTCAGAAAATCAAACAAAATCTAATAACTGTGATACTGTGCCCTATGCTCTGTCCTGTTCTCACAAGACACTATAAGAGCATTTTTGTGCACTCCCAGTCTCATGGCACATATCCTTTGAGACAGACTAAATTAAACTCCTGCAGAAAAAGTGATGCTGGAGTTGTTAGGCATGTTTGACCTATTTTGCCACAACTCAATTAAAGATTCAACAATTTAAACACATAATGGCCAAAAAAGAATTAAACATGCAAGGAAACAAATCCCCAAACAAATACAACAATGAAAAAATAAACAAAAGAATAAGATGGTAAAACAAAACAAAAAAATCAAGCTCAGGAAGTAAAAGAAAGAACATGTTGAAGGCTTTAGAGTGCATAGATGAAAGAGAGAGACAAAGTAGTAGATCTGCAGTGCTGAATCCTTATACAGAGATAGTGAAATCTGGAGCTGGAGAGATGGTTCAATAGATAAAAGGGTTTTTGTAATGAAGGCCTGACTTCCCATGCCAAGGATCCACACAAAAGCCATAAAGTGCAGCTACACTTTACTGTAACATGCCAGCTAGCCTATGGCATGTGCAGTAGTAAAACTACAAGGAACCCTGAATAAAACAAGGAGGACAATGATAAGAGACACCGGAGGTTGTCCACTCACCTCCATGTGCATACCTGGGCATATTGTGCTGGCTAGATTTTGTCAACTTGATACAACCTAGAGTCATCTCAGAGGTTAAAACCTCAATTGATAAAATGCTTCTGTAAGACTGATATATATGCAAGCCCATAGTGCTATTTCTTGAGTAATTATTGGAGTGGGCAGCCAATTGTAGTTTGTGTTATCTAATGGCAGGTGGGTGTTATTGAATGGCATAATAAACTTTTCAGAATAAGCCACAAGGAGGGAACTAGTAAGCCGTACCCCTTCATAGCCTCTGCATCAGTTCCTGACTCTAGGTTCCTGCCTTGAGATCCTGCCCTCACTTCCCTGGAGAGTAGACTACAACAAGTTCAAGATGAAATAAACCTTTTCTATCCAAATTTGCTTATGTTGAGGTGTTTTAGAAGAGGAATAAAAACTCTAAGACATGGTGCACACCTCTGTGAAAAATGCAAACACATACATCACACACACACACACAACACACACACAGTGCAATCTATAAAACAACAAATATATGTCACAAAATTATCGCAAAACTGTAGCTGTCATCTAGTTCTGCCAGTGGAGTTGAAGATGTAAGTTTTATGAAAAACATACCTGTGTCAGAAAACACAGTAGTTCCTCTTCACTGTGAAGCTATGCTCACCCTTGTAGCATGCAGTAGAGGCTCCCAAGTTCTTCCAGACTTTTCCATTAGGATCTCACCTGAGGAGGCCAGGGGCTTCTACCTCAGGGAATAATCCAGGAGCTGCAAAGATAGTGGCCACTGCCTTTTAGTAATCTAATCATAGCATCTATGCCTGTAGCCTAGCCTTCTTCTCCATTGTGGTCTGTATCCATTTGAACTATTAGCCAGACACAGTCCTTCCTCGTTTAAGTTGTTTGATTCAGTATGTTGTCACAGCAATGAGAAAATTAACAAAGACAAACTTGAATACTTGAATACCAGCAAGTGTCCATTATGGAAATTACCTTAGTGGTGGCCAGCAAGAGTAAAGTCATTTTTCCCGAGGTACCACAGGTATTAAGTTGAAGCAAGACTGCAAAAATTCACCCAGTTCATTTTTAGGCTTCATGTTCCTTGTGCAATATTTACAAGTTATATGTAGTGTGTTTGTGTTTGTGTGTGTGTGTGTGTGTGTGTGTGTGTTTGCATTGACTACATTTATATGATTATGTGTTCGCTACATAATTAATGTGTGTATCAGAGGAAAACATGCAATAGTTTGTTCTCTTTTTCTACCACATAGGCCCCATGGACAGAACCCATATCATCACACTTGGCAGCAAATGCCATCACTCATTGAGCTATCACACTGATCCAGTAGTAGTAAAAATATATGAAGCTGGTTGTGTGTGTAGGGTGCATGTCATGACCCTCTTATATACTTCTGCTTCAAAAAGTGTGTCTGAATATCATGGAGAGTTTCATAAATATAAGTATATACCTTGAATTTACTCCAAAATATCAAAAGCTCCACATCTCTCCCTCATTAGAACCTGAGTGTTAGTGAATTCTTTGAAGATCTCCTTTCACTTGATCTTGATGAGTGGTAGCTTCATAATCTTAGAATGGGGCATTAGTCATAGGTGTGGAAGTCACCTAAGGTGACAAGCTTGTATTCTATCTTAAAACAATGGTGGCAGCCACTAAAGTGTTTAAAGCATGGCCAGATGGGATAATTCAATGTACACATGCTACTCAGAACTATAGAATTTTGTGTGATGTATCAGATACTAATTTTTGACTAAGTTGGCTAATGTGTTTTTTAAAAAGCTTTTATTGTCTCTTTGTGAATTTCACATCATGCACCTCAGTCTCACTCATCTCCCCCTCCCCTTATGCCAACCCTCTACTCTTATAACCTCCCTTCAAACAGGGAGAAAAATCTCATTGTGGAAACTGTAGTGTGTCATAGTGTGTCCCACAGTATACCCCTTTCTCCCACAATTCTTGGCTTGTGAATGTTCATTGCAATGACTCCTTGGTTAAAGACAAGACCTCTGCTTCTGCTGTATTGTCAATACTGGATCCTCACTGGTACTTCTCTCAGATATTTTATTATTGCCCTGTATCATGGAAATCTTGTAGATTTGGATCTGTAAGATCAACACTTCATGTACTTCAGCAGTTCATCAATTGGCTAGATGTTGTGGTGGACCAACTCAAAGCTATAGATCTAGGTCTAAGGCTATCACAGCTGGTCAGCCTACCAGCTTGCCACCACCCAGATCACTGGGCAAGCTCTCCTGCCCTGCCCCAGTTGGCCCATTCAGTACCACAGCAGCAAGGGATAGAGCTAGCTCTTCCACTCCAATACTCTCTTATCTTTGCCTCCTGCCAATGCATGTGTGGCACAACAGCCACACCTACAATACCTTTAGAGACATAATCATCATCGATACATCTCTTAAGCCATCTCCTTTACATTCTTCCAAATCTGTTAGTGCTGGTTTAATGAGATTAATTATTATCAAGTCTACAACTCTGCTAAAACTCCAAACTTTGAACTGTGACACCTATGACCTGTTTCTGCTCATATAGGACACACAAAGACCTTTGTGCGTGATATGATCTACAATCATTGGGACACAGTTTGACGGTAAAAAAACTGTGTTGGCATACACTTGTAAATTAGTAAGCAATTGTTAGGTGAAGATGGATTGAACCTAGATCTAATATTATATCAGTTACTTTCCTAAGCTTGAGATATATAAATATAAGAGAGTGCATCTTAGTCCTGGAGGATGTCTCAGTTGGTTAACTGCTTGCTTTGAAAGAATGAGAACCTGAATATGAGTCCTAAAACATATGAAAACCAGGTAGATTATGCATACTTGTAATCCTCATGCCAAAGAGGTAGAGACAGAGAAATCTTTAAAGCTCATTGGCCAACAAACCTATTCAAATAGGCAAGAAGAAAACAAGGCTGTGATTAGTAATATTAACAACCTTTGACATTAACTATTGGCTTCTTCATACACAAGCACACAAATACATGGACACATGCATCCCTCAAGATGGTATTTTCATATTTTATTGCTAAAAAGTTATAACATCATATGTACATTTTAACCTCACTAGCCAAAAATTTAGTCCTGGTATCATTTGGTAGATGCCATGACTCAGTGTCACATGACACACATCTGTGGTTCTTATAGGTTCAGCACAGAGAAGATTCACCAGTGTATTGGTGATTCTTAGTGTACTATGCGGATATATGGGGACAGACATGCATAATGAAAATCTTTTTAAAAAGGTTTAGAACTTCTGAAATGGGCTAAGAAGTATAAAAGAATTATAATTAAGTAAGGGCATGTGATGGTTAGCTTTAACTGTCAATTTGACACAACCTTGAATTACCTGAGATGAGAGACTCACTGATGGGGTTTTTAATATATAGTTGGCCTGGGGACATGTTTGTAGGGAATTGTCTTAAGTTATTTAATGTGAGAAGACCAAGCCCACTATAGGTGGCACCATTGTCTAAACTGACATTCCTTGTTTTATTCAGGTTTCCATTGTTGTAATAAATATACTGAGGAAAGAATTTATTTCCATTGACCATTGTAGTTCATCAAGAAGGTTAATCAGAGCAGGAAACCCAAGGCATGGACCTGGAGGCAGAAACCGAAGGGAGACAATGAAAGAGTACTGCTTACTGTCTTACTCTCATGGCTTGACACTCCTGCTTTCTAATGCTACATAGGTCAATTTTCTCAGGAGTGACATTGTTTCCAGTGAGCTGGAACCTGTCATATCGATCAGTAAATAAAATATCCTATATGGTTCTTTACACTCCAGTCAGTTGGGGGCATTGAGGTCCCCTTTTCATAAACAACACTATCTTGATCCAGTTGGGAAAAACTCAGCCAGACTAGTTTCTGAACTACTTGATTGGATAAATCAAGAAAAGTATAGGCAATACAGGAGGCAAATGTGCCTTTGTTTTTAGTGGCCAGGGATGTGATGTGATTAGCTATTTCACGTTTCTACAACTGTTATTTATCTACAGTGATGAACTATAACCTAAAACTGTGAGTTAAAATAAGCCTTTCTTCTTTGTGTTGCTTTTTCTGTCAGGGTATGTTTTTCACAGAAACAAAAATGAAATTCAAATAGCATAAAAATCTGCCAAATATTACAACACTGAACTATAAAGTCTCTTGTAGCTCTACGGAAAGGAAAGGAAGAAATATGAGACCTACTAATTCTTGTGGAAGAATATTAAGAATCAAGAAGAGTTTGTTTTTTCTCATTTCAGCCATCTATGAGCAATCCTGTGAGGTGTATAGACACAGAGGGCACACAGCTGGGTTCTTCTATATTGACTCTGATGGCAGCGGGCCACTGGGACCCCTTCAGGTGTACTGCAATATTACTGGTAAGAGCCATGTTTTCTAAGCATGCTTAACCTGGGTGGTATCAGATGAAAGGGAAGTTTTCGAAAGGCATACTGAGTGATCAAAAACTCACAAGACTAGGTTCATAGGAGAGAGAATGCTATCTTGAAAAATAATAGAAATTAGCTTAATTATTGTCAAGACAAAGAGTAGAGAGATCTTTGTGGTCATGACACTTTTCCACGAAGAAGGAATGAATTACCAAGTATTCTCTGTAAGATTTGCAAAGTACAGCTTCATTAGTAAAACCTAGCAACATAAAGAAAGGGAGATGGGAAAAACAAATAAACACAAAAAAACAAGTCATGAAATCCAGTGGGAAGTCCTGATTTACAAAGGGGAACTCCAGTGTGGTACTCTGGATGATTCTAGGGACTGAGCATCTCTCTTAGTCCTACTGTCTTGTGTGTCAGTGGTTCATCAGGGAAGAAGATGACTACACTCCAAGGAGCTGTGAGGATCACAGATAATCAGGACCAGCTAGCGAGGACCTACGAAACAGCTTTCACCTCAAAAGCACTAAGAGATTGTTTATTCTAGAGGGTGACCGTGGCCTGAGAACATAGATTTAGGTTACTACAATTTTCATGTTCCATCATGCTACTGGTTTCAGAAAGATTTTATGGTTGTAGTTGTATTTCAACACACATTTCTATATATCAATCAAATACCAGGAGAGAAAATTTCTATAAAGCAGGAATATCTCTGCCCTGAGCTTCACGCTTCACATGCTATTTGATGACTTTCTTTATTATTATTATTATTATTATTATTATTATTATTATTATTATTATTATTGTATTGGATATTTTATTTACACTTCAGATGCCATCCCCTTTCCCCATTCCCCCACCCTTAGAAAACCCCTATCCCATGCCCCCTTTTCCTTTTTCACTTATACATTTTTTTAAAAAATGTTAATCAAAGGCTTTATAAGTTTGGTAATGCTCAATCAGAGATGTAACCCACTACCCAAACTAGATATATCAACTATCTTTGACTGGTGGAGATACGTGAACATCTGCCTCCCTGTCTGCCCCCTCTTTCTCTCTCTCATCACCTAGCTTCTCTTCTCCTTCTTCTCCTCCTCTCCTTACTCCTTCTCTTCCTCTCAGTACTCCTCCCACCTTAGCTCCTCCTACATATCACCCTTCCTGTTAAAATAAAACTTTTCTCTCAAAATACAATTAGAGCATAATTATGCCAATTTGTACCAGTGAGGTACAAGATAGTCCTAATACCCAGTCCATTTTGTTGACTAACCAGAACCTCTGTCATCTATCCTAACTAAAACATTTAGTTCTGAGCCTGGCTTTTTCCTTGGCTTTAGAATGAATGTCAGCTGAAAACCATCCACTCAAATCTTTTCTCTCAAGGTAAATAGCCAGGATTGGCTATGAGGCTATAAGTTTTCAACCCCATCAGAAATCCAGAATGACTGAGTTAACTAAAATTGTGGAAAGCACAAAGCATAGCTTCTAAAACTTAGCCAATCTATAGAGACCTCTGAACACCTGGACACTCCCTCTACTACAAAACATTGGAGCCTCTGTTCTTCTGCTTTCTGGCCCAGGATCATCTGACAGACCTTAGTGCTGCAGAATTATTAAGGGCTGATTACTCTGTCTAGGCAGATATAATTAGTCGAGTGTGTCCTGTTCTGGACAGTAATTTGTCTGTAGATGGAAAGAGGCAATTCTTGTCTAGTGGCTGTCTCACCACAACTGGAGTAACTCCAAAGATGCTCAATTTCTTCTTAGAATTCAATACAGGAAGCTGTCATGAGCAGACATTTCTCTAATCAAAATGAACATTAATACAGAAATGTTTGTCATGTCAATTCTGTGGACTTTTGACATTTTGAAAACCAACTATCCATGTAAGGTAATCTGGACTGTTGTCTGTTAACTCCACTCAGCTATTTCTAAATAAAACATAGAAAACACCCTAACAATAAACTCCAAGCCATGAATTTGCTATCATCCCTTAACTCACAGGCTAACCATCTCAAATCTGTTAAAAAAGTTAAAGGACTGGGTCTGGGTTGGTGGCCCCATGAGGAGAGCAACAATACCAACCAGCCAGAGCTCAGCAGGATCTAAACCACCAGCCTAGGAGCACATATGGAGGGACACATGACTCCAGCTCTATATGTAGGGGAGGATGGTCTTGTTGGGCATAGGTGGGAGAGGAGATCTTTGGTTCCATGAAGGCTGAACACTGAGTGGAGGGGGGGGGAATGTGAGAGTGGGGAGGGAGAGTGGGGGGTAGGTGGGTGCACACCCTCATAGAAGCAGGAGGATGGGGGATGGGATAAGGGGTTCCTGGGTGGTGGGAGGAATGCGATAAGGGGATAAAATTTGAAACTTGATGACTTTCTTAGCTTTTGGATTCATGAAACATAGGGGTGACTTCATGTATTTAAATATATCTTGTCAGCATGTCACAGGAATGTTAGATTATGCACAGAAATTTGCAATAATCTATGGTTCAATATGCCAAGATTGCCCAAAAGAATCACAAATTTTTTAATCAGCCAATCAGCATTGTGTAATGTTCAATGTATATGTAGCTTCATTTTCTGAAAATTATACTTTCTTTATAAATCACCACTACCATCACCACCACCACCATCATCATCATCACCATCAAAATCACTATCACCATTATCTAGTGTTTTTCCCTATAGCATATTCTCAGAGCATATAACTTTCTTATAAATCAATTACAAAGGCTTAAAAATGGTATCTGAGGAACCCACAGGTTGAGTAGGTAATGGCACTTAATGCCAAACCTGGTGGTCTGAGATTAATTCCTGGACCCCACATCATAGAAGTATAAAACTGACTCCAAAAAGATTGCACATCTTCTACTCTGACTTCTAAGACTCACAGCAGTGCTCAAGTGCTCTCCCCACCAGTAAAATAAATGGTTAAAATGTTATTTGATGGATAATTTATTCTATAATAATATTCCACAGTGCCAAACCCTGGTGATTTTAAATGTTTAGCTTTGCAAGCACTCCAAATATGATTGAGTATCATTAATTGGCATATATCTATATACCTCTTTCTCTTTCTGTCTCACACACACACACACACGGAGAGGGAGGGAGAGAGAGAGAGAGAGAGAGAGAGAGAGAGAGAGAGAGAGAGAGAGAGAGAGAGAGAGACATGCAGTTAATTTCAAGCCTGATCTTCAAAGATGCAAGATGTCCTGTGTAATGAGCAGGAAAGTCAGGCCTCTCATATGTCATTATGCATTTGTACCCTGGGCTCCCATTGTTAGGCAGCATGCCTATAGAGCTCTTTCTAGCCAGATAATGTTCAAGGCACAGAAACTGTACCATGGATGTTTATGTGGCAGTGAATTCAGGAACAGGAACATGAGATGCTGTAGATAGGATGCATTGAAGCTACTGCAAGAAGTGATGACAAGGCACGTTCCTCATTTTTCCAACTAAATGCAAAGATCCAGACACTGGCTGCAGAAAGTGCTAGTTATTTTAGTTTCTGTATTACTTCATATAGTAAAGACTGGCTATGTGTTAGTTACTAAAGTTGCCTTTGAGCAGGAATAGAAACTGGGCTGCTTGTTGTTCTTAGTTGTTACATATTCCTGTTTGACAACCCAGTTTAGGACTGGGCTTCTCAATGTCTTTTGAATCTTTTAAAAATATAACTCTCACCCATGTTCTTAATAAAAAAAAATAAAGAATTCTAGGCAGGCCTGGGGAATTCTAATTCCCCAAATGTACTTTTCTTAATTTTTATAAAATATTTAGATGTAAATTGCCTCTGGTCTATGTTTTTCAAAATATAGGTGTTTGGGGCTGAAAGAAAAGGCAAAGGAGATAGACACATTCAGCTGAGTATCAGCTTTGACGTGTATCCAGGAGTTGTGGGATGACCGCCAACTACTGAATTCAGACATTTCAAGGAATTTTAATTGGAACATACACATATTGGTTAATTCTAAGCAAATAACTTTTAAAACTTCTCTCTCTTATATGAAAGAAAGAGAATATGAGAAATCCACAGTTTAAGATGCGTCTGTTTTCTTACAGATGGTCCCTTTGCTATGTGATTGAACCAGATCACTAGATATTATGGTTCACCCAGATCAGAGATTCTATTCTACTGACTGGAAGCTTTTTCATGATGGGTTTTTACTACTATCCTAACACTGAGTTAATGTTTTACATGGTCATAGATAGGAATTTCCACAATGATGGACTAGGATAAGCCCTTATTTTGGAAATCTTAAATCTTTCTAATTGTGGCAATTGAATGACTTGTGATGCTTTAAAATACACAACAAAGCCATTCAGAAAGTGTAACCTAGGAAATGTGACCTACAAGGTTTACATGCTCAGGTGAATGTCCAGGACTTATATCCATCCAGTCTAATTCAATTAGCACATTGTAGAGCAACTTTAATTTTTCCATCAAGGCCATATCTCCTAAACCTATTCAAATACTGCCACAGTATCACCAACTGGAACCAAAGAATTCATTTGCAGAGCCTCTGGTAGACATTCTTATTCAAATCACCACATCACAAAAGTAAGAGTGACTTTAAATTTGGATTCAGAATATATAAGAGCATGGTGGCATACACCTGTAATCCCAGTGCTGAGCAGGGATTACATTGCTGATGCAATGACAGGTCACTGAACATTAAAAGAAAGGGGCTTAGTGAAAAGTCTATAGGTCACATAGGTAGTATACATGAGAGATCTTAAGAGAGTTCTCATGGAATCCTGAGTAATTTTCACAAGATTGTTTTCAAGAATGAGCAAGTGTAACCTCTTAGTCTCCTTAGATCTCTGTATCGGGAGATAATCTTTCCCTTGTACATAAGCTTCCTCTTTTAGCATTCTTCATCTTTGCCAGAGTGTGCTGCTTGATATTCAGCCTCCTGACCTATGGTCTTACATAAAGCTTTTCACAGACAACCCACCCTTGGGCATATTATTTAAATGATAGAGACAGACTAAAAGTGTGACAAATGTTTGCATTTACTTTTATACCTGCATTAATGATTCCAGTGTACTAAACATAGTGAAACCACTGCCAAGTTCAACCATCATTTCACCTTTTCTCTTTTATTCTTCTCTACTTTAGTTGAGGTATCTCAGACTAAAACTCTTCCACTTTAAATCCATAACAGTTTGGAGCTCTGGAAACATCCTTGTTATTCAGTATTAACTGGCTATGGGTCATTCTTAGAATTTGCAACTTCTGCTCTAAGTCCAGGAGTAAAGGATGCTTCTGTTTTCCTCATTTTCTTCCTGCACTTTATCCACTACCTAGCTTTTCCCAAAGCCTTTTCATCTTCAAATATGAAAGAGAAATATCTTTGGGAGTTTCACTGGATTTTAAATTAAATGCATGAGCATTATAGCAATATAAACTTGAACAAGTCATTTAGCCATTCTCCATTTGGTTTTCTTTTTGGAAAGTAAAGGTTATGAAAGTGATTGGCTTTTGAGATTAATGTGAACATATTAGTATATATCCTGGCATAGCTACTTCCCCCACTGCTGTGACAAAATATGTACAAAGTAACTTAAGAAAGTCAGAGTTTATTTTGACTCATTGCTTAAAAATATAGGCCATCATGGTGGGAAGAGCATGACAGTAAGAACAGAAGGCACCTGGTTACTTTGCATTCATAGTCAGGTAGCAGAGAAAGATTGATGCTGATATTCTTCTTGCTTTATCCTTTCTATTAACTGTTGGACCCCAGCCTATATAATAGTGCCATCTACATTTAATGTGTTTCTTCCACCCATGTTAATCTCAACCTAAAAAGTCCTTCAAAGGTATGCAAGTTGTCTTAGGCGATTTCAGTGCCTGGAAAGTTTACAGTTTCTATTAACACTGATACAATTGAAACCCCAAATTCTTGTGAACAAGACAGTCTTGAAACAGTGACCTGAAGTTATGCAGTGATTTAACCTTCACTTACTCTCACAGTTGTTCGCATGATTGAAAGCTATATATCCACTCTGAGTTCGAGGCCAGCCTGGTCTACAGAGTGAGTTCCAGGACAGCCAGGGCTACACAGACAAACCCTGTCTTGAAGAAAAAAAAAAAAAGAGAGAGAGAGAGAGAGAGAGAGAGAGAGAGAGAGAGAGAGAGAGAGAGACCAAAAAAAAAAAAAAAAAAAAAAGAAATCACCTATTCTAAATGGCCATGGTATTTCCAAGGTTCTTGGAATCTGGAGAGAAGCTTTCTGGGAAAATCTTACCATGATGAAGCACAGCTAGAGTAGAATCTCTGACTACATTTTTTGACACTAAACTTGCAGTCACTTTGTGCACTTTTAAAATATTTTTCTTAGAACTCTGTTTGTAGTCAGAATATTTTAATGTTAAGAGACACTGATCTACCTATTAAAATATATTTATCTACCAGCTGTACATTTTTTCCTGTGGTTCAGTAAATTGTATATTTCTGATGTTTGTGTAGAGTCAATTA